>NW_025106665.1:0-1200000 GCF_013123115.1 Colletes gigas
ATGACGAACAGGATCGGACACGTCTCTCGCGCGAGGAGTGGGGAGTGGGGTGAGGTAGTCACGTAGTCCGTCTCGACTCTTGATGTGTATCTTCGAAATAAAGGTTAAACCTTATATCTCGAAGAACTGAAAATAAATAAAATTAAGACATGAAGAAAATAAAATTAATATAAAAAGATATCAAACAAACAATTAATTAATAATTTATAATCTTTATACTCCTGTGACGTCACAATGAGCAGCATCCGACTTTCGATTATTCGATAGATTCAATAGTGTCTCTTAAAGATTAAATATCGATATAAATAGGGAACTCATTTTATCGAAATATGTACTAATGAATATGTAAATATATTGATTTTTAATTGAAATTTTAATAAATGCTTTTCATATAAATTGAGTGAACGCAACAACAATAAACAAATAATATGTATAAAATATACAAATATATTAATTTTTCACGATGTTTTTCTTTTGCGTTATAGGACTCCCACTGAATACTGTTCCTGTCTGTTACTCGTCTGTAGCTATTTCTAGTGTATTCTATAATATTCTTTAAAAATAATTTTATTCTTATCATTGTTAGCATTCCTAAGCCAAGGATAATGACGCGATACGTTTCTTATCTTTTAAAAGCTCGGTCAGGTTGTGTTTACATTCTCGGACGCCGGCCTCTCGACTTCACCTTGGAGATGGACTCATGAATTCCTGATCTGCGAGACACTAACACTGTTGTTTTATGCGTCTATACTATGTATTGTCTGTGCCCTTAATCCCTGTGTTACGAAAAAATATCGCGTTCGGCGTCTACTACACACTTCGTTTATGCCTGTAGAAGACTTCTTACCAAACTGCGTCAAGTTCAATGTTATCGACACCGCGTCACAGAAGGTTGGATATCTAGTGAGAATTAAAATAAATATCTTTAGAAAATTTAGTAGAAACAAAAAAAACTTTTATATGAAAAACTGATTGAAATTTAGATTGAAAGTTAATACTTACGCATTATATGGTTATAATTAATATATTTTAATTGATCTAGTTATATACGCAACCAATAACAGATCGATATTAGATGAGCCAATGACAGCTTCTCATTGTGACGTCACAGGAGTATAAAGATTATAAATCATTAATTAATTGTTTGTTTGATATCTTTTTATATTAATTTTATTTTCTTCATGTCTTAATTTTATTTATTTTCAGTTCTTCGAGATACAAGGTTTAACCTTTATTTCGAAGATACACATCAAGAGTCGAGACGGACTACGTGACTCCCTCACCCCACTCCTGACACCACTCCCCACTCCTCGCGCGAGAGAGGTGTCCGATCCTGTTCGTCATTCTTCGTCTGGAAAGTGGTGTGATAAGTGCGTTGACAGCTTCGCGTATAATTGGGTACGTATTTTTTATTTTTGACCATTTCTATTCTCTTCGTCATTCTCCATCGATGCAATTATACAATATTAATAAGTGCATATTAACAAATTTGTGTTTTATTTCTCTAAGAGCCCGTAATTACAATTCAAACACGGGACGCTCAACTACGGTCAAACGTATTTTTCATTTTTAACCGGTTCTCTTCTTTTCGTCATTATCCATCGATGCATTTATCCAATATTAATAAGTGTCTGTTAACAAATTTGTGTTTTATTTCTGTGGCAGCTCGTAATTACAATTCAACCACATGAGACTCTCAACTGCGGCCAAACTACGGTCACGCCATAATGCTTTGAGAGTTTGTGAACACGTTTCGACAGGAAACCTGTATCTATACGAAAAAGAGTATTTGGCGATGCTCACGTGCGAAAAATGTAAGTATCCTTTGTATTTTGTTCCGAGTACGCTTAAAAAAAATTGTTTGATTTAAATTTGCCATCAAGTTTTCAAATACGGTAGAAACCTTTCGTAAAAACATTTACTCTTTCCTTCTAAAGGATCCTGACATCTCATCATCGTACTTGTGGATCCAGAGAAACTCGACGATGATCTCGCTGCTGACCTTGATGCTGACTTCGTTTCTAACGTCCCTGATGACTTCGCTGATGACTCCTATTAGGCAACATCGTCGCCCGGGTGATTGAATTCTACAGTTGGTGAGTCGCATGCTATTTTGTTTCCTCTGGTCCCCAACCATGTTGTAGGATAAAATATCCGAATCAACACGGGTGACCAGTTGTATACTTGGTATTTTTGACGAGTTAAGTGACCGTGGGTATGAAAAATACCCATGAGTTATATTTTTTTAGTGCAGGCTAGGGTCTTCTTGCACTCGCGTTCTTTAATGTTATCAATAAATATTACACAATATGATTATTACACAATTTTGATCAAATATATGAAATATGCTTATTATCTTTATATGAATTAAATAATTGAGTAGAATATGAATTAATATAATGTGAAAACATTATATTAATCGTATGATTGAGTAAAATATCTTTCATCATTAATATAATTATTAAATATTCGTTTTATTAATTAATACATCATATGATGTATTTTATGTGCAAGAAGGCGTTTCGCGACTGGTCGATTTTCAACTCAAAGGAACATGCATGTTAATTTTATTTTTTTTTAAATTTACTTTGACGACAGAATCGACCAAGGTTAATTGAATATTTTGAATAATAATTTAACAAATTTATTTCAATTTGCAATGTAAATTATTTTATCATGAAATCTTTATTAAAGTCTTACATTTTGAACAATTAAATTTCAATCACAAATTTTTCTTGAATAATGATATCTTTCAATATTAACTTACTCTGTTGTTGATATATTACATATAACAAGTCGAGTCATTTTAACTGAGAATAGATACCGTTTAGTTAATTATTAATAACCAGTTGTTTTAGTCAGGATTTTCAGGATACTTTCCCGTGTTCGTTGCCTAAGTTCATGCACATGCCCAAGTGTTATTTGCACGAGCGAAGGCAACGGGGCACGATGACTTAGTTTGTAACATTTATAATAATAATTTATCTGTGCGACTGACAATGCTAGTGTCTCGCGCACGATGTACTGTCCACATATGTGTGTTTGTGGTTAGATTGTGGAAGTGCATCGTATCAAAAGTTCATCACAATTCAGATACAGAATTTTTTGACATTAGATTCATAACAATCACAATAATAATATTAAACTTATAGTTATTATTTACTTGGCAATTGTTCGTATTGCATACACGTCGATAATATTGTAAAATGCATAATGAATTAGCTTTTCAATCTTATATAATCATATATGTATAGAGTATATTTTAATAAAGACTATATCAGATATATTAAAATGTTTTACATAAATAATAAAAGTACGCAATGGGCACTAGCTTTGTCAGTCCACTGCAAAAACTGGTACGTACACAATTAGAGTATGAATGAGGTTGTGTCCGGGTGTCGGAGGAACCCCGGGGAGTCCTCTCTAGTTTAGGTCGCGCCCGGACATTGAGAATGAGAACCGTGGAGTGTTTGTTTGAGAGACTGAGTTTTGCATTTTTTTAAATATAGGGTTAGGTAGGTAGGTAACTTATTCTCTGGTGTGTGTGTTTAAACCTAAGTAGGTAGGGTCAGGGCAGGACTGTCCACATTAGTAATTCGGGTAGGCGCGTTTTCGCGTGGCAGTTCTGTTCCTGTAGTTACGATTTCGAGAGTAGAAATGTTGCTGATTCAAACGGTGCACTTGTGCTGTTTGTTTCGGCTTTATTTTCGACTCCTCGAATCGCGCGACTCTTAAAGTCGCTCTCTCGCGCTCGCGGTCGGGATTAGGTCCCTTTCGAAACGTTCGTCCCGCTCGAGATTCACCACGTATGCTCTTGCAACAATTCGTATATTGTTGGAAGACTACGTATTGCACAAAATCTCGAGCCCGGTCTTTCGTAAGTTTCAGGCATCGGCAGGACCGCCGAAGAAAGAAAAGGCTCTCAATGAGCCGAAGAGGCCCTGACAAACTGTCTCAAGAGTGGGCTGCAACAAATGGCTTTTCATCTTCATCCTCGGATGAGAATGGAAAGTCATTCCTGTTACTACTTTGTCACTTAACTCGTCTGTAGTTGTAGTTAGTTTATTTTTCTGACTCGCTCACATATGCATGTACCTGATGGTACATAGTTGCACCATACATGTCAGCCATCCGTCCCCATAACTCGCGGTTATGATATACATAGAGTTGCGAATATCCAATAATCGCGTTTGCTTGTAGAGTTGCGAATCACTGTTTTTCGCGTTTCCTTTTCAGGGTAGTGTTGCGCCTTGACACGATACGTGATTGGTTTTTTGCAAACTTAGGTACCGAATGTTTGCTTAAAAATAGCGTTGCGAATTATTGATAAACGTGATTGCTCGTAGAGTTGCGAAATACTATTTTTCGCGTTTGCTTTTCAGGGTAGTGTTGCGAATAATCACGATTCGCGTCGCTTTTTTACTCTTTTATATATATGTATAATAATGGATGTCAACCGCGTTTGTAATTTTCACGTTATAAATTAGCGTTGCGATCTTGATTAATCGTGCGATTTTTGATTTAGCGTTGCGATATTTTCAATGCCCAAATTCTACCCCAATTGTAGTACTAGTAGTAGTTAGTTTATTTTGTGGCCAGTACATGTCTATGTACATGTACCAATAGCCCCTGATTAAGGTTAGATTTGCGAATAATATACAATGTTCGCGTTTGCTCGTAGAGTTGCGAACAAATATTTATCGCGTTGATATATTAGTGCTGCGAATAAATACGATTCGTGATTGTCTTTATGCAAACCTAGGAACCGGGCGTTTGCTTTAAAAATAGCGTTGCGAATTTTTAGTAAACGCGATTGCGAATTAGAGTTGCGAATTACTATTTTTCGCGTTTGCTTTTCAGGGTAGTGTTGCGAATAATTACCATTCGCGGGTTGCTTTTATTCTAACAAGTCGCGTTTGGAATTTTTTCTATTATAAATTAGCGTTGCGATTGTTGATTTATCGCGTTGTTGCCCCGTAGTGTTGCGATATTTAAAACGTCTAACTTCATCCCCATATGTGCCACTCTATTGTAGTTTGAAGTAGCTTGATGTAGTTAGTTTCTTTGTACAATTTTATTTATTGTCTGATTTATGTTTCAGGGAAACATCGTGGGATTAATCAAGACACCAAGAAGAAATATTTTTTCATATTTATTTGTTTTATATGAGTTATATATTTTATTGGATATGAGTTTTTGTTTCAGGAAAACATCGTGGGAGTGACGAAGACACCAAGAAGAAAATATCTTGTCGTATTTCTTTGTTTCATGTCGGTTATAATTTATCGTATATTAGTGTATGTTTTAGAAAAACATTAAGCAGACTTAATGATTCCTCCCAGCCTCGTCCCTTTCACTTATTTTTCACTTCGCCGAATCGGTAATCATACTTTTATGTGCAAATTAGTGGTTTCGGTTTCTAAATTATCATAAAATTATTTTCACTTACACATTAATAAACACGGATTGTACGTGAAAGTAGGATGGATATCAATTATAGCGTGCATCGTGTTATTAATTCTAAGGACATTGCGATACTTAAAATATCAAGGATGAAACGATACGTTGCAAATAAACAATCGATGTAATGTAACAGCTGAACATGATCTGTATTGTTTTTTTGTCCCTACGTGTAGGTTCTTTTTAGATAATTTTCATTATTTTCATGTGTAATATATTTATTGATAATACGTTTTAATGTCACCGTTGTGGCTTTGTGACCTTTTAGAACGTTTATAAGCGTTGTATTGTAATTCAGGTATGTAGATATGATTGTATAGTTAAACAAATAGGATATTGGTAAATTTACTTGTGGCGTGTACAATTTGATATTAATTCCCACGTTGGTGGAAGTAGCATATCGCGTGGAAATTATTCTCGCAATAAATATATATGTATATTTTGAAATGTTGCTTTTGTATAGATTTTGTGTATTAGGTTATATACTCTATTGATCAATGGTCATTGAAGTTGGTACATTATCGGTTATTAATAAAATTTGTTTACAGCGAAACCTCGATTTAGCAGACTGTTGGGGGGGGGGGAGTTTAGCATTACTGTATTTCTATAAAAAACAGAAGCGCATTCTAGCAATTTCTTCTTTATTGTCTTCGTTTCGACTTAAAGAAATACGTGACATTATTTTTAAAAAATAATAATAAAAATCGTGGAAATATAGTTTTCTGCCACAAGTAATATTCGACCTATAAGTGGTTCTTCTTTATCAACGGCGCTCTTTTAAGCTAGTATCGTGCTGCACTCTATCGGCACGCATACGAATACGACACCATGCAACGCATGAACAAATCTGTGTGCAGGCAGCAAGTACGACGAAGACAACAAAATCTCCGTTGTCCATTTGGAAACGTTTAATGACAATAACAAGCGCCGACAAACTGTTGGAAAAATCAAGCTTCACGTATTTCACGTACTCGGACGGCAGGCAATTCTGGATGCGATTAGGATAAAACGTGTTTACGAAAGTGCAACGCCAAAGAGCGAGAAAGAGAGAAATAGCGAACAGCTGGCACTAACACGATTGATCCCACACGTAGCTGGCGACGAGAGCTCAGTTGTTGACGGACTGTCGAACCGAAAGAACAGGTATCGCCATCTGATGATCGGGCGGGACGTGTGTTCGCAAAACTACCGAAACAAGGCGCTCGAAGATAAGAATTGGTCGGTGTTTGTGTTTCATGCATACGCGTGCATCTAACTGTAAACTGTTCCTCAAGGGAAGCGAAAAACATTAACGGTATCGGTTGATCTTTCGTACGTTTTTTCGGTCGTCTTTTGTATCTACTCCACGAGACAAGTCGTCGTCCTCGCAATAGTGATACAGAGGTTGCGGGTGAAGGACGACGAGAGAACTGACTAGTAACTCAACGCGTTCGCCCGTGCTTACGGACAAAGGGGTACGCCAACCGTGAATCTGGAGAACCTACAACACACGAGGGTCGGACAGTGTCGCCGTGTTTCACGGGATCGTGGCATGTGAAAATGGATTTTAAAAACGTGGTGTACAACGCTGCGAGGGACGGCAAGCTGAAATGCTTGAAGGTGAGTTTTTACGAGATTTTCTTCTCGACGGGGAGTCTGCCGCGACAGTGTAACCAGTCACGGTTTCCGATTCAATGTTTTTCTGTCTAGATTTCGTAAAACTATCACTAATTCTCGATACAGTTGCGGCTATAAATAAACTCGACCATGTTACAAGAATGTACATACACGTTTAGTAATTGACAGAGGCCAACATTTTACCGGTTATTGATTTATCATTAATTGCCGTGATTAAACATCAACATTCGTAACAGTATGATCAATGCTGGCTGTTCTCGCACTTAGTAACTCATATATCGAATTCCGATAGTGTGCAGCATAGATATATACTGTTCTGTATTCGGTAGAAATTTGAGGTTATAAAAACTCTCGATATTAGTATATTGTTCAAAACATTTCTACTTTTGCATTTTACGAACGTTTTCTTAAGGCCACGATTTTATTTACAAAGGGAAGATTAGATATTTCTATAGAAATGTATTCAGTTACATCCATTTTCCAATCAGCAGGATAAAATCAAAATTTTTGTGTTTTAACCCTTTGTAGACGGTCTTGATATACCAGAAAACGTACTGTTACCGTTTTGGAAGCGTGTCAAAAAATTCTCTATAAACACAACGCGACAAATGAACAACTGGTTTTTTAAATACGTATGTGTATCACAGTTCGTTAAACATGTAACGTAGCTTTTACAAACATTATTTTCCTGCTGTTTGTTTCAAAACCGTCCCATTATGCCTTACTGTTCATCTGCAAAGGGGCTAACCAAATTTTGTCCTTTTAATTATCCGAAGTTTTCCGTACTTTATCGTTTCTATGTAAAGATTTACGAAAGTATACTTTATGATTTCTTTTCAGAAATTTTCCAGATATGAGAATTAAGAATTTCTATCGAAAACCTCGTCAAACTTAACATCAATATCGAAACGTCTGATACGTTTTCACAAGATGGTTTACCATCTTCATTCGTACCACGTATGTACTATAATACACCCTATCTTAACACGCAATGAATATAGCTATTTAGCGTCACGTCTGGTTTTATTAATAATTGTCACCTACGCAGTAAACCAAACTACTCGATATCTAAAAACTGTCATGAAAGCAACATTGTGGTACATACGTGTGTCGAGTTATAAATGATTTTAACAAAGGCAAGAAACTAATTTCTGTGTGTTAATTGCACAACGAAAACGTTTAAGAATTCGCGTTTTATTTACTTACGGTCGTCCAGATTTACCCAAAACAGCCGCATGTCATTTTAATGACATTTCGCGTATTCGCGTTATGAAACTTTGAACCCGCATAACTCTCTGTCGTCTATACATGATCTATGGCGTCCTCGTCTTAGTCGCCGTCGAACCTGTGGTCGACACTTAACGCGACAACGGAAAAATTCGTTCGTCCCGTCTTTCCGAACTTATTGCGGCGAAGGGAAGCGAGTTTCCACTCCCTTGGCTCGCGTTTATCTCGAGTAGGAAATAGCCACGGCAAACAGCAGTTATATTTAGCGATCGGAACGTCCATAGACGCTAATGGGAAGTCAGCGTGGTTAGCTTTCCGTACGTATTGCGCTTTTATACTCGTGTATCTACACGCGTCTTGTCCACCATGGTGCACGAAACATAAGAAAGAAAGGTGGCGGAGGGAACGAGATAGACTCGCTAAGATTGCGCTCGTTGGTTGATATCAAAAGTCACTTGCGACAATTTTTCTTGAATAGAAATATCGGCTGTTCCATTAACGTGGATAACTAGGGAAAAATTACGATTTCAAAATAGAAAGTCACGGTAGAGTCGCGGTTGTATAGGCACCGGAGATTTATTTATAGATTGCATTATACATTCTACTCTTTGGCGTAGGTTATAGATTGAGATTGCGATTCCAACAAGCGAGTAGTTCCCTGGAAAAAGGACGTATGTATGCATTTCATAAATTTTAGACGATAGTGAAAACACGTTTACCATCGTGATATTTTTATCATTAATATATCGTCATAACCCCTTTGTAGAAATTCTAATACTTTCACTTCAAAACATAATATCCCAATTTCTTCACTTGTGTGGTAAGTATAAAAATACGTCGTTTTATCCTTTTATTTGATAGTTTTTTATGTGTATTCGAGTGACACAAATTCTAGATACGCCACTGGTTAGATGCGTCATAGTACTCAAACCTATGTTCTGGCTGATAAACTTCTTTAAGTAGATAATTGTTTGATCAGATCCTGTTTCGATGCTAATAATCTTGTTTTCGTTATGTTCGAAATTTTAGTGTTTGCGGTGTATTCTATCGCACGATCGATTAGTCACATAACACAATATTTTTCGAAGGCCTGCGGTTACGTTGTTCCGTGTCAAAATAGTAATTAAATGCTGGGGGTCAATGTCAGTATATCGATCAAGCTGATAATTCAAGTATGTTCTATTTTGTGTATAATTTAGCGACGCTAATATGGTACTTGGCAAACCAACGTTGTTATAGCGCAAGCGTTAACGTGACGCCTACATTGTTCTCAGGCTCACGTTGACAAACTCATTCGATCTGGCTTGTAGCCGACGATCAATATACATAGTATGTATAATACAATGGACAATAATGTTTGTTCTTAATACGCTAATGGCTAAAATATCAGCCGCAGCGTTCAGTTCTCGCGATGGAATTTAAGTATAACATTTTGGTCGCGGTTGAATTTTCGTTAAAATAATTGTATTGAAAAGCGTGGAATCCATTGGGTGAAGAATTTCATTACCTTCAGCCACGATTACAGAATAATTCTACTAAAATTAGATTCTAATTAGTCAGTAATTATCATACGATTATCATTGAATGCTCATAAATCGTAGAATTGTATAATTGCTACATAATTAAGTGCAATTATGATGCAGTTACTTTATAGAAGTATTCATGGCTAATATAATCAGATTTAGTTTTCCCAACATCGGTAGAATTTGACGAATTGTATAGACATGTATACTCCAAACGCTTGTCCCGTTAACGTTGTGTGATCGTGGCTGTTTTGCATAGTGTAAAATAGTCCCAGCAAATGGGAACAAATTGCGTAAATTACAAACAATGGATTACATTAAGTTTCGTCTACCGAACTCGATCGCCAAGACAATCGAACCGCGTGGGACTCTACACAGTCTTAACAAATACATAGTCGAGTATGCTTAGGGCAACGATACTTGGTGATGTTTGAACCATAGGTAGACCAGAATTGAATTTTAACTATTTTAATCGGAAATTGAATCAACTTATTGTTTCGCTGTTCAATAATAATAGAATGAATACCATCAATTTCTTTAATGAATGCACCAACAATTAAAAGGCATGGTTTTTAAATAGCATTCTACACGCGCCCGGGATTTTAACTGTGAAAGCACAATCATGTCCCGATAAAATTATATAATTTGTTTCGTGTTTAGAATTTCTGAATGAAAGAGTTACGAAAGCTAATCAGCGTTTAGTAAAGCTAAGTCAAGCGAATTTTTCCTTAGACGCAACAAAGTTTCGATAACCACTGGCTTGTAATGTCAGCGATCAAGTTTATATACTCAAATATATAAATAATATGTAAATTATAATACGTGTTTGTATTACACCAGAGCTGCGTGCATTATGAAATGTGGAAATCAAAATAAACAAACGTGTATATGGTCCAGAAATACAATTCTATATTGTTATTAGCCTAACCCAAACGAATCGATTATTATTCGGGTAAACAAAAATACACAGGGCATCCTGATGGTGGTAGTTTTATGCCGAAAGTGGAGCTTTTTGAATGAGAATTTGAAATGGTTTCCTACGTTTGATATTATATGCTGCTACTTTGTCAATATCATTTTGCTAGCAGTTGTTTGTCAACTGTCGCGGCACGTGACCACAGAAAAAGCATTGCACAGCTATAAAACTAACTCCACTTATGCATCGATCGTAAACAACAAAGTAGATACAGCGCAGAGATCATAATAAATTGCCATTGAATCCAATGCCAATGAATTTTTTTTGAGAAATGTACTACGTTGCTCTATAAGCCCATCTAAAAATATGTACGCGGGTCATTCAATAAGTAAAGGGTCAAACAGTCAATTTAATACAACCGTTTGATAATTATTTCAGAACGAAACAAACGCGACACGTGCAGTAATCACGCGTACGGAACACGTTTTTAAGTTATTTCGCTACTACGTCGCGTTTTGTTGGATTTTAAAATATTCCTCGACGATTATAACGCCGTTCCGAAGGAAAGTTTCCAACTTCCGATCATTTGCGACTGGTCGATGTTACCCGAGATAATTAAATTCGCTGAATAAAACCGCCTGGAATGACGACAGATTAGATGAATTAAGTCAGTGTTATTTAACGATTTCGTGTTTTGTAGGATAACAATGAAAAATCTCGTAAATTAGCAGTGAAATGTTAATTATCGAATAGGGAATCAAATGGAACGAAAGACCCAATTATTATCCCCTTAATAAAAAATCAAATTTATGCGTTAACGAAGTTCGAGAATTCTAATGAAATCATGTTTCATTTTGTTTATACCTCGGATGCCTACAATAATAGCCTCTCCTAGTATCTTGTTTTCACAAAACGTGCCGCGTTGTTCAGAGAATTCCTCAATCGTTTAACCGCGTTTGAATGAATTCGTGTTGTAAGAATGCTGCTTATAGTGGGGATTCCCGCAGTTCTCGAACCGTGTTGGAGCGAAATCGCGTTGCACAAGTACCATATAAGGTGGTTGACTGCATTATAAGAGGATAGACAGTAAGGATATTCTATGTCGTGTCCAGGGTTAACTCTTGAGAATAAAATTCAGTCAGGTTCGATATATTTCCGCAGATACAACGCAGAATTAACGTTACTAACGAGTCGTTCTCGCGGTCCATTGAATAAACGTGTCTCGACTCTTATTTTGATCGCGATAAATCGTTCGAAACGTCCTACGTAACTCCACGAACAGGCTCGATAACACGTGCTTCGTAGCATTCAGCGAACAAAGAGGAAACGCAGTTTTTCAGTAATTTTTTTTTAGCAAGTTCCTGTCCGTGAAAATCTTGCTGATCCGCTGTAATCGCATTACCGCGGCACACGGTCGCTTATTAAGAGCGATGTCGCGTAATCTACGTTCGGTGTAAATGCACTAGTATCGACGCAGTATGTAATATACGTATGCATATTATGCAAGACGTCGGAGTTGTCGAACTAGCTCGTTCGAGACGGTTTTCCGCGTCTACGTGTAATTGCATAACTCCAATTCTTACGATTCAAGGCTGACACCAATTTGTTTCACTCACGGTCTTGATTTCACGGAGACCTCTCGGGGATCTCGAGCAATATGTACATGTCGACACTGGATACATGAAATATCAGTAAAAAGAGCAGATGCAGCGTCGTGATCACTCTGTACGGTTTCCTTGATTTCGATTTTAAGATAGCTCGGGGAGAAATGGTGCCAATGCAGACTTTACACAACTTCAAGCTCATAGTTCGAACGTACAGAAAAAAGGGACTCGTATCGCGCTACTTTTTGCGAATCGACGAAATTCATGCGACTCGAAAATGGTACTGGAAATATGGGTTAAGATCTCTGTGACAGAATACACTTAGTCAAGGTATTCCCGCTGCAAGGTTCTGTTCTTTGCGTGTTCAGCGCGGCTTTCGAAACACGTTCATTTCATGCCCACACGGATATCCACGAAGACGATCAAGAAGTGTGAAATCTAGGTTAGGATTGTGCACACGTATGGCACCTAACGTCCCAATTACCGAAATAACTCCGAGAAGGGAGCAACATTCTTTTCCATACCGTCTCATATTTTATTACGAGTTTTTCACCGTGTCGATAAAGAGATATATTTCGAGAACATTGTTAAATGCATCCGAACGTATTCAGATTGCATCGCCCTTTCATCTTGGAGATATTTCAACGCTTCGGTGTTGCCTGGACCATTAAAAAAATCTTATTTTTGGACAGGTTAGCGATCTAGATTTCCTCACAGAAGCAACTGTAATGCTGCACAAATTTCATTCTTAGCGTTCTTCGTTTCGTTGGATTTCTGTATTCAACCACGATACGCGTCTTATCTAATCAAACAGACGTTGATGATAACGTGTATACGACTTTTTGTATAAAGTTCATCGTTCGTGCGATTATCGAGATGAAGTTTATGAATCCGCAGTATTGCTGTACTTTACGATATTTTGCAGATAGTATCAATTCGTTAATTCGTCGTTAGTTCAGCAGAATCAATTGGTTGACGATTGTTTATTATTTCTCAGTTCCACGTACAAGAAATATTTAGTTTTTTATTTGAAATTGTTTTCGGTTTATTAAATTATAGCTTAAGGCATAGAACACGAACGAACGTATGATTCATGTAACCATGCATATCGCGTTTTTTCCCGTTACGTAAATTAAACATGAATTATACGTAGTTCCCAATTAAGTGCTACATTCTTCCTTTCTCTGAACGTTATGCTCGCAGAAAAATATACAAATCGTGCGTTGATTAGTAGGAAATATAGTAAGTAATCGTGAAAGTGTGAAAATGGTAACTAATTTTTTTAATCGTATGATTTTCTTAACCGCACACTTTCTTTCTTTTTTTTGTCTCGAAAAGTGGTTTGGAATGTTGTTTAACCAAGTTTTCATTCTACTTGTGATATGCTTAAACCTACTATTAATTAACCTCGTTCAATGTTTAACCGTAATTGTTCACAGTTGATATATTATTTGAGTATAGTTGCATCGATGTACAACGTTCAAGGTCCGTAACTTGGAAAGGCATTTACGGACCCGTGTCTTTTTAATATGTATTTGTTATTACAACGATTATTCGAACACGATATGAAACGTATATCTATAGCAGCATAAGCCTTTGGACAAAACTGTTTATGTTTCGAAACCAATATCCGTCATACGTAAACAATTTGACTAACCTGCACGATGTAATGTATCAGCCGTACTAGTGTCCTAGTTTAGCGTCTCGCAAGTATTACATTCATGTACAGCATGAGTAACGATAGTACAAACGTGATGTTGGAATTGGAGTAACCGTTAAATATCAGTAAATGTTTAAAGAGAATCGAAATAGACTCAAGTTTAGCTAGAGACTACGTGTGTGCAGTGTTGGGAAGTCAACGTTATCAGAATGGAAAATAGTCATTCACGGATATTAGAATTTCAAAACAAGCTCATTGATCAAGGCAATAATCAAGCCGGAAGAGTATAAAATTAGCAGTAGGCGATAAGCGAGACTCGATAATACAAAAATAGACATTGCAAAAAACGAAGCGTCTCTTTGCAACTATTTTCTTCGCGCGAATCGACACTTTTTATAACTAATTTGAATTTTCTAACATTTTTAATTTTCGCGTACCAGTTCAGTACTGTGAAAAATATGTTTGTATAAAAACCCAAGGGCGATACAGTGTTACACAAATTTCACTCGCTATAAGTTCGGATAATCGACGTTCTATTGTATATGCTTAAAGTTTGGCTGTGTATTTTAGGTATACCTTGTATATTAATATTTATACAATAGAACCTGGATTATTTTAGATAACTAATTCATTAAGTAGCCTGGTAGAGCTTATAGTCAGTACTCATACTCCGTGTGTAGCGCCTCGAAGTTTACTTGTTGCTTAGCGATCATCCCCTCTACTTGTCGACATCATGCGATGAATGAGGTTTCATGATCGAGGTTTTACTGTACTCGAAAGTTCACGTCTATTAGGCTGAAATCGGAGGATGCAACTTTTGATCTTTCCCTCTTTGAGTACAAATTAGAATTTTCACATTGAACGAATAAAATCTCCGGTGCTTTTATCCATCATCGATTCTTGGGATCAAATTTTTCATTATATTGTATAATCGTCGAAACAGTTATCGCGTAAAACAATCAGTTTTCAAATGTACTTCGGCCGCAGTAATTCCTTTCATGGTGCTGTTAATTTCCATTTGGTCGTGTTACATAAAGTCTGGTAGCTTCTGAAGCTGCTTGGAAATCGATAAGACTCCGCGTCGGTGTTCCGTGCTTCTTGTTCCCCGAGTATAGGATAAACAAGTCAAACCGAACTACCTAACCTCCTTTACGACCCTGACGTTCGATAATCGACTTGTCGGAAGGTTTCGTTCTGTACCTTGACATTGGATACTCAATCCCTCGCATATCTTATCTTCGTTATACGAATTAATGGCACCGAAATTCATGTTGACCCTGTCTCGTCGAATTCTAGAAATCTCAGGACATTTTGATCGTCACAGTCGAAAGACTATAGGCAATAGGGCTCTAGTTCAAACACATTTCTACTAGAGATGTGTACACGAATTTATTCAGGGCAGGTTGCAAGAATATAGTGCGATCGTTAATTTCTTTTAAGTTTTGTACGAACGAGACACAGTGCGCTTATGTAAATTAAATTAAGTAACAGCACATAAATGCATTGATTTTGCAAGTATCAATTACACGGGAAACAGCGACGATGCAATGCGTCGATTATGTAACTGGTATGGAGTAGATAAGAATTTAATGAATATTGATTATAAAGTACACACCAGTGAAGATGAAGTCTTGTCGTCTTTAGCTTTTTTCGAGCATTTCGAGACTTGGTTGTATTTTAAAAAAATGTAAATATTCAGTCACTCGCGTCAAGACGTTTGTTCCTGAATGTTTCTCGATGCATTCGACGGGCCAACGACTTTTCGTTGTCCTCCTTTTTTTTTTTCTGCGCGTGACCAAGCTGGCTGCACGCTGAGAGTAGTTGACTGACACAGCAGGTTATTCTAATTCTCGACAAGCGGTATCGGAATTCTCGGAAAGCTCGTTCTGCGGTTACGTTTCACAGCTTTGGCTACGCGGTTTGTACGAGAAAGAATTCTGCCATAAATTCTTCACGCTGGAAGATGAAATGAGGTGCATCATCGTCATCCCTCTTCTTGTACCACGTCAACGTACATTAGGTATTCACTTTTCGTGCGCTGCTCTCATTGAAAATTTATGATAGCGATCCGGTTACGTTTACTGGATCGAACGACGAATTCGACGACTTTCAACCCTCGCGCGGCGGATGCGGGGTCATTTTGGCCCAGTTGCAGCTGTTGCCGTATTGTTCAAGGATGACAGTCGTATTCGTGTCATTTCATATCGAATCAGATACTTTTTGGAGCTATTCCAACGTATCTTCAAGGACTCTTCTTCGCCATTAACCTCTCGAATGAAAATAACAAGTTACGCCTTCCAAAACATTAACATTCGATCCGAATAAATTGCTTGGGGCTGGATCGCGAGGCAAGGGGTTGATAATTTTTCATTTTTAAATTTTAAACGCTCGACGCGGACTGGCCTAGCCGCCGCGTGAAAAATGGTTACGGTGTAAACTAAGTCAGTAACGGTCTCGAGAACATTGGAAAGAGTACCAGAAAGTTCCCGTGCAAGCATCCTTTCTTGGTTCGCGTTCGCAGAAATAGAATTGTCTTTGTTCTCGGCCGTTATTCAACATACTTTCACCTTGGTCCGTGCTTAGCTTCGGCCGCGCGTGCACGCGCCCTTTTCTTTCTCCGTTGCAATTAATCCGTCTGTGTCGCGCGAACCAAGAGGAAAAACCGGGAACGGAGGAAGAGTGACCCCGAGGTACGTGTAAGTCAACACTTCTGGCACGTTCTAATATTACTCGCCCGGTGGTATACACCGTGAGTCAGTGGCATAATCGGGCACGTAACGACGCGTCGAGAGGAGACGTCGCGACGCGGGAGCGGAAAAGAGTGGAATGCTCGTGTGCAGCGCGCTTCGCTGCCTTTTAATATGTCCCGCGACCCTTTATTCGCCCTTATACATGAGGGAAATCAAACATACCTCGCGTGCGCTGGGATATTTCCCTCGAAAAGACCAAAAGTCGATTTCAACGCGATTTCGCGTAAACTGAACTATTTTTATCAATTAACGTGGACGAATACTTAAGTCTAGCCAAATCAGAATAGTTAAGAGCTTTTATCGTACGTGTTTCTTTCTTAACGATCATAACTCCTACAATAGTGAACCTATCTCATTGATATTTAGTAGTGGAAGTAGAGCTCAAAATTAAAATATTTCAAATCATTCGAAAAAAATTATTTTTGTTTGCGGGGATCAATTTCAATCATTTTTGGTGAATAGACATACCCACGAAATCCTACGCAGTTTCGAGAAAAAAATTCGGTAGGTGCAGAAATTTTTCGACAAAATTAAAATATTTCAAATCATTCTAAAAAAATTATTTTTGTTTGCGGGGGTCAATTTCAATTATTTTTGGTGAATATACATACCCTCGAAATTCTACGCACTTTCGAGAAAAAAATTCGTATACGTAGAGAAATTTTATTAATAATTTTGTTGATAACTTTTTAACGAAGCTTCAATCAACTAATTGGTATTGTTGATTTTTGTCTTATTTTGGCCTCTAGAATCTCTCATTAAAATTTTTTCCAGGGGTGGCCGAACACCCTGTATGTTTTGAGGGAATTTGCGTACGCTTTATGAATTTAACATTACGCTAAATTGAATAAAATATTTATACACGTTCGATGAAACGTTACAACGATTCGAATAATACACGGTGTAGGACACGGTAAATGTATGTCGTACATATTACCTGCACATTTTGCATGTTTGCCGTGCATATATGCTTATTGTACATGCAGAAATGTCATATGTTCTTAGCGTAACTTAACGTCTATAAACATCCGCAGTCTAGTCATAAGCGATAGGAACTTCCTTTTATTTTTCTGGAAAATGGTATGCGACAATTTGCATACATATATGCAGTTATGCGGAACGATTCCCTATCCAGTCAACGACTTGACGACAACGAGAAATAAATTTACTATTATTAACTACCTGTAAATTTTCATATTCTGTGAACCTTAATTCTGGACGATACTCCTGTGGTTGATGATTTTATTATCTTTTGTCTATAAATAACTACCGTCGTAAAGTTCTAAGATGATACATAGTCGGTTAACGCAACGTTTGGGAAGCGTTTTATATGACTTATGCTTTCCAAGTCAAATTCTTCCAGTTACAGCAATATCCCTTTTATACGATCGTACGTTATGTGGACTGAAAAGTTTCTTATAGTCGTCATTAGGTATAATTATTGTTTTTGAGAGAACTTTTCAGTAGAAACTTCTTCGACTTCTTTAAAATTCTTTACGTATGCCGCAAACAATCGTGGATTTATTTGATTAATGACTGATTCAACAAGATAGCTTTGATAAAAATATTTGATAACATTTACACGAATAAAGTTGATATCGAAATCTCTGAGACAATCTCATAAAATTCCAAGTCGAATTCTACGTTCTTCAACAAATCGAACAATCTTTCTGCATATCGAATAGTTTACGAAATCGTTGCTCATATCGGATATACGGATATATCGATGAGTTTTACAGATAGATTTTAAGTCTTTTTGTCGCGATGACGGAATAAACATAAAACCGAATCAAACAGTCTATTAATTCGCAAGGACAAGCGGAAGATGTTATTTAAGGCTATTAATTTTATGATCGGCGAACGACCTAGCTCGGAGTTATTAATCGTTTTCAGCATCCTTGAAGAATGTCTGAATATTTCTTGATATGTATTTTAATAGAGGTTCCTTGTTCGATCAATTTTGTGGCCTTGGCTATTGGGTCGTTGACTTCTTAATACAGACTACAGGATTCAACACTTTCTAACTTTGAGAGTTCAGCAGCTATAAATCCTTTGATTCAGAAATTATTAATCGATGCACTCTATTGAATTCGATCTGGAGAAAATAGACTCACGAAATAATTCATAGCGATCAGAAAAATTAAGTATCATTGAGATCTCCAAAATTCCATTGTTTGCTTTAGTTTCGTGTCATTTGAACACACGTACCACAATAACTTTAATAGTGTCTTGCGACATACAGGAAGCGATAGGAGCTGATATGGATATAATAATTTACTGGATTAATATGGCACGTCCTTGCACTTGTACGGCCGAGAACCAACAACTGCCGGTCTCTTTAGATTTACATAATCGGTAATATACTCTTTAAGAACGATTACATGATTACATGATTACATGACAATATTCGTAATAATTATATAACATTCATTACAGCTTATTATTTGCTATTTAGCGAAGAAAATAATTCATATCTTTTACATCGCGTCACACTCGTTGCAGATAATAAATATTACGTAACATCGAAACCAATTAAACTTTTACCAATATTGTGATACAATGTGCTTCTTGAAATTAGTTACGTATTCCGTTAATATTCTGTACGTGCAATTTCTTCGTCTTACGTACACTGTCCTATTTAAGCGCGAAGCTTTTCATTACTTATGCAAGACATCTTTGAGGATATCCTTTATTTAACGCCCCAACGATCAATAATATTTCCAACGTCACGACTGTCAGATTACTTTAACTCCTAATTGTTGATTCTATGGACACTCTTTATTAATTTACTTAGTGCATGTATGTACGTTTCACAGCATCTGCGCAAAAGTAGCACAACGTTCTCAACTGTCCTTAAAAATCCAATGTACGGTACATGAAAATTTGTACAGCACTTTCTCCATAAATTAAGAGAAAAAAAATAATTAAAAATAATGGAGTGGGGGATATAATGTAGTGGCCTTCATTTCATTCTAGGTTAAAGTGCCAAAGACATTTCATGTTCATTAATTTTGTTCTAAATATAAGACGAATACAGTGGCCTACAGTTCAAGACTATCCGAGGATACTAAATAACAGTTACAACAAACAAAATATATTAATTCAAGAGAATGACGTAAAAGTTCAGAAATTTGCATCTTCGTATAATTAGTCCCGTTTTAACTGTTCAAAATTGTAATCTTGAACGACACTCTATTATTCCTGAATTATTGGCATTTAAACTTGTAATAAATATAGATCAAATATTTTAAAAAATATGTCGTCCAACGTAGAATGTAATTAATAACTTTGAAATGTCCTCGACGTTTTCACCTGAAATATTTATTTTCGATGTATTTTTCTGAAAATACTGACATCGAGTGATTGACACTATTTTTTCTACTATGTTGAAATATTAATAAGTGTTTACGAGTAGTATTCGAACCATTAATTACGGATAATTTCGAACGTGCGGTTTGACGTACTGCAAATTAGTGTTTGCAAAGTTGGAGTGTCAATTTCCGTCCAAGCTTGTTTTACCGCATTTTTAAGATCTGGAATGTTATTACGCTGCTCGTTGTTTCCGCAAATTTTTCTGACCGGAATCCCCGATGAGTTTTCAATCGAATTCACGCCAGAAGAATGCGCAGACCATTCTATCAACGTTATTTCCTATTGACGAAACTACTTTTTAGTAAAACGTGAACCGTGAACCGTTGCACTATTCTGTTTAAAAATACAGTTTTCTATTTCAGAATCTTCCAGGAAAGGAATTATTACGTCTACTAGCATTTCTGTGTACCTTTCAGAATTCATTGTATGTGTTACACAACAGATCGTGTCTTTTTATTCTAACAAAATTCAGCTCATATCATCCACACTTTCACCACAGAAATGTCTGCTCCTACAAACGTCTTTCTTTTTGTTTACAACTTGCTGGTAATATTTGAAAACACCTGATCCATCCAGATTGAACTTTTCCTCGCTGGAAAATATCACATTTCATTATGCAACTCATGTTATATGATACTAATCACAGTATCTCATTCTTCCATTAGATCACAGTGGAAGTGGAAGTGGAAAAATTCTTTTGTGACTTGTTTAACGTCAGTTTTATTTTTCGAATTTCTAGATTCGAAGTAATTTTGCCTGCTGCCTCATAAATATTTATTTCTGTAATCAAAAACCGTTCTCATATTTGACATTGAGCATTAACGAATTCATTCTTTCGGCTGCTAATTTAAACTCGTTTCGAAATTTAATTCGTCTTCACGAATAATATTATAAACTTTTACATATTCGGTAGCAGTCATTACACGTGTCATATTTCGAACTAGTTTAAAAAAATCTATTCAGAATTTTAACTAAGAAATTAGTGAAGCATCTCGACGACTTTCCAAATGTAAAAAAAAAAACTAAGAATAAACGGATGAGCTGGTTGTATAATCGGAGTGTATTAATTTATACAGACACGTGTCTTATATTGTATATGTTTTATTAAAGTTCTCGAGATTGCAAAAACTTTTCTTCGGGAATCCCGAACTATTTAGAAATCGTTTCCACGAGAAACAGGAATGGAAATTTATTACAAATCACTATTCATTACTGATCGTCTCGGTAGCATGTTACGAAACGAACGAAAACGTAAAACGATAAGTAATATTGTTCGCCAATTGATTGTGGAACACGTGGCGTTCGATGTATTAAATTTAATACAGAACGAGCGAAAAGATTGAGAAACAAAAAATCTTTTATCTTCGACTTCGAACAAATCGAATAAAAGATTCTGACGTCCGTTCGTCGAGATATAATTATTGCGACGATCAGGGCACAATCAATATCGGTTGCTTTGCGACATTTCCGTTGGGCTGCGAAACCACGCGATTGTTTACGCGTTAGAATCGGTCAGGAAGTCCGTAACAAGCAGGCCATTCGTAAAGAAAATAGAAACTTACGCGAGAATAAAGAGCAGCAAATATTTGATTCACTTTGATCATTTTCACGCGACGGTAAATCAACGACCAATGAATGAATCATGTTTCTAAGTTAAACGACGAGTCTGAATAGGTGTTTCATTAAACATTTGTATCTCTAATTCTTTTTGTGGGATAATTGCACGCGGTTTTCCTTATAATAGTAATCTCTTTAAGGCAAGAAACTATGCGATACGCAGTAACGTGTATACAATAAACGTTTTGTTTTGGTCTGCGAGGTGACTATTGTCGTAAGTTCTCAAGGCTTTCCTTTGCAGTCGCGAGAGATTGTAGTAAACAACAGTTTTTCAATTCTGTATAACTTACAAAAATTCAGGATTTTTTTAAAAGATATTATGCATCTCGACACAGAAATGATATTGATGCAAAAGAAATATTAGAATATAACGATCAGTTCTTAAATATACTGGAGTCGTTATTTCTCACGCTTTTATCTTGGTCGATTATAATTTATTTACTCGGTAGTACATCTGTTTGTTGATTAATCATCGACGCTTCAAGGCATTAACGATTTAATAGACACCTGTATCGTGGATTAAACTTCCTAATTCCTCACATGGAGTAGCCAGAAACCTTGAAAATTACAAAGATATTCGAAGGAATTGTAGTGAAATACAGAAAAAGACTTACGTATAATCTATTTTTATCTAACCCAGTCAGCAAAATAGTACCCAGAAAGATTTTAAACAATTTTGATACGATCTTTAATCAACTACTTGAAAGCAACACAAAATTTTACCTTTGCTTATATTTTTAAAAAGAGTCCATTAAAATAGGCATTAAACGACAATGAGTAAGTTATTGCTTCATACAGTTCGTAGACTTTCCGTCAGTATTTTCCCCAAGCCTGTATGCGGGATGGCCTCTATTTTAATTCATAAACGCAATCCCACAAGGAAATTCCCACTGTACTTTTCTACGAACGAATCAACCGGAGATGAGATCTTTCGGAGATCTATTAGAAGTAGTAAACCCCCTGAAACAATCGCGTTATCTGAAATTTTCCCGCAAGAAAATGCATTACAAATGATTCCAACGTAGTTCTATTGTATCGCGAGTATACTAATTTAACCTCAATGCCATTCATCGTTTGTCTGATGAAATACTTACTAATATTTCATCATAATTATGAGATAAACACATCAGAATTTCTCGACGCGCGATCGATACATTTTTTGTTTCTACATTCTTTCGCACGTTATCCGTGTACTCATGCCCTCAGTATCATGCAAATTTTCGAGGACTATCGTTACACCGTCTGGGAAATCTTGTCCAGATATTGTGGTAATGAAGTGCAAATGATACAGCGTAATATTTTTAATGATTCATTTATCGACAGCTGGGATTTACCCATGCCTAATGATGCCGATGAGGGGCTTCCTAAACAAATCGTGTTGTGTACATGTTCAAGGATACATCTTTCCTCGCGATTATGCATGCGCAGGTCGAGAAAACCAGTTGCTAGAATTTCGTTTCATAGTGGTACAATTATTCTGACCCCAGTTGTAAACAACGGTCCGGAGTATACAATAACAAAGCTTTTCCTCGAGATTGATAGGATGTTCCAACTACACCTTATATTCAAATGGAAATTTATATACAAACATTTTTGCGACGCACGTATTCATTTTCATAAAGGACGAACCAGTCTATTTTCGGAAATTATTTTATCGATGTGACACGCGTGTAGAAGCACGTGTCGCGGAAAGGAACGGAAACACCGATTAAACATCGAGGAAAACACGTGAATATTGCGCGTCATTTTACGATCCTCTCGTACGCCGTCGATTCGGTCGTTAATTATCATTAGGGATGCGTCGCTTTAGGTTCAATTTAATTTGTGCGCATGTTACTACATACGGGCGTGTGAACTCATTAAATTTGAATGTAGAGGCGTGTATCTCGCGTCTCTTCGCGAAAGACGATGTCCAATTAGGACGATAATGGGCGAGGAAGCAATTAACGAGAAACGCAGTCGCGACGACGTAGGTTCGAGCAATCGACGAAACAGTTTTTCCCATTTAAGATCAATGAACATGAATTTCCATGACGCTTGAAAAAGATGATTAAGAACCACTGTTACAAATTATTACCGTAACTTTGAGTTATGTCTTATTTACTTATGATTTGCGCATTTAGAAAGCTCGTGGCGTCAATTCAAGATATTCCAACGCGTTGTCTGCAGCTGTTAATTATATCCACAACTCGCGGAACAATAAAGATCGCGATAGATCGAACGTAACTACGGGTTAATTCGACGAAGACAAGAATCTAACACGGTCATTCATCGTCGAATAAGCGTTATTTATGGATCGTTGCAACTCGTAACAACCTAACATTTTTTTTATCGCTTCGACGTGCATTACATAAAATAATTAATAGTAGACGCGACGGTGCGTGTCGTTTGAGTCGCTTTTACCTAGTCGCGGTTTGAATTCTCATCGCTATACATTCGATCGAAATTTCTCTCGTATGGCTTTCCTCGAAGATCCATGTAACAATCTTGCATGGAAAGTAACGTACACAGCAATTTCTCGTAACTCGTCGTTGAACTATGTTTGCGAGCTAACAACTCCTGGTCTCTTCTCCGCTTCCTCGATGATTAACGATCGGGTTGTTGGAAAAATCCAAACCCGAGTTCCATTTAGTTCAGTAATGGCTGATTTTTAATAGAAAGAACGAGGCAATACTAGCACTGAAATTACTTCCCAGTTGGTATAAATAAAACGTTATCGTATAAAATATTAATAAATCGTAAGAAAAATACTTTTATTCGATTCGTACCTAAACCATTCGGAAGATTGGTAACCCTAATTGTAATTTAATCCTCTGAAAACCTTATTGAAACACCGAGAAAATTCTTGCGTGCCACCGTAAGCACGGTAATGGGCAAAACTGTTTATCGTTCATTTGCGAAAAGTATTTCATGCACGGCGCTCGTTGCACTTTGCATCCAAGATTGGAGTTAATTGGATCTGTTAAGAGAGCCCCGAGATTGTATGATGCTCTCTGCACGAGAGACGTGGTTCCGCTATTATCTCAACGACCAGCGTTATTTTACGTAACTCTTTGTATGACGTTTTCCGCATCGAGAATTTCTATCCGCGAAAACTTCTACGTAATAATTGTATACGCGCGATGCCCATTACACCTATGTATGCAAACCGATTACACAACGATACGTCGTACCCGATCGTCTGGTTATATTCGTTCCTTTTTCTCTATCGCGATGTGACGTGTCAGCGTGTGTGACGGTCGAGAAGCAAAGTTCCCGATAATATGTGACGTGTGCAAGTTCTCTTCCGTTCTTGGTAACAGCGTCAGGAAATGGTGACTGTACGCTGTACATAAATGAAAGCTTTCTGTTCGTCCAGGTCTTTCGGTCTTCAATTACGTAATGGGCCATTACGGTTGATTGTCATTGCTATTTCCCGGTAAACATTTTACCGTGAAATCGAGTAATCTCGAGTAACGACACATTTTCGTGTTTCTCAAAGTTCAGCGACCTGGGCTGCATAAAAAACACGTATGTAACGTAATAATTAATAGTCCAACGATGTTTACCGAAACAGCAGACATCTAGAATTTTTGTTTATCAAAAATCGTTTTATTGTACTTTAGCTGTCGTTAAGAATGATATACTTATCGTCGGAACCGATGCAGACAATTTTAACTGCTTGTTATGTAGCTGTAATTTCGTCTGTTGCAACACTAGCACCGTAATGTAGTCTAGTTTTGATGGTAGTATTTTTAGTAACTATGACGTGCCCTGCGCTATTATTTATAACGAAACTACCTATGCATACCTAACTACACCCGGACAATTTCTCTAACATTTCATAATCGCTTTAGACAAATATATCCGTGCCAGATTTTTGATATTTTTTCGAATTTACTATCTATTAAAGATTTCACTTACACGAGACACGAAACCATTTACAAATGTCAAATTCGACTGAAAGATCACTAGACCCCATTAACCCTTTCGCAAAGCTTCGTAGTCGTCGACACTTGACCGTACATTTTTACATTTACAAATCAAATCTTATCAACTAATGACGACATGTGGACGTCACATCTACCCCTTTTCTAAACATCCCTTCAAAAATCCCTAAAATTCCGACCAGCTGTATCTTGTCCTTTGAGACTGAAAGTTGCATCGTATCTGGGGGGATGGAAAACTGAGCGTTGGTTACCACGATAGGGGTTGCAGTTGATTCGTTGCATCCCTCTTTGCCAGAATACAGGCGTCGCATAATTTGTACGCGCCTAACTCTCCCGTTGCATAATAGCCGGTAAAAGTTGGTTAGAAAGAACAATTAGAAAGTACTATGGAGGCGTTATGGCGCATAAACGCTTATGCGATCGGCTCGTCGGTGCCGTTGCATAAATTTCAGTACGCAGGTGCGACTTTCTCGCGCTCGATACGTCGGTCCCTGCCTTTGGAGTTGACCACCTCTTCGATTCTCCCTCTCTTCCTCTTCCACTGTATCTTTCTCGTCGACTAGAACCTTGTGCACACTTCGGGGTAACCGAGAACAGTGGCGAGCCGAGCTCACAGCACGTGTGGACCGTTTCCTTCCCTTCGATCGTGAGGTTTTCGCACATTTTTCGCCGTGTCCTTAAACGCTAATCCGTCGGTTTGTCGGTCGGTGACCGGTGCGCGTCTTTAATCTCGCAATTCTTTAACGCGCGATGTAATTTCGGCCGTTAACGTCCTCGCGTTGTGTGTGCCGGATTCGTTTCTTGTACAGTGGAAATGTTTACCCGGTCACGATTGAAACAGGACGGAGCGTTGATGTTCCGGGTCTAACAATAAGTTACTAGTGTCGCTGCATTTTACCATGAAAACAGCTTCATTCCACCTTGCACGTTTTCTTTTTACGTTTTTTAAATCGCACGTGGCTGGCACGCGTCTCGACTTCCGTCCTTAAAAGGTTTGCATACAACGTTCTCAATTTCTAGTCTTTTTTTTTTTTTTTTTTTTTTTTTTGAGCATTCAGTACGGGTAAATCTCAATTTTCATAATTTCGTTTTTGTAGTTCAGGGTACGCGTAATTATCACTGCGATGCGTGCCCTCTGATTGCAATTGCATCTGTGTTCCGCGTTCTAAAAAGCTTCGTTCACCGAGAAGCAAATAATTGTGGGGAAAACAGAAGACGAGAAAAGGCTTACGAGATGAACGGCGACGATCAGTTTGCGCGGGTGAGTTTCGCACTGTCCCATTCATCAAAATGAATAATTAATTTTCGAAAGTATAATTATAATTAAATGCTTCTTTCTTGCCCCAACAATGGTCCAGTTATTAAGTTCCATCGATAACAATCGCGAATAACGAGCGACGCGTTTGTCAAGCATCCTTGCTAACGAAATTTGCTCCCAGTTCCGTGAACAATGCATTGCGATACGAGTTTTTCGAAACGCTTGTACGATTGCATAATTTTGACGAAGCCGCGGGTCATTTGTGCAGAAAAGGAATCGTATAACCGAGCAGCGAACGATTTCTTAAAAATATTCGGATCGCGTGTTTAATCTATCGTGTTCTATGAAAGCAGGTCATAAAATATACAGAGTAATTCAATAGCTGTCGTGCAATTAGTATGGTCGATGAAACAGAAAAGGGAAACTTTTCTTGCGGCTTCTAGACGCTAAAGGTCTATTTTTATTTTCTTGATTTATCGTTACTTTTAATAAATTGCTTCGATAATTATCACTAACCACAGTTTATTTTCACCCGACGTTAATAAAACAATAAATATTTTTAACTTAAGGCGATCGACTGTAACATGACCGTTTCATTCGATCGCATTATAAATTCATTTGATATCGCTGTGTGGTTTCTGCGAGAGAAGCATTCTGAAAAGGAAAGTAGGAATTCATTCATTCATCAAGACACAGCGATTGCATCTAAACACGTGTATAGGGTGTTTCACGCGACTGGGTCCAACCATAACTTTTAAACGGTAAAAGAAAAAAAATTGCACAAAGCAAACTTATGTGTAGATATCGGACGGTGTGTGATTTTAATGTATGCGTCTACTTTAAAAGTGGATACGTTTCGTTGATTTAAAGATCTTTATTTTTTTTTGTAGAGCATGAAAAAGTGCCAAGGTATTTGAGTCGAGAAACGTGCTTAGTTCAAAAGATATTTTATGCATAAATTTAATACTAAGCACGCAAAGACGGAAACAAAAAAAGGTTCGAGTTTAACCGGTTGAATGTCACACCAGTTTCCCATACTAGTTCTCAATATTTTTTTTATCTTCTACTGTTTAAAAGCTATGGTTGGGCCCAGTTGCGTGAAACATCCTGTATATTTACAAAGGCATCTCTACGTGTTTCTCACGCATTGAAACATACAGTCGAAACATACTGGTCGAAAGTATTGGCGTAGCATGGTTTCTAGAATACAAATAACTACGAAAGAAATTGAAGTACGAAGTTTTTCCATATACTTGAGTGTACCTTAAAATAACAGTGGGGAATTTCACGATCAAACGACGATATACAGTACTTTGTGTTTAGAAAACATACTTTTACGATTATGTTTGGATCACTGTGTTGCACAATAAACTAGAATACATCGAAATAAAGGTTTACGAACCCTTTGGTCTAATTCTTCTTAATGTTACAAGTATTTGTATTCCGAAAGACCATGCTGTAAATGATTCTGTTCGTGTTACTTCGGATGCAACGACGGAGCACTATGCGCGTCCAGACTTCCGATTGGTAGATTGCGATCGATGACGCGTATTCTACAAATCGGTAGTCGGAACGTGCCTCTTTCGTTGAATTCGTGTCGAAATTTTTATTATTTACGTCTGAAAAAACGAATACCTGAGTCGCAAAATGCTACAGGGTTTCTCGATTTCTTTTGTCTCGATGAATATATTCTCTCTTGGAAAAGAAAGGAATATTCTTTGCTTCGTTGCATATCAATCGACATTCCTGAGCAGATAGCACAATAATACGGAATTTAAAAAGGCCATTCTGTATATAATCGTTGTCTTTATTATATTATAAGAAAAACTATGTATCGTTGCATTTTTAATAGCAGTAATCTTCGCGTTTGAAGAATTCCTTTCGCATTTTTCAGACAAATTTGTCTCCCCGGTTGCATAGTTTCGAAGATAGCGGACGGTAATTATTAAATTATACTTGTATCCGACTCGATACGCTTGCTGTCGTCGAATGTGCTCTCGAAATAGAACCTCTGATCCACGTTTTAACGCGCATTCGCATTCAAGCGACGTGCGACCTCAGCGTTCGTTGCCTGCGGAAAAATAAACTCTCTCGACTCCCCCCGCCCCTTTCTTGCTTTCTTTGGATTTATTTTTCGCCGTTTCCGAAGAGACCACGTATTCCGCTGCACAAGATGTGCATGTTTATTTACGTCGTGTCTCGCGATCAGGAAGAGCGCAATAGTTTATCATGATTCCATAGTCCTCGACAATCTTCGCGATCGTTGCTAATTATCATGCTAATAGGTTGGAGCGATCGTCTCGAGGTCATTGTACTTAAAAAATGGTGGCGAGTTAAACAGTATTCGCGTTCCAGGATGCTCAGTACACGAAGGGAAGTACGAACCTGTACTTTGTGCCAGGATACCGAAACAAAAAGGCGACCAAAAGTGTTTGTAACTTAGACAAGCTGTACGAAACCGTTAAGAAAACGCAGTTACTGAAAAGTGAGAAGTATTTTAACGTCGAAGCAAACGGAGTACAGGAAAAGTAAGTATGGAAATCGATGAGAAAATGTTTTGAGAAGAGTAAAAATTAACGAAGTATCATTATCGAGAAAGTATGAGCGTGGATTAGTATTGCGGCTCTGCTCTTGTGTGATTTTAGTGGCGAGTCGCGTTCCGTGCCGCGTATGAAGAATTTCTAAAACATCTTATTATTCGTGAGACGGCCACAGGATACGGATTATATTTTGGGCAGCAGCGAGGCAGAAATACCGTTTCATGCAAATGATTGTTTTCAAACCGCGCGTATACACGAGGGTCATTGAATAAGTGGACAAACGCTCTGGTTTGGATAGTATTAAAACGAGGATCCTTATACTTTCAAAATTATCAGCAAACATCTCAAAGGTTGATTTTATAGTCTGACCTCTAGCAAGCAAAAATTTACAAACATAATTGTAGAACATTAAAAGAGGAATACAAATTCGTCATAAATTTTATTCATTTAAACATAATTTGACTTGCAACGGAATAAAATGAAACGTCTGGCGTGTCGTACATTATATTTTATAAATATCAAACTCTTGCAAAGACAAGTTTCGTACAAACAAGCAATTATATCGTCAACTCTTACTGCCGTGGCTCTATATTTGAACATCGTGATATGTTTACCGACCAGGTGGCTCAATTTCAACCTGAACAAGTTTGGAAAACTCGAGCAACGACAAAAGCATTATTTCTTCGAGATATTTGCCGGTAATAATAACAGCGGACGTCGATTACTTTCTAAATTGCTGTTGTGCTAAGACTCGCCACGTCGTACGATTGTAGACATTATCGACATGATTCACAATTATTCTGTAATACCAACGTAATTTTGCTGGGTCGAGAATCGTCCGGGCAAGGTGTAATGGACCGAGAAGCAATTACAACCGACGTAATTTTCTGGGATTCGAAATGTCGCGCCGTTGTTGCAATCGTTGCACGTTTGAATGTTTTTTTTTTCTCGTCGCGCGTGAAAGTTACACTTTCCTGTATAGAGATACGGAATAATGTCACCGAGTTGCAAACGGGTTGATAAAAATATCAAATCCCGATAGCCCACAGTGGAAACGAAAATGTTCTCGACGGTACAGCACGTTAGAAATAATATCGTAACGATTGGGTCCATTGGGACGAGGAATGAAAAATGTATTTTGTAAGATACTTTCGTAAGAATGAGAGGTGGTCGTAAACATCCCGTGGGCGGAATTATCCAACCACGCCAGATATAATAGAAATCATAAAATTGTCTTCTCGTAAGAGTTCGTTTCGTAAAGTGCAAATTTTCGGGCGATTAGTGTTGAACGTTCCAATCGTGATATTCTGCGATGTTTTCATTTAGTAGAACCGTGTGTGGGCTTGTTATTCGTATATACATATACGCGAATGCAAAATGTGCCCAAGGATAAACGGAGAGAAAAAAATAAATCGAGATCGCAATCTGACGAGGAGAAAAGGTCCAGCTTTTTTCATTGAAATTATAACCATGAAACGTCGGTCGTGTCTCAAGCGTTTTTCGAATTTTAACGAGTGCAAGGGCATACGCAACGGCGAAAAATCGTCCAAATTCCAACAAGAGCATATTTATAGTCTGGAACGTGTATTTTTATTTTACTGATTTCTAATACCGAATATTTCGAAAGGAAAGATTTAAGAATTCCTCTGGGAAACGAAGTATACGAATGGAACATGAACAGTTTACAAGTTGGTCAATCGTACTCGGATATTTAATTTTACTTCTTACAAGACATTACAAATGGATTTAATGTTCGGTGTTTGGCAATTAATTTATATTTGCCATTAACGGTTTTTGATAGCGCATTCTACGATGAAAATAAAATTTGTATAACGAAATGCCAGCGATCTATTTATTTGGAAATTTCACGTTCCATAAATCTTCTAATAGTACTCTTTATAATCTGATACTTAAGAGTTTAACGTCTTTTTTTTTATATTGTTTATAGTTATTACTACGCTTACCAAATAATATATTTCTAACCTCTTTTCCTGCGCGCACCGTTTATTTTACATCGTAAAGGGAACGGTCGTAAAATCTAAAAGCAAGAAGTCATAAAATCCAGTTGTAATGTTGACGTTGGTACCGATATCGTGATTAACGATGAAGTGTACCGGCATATGCCCTATTTTCACGTAGAAAACACAAAACGTGCATAGTGGACTTTCAGTCGAAGATGGCTGTTAGTAAAATGGCAGGAAGTAAATATCCATCAAACCGGGCAACGTGTAAAATAATAAAAGAAAGAGTAGAACTCGTATCGAGGACTGAACGAGGGTGTCCCTGAGATAAGGAACAGCTTGTCAGTTCCTTTTCGACGAGATATTTCGATGGCCAATGGCGATAGGTTCCTTCATTTAGTACAATAGTCGTCATCCTTGAAGAGTACAGGAACTACCGTGCGAATCCTACAATTTTTTTGCGAGCTACTCCTTGAAAAGAACGTAACAAACTGATTAAAAAGGAAGGTACTTCTTTCAAACGAATATCCTTCCATTTTGTATCTATTTAAAACTTCTTTTCGCCTCCGTAAGTCTGCTCTTGTATTAAAAAATTACGACATTTATACGTAGTTCGAGCAAAGTATCATTTGATGTTTATTATTAGGGGCAAGAGATCAGTCGGCAGACAACTTATGTTTTTAAGAAAATAATTGTTTCGATCTAACGACACTACAACGGTACATGGATTTTGTTATTTTTCACGGTAAAGACTCGGTGCTCCAATTGTTTTTTGTTTTCTTCCAAAGTCGTAACTTAATCGCGTTAACAAGCATCGCCGGCAGGAAGACCAATTACATTGTTCACCGTTAACAGAAAGAAAACGCGTTCGATCTTTTACGAGGGAAACGACCGTGTTTCGTTCCCGTTACCTACATTCTCTCGCCACGCGGAGATTCAAAAAGTAAGCGGGCTGGCCCACGGAAAAGAAAATCGGTCAGCCGGGTAACGGAATGTGCTGTCCGTTTCAACGAGCATTACGTGCGCGCGAGACGTCCTAAATGGAGAAGGATGGAATGGAAGGAACGGTCGGTAGGAGGCTGAGCGAGGCGTGGACCCGAGAAAAATGCCAACGGAAGAGGGGATCGACGAAGAAAGAAGGGGACAAGGTGATAAACGACGAAAAATATGGAAGAAAAGCGAGGCCTCTTGGGCCTCCTTCCTCCTCTTCTTCCCCAACGCCAACCGTGGGGCACAACGACGTTTTGTCCATTCACCGTTCTTGGTCGCGGGCCCAATGTCACCCACCGATTTATTCGTTTAACGGGACCCACACGTCCGATGGTGGAGGAGACACCGATCATTTCACCGGGAACCAATCGGTTAGGGGTTTCGTGCCTCGGTCAGTCGAAGACCACGCCGTTGCCCGTGAGGATTGATTTTTCGAATCGAACCGTCGCCCAATTCGTCGCGCCGTTCTTTTTTTTTTTTTATCTCGAAGTTTCACACCGATCGGTATCGTCTCGCCGCGAACCTCGAGGCGCAGGAAACCGAGATCCGGTGATTCGTTTCCACCGGTGCACTTCTGAGTCCATCTGGAATTTACTCGAAGGACGTGTGTCGCAAGAATCCTCTGCTAACGTGTACCTGGTTAGAATCGCTCAACCCACCACGTGGTCTAACACCGACTTTGCTCGGCGTCCGTGTACACACGTTGCACGAGACTTTTTCTTCGCGAACGATACTCGTTTCGTCAAGTGTTTACATTTTTCTTTTCCCTCCGCGGTACATACGCGTGATTGAAATCGCGATCGTGCACCGTGTCGACTATAATGGTAACAAACGTCAGCCGATACGCGAACTATCCTGCGACAATTGTACCCTTGTATCGATAGATCTCAGCGAAATTAGCTTCGTAGAAGGATTAACGAGAAGTCGTTGTCTGATCGAACGAGACCGAGAATAAAAATGCAGAAAGACGAACGGGAGTAGGAGATTAACCTCGATCAGGATTTCACAAAAAGACGATACGCGAACGAGCAGAGATCGAGTGGGAGGGAGGGGGGAAGAACGAGCCGAACAAAAGCGTTCGAGTACGTAAAAGAAGAACAGCGGTTTTGGGAAGAGGCGAGTCTCGTCGAGCGCCGCGCGACTACGTAAGAGAGAACCGACGTATTTTACATACTTATTATTCCCCGAAAGAAGGATCCGACGGTGACGAGTGCCTTTCGCGGGAATTCGTTTATGTACAGTCGTGTCCGTGTCCAGTTAGCGAAGCATCGGGGCAGTGCAAGTGCCGTTATCGTTTTTTTTTTCAGACACTTATAAAGTGCACCCTTGTCCATTTTACGAGTGCAGCCATCGAAACCGGTTCAACACGGGTACTGCACTGTCGAACGTAAGTCAACCCGTACGAACGCGAATACTAAAATTTCGTCGCGAACTTCACATTCGACGTTTCGATGGAAAATAAATTTAAATAAAGGAACGATTAACTTGCAGAAGTTACAGTTCCCATGACATTTGAGTAAGTCGAATGCAGAAACGATCGGTTCTACTTCAAAACAAACTTTCCAAACGACTATACAACACGAGTAACGTGTATTATAGCTAATACTTCGTGCGATAACGCGGAGATATTCTCGAGCTCGTTGAACTCTTTCAAGCAATCTGCCTCTTCGATTGCACGCGCACTCTTCGATCAATCTACATCCAACAATAATATTAATAATTAGAATTTCTGAAGCTGTTCGAATCTAAGTTGTATTCCCTGATATTTCGTGCAGCATGAAACGATCGTTTGCGAAAGATTCGAATGCCGGATCGACTGGGATGAACAACGATCTGGTTTGTTTACCAGCCATATTTTTTCGTACTACTCGAAGCGCGACTTGGAAGATTTCTACCACTCGTGCAGCTTGAATAATGTCACTGGGTCGCGACGGTAGGAAGCGATGCTCAGCTAATATTTAAGATTTCTCTCGATCTTCGTAGGATACAATTAAAAACTGATTTATAGCCTGCAATGGCCGGTATTGGTAAATGCAGTTTCATCAGCATCGAAACGTTTGATATTACGTAGAGTAATAACCTTTTATAGATAATTAAATACGAGACGATTAAACGTAAGCTGCGATAACTGGTTGTTTACAAATGGTGCTATTAAAAGATAACAAAGAGTACCTACACGACGTTTCGATTATTGCAAACGATCGACGCTATCTACGTTGAAAGTATAAAAACGCATTTATCGTAACTTTGTAGAACCGCGAGAAACTGATTGTTAATGAAACTTCGAATAAGTCGAACCCAGAAAAAAGTGACTAAAAGATTTTTTAATTTCGTTGATTGCAGGTGTTTCTGGAGAGTCGAGGAAAAGATGAGGTAGAACATTTAGTCGGCATCAAAACTCACGGCGCCACACCGTTAGTCATGGCCTGTCGAAACGGACACTACGATGTAGCTGAATACCTCATCGAACAATGTGGGGCAGACATCGAGCAACCTGGGTCAGGTAAATTATCCAGCCTATCTGTCAACACGTTCACTACCACGAGTCACGTATTCGCAACGCGTAAATTGTGATGGCGAATCAACGTCGTCACATATGTGTGACAGCGATGATTCAGATCTATTTTATATCCGTAAACACTTTCGACCCTCGTCACTATTCAAAATGTTCAGTCGATCCACAGTGTGTCGCGTAAATAGGAATTCAGAACAAAAATCATAGCTTTTAAACCAGTCAATTTTCGATCTAAGACATTGATTTTTTGTTGCATAAAAACTGTTTTGCTAATTTCTACTATTGCAATTTCTTGTCAAGTGATTGCTGTGTAACTTTTGTTCGAAAAGTTTTTTGATTGGCTTAGAGGAAGTGGCTGAAATATCGGGAAGAAAATCATAACTTTGCATCTGTCTAATGTTTTCCCTTTATTCCTTTTTAATTAAAATATAAAATAGATACAGATACAATTTCTTATCTTGTAAATAAGTAAAAGAACATTTTTTATTAGATTAATTACGATTCTGATTTGAAGCAGGTATAAGTAATTGCGATAACGATTTAGATCATTTTCTCTGTTTCGGGCAAATTTGGGCAGCTAAAATTGGCGTTGAATTAAAGTTTAATGTGCCTTAAATTAATATACAAAAAATCATCGAGGTATTTTTTGGTATTTTTTTTTAAACTCAATTCAAAGTTGATGATCATTTAACATGAAAAATTGGGACCAATTGTTAATATTGTAAAAAGATTGTTTAGTAGTTTGGAACAAACACAACTTGCAAAAATCAAATTAAAAACACAAATTTTCGGTAAATGGCACATGTTTAAGAAAATGCACCGAAAATTGCAATAAATTTCTGGCATCATTTTCCACAACAAATTGGTAAATGCAGTAAAAGTTATGGATAGTGTTAAAATCTACGTTCCTTTATTAACATTTTAGGATATAAGAATTTATAAAACATCAACTTTAGTATTTTGACTTTTGTCCATTGCTGGACACACTGTACGGCCTATCAATTATATTTTATCAATTTAGTTCGGTCCGTCGACGTCGTCGAAATTGCAACAGCAGCGAATGGCGAAATTGAAAATTTTCACCAATGTATTATGGAAATTCAGTAGTCCTTGAAGATCAAATGATTAATATTCTCATTATTGCGTTTCTTTTTGCATTCGAAACGATGCCAGCAACCCGAAAGCGTGCAATAAATGCCATAGAAAGAAGGCAGTGTTCATTATAAACACAGATTAGAAATCCGATAATTCTCGTAATCTCGTATGTTAACATATAAGGGAAGTCCATTCGAGTAGAAATGTAGCACTAAGAGCTATTTTCCTCACAGACATCAGACAAACGGTGTATTGTTTTGTTTTAGAGTATAATTAGTGTTTCGTTAGCAGAGTTTGTATCGTCTACGATACCGAAATCCCAGTGTATATTTCTTGTTAGGACGAAGTCCTTAAACGAATTTATTCGAGAAATAAATTTCCAAGAAAAGTGCTTCGAATTCCTTTTTTAGAAGAACCTTAAAAAAAAAAGTGCGATGTCGTAATTCACTTATGCTAAACTGCGAAAAGTTATCCTCTAGCTGCTTTAATATTCTCATTGCGAAATGACTGACTTCCACCGTCGTGTTGTCGACGTATTACAGATGATTTAAATATAGGATCTCACACTTGTGCGACTCATCGGTGTGTGCAATATCTGAAATGGTCCGAAGACAATTCTACGGAATTAGGAGATTGTCGAAAATTGGTGAAGCCAAGTTTGGAGTTTAAAGTTTCGGTCGTGCTTAGTTATTTATGACTTCCTGGCTATCCTTTCTACGTTCTGTCCCAAGGGGTGTGTTCGGGTCTGGTTAGTTTCTAGGTAGGTTTCAAAGTAGTTGCCTCTTCAATGATCTGACTTTCTCTGTTTCTATCTTTTTTCTTGTGACCCTTTTCTGACTATACGAATCATTCGATATCTTTACCGAAGGCTATTTGTTTTGATATTTATAAATGTTTGATTTCTAATATCGTGTTTATTTTGTCCAACAGTTGTGGTCGATGGCGAAACGATAGAAGGTGCTCCACCCCTATGGTGCGCTGCGGCTGCTGGCCATGCAGCATTGGTCAGATTGCTGGTGAAAAAAGGTGCCAACGTGAACTCGACCACCAAAACGAACTCCACACCCTTGCGTGCAGCTTGCTTCGACGGCCATTTAAATATTGTCAGATATTTGGTATACCACGGGGCTGGTATGTATCTGTTTGAATCAAGGAAAATATAAAGTGTTCTAACAAGGGGAGGTCACGACCTGTAAACCTGAGATTTGAACCAAATTTGGCAGAGTTGTAGGGTAACTCTGTAACTCTGCCAAATTCGGTTCAAATCCCAGGTTGGCAGGACGTGACCTCCCCTTGTAAGTAACGACACTCTACTGATCAACGACTTGTTCGATTGCAGACATTGAGATGGCGAATCGTCACGGGCACACGAGTCTAATGATCGCCTGTTTCAAAGGTCACATTAGAATCGCCATGTTCCTACTTCGACAGAGAGCAGACGTTAATCGACAATCCGCGAGAGGTAATACGGCGTTGCACGATTGCGCCGAAAGTGGATCGTTGGAAATCGTGAAGGTACTCATCCAGCATCATGCTCGGATGTACGTGGACTCCTACGGGATGACACCTCTCCTTGCGGCAGCAGTAACAGGTTAAAGCAGAATGTTCCACGCACAACCCTGAAGGTTCCCTTAAGACGATTACAATTAATGCTTATCCAAGTGTTTCGTTATCTGGACAAAGGAAACGCACTCGCCGGAAAAAGTATCGTCAACGAATTGTTTTTCTTCCAGGTCATAAGCACATCGTGGAATACTTTATCAGTATACAGCATTTCATCAGCCGGGAGGAATGCATAGACGCGTTGGAACTTTTGGGCGCCACTTACGTGGATAAAAAGAGAGATACGATCGGTGCGCTCGAACTTTGGAAACGTGCGATGGACGAACGGTACGTTAGCGTTTTTAGAAACGAACACAGTCGAATATAAGTATATCCATTGTCAGAAAGACCGCGGAACTGACCCAATTTATGCATACCCTTCTCATTATTGCACATTATCGCAATACAAAACAGATAAAATTTAAAAAATTAGTACGTGGGAACCAGTCCCACGGCCCCGGGATATGCAAAGAAGCACAGCATTGTGCACTGTCTATAAAGTATCGTCAATGTTCTGCCGTCAGACAGGAAATAAAGTAACTTCGGTGTATTAAAAAATATCACCCTCCAAAGTCCTGTATATGAACTGTCTACTGTAAATCTTTTATTTACTGGTTTGTCGTTTACGCGTTAAAAACAATAACAATTGATATTGGCTTTCAGATATCGACCCGATCGTCCGGTGGTATTAAAATCATCGCAATCATCCGCTATAGCTGCTTACAATTACACGCGAGAGATCTCCGACCCCGACGCGTTGGACGACTTGGTAACCGACCCGGACGAAGTGCGAATGCAAGCGCTCGTAATTAGGGAACGAATATTAGGCCCTGCTCATCCCGACACTAGTTACTACATTCGGTACAGAGGTGCTGTTTACGCGGATAGCGGAGAGTTTAATCGTTGCATCGAACTGTGGAATTATGCCTTAGACATACAACAGAGTATGTTGGAGCCGCTCGATCCGATGACTCAGAGTTCACTCACCAGTTTTACCCAGCTTTTTAGCTTAATGCTGTGGAGAGAGACGACAAGCACGGGGCGTAGAGTACCTCCAGTTCAAACGGAAGAACTTATTAGAGTGTTTAAGAAAGCTGTAAGTCCTGGAGCGTGAATTGTACGAGAAATGTTCGGTGGTTGCTTCGACCGATGGGCGTGCGTAAAGTGGATTTGTCGTTTCAGGTTTTAGAAGTGAAATTAGGAAAACAAATATTGGACAAAGCGCCGACCAGCGACCGTGAAATATATTTTAACAGGGTTCTCGTGATCACGTTACATCTGGCGTGTTTATTAACGCGCGAAATACCGGAAGAGGGCACCGAGAAATATATCGCGCTACACAAAGCGATTTATGAATTAGTTCAAATAAATGCCAAAGGCAAAAATGTGAGTTACTCGTATATATTATCAACGAGCAGTATTTTAAGCGTGTTAATACGTCGTACGCGCGCAAAAATAAGTTGACAGAATATTAATCGCCTTTCCGTGTTTTATTTTCAGGGTCGTGATGTATTGCAATTAATTCATAGTGGGGATACCTCGATAGGCCACTCTTCCAAGTTCCCTTCTCCACATTTGGCATCGGCTCTTATAAAAGTTAGCGCCGATGTCACGGCAAGGGACAATGACGGAAATACAGCGCTACACCTGACCGCTCTATCGCGTTTTTGGCGGCCAGATCTTGCCATCGCCCTCCTCGAGGCCGGTGCTCATATCGATACCGTGAATAACGAAGGTAAAACTTTCGAAACGTTGTTATACGATAAACGCCTTTACGATTTGGTAAATCCCGTAAAATACACTACGCTCGCCTGCTTGGCAGCCAGAGTGGTCAGAAGAACATATAGAATAGAAAATCTTCCAAAACATCTTCAAGCCTTTGTTCAAATGCATTAATGATATTGATTCTTGGTTACGGAGGTGATATGCTATCGTTTAAGATGCCACGAAAGAATTGAATTTGTTAACTAAAACATGGAAGTGTCGACGGTAAAGTTCTGAGTCTTTTTGAAGAAGTAAACGACAACTAGAATATATTTCTGAATGGGAAAGTATGAAACCTACCCTAAGAGAATTGCCATTATTATTCATGTGATAATACGATAAAAACAGTGCACTTAACATAGAATATGCTCTTGGACATTAACTGATCGTATAAGACTACGAAATTTTTCTTTAAACTGAAAAATTACGATTGTGATTCAATATGAGGAATGTCTCTGATATTAATGTTGAACAATATACGACATTCGGTCCTCGAAATAAGAAACCTATGGGAGTATTTACTGGCATCGATTACAATGGCTTAGAAATATTGATCAATGTGATTTTATTATTGTATACTTGGCACATAGCCATTCCCTTATACATAAACCCCATACAAGCCATAATACACACAATGCGTTTATAATATTTAATTTTAACATGAATGTATGTTAAATTGAAAAGATATGTAATCATAGAAAAAATTATTTTATTTTTAACGCTGTATGAAGAAATAAAATCAGCGATAAGATTGTGTAATACACATTTTTTTGCTACAGCATGAATAAGTGATTTGAATAAAAATAAGTGAATGCTTTTGCGTGAGAAAGCAAAGAAAATGTGAATAATTAAACATTTCGTTAATGCCACAAAGTTTTCAATTATTATATAAGCATATGTGTTTTATTTTTAATAGATTCGCCAAGATGTCATTGAAGTTGTTTTACTTAAAATGGTTTATTACATGATAGATTCGGAGTTATATGCATATTGGTTCATAATATATAACTTATGAACGATTCATTTACATCGATCCTTAAGTTTAATTTTATTTAAAATGTGATAAATATACATATAGATTATACGTATTATACAGAATTATTATTATATATAGCCATAAGAATGATGATACACGAGGTGTTCAAGTAAGGTGCTTTTTTTGAGAACAGTTAAATACTTGCACTTGAAACTAATTATTACGACTGTAAAAGTTTAAATAGAGCGGGTAGAGTTCATAGTTTCATTAATAATTATTGACGCAACATAATAATTTTGTACTATTTGAACACGTTTTTGTTGCAGCAAGTGTATTCTACACACTGCTGTAGTTTTACACAAAAACTATGATTCTCTGCAAAAAAAGTATCTTACGTTCAAATTCACCCAATTTAACTGTTTTATAATGTAAAGACTCTGGAAATACAGGTGTGATTAATAATATAAGGTAATGTTTATTTATTTTTATTTGGTAATATAAGATCCTCGTTCCGCAAAACATAGAACTCAATTACTTTATGATTTGGCAAGATATTCTTTCTAAAAAACAACAGTTGTGCAAAAATTTTTGAAATTTTTGAATCTTATTTTATTGTAATATGTTAGTCCCTGTTAAAAACTTATTAACACATTGAGCCGCGGCACCAACAGCATGTAAAAATTTTTTATATTTTGTAATGTTACCATTGAACTCAATATACAATTTAAATGCATTAAACATTGCACAATTTAAAAGAAGCAATACTGTCTCACATTATCGCGGGGCCGGCGCTCAATGTGTTAATATATCCAAACTTTGTGCATTACTATACATGCCATACATATACATATACTGAAAACTTCATTTTTAAACATGGCTTACAATTCTTTTCTTTGGGCAATGAGAACTTTGATAAAAAGTTCAACTATAGTCCAAATAGACGGTTTAATTAATTAAAGTAGTTGCAATCCGATCAGTTAATTTCTATCTCCTAAAACTGCATCCATAAAATAGCTCCAAGCCCTACTTCAATTCCCCTATAACCTAATCTATAAATACTATTTATTTCTGTTCCTGCATGAATATAAATATGTAAAGTGTTTTGTCTCGTTCATTTGATAAATTAAACTGAATGGTGGCATGTCTGATACAAAAAATGCTGTTAAAAATAACGTTAAAACGTTACTAAAAAGTTAAATTAAAAAATTTCAAATCGTTCTGAAAAAATTATTTTCGGTTACGGGGGGTCAATTACAATCATTTTTGGTGATTACACATACCACCGAATTCCTACCCACTTTCTAGAAAAAAATTCGGATAGGAGATGAAATTTTTTGGCGAAAAAGAAATTTTGCAAATGATTCTAAAAAAATTATTTTCTGTTGCAGGGCTCGATTACAATCATTTTTGGCTACTACACATACCCCCGAAATCCTAAGCATTTTCAAGAAAAAAATTCGAGAAGATGTCTAAACTTTTCGACGAAATTTTTCTTTACCGAAAAGATACTGCGTGGCTGGAAATGTTTCTATAATTTTTGGAGCCTCAATCAACAAATTAGCATCCTTGATTTCCGTCTTATTTTGGCCTTTAGAATCTCCCATTAAAATTTTTTCCTGGGGTGGTCGAACACCCTGTATACGATATCGATTTACATACAATTCTATCGATCGTATTTTTAATAATTTTCATACCTCGTCTGTGATGTTAGGTTCGTTCCAGACCTTCTCTGTGGTTGTAACATCTACTTTTCATGATAGTCACTCCCTCCCCCATAGGCGGTACGATTCATTCGACTATACCGTATATTCGAAACAATGCGATGCTACGTTTGTAGGTTGCGACATAATTCATCCCGTATCCGTAACATATACAAAGCCATCTCTGCATTACCACTGAGGTTTTGTTCGCGTCTGTAATTTATTTCTGTTATTACAGAACGCCGTAAACCCTCTGCTAAATTTTGAGTTCTGCAGACAATATTGTCATTCATTCTATATTGTTCGTATTAAATGTTTACTACGTAGTAGCTGTCACCCCGATTTTGCTCTCGTTGAAATTGTTTCTGCTGGCAGTTTCTTTCTTTCACATTTTAATTAGTCTGCTGAGTTGATTTCGTTGTAAATTCATTCAAGTAAAACAGCCAAACTCGTGATATCTGTAATTTTCTGGACCTTTCAGCTCGAATTTCATGAAATATCAAGATGTAAGTACGCTGTCCTTGACACGATTGTCAAATGTCTGCCATAATATTCTAATAGAACAGATAGTGGAATAGGCACCATAATAGAGGAAAGCGACAATACGAGCTGTTGTTTAGGACTATAAACCTTCGTACTGCAGGAAACTGTTTCGGGTCGAGGGGAGACACCGTTGATGCCTCGTATCAACAGAATATTGTATCTGATTCACATAGATACATACGGTTTCGCGTGTAATATACCTGCACACGGAACGATGCAGTCTGTATGCTTCATCCTAGAATTACTCCCTGATATCCGATTCCAACGTCGTTTTCTACTATTTGCGTTGCGTCGACCGGTTCTATTAATACTTCATCCCTCTGCCCCAGGGGGATCAAGTATAATCTCGAGTGAAGCCGATTTATTGGTTATACGTAATTAGGTGGCAGCAATAAGTAATGAATGATAACTCCCGCTAGACTACGAGAACTGTACTAAACAGGGCGACTTTAGAAACTGGGTTAGCACTTTTCTAAGCGAACGTATAAAAATCTCATAAAGGGAAATGTTTTAACGACGTAACATTTTTCTTCGGTGCAATATGTGTTTTGAACTTGCTTTTTAAATTTCTTGTTATCAGTCTGCACATAAAAGCGTCGATGGTCTTCCAAAACACAGTGATTTAAATTTACTTGAAGCTACGGGCAAGCAGTCGCCTAGTTTGAGAATCCCTGACACAAAGGGTTGAGGCAGGAGATACAGAAAGGCCGAGGGAAATGAACGAAAGAAGACACATGGGAGGAGAAGGGTGGAAAACAGTAACGGAACAGGAACAAGGAAAAACTGCGACACAGTTGGCGGGTGGTAGGGTGTTGCACACGAAAGTATGAAGGAGGGGACGAACGTTATTAACACTATGCATCATATACCCGAGTCAGTCGGGGGCCGTAGCAAAGCTTTTTATTGCCCCGAAGATAAATCACGATGAAATTCTGCAACTTGACGACTCTCTGTTACACGCTTTATTCTGATTAAACTTCGGTACGTCTCAGCGGTAGGATGTCTCGGTTTTAAGGTGTTCCGACTATCTGCGTTCGTCAGTTTTTATCGGTGTTCTTCGAACCATTAACAGTTGGATGGCTAAACGTTGAAGTTAGGTTACATTTAAATCACACTTAAGGGGGGAGTCTCATGTGAGACCTCAAAAATATCAATTTTTTTTTTGCTTCATTTTTTGAAAGTATATATATTTAAAAATGTACTGTTAAATTTTGAAAGATAAATGTCAAGTATTGTGGATTTATCTATGTGTATTTATATATGTGGTTTTGTCATCTAGGTGACAATATTCTGGAAGGAATTCTAAAGTTTTCTCTCAAAACGTTACTTTCTTAACTGGCGTAGATAAAATCACAGAAACTGTACGATCGATCGCTTTTAAATTTTTACACGTTGTTTCACATACTAACAGTTCTTGCCTGTACCAAAATCAAATTGTTAGAACGAGTTTATCATATCGTTTTTATTAAAAAGTTGCAAAAGAAACGACGAACCTGTCAACCTATCGAATAAAAATTTTTTTGATTTTTTTGATTTAGTCAACCTTGAGAGCTGCAATTACCTACGCCAGTGTTTAAACACATGTTTACCGCGGACGTGATAACAATATTAAAAGTTAATAAAAATTAATACAAAAATTATCTTGTATTCCCAAAGTATAGCTAAGTAAACTGCAGAAAAGAATCATAACGCCGGATGTAACATTTCCTTAAAAAAAATTAAGAAGAATGGTTCAATTTTCTATCATTCACATGAGACTCCTCCCTTGTAAATGCTTGTACCTAACCATCGGTTCGCGAATATGTTCAGGAATAGTCTCGCTGTACGAAGGAAACGTGACAGAGCACGAACCACATATCATGCAATAATTCTTGAAGCTTGTTCCGTAAAATGTCAAGATAAACAGTCCCATTTAGTCCAGTTGGGAGAAGGATTGGTCCTAAAACTGTCTCCAAAAATTTCTTTCCACGCATTAACGGTCGAGGCACGTAGCAGACAGTTCTAAACATTTTCTTATTCCACCCGTAACTCGAGAAGCAACGTTAGAATTGACCCATCTCTCCCCGCACTCTGTTAAGTTCAGAAACCATCTCGTTTGACATTCGTAAAAGCACATTTCTTGACATAAAATTAAAAGATATCGAATATAATGAATTGATACTTATTGAACTGTTAATAGTGAATTCAGATAGTCTTTCATTTAGATCTTTGGAAGACAAAGAAGTCCACTTGCCCGGATAAAGTATTATCGTTACGAACGAAACTCTTTAGAGGATATTGGAATATTGGATCAATATCTTTTTATCGAATTTCCAAGCGTTCCTGGTGATAAGTTACCTCCGACGTACACGTTTTAAATCTTCTTCCCGCCTTTTAACCGTTTTGTATCGCAATGAATAGGACAGTGTTGTTTTTATGCATGGTATAGCGAGTCCCTTAGTGTCTATAGGCATCCCAGCGGCCGTAAACATAAATCGGTTCCCGTGGAATCGATTGACCCGGCAGCGTACAATACCATTCCTCCCGATTCAGCGGCGTAACGCGTTAGCGCCTGCTAGTCTCCATTTGTATGTACGTCTACCAAATTTCATTTCCAATTCCAATGGCCGCCAATCTCCAAATTGATCGAGGTAAGGTGAACGGGACATCGGGAATCACTGTTTGGCTCGAACCCGGGGGAGCTGTCGCGCGTTTTGGAATTCAAAACAGAAATCTCATACGCGCAGAGTCAGAAGCTATCTGGACCGTGCGTGGGCTCGCCTCGAATTTAAATTTTTCCCACCTCCCGGGATAACGGTGCACGAAAAATCGAAAAACCTAACCAAAACACCGAACAATCGACTCGAGCATTTTTCAAGATTTTCGTTAGAAGAGTCAGTCCGAATCAGTTTCTCGGACGGTAGCGCGGAATCGTAGAGCAAACGTTTTGAAAAACAATCGGGAACAAGGGAGGGCACAAGTTTGAGTTGGCTGGAAGTACGGTTGACAGGAATCGTCCGTGATATCGCGTCCGTTTGCGGCCAAGCTAGAACAGATAAGGATGCTACGATCTTCCGCCAGGTTCTCGACGAGGTAAATGTAAATTTGGGTAAGTCAGTTTGGAAGTTGGTATACCGGGTGTATGCGGGGTACGGCAGCTTACATAACCGCAGTGCTGCATAGAACAAAATGGCTTAGTCCTGATATCTAGCTCCCGGCACCGTTGCGCTATCCAGCCCGGAAGTTGGCTAATTTCGCTTTAGACCGAGTCCAACGTTTGCGTCTCTCCGGTAACGCTAAAAGTTGCTTAGCCCTTTAAGCAGAGGCGTACCTCTACCAGATGGAGATTAGCAAATATGTCGGGTTTCCGATTATACGCGTTTATCGCCAGTTATTTCTGCGTCATTGTCCCGGGCTAATTGAAAACCGCTCCATTTCCCAAATTATACTCGAATTAATTCTCCGACTGTTACCCGTGGCTCTGGCTGCGTTCGAATCGCCTCTGTCGACGATTCTTTTTAATATTTTTATTCGCTCGTGTACGCGTCAATTTTATTGCATTTGTTTTCTTCGTATTACGCGCGAATTTTATTCTCGTTTCAAATTATCTCCGCAGTACAGTGTACAGGTGTCCAATTTCAGTTAGAACGTATTCCATGTTTAATATTTATTTCAATTTCTTAACGTAGCTTCTTTACGAATTTCAATGTTTGCTTGCGATCTCGAGACAAGTTTGTCGCGCGAAAGTTTCTCTAGATATTCGACGTTCAAAGTAAGAGCAGTCTTAAACCCGGAAGCACGGCTTTCAATCAATTACGCGGACGTCAGCGCGAGATAGAAACACTCCTGGGGCAACGGTACATTTTAATTTACTCCGTACTTTAGATAGTGAGCGTGCCCCGTCGCGGAACAAGTTATTTCGACCTTGGTACCTAGGACTTCCTTATCGCGACTTTGTTACATTAGTGATAGTGGCGGTGTAAATTCGCGAGGAGATAATACTTTCCATTAAGGGGCTTTACATTATAACGCTCGTAATACCGCCAACTGTTTCTCGATTATCGACCACTCGGTTCTCTATTGTTATGTTACATGTTTCCATATTTACTCTTTTCTGTAAAAAAAATCTATAATAATCATCTCCCGAAATTTCCCCGAATTGTTAGTCCGCAATTATCGAAATAGGACAAATTCGTCAACAGTGTTCGCGCGGTATACTGTTCGTTGCCTTGTCGTGTACGTGTAATAACATCTATGCAACGAATCTGTATAGGAAACGAATCGTCGCGCTGATTAATTCTACTGTACGCGGAATGCCATTGTCATCATTGAGATAATACCGCGGACGAGCAAAGTAGGTTAGTCTTCCCGATATTCGAGTTTACTCCACGCTGCAATAGTCTGCCGAGTTTGCTAATTTCGCCTTAGGTGTTGCTGTATTTACAGCACCGTGCCGCGGTCCAAGTTATTTCGTCTCACCGATACATTACGAGCGTCCTTATCGCGTCACAGAGATACGGGATTGGCGTGGCGAATTCGTCTAATGTCCACCGAGACACAACTTCGTTGATGCAAGACCGTCTCTCAGTCTTCGTACCAGGAATCCATGATTTCTGTCGTCGCTCTCCGTCTGAAAATTACCGTTGGAAAATCAACCGAGAACGCTAGAGAAGTTCAAGACTGAGAGTAGTACGACTTGGTTTTCATCCTCGTATTAGCGATGGCACTCATTGTGAGAAATCTTGCATAAGAGTCCACGAAATACGGACCCTATAATTCAGAGCATCCGACGAACCCGTTTTAAATATGAAACACGGCGCGAGTAGGCTCGTTTCCGCTTCCTGTTTAAAGGATCCAGCAAAACGTGGTGAGAGTTAAATTCATCCGGGGGGCGCGCGAAAATCCTAGATCCAACAGCATCGGCGGCCTTAACACGGATTATCCGTATCTATTATAACGTTCTAGTCCCGCGACGATAAACGATGCTGATAATGCCGGATACTTGTCCCGCGTTGATATTTATAAAGCTGGCTCGCCGGCTGTCTCGGTGAATCTTAAGAAGCATTCGGTGCACGCGCACGCGCACGTGCGCGTAACACGTACACGTACACGTATATTTCGCCGGGCTTTTTCTACCAGACGAGCATCTGGGGAAACATGTTGTCAAATATTCCGGGAGCGCCCCTCGAGGCCTGTTCCTCTTCAGCCGCGACTTTGGATTCATCTCTCGACCGCTCGTTTCCTTCCGTCCCCGAAGAACTTTCGCGTCGGCTACGACGACGACGCCGACAGGCCTTTTGACCCGAGGAGACGCCTTCGCTCAGCTACGGGATATTCCAAATTTTACATCTAAGACGTGAGCTGGGGTCGCAATAATAAATTAGGGTCCCGACACGACGCGACGAATAACACGGCAGGATTGTCCCTGTGAAAATATGAAGCGCGAGACAGAAGTGGAAACGTCGCGCGGGTCTTACCGACGAAGCGTATACGTTTGAGTATCTTCTTCGGTAAAGACATTTTTTGAAAATATCTCGAGATCTAATAATTTTTTTGCCATGGTACCCTAATCATTTTTTACGTAGAATGAACAGAAGAATCGATCTGTGTAAAAAAAAAGATGCATTTCTATTTAAAGAAATGATGTAATTGTTAATTGCACATGCACTGCTGCATCTGAAAAAAAATTTTAAGGCCTACAGATGTAATACTCTTCGAACCATCTATCTTTCTCCTTTGGCATTTTTTCGTAAATGCAATAATAACGGAGTTATGACTTGAAACAATTTGCGTGGACCACCCTGTATTTTTGTAATTTTATTTGGTTTACTCGTTTCGCGACGATCGAACGAGGATTCGGCTAAAAAATATAACAGAAAGAATTTCACAGGAAGCGTCGTTTTGAAAATTCATCGGACACGCCCGCGATCGAGCACGACTGTCCATTTACTCGTTATTTTGTGTTGCGGCGGTGCTTGCAAACATTGACTGCGTTACGATATTATCTGCTTTAACTGGGTCTAGCTAGTTTAAAGACAGTACGATCAATGGAAAACAGATAATTTCATCGATGTTTACAAGCACCAGCACGATTAAAATTAATTGATAATAAACAGATCCGGTAAACATGTTGCATCAAATGTCACACGTGTCTAATGAATTCTAAAATTTGTTCACGAAGAATGATGTGTTTTCTTATCAGGGATTAAGATTTCACGTCTTAACACATCTTTCATGTTTAAACAGAAGACGTTTAGCTCGACACGAAGGTTTAGATTATGCATTCGATGAATTTAGATTGTTCCGATCGGATTTCAATAAAGCAGAGAATTCTGTTTCACACGATGTTTATTAATTTTAGAACGACATCGTACACGATGATAATATTATTTATGTAGCCAAGCGACGATCATCGGAATAGATCTCTGATTAAAACAATAATATCCTTCCGCCTTTGCCCCAGTTATAGTGAACGTCACGCGCGCTGTTTGGTGTTACTAAAAAATTTAACTTGTCAGTTTGTAATGTAATTTTTAAAGCAATCTTCTCTAGCGAAGATGATTTATCTTCCAATGTGGATGAAAATAGAATAGAAGTTCACTCCGAGGATAGACAGGTTAATATTGTAAAATAATATAGTTTATGTAAAAATTTAATTCTTCATTGCGACAACGCTTAACAACAACCCTTGACATCATTTAAGTCGTGCTGAATAATATATGAACGAAAAGAAATATTACAATTCCCTGATCTGTTGGCGATAGTCTAGTCTTTTAATCTGAAATTGTACGCCACGATGAAAAAGATTTTTTCCATCGACGTCAGGACGTTTTATGCGATTGCACATGTTCGAGACGCGTTTAAAATAATAAATGTAGAAGCGTGTGGTTCTGCGATCCGAAGAAGTATTAAAAGCAGCGAAAAAATACATTAGAGTCTGCGGTTGCGGAGTTTGAGTGGTACCGTCTACCGTGCACACGTGCCTCAATGTATATTTGCGCATGTCTTTCTTGTATTTCGTTCTACATGTGTGCAATGGCGCTCATTCCTGATTTAAGCAGCGCTCCCTACAAGCTAGAAACTATCTCTGCTTGCTTCTCGAAAGTAAAGCTTCCCGTTGAAGGTGGTAAAGGAATTTTAAATTTCTCTCGCCCTTAGGAATTTATGCGTTTCAACTTACTTTTATCTTCCCTTAACATCCTACAGACGAAATAAAAGCTAATGTAATCTATCGTTTATCTGTTCGTTGAATTTACAAAGAATAATACCGGAATATGAAATTTTAAGGTAAATAAAATTCAAAGTACAAACAAACGGGGATCAACGAGTTTTCGCAAAGCAGTACACTATGGGGGAAAAGTTTTACAGCGTCGTAATTGTTTTCAACGTGTATTAGGGGTTGAAACCACCCTCCAAAGTTGAACTTCCGTTAAAAAGATACGTGTTCGTAATTTTTGGTCGTTCCGCAAACCTGCTAAATTTCATTAGAAGCGGAAAGGGACACATTGCGGTCGTTCCTCGTTAGTCGAACGCGATTGAGAAAAGATAAATACGAAGTGAAAAGTTTGCAGCGATAGCTGACGCGCGTCTAGTCGTACCGGAAACGTAATTTGCACGGCGAAACGGATTAGTTCGGGAAGTCAAGAGTTTCGATCGTTTCGGCGACCGATCGGTTTAGTATTTAGTGATTGCGGAATTGATGTTGCGGTTGCTTGTCAATTGTAACGGCATACGATAGATGACAACATATCGAGCACGACCGCAAAGACGTTATCAGTCGACGGCATTCTGACTAGATGCGTCTGTGCTATTGGCTCCGATACTATTGGAATTTGTCGCGATACGATAGAGTTAAGTAGGTCTAATGATATTTGAATCGATTATCAGAATTTGTCTTTCGGTATATCTAAACATTTGCTACTCTATGACAGGGATTTTCGACCTCGTTTATTTCTACAACGAGAAACGAATATATTTTTGGACGATTAAAAAAACTATTTTAGGTATTTTTACGAGTTTCCAAACGTTGTTCTGTGTTATTAGCGGTATTACTTACGTGTACAGGCATTTTCGTAAAAAATATTGTCGAACAAGTATTAAAACATCGTAGTTTAACGCGATAACCTCGAAAAAGAAGCTAAGAGAAAATAGTAGTTTCCGCCCGGTATACGCATTAATGCAAAACATTACGGATAAAGTTTATAAAAATATTTTCACAAAAGATTTTTAATATTCTCCGTATCATACTGTCGCCAGTTTTACATGGTATTTACGTATAGAATGTACAGAAGCTTTTAACATTTATATTTTGAATTATATCGTTGAAAATATAAGATTACGCTCATTGCTGCGGAATAATTCTTCATAAAATAGGATTCAAAAGAAAAAAAGAGGAGGAAAGGACACTAAACAGAGTACGTAATTCTGTAAATGAATTAAAAAATTCCTTGTCGTTTAAAGTGTAAATTCAAAGCAATTTCAATTTGAAAACTTCTTTTGTAGAAACTCTTTCAATCAGAATCCGAATCCGTTACTTTGTACGATCCGTGATCGACGCACGGGGCTATCACGCGTAAAACAGAAAAATTCTTGGCACTGTAATGAATTTCATTAAGCTTGCAGTAGAAAGTAATCGCGTGTAGATTCGTCGCTACGTTTCTATCCGACACACGTTTGACATTTTTGTTATATCGACACGTAATACGAACAATGAGAATCGGAGAAGAAAGAGAATAGGAAGCGGACGGAGTAGATTTCCTTGCATTGTATATTTTACGCGGTTAGTTTTAGCAGAGACGGGCTAAGCTGAACTCTAACCTATACCACCGAAGTTCCAGAGTTCGTTTCGTCGAGTATGCCGTTGGTTGAAATATTTACCATTTGCCTGGTTCCGTCCACCACCCCTTCAGCTTCCCGTTTGTTTCTGGTGTATTCTCCCTCTTGCGCGCCCTCCTGATCTTTCTTTCCCCTTATTTTTTTATCACCATTGTTACTTAAAGTCGCATCGTTGTGCCTCACAACCGTTAGATACGGATACCTAAACCTAAACGGTATTATTTCGAGAAATGCAGCTATCGACTGGCTGAACTTAATTTACCCTCTAAAAAAAGTTTGACAACTTGTGGGTATCCCTAATACAGAGATAAAGGATGTTTCTTCACCTCTTCCTCCTCCTCCGATTTTTATTGTATTATTTATTCTTTTTCCGATAGATGCTTGTTTGCAAAAGCAATTTCAGATAGATGCATACGTTTGAGCGTATCAACATTTAAATTGATAGACATATATTCAGTTACGATGCATGTAACTTCTACCTGACAGGTTGCACGAATCACTATGAAATGACGATGCTGTCAATACAGTAAATCCTTTGAAAGGACGGGAAACGAATTTCAATCACTCTTTATCTCCTCTCGGCGGAAAGCTCACTCGTGTTTGTTCAATATATATTGAAAATGGTAAAAAACTAGTTCTTGCACAAGCTACCATCAGACCACGGGTAATCGTGTATCGTAAGTTTTGAAACTTTCACTTCAATTTCAGAGGTAACTTAAAAGATCTTCTAGCTGGTGTTTAATAATCGCAGGAGCTACAAAATTCGTTAGCGATTATGTTACAAAAACACTGTACGAATAAGTCTGTACTCGACAAATTTCAGTATTGGCACATTCGGCGGATACGATCATTATCGAAAAATTGGTTCTTTTTTATACATATATATTGTACAGTGCTTGAACATCGAAACTGTTTGAAGCTTCAACGAGATTATGTGACAAGAACGCAAATCAATTTTCCGTATTATTTTCCTTTAGAGCCTGTCACATTGAATGTTTGTGCACAGTTCATTCGTTTGCTATCAGTAAACACGACACGAATACGAGATCACGCGAACACCGATATCTGCGTACTTGGTTTGAAGCGCGTTTGCTGATATCAATTGCAACTACAATGGACAAAATGTCTACAAAAACATGACTGTTTCGAATTAGAAAAATCAATTGTGTTGATAATATAATTAAACAAAGATTAGGAAGTGGTTAAGAAATAAAAAAAAATGAGAAGAATCCTTGTTTTTTCGTCTGCTTATGGTCTCAGCTTTATGAGCACGTAATATCGCGTCAATAATATTTGAAACTATCAGAACCGTCCAAATTAAATTTTTTTTTTTGTCTAAAAATATAACATTTTTCTACTCATGGCGCTAAGTTTTGTGTCTTCGTGCTAATTTCAATCTTGCAAGCTGACCTCGCTCGTTGCAATTTTGTGGTATACGTCGTATAGTCACAGTGGCTCTCTTTACATCATTAGTAGTTTTATTTCTGGTTGATATCTTTTTAAAAACTCAAGAATATTCGTGTCTCTCTTGTTATTTATGGTTTCATTCCTTGACACTTTCGCAGTATGTACTTTTCAGTTCTAGTTTTTATTAGAGCCACTGTAATTAACAAGGAAGAAAACGAGATTTTTCCAAAATAAAGTAGATTTGGTACTAAAAAACTTCATAGCCGCTACGCTAAAGGAAATCGACTTTGGGGGAATGTATTAAAGTCGGAAGTCATTAAAGAAATTAACCGAATTTCTGAAAAGTTTGAGTACTGGGTCGGATTAAAAGTAGATCAGACGTCGTGCGTCGGATGTAGATATCGCGCGAAATATCGAGCATGACACGATGCCTTTGACTATTACGAACAGAAAGTTATTTGTCACAGAGAGTAGATATACAAAACGGAGTTCTACTTTGCTACCGATAATTCGAATAACGCTTGTAATAGAACGATCGAGCGGGTTAAAAATTGATCGTTTCAGGGCCGCGTGTTCGGCTTGTATTTCGAAATAACTCCGTGTACTGGATGCAGCGCACGAAAGCGTAATAAGAGGCGCATAAGAAATGTGACAGCGGATAAGGGTTCGTCGGGACGCGATACTCGCGTTAGTTGGATGTTTCGCGATTCGACGACGAACGAAAGAACTTCCCGTGTCGCCCCAAGAACGCATTACCTTTATCAAACACGAACACGCACATCCTTTCCCCGTCATAGTTCGATGTCGAGCAGTCTGGTCCGAGATTGACGCGTTTCCATTGTGCCGTCGGGCGCGCTGTTATTTTCTACCCTGTCCTTCTTTTTATCGCGGGCTCTTAATTTATCGAGGGCATTTACGTGGGAGCCGTAGGAGTGTAAAATCACTCAACGTGATGCGATGCTATTACCTGAGGGGCCGCCGGGTCGAAGAGCGGCGGTTGCGAAAGCGACGATGCATACACACCGTTATCCATGGAACAGACGACCTCGAGCAACCAGCCTCCGTTCGTTGTCAATTCCTTGGGCGACGCCGAAGGACAAGGGTTGCTACCTCGCGCGTGTAATCTTGGAGCAAAATGAATAATTAGCGTCGACGAGCAACGAAAACAAACGTCTCACTTCGTCAAGAAATGTTCGTTGACTCCGCGGTTTAAATGTCGTCTGGCCATCGATAGGACCGTTCTACTGAAAACTTCGCATCGCGAGTCTGGCTTGTCCGGTACTGTTTTTTCTGTGGATTGACAATTATTTTCTATCGATTATATCGAAAGGCAATAAATATTAAATACACAAGTTAGCGAATACAAAATTATTTCGTTTTGTAAATGTATTACCGCAGACACGTCTTTGATAAATATTGCAATTTTAATTACTCGCAAAGCGAGTGTATCATTTTTCTTTATTATCCTGTCTTCCTTTGCAGCGGTTTTTACAATTTGTTCGGACAAAAAGCGAACGACTCATTTGCACGGAAGAGAATTCATAACGAACAGTGTCTGTAATTAAACTCTTTTATGTTTCTAACGTCTAAAACTTCACTTAAAAGGCGGGCGTCTGAAAGTTCCATTTCATCTCTTGGGCGTTGCGTATTTTTCTTTTATAATGAAACAGACTCGCGCTGCGTTCTCCCTATGTTTCTACTTTCTTTAAATTTCTTTTCGCCACTTGTCATAGACCTTTATAATTTATTATAACGTTGACGCGAGGTATCGTACGCACCCCATTTTTTTGTTAACACGTTGACTGCCAGTCTAAAATCCTAAAATTGTTTACGGGACCAAAACTTTCATTTTAGGCAATTGTAAACTACACAACTTAAAAGTTGTCGTAGTAGTTGCTTTCGTAACCTCATTAAAATTTATTTCCTTTAACATTTCAACTTGAGAATTCATTATTACAGTTCTACTGTTAAAAGTTCTGTCACCCATATATGGGTGACGTGGCAGTCAAAGTGTTAACTTTCTGTACCGTTTGTAGTCTACGAAAGAGTCTTACTATTGTTGTTTCGAAACCGGTAAATAGGAATCTTAAAAACATTTTCGTCGAAAAATACGTATTTTTTTTTTTTGCGTTACATCACTCGTATCGCGATACTTGTAACTTCGACGAAGCTTCAAGCGCAATGCAAGCATAATATCTACTCGCGGCGACTATTGATTTCCTTTTGAACATAAAAACACTTTCGTCGGAATTTTAAATATCAGGTTCCTCCGGGGTCGACAAAAAATTCGGGTTACAGAGATATAATGCGGGCCAACGTTTACATTTGCGTTCCGGTGGCACAGAATTAACGGCAACAACGCCAATATTTCTTGCAACTCGAACACAGGTATAATAAATCGCGCATTTCGCATCGAGTGGTCTCTGAAGAGAGATACGCGCGATCCACTGGATTTGTTTGCATTCCCAGTCGATAGGCTGTCGAGCATGTATACAGTCCGCGCCAGCGTCACGGAATCGTTCGCGATAATATTTTTGTCGATCGGACATTTTTGTAACGGTGAAACGGACATTCTCGCGATGGTGGACGGCTCGAAACTGTGTCTTGCGAGAAGTTGGAGTTCGTTTCCGCGAAAGTGGGTCGGCCAAGACGAGCAAAGATAAAATGCAAAAGGTACAAACACGAGACTGCAGTCGTGCATCAAAGGGCGATTGTGCCTCAGTCGATGGCGGTGCTATTGTCTCGACGATAAATTTTGTTGACATTTCGACGTAACGAATGGGTCGTTGATCATTCCCATTCGGTCTATGGCGACCTAGAATCAGGAGTGGGCTGCTCACTTATTAAATACTTTCGACGCTCCGGGTTGAAATTACGTCGCGGAGAAGTAAAACTGAAACTTTATTAAAAAATTTATCTCCCTTCTTATTTTCTACGTTTTCTTTAGAAATTCTATTTAAAGTTCTGTATTATTTTGATACCGCTGATGCTATTTTGGGAACTATCTTGATACTTGAATAAATAATATCTAATCAAGCTACCACCATTTTTGAAGCGTACTTGTTTATGTTTTCTTGTCCAGACCAAATTTCTCCTTTCGTAGGAATTTACGTTGCCTCAGAAAAATTTGAAGATAGCACTCGCGTGTGTTCGTTTCGTTTAGGACCGTATAAGGAACCGTGTTCGGTAATAATTAAATAAATAAAAATACAATGGAACTTAAAATGCACTCGTGCCTCGTTTAAAACGAACTAGTCGTCGAATTTGAGCTCTCGTAGAAACGAATTCCCACCATGAATACGCATGTTTCCTTTTCGTCAAAAACAAACTGGTGTTCGTGATACAAGCTGGGAGCTTTTCAGTGCGAGGGCGTAGCGCGCTGCCGCATTAAAATTGACCCCTTTCAAGGGTTTAAAGGTATTCTCTAATAAAATGTTGCAACTATGTAACCGCGTCCCAATGGTTCCCGCGAAAACAGCTTGTAATACTTTATGCAGACCCCACCACTTTTACATGTAACATTAAAAAGTATGTTACTCGAGAGTAACAGAAAGCAGTACAGTAATTCCGTGCATTCGTATATACGCCGTATCGTACGCGCCTCCGTTTTTCAAACGTCACATACATCGCGCACGGTGCGTCAATTTTCTTTTTTTATAATAATTTTATTCGCGCTTCGCGTCTCGATCCTACTTACGAGGCTTTTTCAATGGGGCGAGTCGAGTCCTAAAATCTTCAACAGTTTTCAATGTATATCCAGAAAATTTTAAGCGTTTTCTAACAACTTCGGTTATTCATTTCCCGGGAATAGAGGGTTAAATAACGGTTGATGATTAGAGTAATGAGGCTTGACCACTCCTTAATGTGGTTCCACGTGTATGTAAAGTTGGGATTGTATTGCACAACCAGTTAGAAACGTGTCTTCGGGGATGCTATGTATTATTGACGACGCGAAAGCGTGGCTTGCGTTTCCTTCTACGGCCAACTTGGCTCCGTCTTATATCCAACGGGAGTTTCCGTAATGCGAAAAATAGAACCCACGGGTACCGTAACCGTTTCCCGTTGGAAAACGATGTTATCGATTGTTTGCGGCTCGTTCGGGGTTTTCTGCGCTTACACCGCTCGTTTGTACCGCGTTAGATCGTGTATCGAACTGGCGCATTATACTTCGAACGGCCAGCTAAATTGCACTTACAGCCGCACGAGTTGATTCCGCTCGAAGCAATAATTGTCGCGTGATCGCGGCGAAAGTCACCGACTCGCAGGAAACGTACGCTACCGGTAAGTATTAGGACACTTGAACTCTATTTTTGAGCTTCGGTTACTTCGTAAAAAAACAGCCGAGTAACCTATATTAAATCTTTGTTTCCGTCAGCAAACGTGAGCCCTTAAATTTATAATACGATCATCGATATCTTAAGCGTGTTTTGCAATACAATGTTGTTTCGATTATCTCCCTGTTTGTAATACTCGATGCAACGTGCTCGCGGTTTGCAATATAATATCTCGTTATTATGTAACATACACGTAGTTGCATTAAGCGAATTGTTGACGGTAGGATAATTCGCGGATCACTAGTGCTTACGCGTATACGCGTATACATAATTATGCTATAAATACTTCTATTGAAATAAGATAATTTCGCCATGGAAGTTTATTTCCAGTTTTACATTTCTATTTTAAAGTATTTTAATCTTCGCTTTCGAACTTGTGTATGTTTTATCGGTTCGATCATTACGATGCATTCGATGAAATTCAAGCGCGATGTTATCCTTTTACAAATTTCTGAAACAAACTGTTCGAGTTTGGTAATTTAATTTGCATTTCTATCTTTTTACGTTGCATTTTTATCGCGTAATTGAAAACAATTGTTCAATATAAAATATTACGGTGTGCTATCTTTGAAAGTATTGAAAACATCAACGTTCAATTGTTTTTCAATAACAACAATGGTATTCTGCCGATGGTATCGTATTTCCTTAATCCGGCTGACCGGATACAGACCTATTCTACTGAAAGTTTAGACAGTTTTAAATATAGTTGTTAGTTAATTAAAGAAATTTACCCGTTCTAATTCTATAATACTAATAATAATAGTAATTCATATTATACGCGAAATTAAATTCTATTTGAAGGATATTATCGGCGTATTATCATATTACAGAGTAGAATTACGTTATATTGCCCCCGGGTAAATACGCATATTATTAACCTTCGGATTTTCGGAATCTGGTAGATCCTTTTTTCCCCCTATAACTGTTACTGTGTCTCATTTCTTTTAATTTTATTATGAAGTAGTTTAAAATTTGCTTGAAATCGAATCCCACGTACAGCTAACGGTGAATTAAGGTCTATCAATATTTATAGAATGGGAGACTCGATAGAGAAATACAGCTCTAGCACAACAGACGTATCCAATTACACGCGGAAAAACGAAGCTTCTGCATAGTAGACTTTTCACAGTCGGGCTCTGATTTTCTCGTAGCATCAATCTATCAAACGGCAAAAAAATATCGCTGGCGGTAGTTCCGTTTGCTTTAGGCGTACGTGACAGACCGACGCGACAGGTTACAGGTACCCCGATCGATTTTCGAGGGAATCAGGTGATTTCGCGACGAAACGGGGACAAATCGATCGACTCGTCCTTGTCTGTCAACTAAGAGTCCCGAAAACAACCATGCTGTTTGATTAAATAGATTGCCACATACGCGAGTGCATCTCGAGACTACAGAACGATTCACCGATGACAACTATTCTGTAGTTTGTGGTTGACAGAGTTTGCAAGAAGCGTTTTGTACGTTTAATGAAATGGCTGAGGTCGTAGAATAATTTACGTTGAGAATGTTTACAAGCGGCGCAAATATAGCGGGGGCCTTATTGAACGTAGGGTCTTCGAAGTAGTTTCGAGACGAGCGAAGGACTTTGTGGGAAACATTCGAAAGGACCCTTGGATTCGCTGCCGTAAGTTGTGAATTATGGATGGGAATGGTGCTGGCGAACCGGCAACAGAATTTTCGGCTCGTTTCGCGACACGTATTTACTTCAATTTTTACGACGTGTCAGTCTGGAGGATCCCAGCTCTCCTCGGGTCAGCGTCGAGTAATATTGTTTTGCTATACAGGGTGTTCGACCATCCCTGGAACAAAATTTTAATGGGAGATTCTAGAGGCCAAAATAAGACGAAAATCAAGAATGTCAATTTCTTATCGCTAGAAAGTTATTAAAAAATTACATTACAAAACTTCAAATCATTCTGAAGAAATTATTTTTGGTTGCGGGGGTCGACTACAATCATGTTTGGTGAACAGACATAACCTTGAAATCCTACGTACTTTCGGGAACAAAATTCTTTACCGCAAATATACTGTGTGGCCGGAAATGTTTCTATAACTTTTTAACGAGGCCTCAATCAACAAATTAGTATCCTTGATTTTCATCTTATTTTGGCCTCTAGAATTACCCATTAAAATTTTTCCCAGGGGTGGCGGAACACCCTGTATAAAATCAGAAGATATTTGTTATCCTCGCAACGCATCCTTAAATGTTAAACGTTTAACACTAAAATTATAGGAGAAACTCGATATCGTGGTTTGACGCTAGTAGGTCTAAAGTGTTGTGGCGTCGCCTCCCATGCTCGCCACCAGAGGGGGTCGCGTTCTCACAAGCGCTCGACCGACCTCTCAATTGCCATACATATACATATACATTCCTCGAACGACTTCCAAATATCCCAGTCGTCTAAGGCAGGGCCTGCTAGAAAAGCCTGCTTTTCACGCCTCCTACAAAATTTCCCGAGTTCCTACCCGCAGCAAAGTAGCGCCATAGTGTATTGCATCTCCCAAGAAAGATATTGCTCGAAACGTGAAAAACGACACGCGTCGGGGTCTCCTTTGAAACGGGATCCGTGATGCGCGAGCCTCGTTCGATGTTCGCGCCTATACGCAATTACGGGGGACGTTAATGCGATTCTTTCTTTCCGTTCGCTCGATATTCGCGTGCAGGTGAAACAGCGGAGAGAAAAAAACGAGGAAGAGTACAGGGCAGGTAGCCGAGCGCAAGCGAGAGAGGAGACGGTCGCGAAGGGATGGGGAAAAGAACGTAGAAACGCGATAGAGTGTAGACGCAGAGGGAGGAAAGAGGGAGATCACGTTCGCTGGGTGGGAAAGAGGAGATGGAAAAGGGAGGAAGGAGCAGACGTGGAAGCGGAGAGAGGGGCAGATTTGACCCTGCTTGTGCACCTGGATAGGAGGCTGTAATCAATACCACAGAAAGCGCGCGCTGCGCCAGGCTCACCCCTTATCCGTCCACCTACCGATACCTGAATAACAAGGCGTGCAGGTGCTCCCGCAGTCATTACTCGAAATTTCGGCCTTTTCTTTTCTTCTCGCGCCGGGCGTTTCCTCCTTTCCACCCCCCAGAATCGCGTTATACGAAATTTCGCGGAAATCTACGGAGCTCGTTACTCGCGACGCATCGATGCATCCGGCGAACCTTAACCCGCGCGTATTATTTGTTTCGAAGATCTTTGAAGGATTCGTCGACGCACAGGTGGGAAATCTTTGTTCGTCGAGGAGGGCTCGTTCGGGGCGTTGGTCCCGGTATTCCCCGGATATTTACACATATCGCGTTTCGTTGTATCGCCGTCCGTCTCTCTCGCGCTGTCGCTTTGATTCTTCCCACGAGTGGGAATTTCGATGTGTCGCATCCGCTTGTTGCCAGGCGGATAAATGTCGGGCTTCGCGAGACCGTTGTTTTTCAAATACTGTTGCATTGTGGAAAGAGGATCAAAGGCCAATATAGTATAGATGTCAATTAGCGATCGTGCTTGAGATTTTTTTTTTTAGCGAAATTTGTACTCCCCGTTTTTGGAACGCTGGAAAACACGGTAATATAGAGTAATCTTTATTTTCGATTTTTAAGCTCTTTCAGACGTTCTATTAAATAATCAAAATAACAACATGGATTAAGGTATTGTGTGTTTTCGACAAAAACATGAAACTTTTGTTCGAAATATTTTTTGCAATAAATACGAGTTATTTGAAAGAATCCTGTTGCAATATTCACTCTGTACATACGTCAGTGTTTATAATTTCGCCAACCATAGGGGATTTGATTCAAGCGAGGCAATTCGATGAAATTGTTTGATCGCACGTACAAATTCAGTTCTTGGAAAATACGATACGCGGTATTTTGTGTTTAAAGAACCTTCGTTGTCTTTATAAACAGATTTAAAGGATAAGGGGACTTACGATGACAGTTTGCAAAGCTTATTCTTGAGAAAGATATAAATTTAAGTTATTACGTACATTCTTTCTGTAGAATGTAACTGGGTTGTATGCTTGCAGCAAACCTTAAATGCAATTTCGAAACATCAAAGTTGCGTACACCGTCCATCGCAACTTCGCCACGTGTGGAATTTATTATTTGTTTTATAATATGCAGAGCAAATAGAATAAAATAAAGTTTTATCGATACGCAACGTAAATTGTATTTCTCTCTCTTGAAACGATATTTTAATTTGGTCTACTTTGGGGATACGGTCGAAATTTCTATCGAAGTTCGGCCTGTGGCAATATTTAAGTTGTGCACCCCTGGATATATGCTATCGATATCAAGCAACATTAACGTCGGCACAAGCATTGTAACGAAATGCACCTGTTTCACGCCTCGATGGGATCTTACGAATGACCAGCAAATCACCACTCCAAGACAAATTGAAAGGTTTAGGAGGGCACGGTGGGGTAGAATAGATAATCAGGAAGATCGGCTAAGGCCAAACCGCAGGTGGTGTAATTGCAAGCAGGCTTGGCTTCGGTAATCGAGGGGTGGGAATGTCACATTACACGTGTAGATAATGCATCGTCCATGCAAATTCGTATGTCGCGTGTCTAACGTTTATCCTTCAGCCGACTCGATCCAGGAGGGTTTCAAGCGTTCTCCCACCTATCAAGTTTTGTAACTCTGTCAACTTTAATTGGTCCCTACCCATCGGTGGCTCTATTATTTGCTATTTATGCCTGTCGCGCGTGCGAGTCATTAATTACTCCCCCTCCTACGTTCCGAGTGATTTTATCGAATTACATTTACTTTAATCGGTCGTACTCGATCATGTGTTTCTTAATGCTCAGTTGAAGCAGTGACAGCGAAGACAAGGGACCAAAATACTGACGCTTTATCATAATAACATCACCGTTATGTACATTCTACTTACTGTGTATCGTAATAATTATAATTCCATGTATGCTTACCATGGACGTCAGTAATGTAACGAAGGAGGAACATTCTTGTTCGACGAACAATATCGTTTGTTCGTCGCTTACCTTTGTTCGACGTTGTCCCGTGGTCCACGGCGTTCATTTAGCGCTGGAACGCTGAAAATTTCAATAACGTTCGGTACACCGTCGCGATTAAATATTAGCTCACAGCTGTCGGAAATGCCATCGAGATTTACGGTCGATAATTTATTTCTGATTATAGATACAATATACATCGTAGGCTAGACGAAACACTTATTAAGTATATTTTAGCCTATCTATGAGTGGTACGGCGTATCTGGAACGCAAAGGGTTTAGATGTAAAACAGATGAAAGTTTGTTTGTTTTTTTTCGTGTTAGTCGCCGTGTCTAAGGGTTGGCAGTCGAATGGTGTAACTGAAAAGGATAGATGTACAAGTGAGTCGTTCGTTTCTTATTTTCTTTTCGTACGTTTGACGCTGTTCGACCGCGACGCATCTTATCACCATGTTTTCGTTTACATTTAAAGTGAATGCTCGAACGTATCGAGTCTGGAATAATTGAAGTAATTTGACGGTATTTACACGCACATAATTTTCACTCTTCGTCTCTCACGCTCGTTTCTCTCATGTATCCACACTCGCTCGAATGCGGCTCACGTCGAATGAACTGGCAGTCGGACGAAATTCATACAATGCGGTCGCTCTTTATTCGATTTATTGGCTATTCAAGCGTATATACAATCGCACAACGCCGACGCGGAAACTGAAATGCACGTTTCAAAGGCTGGTCGTGTTTTGATGTTCGCCCGGGTAACGAGCGCAGCTGTAAATCCCCGCTTGCGAATCGAAATGACTTTGAAGCTGGCGACAAATATAGTCCTTCCGATACAAAGGACAAATACATTCCCTGCGATTAAATCAAGCTCGTGAAATGTAAACGGGCGATAAAATTGACGGTTACAAAAGCGCGTTTCTGGATTATAAGATCGATGCATAAAGATATTAACGGAAAGAATGATACAAAGGACAGACGCGTTATAAACGCGCGAACGAAACGCGTAAAGTACAAAAACGGATTCCCGACGCTAACACCGACGCAAACAAATACGGAGCAAGGAAAAATACAATGTTTGCTGGCGTTGCGCGTTGAAATCATTTTCAAGTCGGCGTGCAAATAATTGCGAACACGGATGTTGATACTGCAGGCAATCAAATCAAATCGCTCCGTTGTCAGTCACAGTCAAATAAATCCTTCCGTTTGGTAATCCTTGCTTTTCGTAGCCTCCGGCGAATCGCACCATTTGTCCCGGCAAGAAATGATTCTGTCTTTTCGGGAAAGACGGCGCCCTTGGAAGGAGCTCGAACCGGTAGAGACGCGACCAGAGCCTGGAAAAGTCTTTAGAAAGTTTTCAACGGAGCCGTTTAGTCCGCGGTGTCGACGAGTAGTTTTACATCGCTTCCTTTTCCCGCTTTTCTCGACTCTTTCGCGCGACTCCTTTCGATTCTCTCTTTGTGTGCCCCGCTTTCGTCGTCCGCTTCCTGCTCCTTTACGTTACCTTTTCGGTACCGTCCTCCATCCTGAAAACGAACGGGCACGGTGGAACGAATTAAGCCGACCACTCCTCGCTTTCCTACATCCACAATCTTACCAATCAAGCTTCTTAACTCCGTGAACAAACTTCACTCTCTTCGCTACTTACTTACATATTCACAATTATAACTCTATTCGAGCCGACCGGGGAAGCCATCGCGGGATTCGGCAGCCGTGCGAAAATTCTCGCGGCTTTAATTTCCTTTTCATCGCTCGCGATGAACCATTATTCCCTGGAGATCGGCGAAACTTTTTCTCGAGTCCATTCGGATCCAATCCGTTTCGCTCGCGCCCGGCCCATTAGCGTCTGTCTTTTCCCTATTTCATTTGGTCTCGACGCGCGAAACGTCCCTTTCAACGAGTATTTACACGCGTCGCTCGTACCTTCGTTTCTGCTTTTGCTCGCGCCGGTAGTCTGCTTGTTACGAGCGGGATCGAAATCAAGTGGCCACCGAAGGTTACTTTCCGCGATCCTCATTTTCGCGTTGCATCAACTCGTTCTTTTTTTGCCCCGCGATCGCACGCCTTCTTTTATTTTCTTCGCTGAAATAAAAGCAGGCGCTTCTTCGATCGTACTTTTTAATAATCGATAATAACGCCAAGCGAAACAGTTTAGAAATACCGTAACGATTTTGTACTTGGAACGCGAAATAATAAAATTCCGATTTGGATCGAAATGTTGATTATGGAATACATCATTCTGCCCCAAGTTGATACCTGAAAAGGTAATTCATACATTTTTTTTTTTTCGTGGTCGGCGTGACGAACGAACCACCGTGAAAACGCTATGTTCTTTGTACACGTAATGACACGACTTCCAAACATGTCTGGTCTTTCCGCCGCAACGTACAATTCCTTCGACTATAGACGCATACACGCACACATACGCACACGCGTTCACACGAAAAACTGATTGATATACAAGATAATATATTCACAGTTCCCTTCTGTCCATTTGTCGAGCGAACGCGAGTCGCGATTCGGTTGTATAATTGGGTGTTTTTCTTGTTTCATTTTTTTTTTTTTTTTTACACTGACTAGGCGATAACGTTACAACGACAGTAATGTTGCGTTACAGTAATTACGGTGTATACTTTACGCATATCGATATAATGTTAGACGTAATCTTTTACATTCGATTTATCAAACTACTAGAGCTCTTATATTACACGTGATCGTGGTTATACTGTTAGACGACGTATCGTTTATGTATTTTCGACGTTAATAGTAGATAGTTTCTTCGTATTTTCTTTATTTTTTTTTTTTGTCCTTAACATTCATAGTAAACTCTCGTATTTATCCCTTCCCGTTTTCATTTTTTTTCCATTTTTTTTTTCGTTCAACGATTACAAGTAATAGTTGTCGTCCGTTGGTCAAAATATACATGTACAGCGTATCATACAAAACGAATCGTATAGTAATGGCCATGCAGTATGTCGTCGTCGTTAGATATTGTCCAAGCCAACTAAACAACTAAACGATATTTTAATACATATTTACAGTCGAGGAAAAGTACACTGATCGTTAATCATCGTCGTTAGACTAGTTAAAATCTCCTCGATACAAACTGGTCAAAATTGACCGGAGGTGAACTATTCCCATTTTCTTGCAACCCTTTCGCGTATACAAGTGTTTCGAAAACTAATCCCTAAAAACCTAATCGTCGAATGAAACTTTTACCATGTATCAATCCTTGGACGGCTAAGGCTCGGTCGTTTGCAACTCGTACGTACGTTCCTCTTCGACACGCTTCAAACTACAGTTTGTAATCATGCTCGATCGACCGTTCAAGGCTACGCTACCCCAATCTGAATCACGCCAGACGCATCTCCTGCTTTTACGTTTGTACTATCCATAGACGAAGTCCCTTTGTTCTCCTCTACGATGTGTATTGGGTTTGCACGAGACGCGTGCACATAAGGTAACGTTATCCTACGTTCCTTTATCATGGTAACGAAGATAGAATGGGGGTTGCTTCTGAACCTCTGGAATTTACGTGGAACAGCATTGTATTACGCCATCTCATTTTCTCTCTTTGTTTGAGAGTCAGAGAGCGCCGTACAGGTTTGCTCGAAGAAACGCGAGATAAGTGATAATCTTTCTGCATTCTAGAACAGTTGATTTTGATCAAACTGCAACGTCGGATGTTCGTTAGATTATGTTATGTAAATTCCTTCGTTTCAAGTCACGATAATATTTAGTATAAGAATTCCTGACAAATTTTTCGTATTGAAATTTCACTCTGACAGAATTTTAGCTACCTTTCTCGATACCATGGCACGATGATTATTCGCATAAAAATGTTGACACCATGACTGAAAAACAAGGGGCGTGCCAAACGGTGGGGGACAGCTCTTCGGTCGCCTCGCGTATTCTATTATTTTATTCAGACTGTGGAAGAGAGCCTCAGCCGTGCGAGGGTTACCGTTCGAGTGCATTTTGACAATAAAAAACCCGCGATTGTGATCGTAATGAATTTATCAAAATTGTGTCGTTATGATTTTTGATTGATTCTTCTCTTCCCGCGACATACTGTTTCGCGTGTGAAAGGGTTAACGGTAGTGTCGCGCAAATATTCCGCGTTTCAGGTTGCTCGCGCGCTGCACGACGCAGTCCGATATTCACGACGATTCTCTGAAATTAGGAAGAGTATTACACGGCCCGCCGCGATCGTTTATGTTTCACGCACATGTAAATACCGGTTAATGATTCGAACGTCATTCGGTTGGATTTCGGAGCGTCCTCGTCGGCGCAGACTACTCCGAAAACGCATCCTCGTCTTTGTTTCGTTTATCGTGATCGCTCGATAGATCGCGCCCGTTGTGTAGGCAGTTTCAGTAAAAAGTGTCAATAAAAGTAACACGAGTACGTGGAATACGGTTAAAATATGAGCGTGAAGTGGACACAAGTTTCTACCAGATAGAGAAGTTCGATCGAATTTTCGCGGCAACGCGCTGCGGCGTCGCGATAAAACCGGCTAATTGCTTTGATGCGAGTATACAGTGACGTTCGACGAGTGTCCCCGGTCGCTTCTCATTCGATGCACGATACGGCAACTGTATAAAACGACACGTAGATTTCTCTTGCCTGTTCGCGCGACGCGGCGAATACTAATCCACGCTGCAACGACACATTTGGCGCACCGCTCTCTCTGATTTAGCTATTGAAGTTGTAAACCGAAATATGAACGAAGAATACGCGCCTCGAGCTGACCCGCGTGTAATTCGTTATTTTTACCTAGACATTTTTCATCCTTGGTTCTTTCGTTGGCATACAAATTTCACGCCACTGTCGCGAAACTATTGTACAATATACTGCTACTAACTGTTTACGTCTAACGAGCGTGTTAATTGGACGTGTTGGAAATTCTGTGCAGGAAATTCCAAGATGGTAGTTCTAACAATGTAATAATTGTAAGTAGTCACGCGGGTTTATGGCCAGACATAAACTAAAACTGTTTCGACGTTAATTGATATCGTCTTCGAGTCTAAATTGATATAATGGTTCACAAATGAATCATGTAGTTCAGATATTAAACCACCGTGTTCGATTTACACAAATTTTGAAACGATACCTGATTATTTCATAAAATATGAATGCAAATCGTTTAATAAAAGATTTTATCTCGCAGAAGAATAGTAATTATGGCTATTATTACGCAGATCGTTGCATTTAAATAGGTTAAAGAGTTTTAAATATCTCTTCGGTCTCAAAATTCAGTCGCGATAAAAATCAACTCCAGTTCGTTTCGATCGCATTTAAATAAAATAGCCAGGAAGTCACGAACAGAGAGAAACGATCGTTACCGTCTGTCTTATGTTTGCCTTTGATTTTTTCCCTCCGGCAGAAGCATCAATCAGTGGCTCCGCGAACTATCAAGACTATTTATAATTATTTTCCAGGCCACAACCAGAGACGAATGCATTCCTTTGACGTCCCGTTCGTTCCCAGCGAAATAAATGACGCGGCAAGTGTGACTTGGGAATGGTCGTTAAGCGAGAGGAGCGTCGTATCTTTCTTTCTTTGCCCAGACATCTTCTCATTTACCTGCGCTCCTCTCATCTAGCTATACAGGGCGTACCCTTTGTATCGCGGTCAACCGTATTTTTCGAATCAGATTTTCTAGACCGTTTTAATCTGGGTCGCTTTGAGTTCCGTCACAGAAGGGTGGAGAACGGCGAAGCACGCTCGAATATTGAATTAAATCGGGCCAGGTTTACGCGCGGTATGAATCACTGTCAAAATTTCAGCCTTTCCGCGAACCACCGGCTGTTTTCGGTTCGATTTTTTCGGAGGGCCACTCCACGTGCACCGGCGATCGCGCGTCATCCCCCGTTTGACGTAAAAGGTTCCGGAATCGTTCAGGGGAAATAAGTACCTGGACGCTGTCGCGTTAACGAGAATCGATCAATAAAGGTGGCTCGTATTATCTTTGTTTGTCCAGGCAAACTGTCCTTTCCTCTTATTTTCTTTTTCCCTTTCGTCCCGCGGCGAGCTCTTTTCCTCGTATTTATCGCCGACAGAAATAAATGTTATTTTTAGTATTACGCCGCGGGTCGACCGCGGTTATAACAATCTCGAGTCGCGAACGCTTTCAATATAATCTACAGAACGTTGGAGGTTCCAAAGCCCGGAATTACACGGCCGCGAAGTTTAGATGCATTTGTATGATACACGGGAGTTTATATAATTGTGGTCTGGCCATTTCTCTGCCACCGACGGGAATTATTAAAACGGCGGCATTCATAATTCAACGGGAAAATCGGACCGGGATTTTTATTGCACCGGTTTGCGAGCCGACTCGAATGGAACTGACCGTCGTTAAATGTGGAACGCGGTCCCGTATCTCTTTCGGCGGACGTCTTTTCATATTCCGTCCGGTTGTTCTTATTTCTTCGGTTGTTCCTTGCGCGCGAGTATCCCTAAATGTACACGTTTACCCATTCGTACCGTGTTGAATAGTCGGACGTTCGTTATGTAGTTCGACGCCGACGAGCAAATATTTTCATTGTAACTTTAGCAAAATAGATCTAGTTCCCGATTGAAGCGAGTTTCGCGAAGTTGAAACGGAGAGAGCATGTCCGCGTCAGATATTGTTTCGTTTAATATTCATGGGAAGTGTTCGCGATGGTTTGAAAGAGGGAAGATAGGGAAAATATCGATAGGTGGACGGTTGCATGCCGCGGATCATTTAATTCCTTACTGTCGTTTGATTTATTCATATTGGCGTTGATCCTTTTCACTCGAGGAAGGAATTCTGCCACTGATACGAGAACAATTTGAATAAAACAGAACGCGTAGTATTAAATCAGTCTTGAATATTATATAAATTTCATCCATAATGAGAGCCTGAAATTCAAGGATGCTCGAAAAAATATTTCATACAGTTTCATTGTACGATTCTTTTAATGACGAATACGATAAATGTAAATGTATATCTTTATTTGATACCGTATGAATGAAGCTAAGAAATTACTTGTTTTTTTTCATAATTTCTTTCGCGTTGAAAACAATTCACGTACATTCATGGCGTTGAAAGTATTCCGCTTCTAACTTTATATTTTCAAAAGAAAATCGATGGGACAGCAGTTCATTAATTTATGCAAAGCTAACGTATATCTACATCTGATACAACGAAACGACAATAATTGTACCTCGCGGTGACGTGACATTTTGCAATTCCACGGGCTTCAATATTATGTACGCTGCATTGTACCTCTGTTACCGTCTTTTTAACGATCGCGACAAAAAATAATTTATATAGTTGCGAATTCGTATAGAAGTTATATATAATAACGACACCTCGGTTGTATTTCCACTCGTACGCATTTGCTACGAAGCTCTTTCACATTCGACTTTATATCACACAAGAAATATCGAATTCGATATTGTTCTTGGAAACTAAATTATCTCTACACCGCGGAAAAACTTCTGAAATTATTTAAGAACAATATCGGTAGAAAACACGAAAATGAAAATGCCTAACCAAAGCTATTTCTCTCTTACTAATACAAAAACATTAAAATCTCGTTTCGGTCGTCCATGGATTAACCTATCAATTTTGCAATCTCGTTCTACGGTCTTATTAACGAGTACCGAGTATCATCGAGCTCAATCAACAATTTTTCGCGACGTCCATTACACCGTCGATCGACGGCTGCAACGTAAAATTTAATTAAGATTCCATCAAGCTCTAATGGCGCAAAGTTTCGTAATCATAGATTATCTCGAAAAGTCCCGGAGCCTCGAAATTTTCATTTTGCCCGCGTCGAATCGATAAATGGCCACACGGCGGTTAATTAATTCATCCGAAGACCAAGTTTACTCGTATCAGACGCTGGCAAACAGCAACGAGGACGCATCGCGTTAACGCGACAGCGGACAAGCAATCTCGAAGGGGCAACGCGACTGTCGGGCGAGCAATCCTAATCGGTCAGCGTTTGACCCGTAATCCAAACGTTTCTGGAGAGACACGGCCTCGATGACGAGCGCGTGCGTGCGTGGGTGTGCGTACACGCGCGAATTTCTGTGGCGATGCACGAGCGGCAGTATGTAACGCAGACACATCCACCTCGAGGGTCGAGGGTGGAGAACCTCGGCGCGAACATTATGCGGTGCACCTCGCGTTTACCTTGATAAATGGCGGCCGGAGAACGCCGGGCGTTGTTGCAGCCGCCGCCACCGTCTTTGCTCTTGTTCCCTTGGTTTTTTTCTCCCCCCGTTTGTTTCGCGTGCTTCCTTTTTCTCTCCTCTCTTCCTTCCTCCCTTTTGCACCGGAACCGGCTGATTTTTAGGAGGGAAAAATCTACCGCGATCGCGTGCGGGTGAAGCAGCGGCGAAGAAACGGAAAAGCAACCAGGGTCGGGGCTACTCGAATAATTTAATGTTCGAATATTTTATAGGCGTTCGAGTGCTGCGTATAAACTTTGAATACCCAAGTTGAAGTATAGTAATATCTTCCTCGGGTTATTCTCGAGGGTTTTGTTTGTAGTCAGCCTCTTGGAAAAGGGATTTTTAAACGATCGCGAGCCCATCGAGGATTCGGTTGAATTTATCATTTTAGGTAATCTTCTTTTCTGATCCCGACTAAACCATAAATTATATATTCTCTGATATTATTTTTCGCGCGGTCGTCGAAGGGATGCTCGAATGCTCGAATGTTTGTTAAGATAATCCCAGCTCCGGCCGAAGGAACCATTATTCTTCGCGGTTTTCGGATGTTGCGGAGACGCAATTATTCACGCGGCGACGAGAGAAGTGTTCTTACGTGTAATCGGGTCATCGTATTACCCCCCCGCGGAAACTTTTTTAATCACGTTTACCTCGCTACTAGATATTACTTCGACTTCCGACCGCGGTCGTCCGCATCGAGTCCTCGGATTAAACCGTTTCCCTGGTTTTCATTCATTATTCATATTTCCGGTTATTTTATTTTTTCGCTCCACCTTCGGCGGAGGAAGTTTTATTAATCGCGGCAAAACCAACGACGGGTAGACGGTCAGCGCGAGCTGATATAACTCCCGAATGTTTTTCGACTCATATATTACGTCTTCTTTGAACGAATCCTAAAACTACGGAAAAGCTTGCGAAATAACGTAATGCCAAAGGTTCCAAATAAATATACAATCCGAGCTGTAATCTTATGCAGATTACCATCGTGCGCAACGAAACTGATTATCGAGGCTTTTCCTTTCTACATTAGCTTTCAACGTTCTATCGAGCTCTATTTACCCATTAAACAGCCATTAAATTTAATACATTCGTCGAAGAAGTTATTTGCATAGAATTTATTATTCCCCGTTTGTATTACAGACGATTTCCAAGGGACTTCTGCGAGAAGCGGCATCTCCAATTTATTTAGCATTTCTTTGCAATTGTACGATTATTCGTTTCTATCTTGGATGAAAAAAAGTCCGCGCTGAAAGGTCGGTATGAAATGTATAGAATGTAAAAAGTAAAGCATACAACGTTCGAGATTTATTATTGGCTCGGATTTCATACGAACGCGATTGTTGGATATTTCAATTGACGACTGCCTATATCTTACAAAGGGAACACCTGGGCGAGTATTTTTCTGAATAAAACCAGACTTAAAATATAGGAACTCGGAGGTATAAATAAATCCTAGATAATGGTCAACCATTTTAGTAAAAAGTAGGTGTGAAAATAAAAATGTCAACATCGCGCTTTTGTTGGACGTTTTTCTTTCTTGTCATCAAGTTTTCTTTCTTATTTTATTCTTCCAGCTTCTCGGTTCTTGTCTCTCTCTCTATTTTTTTCCGATTTCAAGGATTTCCTTTTCAGTGGGAATTTTTTATTTCTCGCGCAGAAGAGAAATTTTTGCGAATCCGTTTTCGGCAATTTTATAACTGTAAATGAACAGAAGTAACGAACACGGTGTTTTTATTGCGAACATTACTTCAAGTACGTGTATCATCGTTGAGTTTCGAAGCACATCATCCGAAAATGTTTACTGACATTAATTACTTCAAAAGTTGATACGTTAATATCAATTCAATTCGTTTCGTATTTACTAGAAAATATCCTCTGGCGATTTCATTTTTACAAAGTAATTAATGTATAAATTACAATTTGCAGTCGACTTTATGGATTTAACTCTAGCACGTATAAAAATGTTAAATTCGATAATTTTGTGGTCGGTGTTGCGACGCACGATGTAATAAGAAATTTTCTGTCACGATCAAACGTAGTAATAATTTATATTGCAAACCACGGATCCATTTATTAATGCGTTGACTGTCGCAGAATTTTTGGATTAAACGAATCCTGGCGCACACTCTTTTTACAGACGCTGGTTAGGAAATGACTAGATATTTATTTTACTTTTTATGAATAAATATTCAGTTATTCGATCCATACTGATTTTCATTCTTCTTTTAAACGTCCAATATCCATTACTTACTCAGTGGTTGCGTCTGGTGAGAAATTGACAGCCAAGAATTTTCTTGTTATTAAAACATGTACCAAAACTTTCGAGTAAAAACAATAAGTCAAAAACGTAGCAATAAAATTTGTTTCTATAATGCTTCCTTTCCGAGATAATTAAATTTGAAAATTCGTTGGTTACACTGGCGATTGAATAAAATTTGTCCGACGCGTCTGACCAATACTTACTACTTCTACTTGTTCTAATCTGAAAATTGTACTCTGATGCACACGTAAGCCACGAATCTTCAGAGTCGATTTTCACGAGAACAGAACCTCGTGTAAGCAAACTTTGTTCTACGTTTTCGACCTAGTTTTTCGCGTAGAATCATCTCCTGGATCGTATCATAATTATTGGGAATCTCTGTATTCTTCAAGTATGCAAGATTGTCTGAACGAATCATCAAAATATCAAAAATATAAAAACCATAAAAAATACGAAACGAGCGTCATCGTAATGCATCGTCGTCGTTGTTTGTTGGAGTTCGAGGAGCGTGGGCGATTATCGTAGCCAAAGAACGCGTCGCGCAGCGTGGAATACACGTGGAATCGTGCCACTCGAAAGATCCCTGTATCCGACGAGGATTTTCGCGAGCTTTCGGCTCCGTCGCGTGCACCGTCTGTTAGGCGAAGCCATTAATCGATACAGGAGACGCCACTTTGCCATACGGCGCAGCTTTATCCGCGCAATGTATCGGTCGCCGTAGTAAATAAACGTATTACGATCGGGTCGCGATAGCGGGGAATTAATTGCTCGCTGGCCGTCGCGTTTCATCCTGCCCGGGTTAAAATTCGTTACGCTTGATCGTATACCGCTGCAATGCCGCGCGCAACGAGGGCCCGCGCAAAGATGCTCGAGCACCGCGACGTCGACATTTTAAAAAACTTGTATCCGCGAGGCGAAAGTTATCCGCGAAAGCGAGCTTGCACTTGGGCGGAAAACGAAAATCGTCGAGGAAACGATCGTAAAGATATTCAAATACACTACTAAAGATAGTGGTACTGAACGACAAAATTATAAGTGTAAATATAAAAAAAAATATAAAAATTGGTCGTATTAAAAAAAAATTAATTTTCTTTCGTGACGTGAGCTTGTAGTGTGTTTACATTACGTGAAAGATATTTAATTTACAGTTGTTTCAGTTCGTGATTCTCTGGTTCGAATTTGTCCCTCGATTAGTACGGATAATCGACATCCTCGAAGATTTTCGTGATCCGCGCGAGCGTGTGCTCGATGTTGCGGGCGATCGTCGATAGAGTACGACCCGTCGAAATCATTCGTATAAATATTACGAGAACCAGTGTTCCGGAAGTGAGGCGAGTACGCGGGCGGAGGTTATTGGTCTTTAACGGCAAAGGGACTGCCCGGCCGTCGTCTGACCGGCGTGGATCGACGCGATACGATCGAAATTACGGGGGTTGCGTGGCAACGATTCGCCCTTTTCGACGCGAATGACGTATGACGCGCCTATGGAAAACGGATCCGGCTGTCGATCGGTGTTCCCGGGCTTCTAACCGCTTTCTGTCCCACCTCTTCCGTACACATTCCGCGTGTCGGGGTGGCTGAATAATTGCGGAGGAAAGGCGATCCTTTGTACTCTGATCCACGCCTTTGTCCCGGTCGCTTGTTCCGTTCGCCGGCTCCCTCGTGGCGCTCGTCTCGTCTCGCTCGTTCTCCCGTCTTTCGCCATCTCAATTTCCGTTTGTCCCGCGACCGGGTCGGGTTTAATCGTTTCGCGACCAACCGCCGCTGCATTATTTCCGCGTTACGTTGCCTCTCGCCCCGCCGTGGTCTGTTCGAGCCCCGCGATCACGATCAGTCACTTTGTTGCAACGTCGAACGCTACCGTCGACGTTTGCCACGGGCTGGTTCCTTGGTCTCGCTCGGCGTTAACCGACGCCCCCCCCGGGGCCGTATTCAGTCGCGTTTCAGCGACACGGTCCCCAAGTTCGCGTCGATTCGGTTCAACAACGTTTCATCGACCGACGATGGTACCGCGAGTCTCTTTTTCGTCCGCGCGATCACTCGGCGCGCACCGTAGCCGGTTTCTATTTTTTCGATCTTTTTTTTTTGTTACCGGTGTCACTGCACCACCACTCGGTGACGTTCGCGTTTTTTGTCCCCACGGTCGGTTGATATCACGGTTGAAGACCCTTGCTCACTGTCGTCGATACGATGCAGGGTAGGAAGGACTTCCGATGGTCGGGGGAGGGGGATGACACAGTTAGTAAAGCAGCAGACACAGACAGAGCAGAAGGGAGTAGAGCCTCGGTTGCTTAGCTTGGCCACCGTGCTGCATTGCCGCGGGATACTCTCCTGAAACAGAGGACAACACTTAAATTTTCTGAAAACACCCGTACCATCGCCCGCTAAGAATATTATCAACTTAAGCTGCCTTACCAGCTCTTAACCCCTTGCTATATAATTACGAGTCTGACTCATCCTAAGTTCTTTATATTAACTTTCGCAATCATTCGTAGCCGAAGTTCTGATATATTGAAATCAACGCATCTTAACGTTGGATATTCTTAAAACAAATCATTCTTCACGAACATTGTACGTACGAAGAAATTTAAACAAGATTAAGTAGTACAATGCGGTTAGCTGCGATAGAAGGATACAGGCGAGAATAAGAATAGGTGATCGATCGTCGAGTACATCAAGGGACTAATTTTAAAGGCTACGTTCGAAGTTTAAATTACTTTGTTACTTTGGTTTCTTTATAGAGTCTTTTCGAGTCTTTCGCTGGACTGTGGGCCTGAGCGACCCACATAACCGTCCAAAAATATCAGTTTACGACAATGTCGGCAACAAAGTGTCTCGTTAGGATCTTGGCGTGCCTAGAATGCTTAATTTAGGCCGCAGTGAATATGGCACCCGAGTGCACCAGACTCTTGGTTCGCGACACAAAGTCGCGCGGCCAGAGTTGGCGGACTCCTTGGGCGCACTTTAATTTCATCCAGTCGAGCTAATTACGATGGCAAACTGGCTCCGTTGTTGAACCGGAGGCACTTGGCGTTCAGAGATACGCGCATACGTTTGGACGTTTCAATTGCGCGTTACGTGTTTAAGGGTGAAAGGAAGCGAAGCGTGGTTCTAAATGCCCTTAAAGAACGCATTAATATCGCGCGGCAACCCCATTAATCGGACGCGACGAAGAAGGATTCATTAATTAAACGGTCGTATCGAACGAAGGCAGCGGTTCCGTTCTTTTTCTCGTAGTTCTCCTTTGTTTGGCGTTCATCAACTTTAAATTAATATCCGGAAAAGGTTCGTCCTCCTTCGTTATTAATTCGCCCGATAAAAAGTTCCGCGTCGCCGAACGAAATCGCCGGGTATATTAATTTCCTCCGCTTCGAGGACGGTAATAATCCGTCGCGGAAGGGCGAACGATTTGATAACGAGACGAGAAAGAGAAACCGTTCGCAATTAAGTCGGTACCACTCACCATTGAGTACGTGCACGGTGATCGATTTTGGTTGAGCATTACTGGGATTACAAGTGTACCGTCCGGAGTCGGATGGTTTCGCTTCTTGCACGAGCAGGAAACTCGTGGTGCTGTCACCTTTCTCCGTGACCACGGATACGCCGCCTCTGTCGGAGTTGTAGTTGATTATCTGCAACAAAGATCGAGGGACCGCTTTGAGAAACGCGAACAGCAAGGTCGTTTCCTGATACGAAGGAACGGATGCGATACGCGGGAGAAACGGACGACCTTCGTAGGAACTTCCCTTTTATTCGACGGTTCGAAGTTGGAACTGGGATTGAGGAACGGGGGAGATAAGCTTTCGAGACTGCACCTCGACATCCGTCGCCATTGAATGAGCGTCGATACGAGGCCAGAAGGGAAAAATGTCTTACTTTTCCCCTCGATGATTTCTCTTTTCGTGCCCCCGGAGGTCGTTAATCGAAAAGAACTTGTAAAATTGCGGCGCGGGGGATATCGTTGCTCCCCCCCTTTCGGATGAAAGCTGCGAGGGTACGATCAGAGTCTCGGACTTATATTAGTTTTATCGTCGGCTACGTCAGCCGCTGCTATCGAAATTAGACATTTTTCCAGAACATTTGATGGTTAGTCGAGTACTCGTGAGAGAGGTACAGGTTGAGCGTAGTCCTCTGACGAGCGATGGAAGTGGCACAGAATATTGGGGAGATTTTGAAAGTGTCTTATTGCACGGCAATGATTTGGTAAAAATATTTAAAAGAATAACGGTCGTGCATTTCGGTATAGCTATTGCTTTGTAACTGTTCCTCCTGCTGGGGTTTATAAAGGGTATCGTCTCCGGGCTAATAAATGTTTACCTATTTTATTGACCTGGTCTACGGCCGTTTACGTAGACATCCCAACAATATAGATTCAGCGAAGGTGGCACGGTGCAACGCCCGAACGTGCAACGGTACACACTGCCAGCCCCTGCAAACGTTATGTTTATCCTGTGCCTGTTCCACTTGACGTTCCTCGCGAGTGTCTCTTTAACAGGGGTCGTAAGGGTCGACGTACGCTCGTGAGCGGAGGGAAGTAGAAGCAGAGCGACTACTGTCGTCAGACCTGAGACGGATTTCTAAATAAATGATCTGCAGAGCTCGAGCCTTCGGTGCGCTAGTCTTACGTACCATCTTAAACCCGTCGCGAGGAACTGCACCCTTTGCGAACTTTCTTCAAACTCATTCTTAGATATTTCTTTTTCTTGACAACGTCGCAGAAATCTTGACCTTTTTGCGATTTCCCATTAACGGTAAAAGTGTCTTCTGTTTTCAGCGCGAGGAAACTGTGACGCTGACACTTTCTCGACGAAGACCATGGCAAAGAGAAACAGTTCTCGCAAGCGTTAACGAGGTTTATTTCCAACTAACAATAGAATACGCGTGTCCGGTAAATAATAGTGTCTTTGCTTCAACGAGTCTCGACGTTTCGTTTGCGTAATCGAATTTCAAGTAACAATACAATGTTTTTCGCGGTTGGACGTATCTGTCTGTAGTTCGCTCGAATGATTCTAAAGGAAGATTAATCGTACGAGAAAGTTGTAACTCTGTAGCTCGATAAGGGATGCCCTGCTCCTTCCGTTCCGGTATCTCGTCCGTGATGTAACGCAGAATAATATGCGAAAGTTTCATTCGAAAGTGCATGGTTAATCCGGGCTCCGCGCACGACGGGTAATAACTGCGACGCGCACGTTTCACATTTCTGTTCGTGTTCGTGTTCGCGGTACTGGGCACGCTAAGCGCGGCTAAACTTTGCCACTGAAAAAAGCAGAATGTCGATATACGCCGTAAAGTCGCGTCAAAGTTTGTCGCTGAAGTTTACCGTGATCCTCAGATTTTCATTAAACGCGCTGCATCGCGCAAGCATATTATTAAACGAAAATTAAATCGCGAATTCTTTCCACATTTCGACGCTCGACGAATAAAAATAATAGATTTTTTGGCCACGGAAACGTAGATGTCTATAATCGAAAACTAGATCGTATATATCTTTCTTCGCGTTTCTTAAACTCATCGGAACGTTTCGCTAACAACTTCTAAGTAAATTTTTAAATTTCAAAAGATCTACAAGAATTTTCCGACGTCTTTTCACCGTGTACTCCGAACTCTTTTGACGCCAAGAGACGTCGTTTTTAATCTTCTCCGGCTGAGAATTTTCCGAGCATCGGAAAGAAAAAAAAATCTAGCAAGTCAGAGACAAAGTTGGGATTTTACTGTTTCGGTATCAACTGGGTCTCAGATTTCCAAGATTTTTATGGCTTTGTGGGATCGGGAAAATAATGACTCCGCCCTGTTCCGTTCCGCACAATTTTATTGTTGCTGTCGTACAACGACGTGACTCGTGGTGCGGGTTACGCTCGACTCTCTGGTACGATCATCGCCACCGTACCAAGAGGCCTTCAAAAACAAAAGACGGTCAGAGACGACGACAACGGCTTTTCGGCTCACGCGGCTCTGGTCGTCTCGTGTGCAACCATCGTCTCGTGTGCAACCATCGTCTCGTGTGCAACCATACATTGTAGCGGCTTCGAACGGCTAAGGCGTATGTGGTGCCTTGGCCGCCACACTACCCCCCTGCCAGTAATTGGCACAATTACGAAAAATTGACCGACTACATTACCACTACCATTTACTCTATTATATAAAATACGTTATCCTAACTAAGATTTACATTACAGTATTTGAACAGAGTTGAAAAAAAAAGGAATTTACATGGAGTTTAATATATAATACGTAATACCTAAAAATACATGAAAGTACATAAAAGTGATGGAAAAAAATAAATGGTATATGATACTTATTATAATAATGCGCAAGCCTTAAGTACTACCGCGTAATTTGAAATCGCTCGGGAAAACGTACGCGTCTACCTGAACGCGTAACACGTTGCTGTATAACCGGCGCATTGTCAGGTACGTTTGTTTGTGTGACCGGCTGATTTTCTATGCTCACGGGATCCGGTCTGTTTTCTGCTAGCATATAAGCAGGCTTTAGCCTTTCAATTGATATATTTATTTCCTTACCTCTAATGTTTATTGTAAATGTTTTTTCGCCTCGGCGCACTACGGCGTATGGACCTTCATAAGCGGGTTGTAAAATAGTTTTGGCTGAATCTGTTCGGATGAAAACATGTGTTGAACTGCTAAGATCTTTGAAAACGAATGTACGATTAACGGAATGGCGTGATGCATTAGAGGGACTCAATTTAGAAAAATGGTTGCGTAGTCTATTAGTAAAATCGGAAGCATTTTCTGTGCCTTCCGCTGAATGCGAAGACAAGAACTCTCCCGGTAATCTTAATGGCTCGCCATAAACTAATTCCGCTGAGGTAGCGCCGAGGTCTTCTTTCCAGGCGGAACGAATACCGAGTAGAACCGTCGGAAGTATTTCTGTCCACCTGTCGGATCCGTGGCACCTTATAGCCGACTTGAGCTGTCGGTGAAAACGCTCTACCATCCCATTGGCCGCTGGGTGATACGCCGTTGTGCGAAAGCGTGTGGATCCAATTAAATTGTTCAGCGCAAAAAATAATTTGGATTCGAATTGCCTACCCTGATCGGTGGTAATCCGTACGGGAGCACCAAACCGCGCTACCCAACCGTCATAAAAGGTTCGAGCTACGGTTTGGGCCTCCTGATCGACCATGGGGAAGGCTTCCGGCCACCGCGTATATCTGTCTACACAGGTCAGACAATACCTGAAACCTTCGGACACCGGTAAAATTACTATGTCTAAATGAATGTGTTCGAATCGCGCAGAAGGTTTAACAAATGTAGCCAATGGTGCAGTCACATGACGGGAAATTTTTGATCTTTGGCACGGTATACAGCAACGTGTCCACGTGCGAACATCTCTTTTAATCGACGGCCAAACATAACGTTGCGTTATGAGCTTGATCGTCGCGTTAATACCTGGATGTGATAATACATGTAACATATTAAAAACTGCGCGTCGGAAAGGAGGGGTGACATAAGGTCTTACATTCTTAGTCGAAATATCGCAAAAAATTTCGGAAGACGTGCCAGGCAACGAGACTTTGCGTAATCGCAGGCTAGATTCGCTATTCAACAACCGCTGCAACTCCTCATCCTGGGCTTGCGATTTTGCCAATTCTTCGAAATTAATCGAGTGGTTAACCGTTTCCACTCTGGACAGTGCATCGGCAACGACGTTGTCTTTACCGGAAATATGTTGAATATCTGTAGAGAATTGCGCAATGTAATCTAGGTATCGGAATTGTCGAGGAGAGCATTTATCTAATTTCTGTTTGAAAGCGAAAGTTATGGGTTTATGGTCTGTAAAAATCGTGAAATGTCTGCCTTCGAGCATATGTTTGAAATGTTTTATTGCTAAATAGATAGAAAGTAGTTCCCGGTCGTAAGCTGAATACTTCTTTTCGGCAGATCCTAATTTCTTAGAAAAGAATGCTAATGGTTGTCGTTCGTTGCCGACGCACTGATGTAAAACAGCTCCTACGGTGTAATCAGAAGCATCGCAGGTAACCGACAATGGAGCGTTGACCGCAGGATGAGAAAGCAGGGTTGCGTTTGCTAAACTATTTTTGGTATTTTCGAAAGCCTGACGCGCTTCCGAAGTCCAGGCTATCGGGGTCTTGCCCTTTAAATTGCCGGCTAGAAGGTCGTTCAAGGGTGCTTGAAAGCGAGCGGCATCTGGGATAAAACGGCGGTAAAAATTAAGCATTCCCAAGTACTGCCTCAAATCCTTCGCGTTTTTCGGAAGGGGAAATGACTTTATGGCTTGTACCTTGCCGGGCAAAGGTTGAGTGCCGCTTTCATTTACCCGATAGCCTAGAAATTTAACTTCTTCCTGTCCGAACGTGCATTTATTCGGATTAACAACAATGCCATAATCTTTTAATCGTTTAAATAATAATTCTAAATGGCGCAGGTGATCGGCTTGGGATTCTGAGGCGACCAAAATGTCGTCTATATACGCGTAACAAAAATCGAAACCGCGTAAAATTTCGTCGATAAAGCGCTGAAATGTTTGCGCGGCATTTCGTAACCCGAACGACATGTACGGGAATTCAAAAAGCCCGAACGGCGTTGTAATGGCCGTTTTTCCGACGTCTTCCGACGCAACCGGAATCTGATTATAAGCTCGGACGAGATCTATTGTGGAAAATACCTTTTTGCCACTCAGTTGTTGCGCAAAATCCTCAATGTGACGCACGGGGTATCGGTCGGGAATTGTCCGTGCGTTTAACGCTCTATAGTCACCGCAAGGCCTCCAAGCTTCTTCGCCCTTCTTCGGAACCATATGAAGGGGTGCTGACCACGCGCTCTTCGAAGGACAAGCGATGCCCATCTTCACCATCGCGTCGAACTCCTTCTGGGCAGCCCTGAGCCGGTCCGGTGCAAGCCGCCGCGGCTTGCTGGAAACGGGTGGTCCAGGGGTTGTCTCGATGTAATGCACCGTTTGGTGCGTAGTCCTCATCGGGGTGCCGCTAGGCCGTGTAAGTTCCGGCATCTGCATCAGGAGCTGGTGGTAAACGGTAGTCCCTGCTACTGTCTTCACCGACGGCGTTTCATCCTCGGCTCGTGTTCCGCGGACCGTTAACGACGTGGTCCGATCGACGAGGCGACGATTGCGGATGTCCACCATAAGATCGAAGTGATCGAGAAAGTCTACCCCGATTATGGGTTTTGTAACATCCGCAACCACGAATCGCCACACGAAATCCCGTCGTAGGCCGAGGTGCAGGTTTAACGACACTGTCCCGTAGGTGTTAATTACACTCCCATTCGCCGCCGCCAGCTGGTACTCCGATCTTTCTCGCAATCCGCCTAGCAGGCGGCGCGGAAAAACGCACAAATCGGCCCCGGTATCCACTAAAAATTCCGTCTTCGAGCTGTTGTCTAAGATGAAGAGGCGGCGTGATGCTGGATTTGTGTCGCTGGCCGCCATCAACGACTCCCCTAGGTCGTTTCCCTGATCCGTGGCGTTCCAATTGCACGGTGCAACGCACCTCTGCGCGGCCGGACCGAACCGCCAGTGGTACCAGCATTTCCCTTGATGGTCCATTTGTCCTCCCGCGGGCCGCTCTCGCGATCGCGATAGAGATCGTCTGCGGTAGCGCGAGTTTGGATGATTTCGGTGGGTCCACCTGCGACGGGAAGATTGCCCCTGGTCCACCAAGGATTCACGGATGGCAGAAATTTCCTGCCTCAAGGAAAGAGCCAATTGTGACATCTTAATGTTTAACATGGCCTCGATGCTCGGGCCCGGCGGGGGTATTTGGCAGGATGTAGATACGCCCGTAATCGCGGCCTCCGTGACGTGTACCCGCGGTGTCATCGTATCCGCAACAGCGTCTGCCAACTCTGCCACCTTATCCAGCGGGGTGTCCCGCTGCGTGGATAAAATCACCTGCATATTAGCAGGTAGTCGGCCCATCCAAAGCGTCCGCAATACACCGTCCGAAAAAGCCGTACCGGCCAATCCGTGCAGGTGACGAAGAAATTGGGACGGTTTTCTGTCCCCGATTTCCTCGTGTTCCAATAACCGTCGCGTTTTCTGTTCCTGCGAAGCACTAAGCCGGCGAATAAACTCATTTTTGAGCGTCGTGTACGGATCCGTGGCCGGAGGATTCATGATAATGTCTCTTACTTCCGCGGCGTGTCGCGCACTTAACGCGCCGAGAATGTACCCGAATTTCGTGGTCTCCGACGTTACATTGGATACCTCAAAACTTCTCTCTACCATCGAAAACCACATCTCCGGGTCTCCCGGACAAAACTCGGGTATTCGTACAGCGACGCGATCAACTGCCAACGGCACACTCCCGGATGTCCCGCGTTAACGGTAGGGTCAGTCATTTTACCAGTCTTGGTCACAAAAAAAAAAATAGTTTCACCGCACACACACACCGCGCTTACTATTTGTCAGACCGTGTCCTTTTCTTATATCCTTAACACTATACACTTATTTCTCTACCCTAACTAATATTGTCCGTATACGAAAAATGTCCAAATTTTCTTAAAAAAAACTTTACTTGCGCGGCGAGATCACGTCGGGGTCACCAATGTGGGATCGGGAAAATAATGACTCCGCCCTGTTCCGTTCCGCACAATTTTATTGTTGCTGTCGTACAACGACGTGACTCGTGGTGCGGGTTACGCTCGACTCTCTGGTACGATCATCGCCACCGTACCAAGAGGCCTTCAAAAACAAAAGACGGTCAGAGACGACGACAACGGCTTTTCGGCTCACGCGGCTCTGGTCGTCTCGTGTGCAACCATCGTCTCGTGTGCAACCATCGTCTCGTGTGCAACCATACATTGTAGCGGCTTCGAACGGCTAAGGCGTATGTGGTGCCTTGGCCGCCACAGCTTGTCGGCGAACAGACTGTTCAACGAACCAGATAATTTCGCTGCGTCGTAGAGTTTGTAATTCGGGCGAGTTTTAAACGCGTGGCGGAGCGAGGGTCTCCATGGCCTAGGAGAGGGTAAAATGGAAATGGAAGGAAGCGAGTGGAGTCTCGTCAGCCTCATTACGCGTTCATGGTAGAAATCGACATCCCACGGGATCCTCGACGACCCGATGGAACGTCTTGGACTCAATGGTCCATTGGAATGGTTTCCACCCGTTTGTCTTATCGGTCTTATCCTCGCGCCCCCGATAACGACTCCCTTGTCCCTCGTCTTTCTACATTTTTCCCTCGACTTATGTCCCCGCCCACCTTCCCCTACTCGCGTCACCGTTCCTCGTCCCCATCGCCCTTATCTTAATTTATCTGCTTCATTTAAGTCGATAGCGTTTCAGCTTTGATTGAATCCTTTGGGATCGATTCGTTTCAGTGCGCGAGATCGCTTTAGAACAGCGAAAACTGTGCGATGCCCGATGTTCAATTTATCGCGACGGATATTGTACGAAATTAAACGAATCTGTTGGGATTTATTCGGGAACGTGTTTATACAGGGTGTGCCCTTTTTGAGACGCATACTGTATAGATTTTCTTTATTTATATGTCAGAGAACAGGATAAAATTTTAAAGTTCAAAACGGTGAGACAGTCGCTAATTATTTAATCCGTCGTTACTAATTAAATGCCTGCAAAGACCCTCCGGTCTGCAATTCAATTTTTCCTTAAATAAATCACGATGTCTTACGAAGTCTTGAATAATTGTGTAAATAACGAGATCTGGGTCGTTCTTTTCGCCTTGGTTCGTATTCTTGTTGCATTGTTCATTTCTCGAGGAACATATTTTCCAGTTCGAGCTTAGGAATATTCTCGTTTCGTCGTGCAATTGTTTCCTCGTTTGTCGGCGGCGACCGGACGCAGACGTCTGTTGTTGCGCCGCGAAATTGGCATTTGTTTCGCGATTTCTCGGCCGCCTCTGGGCAACGTTCGAAAGCGGACGTCGAACGAAAAAATACAGTGTTTCTGGAAACCGAGGCTGGTGGTAATGTTATTATCGGTGCACGAAGTTGTTATTACGGTTGACGTCGAGTCCGTATCCTGGAAACGTTTCCGCAACAGCCTGGAATATCGCGGAAATAACGCGAACGTGAACGCTATTGATGTAATAATATTCTCAAGATTTGCTTGTCCATTAAACACAGCTTTCGTTTAAATGGAATAAAATGTCGCGTCTTGTTAGCGCGTTTCCAAGCGATTCTCCTTCTTCCTGTTCTACGTTTCTCCCGTTTCGTAACTTCAACAACGTGACAGATTTATTAAATTGAAAATTTTATTGGAACTCAATAACTACCGAATTAAATATTTCCTTGGAGTTTCGATATTGAGAAAATTGTACGGCAATTTAAAATTCAACGGCAACCAGATATTCCCTCCAAATTTTCCGTAGAGTGTATGCTAATACACATGCAAGTCAATGATTGTGGTCTACTTTAATAAGGAGTATCAGGGATATTGTTCGCATAATGCTGCGCTCCAGGATGTTATGAAAGCAATGTTTACCGAGTCAGATATACAGAGTGTCTCGTTATTAGCAGCCACAACTTCAGGGACGAGTTCAGTACGCTAAAGTAGCGAAAGAAGTTCATATAAACGAGGATTTTACCTGGCCTTAGTTTCGTATTACAGCCTTTATTGCGTCTCCATTATTCTTTTATGTTAATAAACTATTTGCATGACAGGTAGGTTTGGATAAAATTACTGATTTCCGAATGATACGATAGAATAGTTTTCATAATTAAATAGAATACATGGAAGCGTTAACTATTATTTAGACTGTAGTAAGATAATAACTATCTACATTATAACTTTAATATGTCGATATTCGCTGTTCCCTGTTCTATGTTAACGAAACTTTACATAAACGAGTAGCACAAACACACTAGCCAGTTCTCTCAAAACTTTCTCAGATAGAACTCTCCCTAAAACGCATTGCAACCGACTGCACTTTACTCTCGCTATGCACTGACCTATCCTCGAAGTTTCCCAACCCCACAAGTACGCACACACTCACAGACAAAATTCTATCTCTATTTGAACGTATTTGTATGCACGTTTGAAAATCCAACTTCTGAATGTCGCAGTCACATACTTGGAAAATTTCTGGATTTAAAAATTTTAGTAGAATGTTTATAGCAGTGGTAACGATCAATGTTTGATGAATCGTCGTCTGTAGCAATGACTGAAAGTTCGTAGAGGCTTGTATCTTAAATTAGATTCGTTCATTGGCACGTATTAATTTGTTTACGTTCGGGGAGCACGACTTCCCAAAATATACTCGTAGTTAAAGGGATAATAAAGGTACGTGCAAGCACGTTTATCGGCCGTAAGAGCAATGACAATTATGAGGGTTCCGTCCTAGATTCGCTAGGGGACTCATCAACTGGAAGGTTTCCAATTGGGAGGCATATCTAAGGCAGGATCCATTAGAATAGCCTTTCTGATGCGTCATCTAACGTACCTAGAACGAAACGCTATAATTAGCATTGCTCTCACGACCGACAAACGTGCTCACACGTACCTTTATTAACATAGCAGGTGTGCCAGAATAAGCCACTCTCCACTTTCGATCGCCAGTTCGCGCAAAATCGTTTACGGAGACCGCAGCTTTGGTTTGATTTTCGATGCTGGTCGAGCGCCGAACTAGTTAAATAAATAATTCCTTTGTTTCGTGTCAGTGTTTCGCGAGTCGTTTAAACTTTTCCCGCTTTGAGGCTGCCTTGTTTGCTTAACAACCGACGAAGTCTACGGTCCCCAGGGAATTTTACGTCGCCGGGAAGAACGCCGTCGCGTTGGTACGTTTATCCCGTGAACAATTTAAACCGTCGTTGCATCATCGGCGGGAACAAAGGCGACAAATAGCGTCCACCTTAATTTTCCGCGGTCGATGCCAGCAAACAGTTCGCTCTCGCGCGATGTCACACGCGAAGGTAACGCGAGCTTTAACCTCCCCTTTTGAGGGGACACGAATCGAGCTTTTTTGCGGATACTCGAGCCCGAAATTGTATCCGGCTGGTAAACAGTTGTAAATAAAGCTGGCTGCCGTGTGACGTATGCTGTACACAATGACCCTTTTACTTGGGGTCGAGCGGGAGTTCGGCAAATACATTGACACTGGACAAATACTCCCTTCTTATGTAAATACTGGGGTGGTGCTTACGCGTTACAAATTTAGGTTGCCCGCAGATGTTCCCGAGCAAAGTAGAAACACCGAAGTTTTAGAAGAAAAGTGCTTAAATCTGATAAAAAGCAACGAATCCTATCATCCCCGAGCAAAACATTAATAAAATTGAAACGACGCGTCATAAAATTTCGAATATTACTTGAACCAAAGTTAGAGAGCTTCTATATAATTTGATATTTATTTGTTACCCAAACCCCAAAACACATTTGTTATTCCGTGTGTTTGAAATAGGCTACTCTGTACAGATATAATGTTTCGAACAGGTACAGGGTATACTAATGACACGAGTCGAGTTTACCTTAAGAGGATCAACAAGTTTCTACGCTGACGTGGAGAATTCGCTGATAAAAGTTACGTTGAATCGAAATCGAATCGGGCCAAAGTTTCAATGCATTAATTTAAGTTTCGCTTGCTCGCTGCAGCGGAGCAACGGAACTTAAGCGATTAACAAAAATCGATTGCAACAACTGGAAAGTTTGTATTACTCCATAGACCGTTTATTCCTGCAATCGACGTAATCGTTTTACATTCATTGGAATGGTTTCGCATGTAATTGCATTCCGGGAACACATTCTTACGCGCGGTACCACTTCATTGTTTCTGTTAATTTTCGCGCGTCCCTAAAACGATTCGGGGAACGCGCGATTTACCAACAAGTTATCGAACCTGGTAGTCAAGTTTCGCTGGAATTTTTTACCGATAGAGGGAAACTCTGGGATACAAAGGGTTAAACCATATTGACCGGTATTGGTGTACCGTGACCGTTATCGTGAACAAATGAGAGTTACAAATCCGCGGAATGCGCTTTTATTTCTGTCGTCGTAATACCGTGGAAACCGATTTGGCAACGTCTTCGCTTTGCCTTTTTGGCAATCGTCCACGATCGCCACATAAATAAGACGCGATATTGTATCTCGTTTAACAATTCCTTAATAGGATTTCATTCAGGTAAACCGATTGAACCGATCGAATCGAATCAATCGTTACAACAATGGCGATATACAGGCCCAGTGCAAGCTCCTAGAATATGGACTCTGTTTCCAAAAATATTAGGTTCTCGTTACCTCGCGTAGAGAAGCAAATTAATCAAAACTATATGTTTTATGGAACATTTTAATTTCACCTAATAATTTGAGAATATTCTATCGTCACGCTGTACATTCTATTCGATTAATTGTGATTGCCCATCACCTGGACAACGAAGATTCTAATAACGGACGTTCAATTATTGCTCGCTTATTAATCAATGCCTCCGATCGACAAGAAACAAAAAGAATGCTTTTTCATTAATGGGTATCGTGGCCCATAGATATTTCGAGCAAACGGATAGCTAAAAAAGAGAGAGAACAAACAGAAGCGAAAGGCGATCGACAAATTGTCAAGTAAATTTAATTGCGACTCGCTCGGTCTCCTCTATTTAGAAACGCGCGGGAAAACGTGACCACACACTTGCACTTCCGCGCGCATCGAGATGAATTCGCAGATACACTCGACAGCCCAGACGGAACACATTCTCCTGGCTGCAAGCTGATGGAACAAAGACGCTGTCTCGAAATTCAATTGAAATCAAAGGGACGAGGTTTATTGGAGCGTAAGGGGAAACCCCGCCAAACTCCGTGGATTCCTTACGGGTGGAAAATGTTTCGCCGCGCGGATCGATCGATACGTCGGCCTTATCATCGAAGGATTGCAATTTCGGCTCGGCTCGTTCCCACGGGACGATTCCAGTTCTTATCGGTTCGCCCCCGCGACCCCCTGGAAGACTTTCTCCCGTCGTATTTCACCGAGCTGCAGCACTTTGCCCGCTCGCATATTTCGTAACACAGTTGCCCTAAAATGTATCCCGGTACTTGAAAGTTTTACAACTTTAGCGCCAGTCTTTAGTCGCACGGTTGGTTATCGCTTCCGACGAACGTCATACACCGTATCAACGTCGAATTTAACCAGGCACAGAAAATACTCGCACGCTTGCAAAATACTATCCTTCCTTACGAAGTGTATCATTTTGTTGATTCTCTGGTTTTAAACAACTCGATTCCTAATTTCTAGCGAAATTCGACCAGAAAGGGACGACCACAGAGAAGAAAAGGGGTACGCGAACGAGTATCTTTTAAATTAATGTTCGGTTGCGCAATCGTTATGCGAATTACTTTGGTCCCGGTTGTCTCATTAACAGTTGCAGAGTGTTTGGCCTCGAGCCGTTAGTTACGTGCCGTGGAATTCATCTTAAGGCTTGGCGGTCCTGTTCTGTTCGCGGCGGGGAATCCCAAGGCTCTTGGTCAGACTTAATGCGCCTAATGGTGTCTCCCATGCGCCATTATCAGCTGCGCCACCGTTGACAATTTAGCAGTTCGTAACGTCAACGTTATCAAAATTTATCGGTCTTTCGCTCGCGTACACTCGACGACGCGGTGGTGTTTTATAGACTTCCTTTATGTTCACGCATACTCGGATAGCAGGGGTAGGGACGACCACGCTCCGAAAGGGCTAAAAGCGTATGGCGGAGAGGAACATTAATTGTGATCAATGTTTATGGTACTGGGATGTGATTCATGGTAATTGTTCTTCAGGGTGTACCCAATACTTTGTGTACTTTAGATAATGCGTCATACGAGTAAACGCGGAGATACAAGCTAGGAACATTTCGAAGTAACTTTGAAACTCCTTCGCAGTGTTTATCTTCGTTACTTATTCCATCGCTTTGTTTGACAAAGAAAACATTTTACTTTGCGTTTACAGAAATTTTTACGGACGTTTCGAGGGGTTGAAACAAATATTTCTCTTCGACACTTTTCCGTATCGTTTAAATCAACGGATTTATATTAAAATGGTGTTACGTTAAAAAGTACCTTCTGCGCACTGCCCAAGGATTAATAAAAGTTTGCGACAGGTTTTCGATCAAGTCGAAAGTTGTACGTAGAAAAAAGGCCGCGAAGAAATAATTCCGAAAGAGAAACGCATTTCTGACGACGTTGAAAATTTCGAAGTAACTTCATTAAAGCAGAAAGTAAAAATGTACCCGACGTGCACAGGATGTACATCTTGCGAAATTGGACGGCGAGAGTCTCAAGAAAACTACTATCATCATTAATTATCCCCGTACAAAGTCGACACCGGCGCGAGCTGTCTCGGTTATGAATTACGGTCACGGGATATTTTCGTATTTGCACTCGTTTTCACATTACGGACCGCCATACGTTTCGTTAGACGTATTTATGTCCACGATGAAAAAGAATGTCTGGCGCTGAAATTGTTTACAAAGAAAGAGATACTCACGGCATCGTTATGATTCCAAAATATGTAAGCTGGAGGCTCTGGACTTTCCAACACCACGCAGGTGAGGTTGATGGTGCTACCTCGATTGATGTACAGATCTGGCGCACCCAGAATTTCGGTTTTTGGTTCTGCAAAACAACAATTTCAAAAATCCATTACTCGCTAGCTTCTAAATATTTAGGTAAATTTCATCAGTCTTGTGGTTACGCGATTAATACATCAGGTAAAATAATTTGATATCCACAGGTGTAATGTATTGTTGGTTTAATACAGAGTCGAAAATTAATACCGATTCGTGTAACATTTATGTTGAATATTTTACTTCGTACATGTAATTATATCGGAATATGTAGGCTGCTAATGTTTCGTTACATCGAAGCGAATGATGTAAATTTCGGCGGATGCTGCACATTTTAAATAAATTATGCAATATATCGGTTACACGTAATAAAGTTTATTACCAATGCGCAACGATACGTATTTAATAATTAAAAGTTCGTTAATTGGTTTGATAATACATCGTAAACTGTAAATAATTCAGTTCTGTCTACGGATAGTATATGACGCCAGGTAATAGTCTCGAGCATTAAATCGGTAAAATCGAATTTCCTCGAAGAGAAGGGGTTGAGAGAAGATTACCGTCGATCCATCTCAAGGAACGAATGCTTCCCGACGTTCACATTATGCAAATAACGCGACCCGGTGACCGGTTTACGCATGAATAACTTGGCCGGCGAAGTTTGAGCGCCCCTTCGCGCGATAATGGTATCTAGCCGACGAATAATCGCCGGGGACTGTATTTATCGTGCCGAAAAATGGCGATCGCGACGAAGTGGAAGTATTTATAGTCGATCCGGTTCGCCGATCCGTTTTGTGTCCTTTCGTGTAGCCGAAGAGCGATGCGGTTGACCTGGCTCTCGCGCGCGGCTCGAAAGAGCACTTTGAGGTGCAAGCCACTCTATATGAGCTACACAGTATCCGCTATCGCGTGTACTATCAAAGAGAAAAAGAGACACGAAAAAAAGTGACCGTGCCAGTACCGTGGCAGAGAAAGGTTGGGCGGGAATCGGCGAAAAAGGGCGAGGAGACACGGAATGGCCGGGGGTAGGGATCGAAGGTAAAAAGAGTTTTGGTCAGGGTGAACGAATCTGCACGGTTGTGTAACACCGGTGCGTGTACATGTGCGGGCGTACGTCGCACGACGGAGGAAGATTGGAAGCGAGAGAGGTCACTCGGTATAGATCGATGTGAATATTTTCCGGACGGCCTCCTCTTCGAGGATTGACCGAAATAACCGGGCACCGTACTTTACGGCTTTGTGCAGCAGATGATACCAGAGACGACAGTTATGTCCCCGCTCGGTAACCTTTCGGCCTCCTTTCTTCCCTCGGTTCGTTCCTCGTATCGTGAATTCGCTTTTCAATAGTTTTCGGCCGTTTCATTTTATTCCCCTACGTTTCGCGTACGGTCAGTCGCGATCGCCGTTCGGAGCTTGGATTTGCTTAAAATGGCCCGGGGAGGATAATCATGGTGTTGGGTTGAATAAAACTTCAACCGTTTAGGAGCGTATTGCTGAAGTTTTAGTTTGCAATTCGGAAAAGTAACGGGATTATAGAATGCTTTTAGGAACGTGTTATGACTACGCAAGCGCATCGTCCGAACGGTTTTTTCATTTTTGTATCAAACAGTCGTTTCGCTACGAATTATTACTAAAATCTACGGATCAGAGAAGTGGAAAACAATCTTTGCGGCCAACCATGAAATAGTATTCTTTTCGAACAATCACTTTCGATAATCTTTTTTATTTCAATATGACGATGATAAAAGCGTTTTATTTCATTTAAAAGAGCTTTTATCGTCGAAGATTTTATCGTAACGACACAGTGACGTTGCAAAGTCAACGGATGACGGTTGCCCGTGTTTCAGAAATTAGATCTTTCATTTGTAACTGTATGATGGCACATCATTCGTCAGCTATTTCGAAGCTTCATCTGGGCTTGATTGGTTTACTTGCGGGGGATTTCGAACGCGCGGAATTTCCGTGCACGTCATTTGAAGGATTGGTCGCGTAGGTACCGCAGTGAAGTATGAAGATTGCCTCCGAGTGATATTTACGATGCAAAATCCATATTTTCGTCGAAGCAGTACTATCAATCGACAGCATATTCGTTAAAAAATCGTGAATAAAAACGAAACAGTGAAGTAATTTTTTCTCCTTCAGATCCTCGCTACAACTAAACAAAATTTAACAGGACATAATACTTTTATCGAACATCATCACACACGTTCCAAATACAAACAAAAATATCGATCAGAATTTCGACGTATCAAAACGATCATTATTTCCATTTAGCGATGGAAAATCGAAAAGTTTGAAGATCGTCAAGATTCGTAGGTTTTTTGCTCCAACGTTATACCGATTAAAATAATTGGGACGCCATCCGTTCGAACGGTTTTACGACTTCGTCTAACAGCTTTCCGAAGTTATGGAAACGATAAGAAATAAAATGAACCGCATTATAAATATTCACGATATCGTAACAGAGGCAATAAAAATGTAATTATGCGCGTGTTCGTACGTGTACGAACTGCTGCTGTGGATAGTGAATTTTTTATCATCCCTTTCGTCTTTACTATCTATTTTCTCCGGGTAGCTTTTTCCCCTGGCTTCTCTCGCTTCTTTTTTTCTACACTTCGGGTACAGATACTTTCCACCCGTCAATTTTGCTCGGCTTTTTCTCCGCGAAATCCCACATCGGGGTTATAGCAAAAGCTGTGCAACGCCGCCTATGTGTCGATCGATATCAGGAATATACGCGAAACGCTTTAACGTGGGTTAACCGCAGATGAAAGCCGAACTGGCTGGACGACGCCGACCGTCCGGACTGAAATCACGTATTGGCTCTCCAATACGGTTTCAGTCTCGTACCGTCGGAAAAGTGTACCCATCCCCTTCACATTCTAATTAGTGGCCCCGAGTGCTTTTAGCGGGGCGAACTGTACGTAGAAACGGGACGCCAAATTCCTCTGATCCGTTCTTCAACTTGTTATGAAACGGGAGTCGTCAAGGAACTTACGGGCATACCAGATTTTTAATATTAAAAAATTTTCAGGGATGAACCGAATGAATTTTCACGAGACAACGTGATCAAACGAATTTGGCTCGCCCACGGTAAAAGTTAATTACGTATGAGAGTCTAGAAGCTGTATTATACGCAAACTAAAGTAGAGGAGAAGAATGAATTTTAATCGAACGAGACACTCGATAGATACGTTCGTTTATTCATAAAGTACACGGCGAATAATTAAACGAGTATTTGGATTTATAAACGTACGTTTTCTACTGAAAATTAAATATATTTTGTGACATCTCCGCGGGCTCGTGTCACGGTTTTCTCGCGTCGACGTAAAATGATATGTGGTTTTCACGTTCCAGCACCGAGACTCGTTTCGCGATGAATAATTCTCTATTTCATAAATAAAGTAAAAATTACTTGCTCTTGCGAACGATCGATCCTCATTATAATGCTTTTTTTTAAAAAAAAAAAACAATTTACGTTCTTTTATCAAGACTCGCTCGTAAATCACTTTTTTAAAATAGGAATATTAATTCTTTTGATGAAATACTCTCCGCCCGTGATTCGTAGATATTTATTATAGCCAATTATTTCTGTAGGGGATAATGAATTTTTTATTCAATCGTATCTTCGTTATCGGAGGGGACAATGAAGTTGTTTTGTCTCTGGTACAGAATAACGGAAGATTTCAATGCATGGATGCCAGCCAACACAAATACCCTTTGTTTCTGCTTTATTGATACAAATCTAGATGGGACATTAATCTCTCCGTGACATTGAATAATCTGCTATAATACAGCGGCGCGGTAGCCAATATTGGCACGGGCGAAATATGGACCCGTTCCTTTCGCGAGAGGCCATGATTACATGGGATTTCGTGAGTGGTTTTGACTTATCGTATGAATTTTCAACGTATTTCGTGTAAGGTTTCCATGGAATGTAACGCGCGTATGCTTACACAACTTCTTGTTTGTATTAAATTACAACCTGGTCCGACAGACGCGACAAATAAAGTCAAACAACGTTACCTACATTTTCGTGGGTTTTCGATCCTGATGTCTGCAACACTGTGGCGGGGGATGAAGGAGATCGGTGAAATATTAAATACCACGTGGTTAACCTTAAAAACTGCTTTATTATGGGCTGCGACAGGCTCGATCTACCGAACCTACGCTAGTCATACACTATAAACCGATAGACAGATAGTTGCATTAAAATAAAATTTTTAATCCGGAAGGGAGAATCTAAAGACACGCGTCAGGGGAAACGGAAGATCGTCCATTTCCAGATTAATTTCGCGGAGCGAGCGGGCAAGAAGGTAGACGAGCTCCCGGACTGTCGATCGCAGAATTCCGTCGATGCTAGTCGATCGATCTATCACCGGCCTTGTATCGCTGATCCCCCGTTTCGCGGGTCGTACGGTATAAGCGCTTTTGTACTTACTGGTGCCATTTGTCGAAGAGTCCACAAAGCATACTTGCACGCTTCGTTGTTGACACTCGACCCAAATAAAGCACCGCTCAAAATGACGCGATACCTATACCACGGTTTCTGTTCGTCGCGCAGGAAATACTGGACACGGATGCAAGAGAGAAAGAGAGAGAGAGAGAGAGAGAGAGAGAGAGGAGAGATTCGAGCCGATTGACGATTGTTCCCTAGACTAGGCGGTAAATTGCGTTAGACGACGGGATTTTGCGACGACGTACGTACGTGTACACGCCTGCTTCGAATACGGCCATTCGTTGGAAATAAAGGGGGTGATTTCGAGCGAAATTGAAACTGGAGTCATACGGTCGGAAAGAAACGAACGCTAGGAAACACGGAGCACGACGACGAATATAAAAACCAATCGGGGACAAAGTAGGTTCCAGCGATCGCGAACGAGCATTCTCGAGTACTTAGGAATACCGCGGACGATTCCGTCGGATCGGTAAACGACAAATAAATTTACGAAACGTACCGACCATAATAAAATTAATTGGCTGTTTTTGACGTTACGCGGCGGTCTTTGCTCGATCAATGTCCCATTAATTACGTAGACATTAAATTAATATCAGGATTCGTCGCGCGGCGTTCGTACCGGGAGATTATATTGTATTAATAACGTACAAATCCTCCGGACCGTAATTAATTATACTAATTAAGCCTAGGATGTGTCGCGTTGTTCGAGCGTCTTGCATTTTCGACGTTTACATTCGTTGTTACATTCGAAGAAGAAGATTATATTCAAATAATTCTTGCAAATTGTTTGTTAATTTTCGTTTTGCCGAAACGAGATTCGACGGACGTATTGTTAAAAGCAGATATTCGACGCCAACGTTTCACCGTGCAAACAGGTATACGGTATTGATTTACAAAACGAGCTGCCCCCCAGTTTCATGCGGCACTTAATTTCACTCGCTCGGTTTCTGTGATTTGTTTCCCGTGACAAGGAACACTTAATTCTCACGTAAATCTTTTTTTCCTCGTGAATTAATGACTGCCCTTACGTGCGCGAATATATTTCCGCCGCGAAACCATAATGGCTGCTGGAATGTTTCGATGCATAATCGCGAACTCCTCGAACAAGACTGGTCGGAAATACCACGAATTCGAAATAATTACCGGATGACGAGCGAAAAATTCATAACGTTATACACGCAAAGAACATATCTTAGCTTCCTAATTTTAATATTTTTACTTGTACAAGTGAGAAGCACTTGGACAATGTTACGGACAACTATCTCGAACGCAATATTTTCCGAGATATTGAATTCCTAAAGCAGCATCAAAATATTATTTGCTGTTTGCTTGCATCCGTGACAATGAGTCGTACATCGAGTGGCATTAATTTCTGTTGTTTAAGGGAATATGATCCGCCAAACTATTATCCTTCTCCTTCTCGTCAAGCTTCCGGCGTTAAATGGCAGCGTTGCAACTTAGATGCGCAAAATGGATGGATCGCACAATAGAAACGATACAATCTCGGATACATTTCAATCACAGCCAAGCCCTTCGACTCGCCAAACCCATACAATGATTCGAAGACGGATACGTACAGTCGTAATTAACTTTTTTAAATATCGACGATCACCAACGAGTACTGCAAAAGATAAAGGCACTTCCGTGAACGACTGGTCAAAGACATTGAACAGGAATAGCAAATGTTCTCCAACTGCACTCGATATAGTTGAGAAATATTATCGTAAAATAGTTTGTAATGAGTTCGCCGACGTATCGCGACGAGGATCGTCGTGCATCCGACCGCAGCCATCGCGCCGCAACCGTAAAAGAAGGTTCGTAAATTTCCCGGAGCGTAATTTCTCACAAGAATAAAGTTCTGCCTCGGATACGTCGCGCACGAAAACTTCCCGCGCCACAATGGATCGCATCCATCGACCGAAATCACTTTAAAATATTCCGTCCGAGTATCGGTGCCGCGGAAACGCAAAGGAAGAAACATTCGCGACTACCCGGTTTGAATAAAATTTATTAGTCGAAGTGTATCCACGGCATGATGGAGGATCTTATCTCGGGAATATCCCTCGAGAACTCTATACGGTTCGATAAAAGTGGGTCACCATGATTTCTCCCCTGTCCTTCAATCCCCCCACAATGAGGGAGATGAGGGGGGGCAAAGTGATTCGAGAGAGACGCCCCGTGACAAAAACACCGAATGCAAATTGCTGTTCTTCTTTCCTCCGGTTACGCTGTCGACTCGAGTGGCATCGCTAAACCGGCAAATCAGTTCGCACAGAGCGAAGTTTACTTTCGACGAATCGTAAACGTAGTCCTCCACCGCTACCGTTTTCGCGTGTGTTTCGTCGTTGCATCGAAAAAGAACAACCTCTTGTCAGTCGGTTGACCCCGCCGCGCAACGGGAATGTAAACTGGACGGTTTTCGTTTCCTTACACGGCTTGTTTGCCTTTGCGACTCGCTCGACAAAGCGAGCAACCAAGAACTTTTGCAACCTTTTCACGATCCGCGTCGAACTTCCGCGGTTTTTCGCTGGCTGTTTTGTAAATCATCGAGAGACACCTCGCGACAGTTGTTTACTCAGACTACTGTTTACTTTTAAAGCAGACTTTCAACGGTAGAAAACTGAAATAACTAGCAACATTTTCTGTCTCAAGGATTGACGAGTGTGCCCAGGTAGAGAGAGCCAGGAGTAACGAGGGTGCAGACATTTGTGCCCTTCCAGGACCCACCTGCCTCATAAATGTCAATGGTTATTGTCCTGGCATTTGTTACAATGGCCACGTGTGAAAGTACACCCTGAGAAGCAGATGCGACTGATAATAGCCTCTACCATTCTCTAGAGCCGTATTTAACCCTCGCCCAGTAAACTCGGGGGCTATTTTGACCCGTAGAAGCTGTTTAATTAAAGCAACTTTCAGTTTTTACTAAACGACAAAAGTAAAAAATAAAGACCAGTCTCTCTTTTTCTCTTTTACGAGGCAACGTACTTCTAATTTTTGCATTATACGTATAGAAAGTTGTGTTTTGAAGTTTACTCGTAAGATATCCTTCTCTTTTATTAACCTGCACAAATATATTCAATACAGTTACTCTAAACGCGCATTAGTACTTTAATAGTATTAGTAAATTATTAATTTTCATCGGATAGAAGATAAAACGCTCTTGAAAACAAATTTTCTCTCGAGTCGATACCGTAGTTAATTCCAGAGAAATCAATTATTCACGAGAAAATGGCATAGTAATTACGTAAACACCCTGTATACAAACTTAAATTCATTCTCAATTAAATAAACAATTTATGATCCAGTTTTATGGCATACCGGTCGTATGATCAATAGGAAGTGCTGAAACTACTCTGGGTATGTAGCGTCAAAGTAAAATTCAAAATAAACATAGAAAATAGCAAAACTTGAAGTAGGTGACACGATCACTAGATAGAGGATGAAATGCCCTTTAAAATGAGCGCTTGAACAAGTCGATAGCTTTATTAGTTCCGGAGATATAACGATTTTAGTTTCAAATCGATGCGGTGGCTAGTTTCGGAGATACGACGGTCCGAAGCCTTTGTTTACGTTCATTGATTATCAATGAACTCGCGCGCGTGAAAATAGTAAACAGTGCGTAGTAAATTCTTGGAAATACTACGCGAAGTAGGTCACGAGAGTCACGACTCACGTGCGACAAGGAGGCCCGGCGCGACGCGTCAGACGAAGACAGAGATAGTCGAATTAAGAAAAATTACCCCTTTACATAAATTACGATATCTCGAAAACGGGAAGTCGGATCGTCAAAAACCAAAAGCCATTTTAAAGGGGAAGGTTCACCGCTTCCAACGATGGTTCGACAATGGATAAAGCACTAGTAGTTTCGGAACTGCACGCGTCCAAAGTTTTAGTATTTTTAATACGCGTTGTTAGACTGTTTTAAGGCAGTGGAAACTGAAGATTCTCTCCTTTCGTCTTTGCGATACACATAGTTCCTATTTACATCGGAAGCTAACCAGAATTTCGTACCAAATTTTGTCCAGTTTGTTACAAAAAAAAATAGAAATCATTCAACCGGTTTGATGACTGGTCGTGCTAGGTAAGACAGACTACATATTTTTCTCAGAAAACAAATACTAAGAATAGAGTTGAATGTTGTGAAATTCATTGCACGTATACTATAAAAAAGTCGTGAAGTTAAATAGCGCTAAAATAATATTGTGTGTTAGAAATTCTAAATGGAATTTTAAAAACTGTCATTTGACCGGTCGCGGTAGTTTTAGTGTTGAACAAACTATAATTTACGGAGCATGGAATTTTTCAAGAAGTCCTGGTGGCAATAACCGTTTCACCCAGTTTATTAGCCTTCTCCTTAATGTACGCTCCCTCCATAGCCATCTCTAGTGTTTGATATATTCCCCTTTCAGTGGTAATTCGATATTCGCGTGTAAGAGGCTGGTTTCGCGAATGCCGTGTTTGATTAACAAACAGTGGAGAATTCAGCTTCCATTGATTCCTTGACTGCCTGATGGATTATTAGAGATTGTTCCTTTTCTCGAATGTACTTGCGAAGTGGAGGAATACTGACAATACGAGGTAATAAGCAAACTAAAGATAAAACAAAAGCTCTGTTCGTCAGGAAGACGATTGGAATTTCATAATTAGAATACAAATAAAGGAATAAAAGCTTCCTAATTTTTAATCAAATCGCTGATTCATTGAAGAATAAATGAACACGAGAGTTTCGAGGCCTACGTTTCTACATTTTTTTGTATTTAGGAAGAGTGGAATAGGTCGCTAACGCGGATCGACCTATTTCGATGTCACCCTGCAGATTCGAAGTCAAACGCAACCGTCACAAGGAAGCAATTCTTCGGTGACTTTAATCTTCCGAAAAGCGTACAATAGCCGTGCCATCGGCGTCACGCTTGTATCAGTTTTATTTCGTCCGGGGAATTGCTATGCGTTTCCCTCGTTCCGCCTGTTTCGACCGTTCGCGTATAGCTCGCTGTCAAATCTATATACCGGTTTCACGAGGAAACTTGGAATTTCATTTGGCGAAAAGTATTCCGAAGTCAAAGATGTTTGACTGGGGTAAATATTATGATCGCGCGGGCCGGATGAACTTTTCGTCTCGCGTTCCGTGCTTTCAACCGGATAAGATCTCTTAAGAGAATAATGCCCGTATAAAAGCAGGTCCTCGCCCCGCATTGATCTTCGCGCGAACGGAACGCGAAAAAGGGGACAGCATTGCCTCTTTCTCGTTCGCGAATCGTACACGTTCAGTACGAGTGTAGTTTACAATATCGTACGGTTTTGATTTAACAATTATTTATCAGCCACAGACTTAAAAGTGTAACTTGATACAACTCACAGTTTTTCCTTTTCCTCTTTCGTTTTCTTTTCAGAACCCCCGGAGAGTCGAGCTGTCTCTCTTTTATCATTATTCCGTGCAACGACCGGTTACTAAATTATGAAGCAACAAGATGGCCGATAGGTCGGCAAATAGAGTCGTTCTGCAAGTCCATGCAGTTTTAGTCAATGGGACTTCGTCGCGTTCAGCTAGTTATTACCAGCCGAATTACTCGTCCAACTTATTACTTTCCCCGTGAAAATTTATCGCGTACCGTCGTGGCTCCTGACTATTGTCGAGTTCGTTTCCCGTTTCAATCCCGGAAACACGCAAACAAGCCGGAAATCTCGGAGAACTTTGATGTCGATATCGTCACGTAGACCTTCCTATCGTAAAAACGTTTCGCTCGGTAAAGCATCCGATACGGTGACCCCGACGATCGCGTACCAAAACATAACCGCGCCAGCAGCTCCGGGATAAAAAATTTTTTACTGCGTTTCGCGCCTGTGTTTTACCCTACGAAATTGAGAAAAAATTTCAATCAGACACGCGCGAACGTTTCGTTCCTAGCTGGAACCGTGCCAGAATTGGATACGCGGTTTTTTTTAGTAAGTTTTATTTCAAGCTGTTGGATTTCGACATGCTGTAGAAGCATTACTCTTTCGAAGGTAACTGGCTATTTGTTGTAGCGGCTAGCCGTACAAGTATAAAAGGGCATCGGACATGCAAACGGCTAGCATGGTTTATGACATGGATGACAGCGAAGCTATCTTTGAGAAAGCCGTTTCTGTAATTAGAATTTGTAAAAAGCATGTTCGTAGTAAGAATTTGTTAACGGCCTCGATGGTGAATCGCTAGTGAGTTTCCCCAAGGGTCTTCGATGTAAGGACAAGCGACCATGGCTGGTCACGCTGTCGACCTAGGACCTTGGGAAATTCCGTGGCGTCGCCACCTTCGCCAGCAAGCGCAACCACCGTCAAATCGCACCCCCGTTTTAAGAAAGCGCGCTGCGAACTTAAGAAGGGGGACGGTACGATTTGGCGGAGTTCTAAGTCGGTAATTGGTTTTGGTCAACCACCTTTTAGGGGGTTGGCCAAAGAAAACGGCGGCAGCCACGTAAAGATAATGTAGAAAGAAAGGCGAGAGATCTCTCGAAACCGTTGCTCCAGAACGATGTTGAGAAATAAAGAATTTCATTGTTTTCGATATAAATGGGATCGAAGGTAAAAATCTCGCGGTTTCCATATCGATATGGTCGTATAAATCTCAATGAAAGCAACGCGATGGTCTTATATCACTCTTTTTTAAAACGAATATTTATAGTCGAAAATGTGGTTCTGTTTTCGAACCTCGAACGATTAAAAGAGTTTGTCCACATGACGGAACACGCGGCACAATACTGAAATAAATGGTAGTATAATAATGGTGAGGTTGATAGAACATCCATTGTTCCAACATACAATACATTTCGCTTCCTTATTTATTGGGGATCGCTGTAAAATTGATTGCATTTGAATAACATAAACCATTTTTCAAACATGTCGAGTTTATTGAAGAATTCAATTAATTTATCATTCGTTTTTGATTGACTTAATTACGCAGAAATTAATTGGATTTTCGAGGTCGAGATTTAGCGAAACCCGTTCGTTTTCGTTCGCCATGGAACGAATAAAACTTCATAACTTCGCGTCGTTTCGTTTTTAATTTCTACATTTCCATCTCGGTTTCATTATCCGTACGATTACGGCGAAAACAATCTCTAATCTTTGCTCTCCTCGATCCGTTTTATTTCCCGTACGATCGTGATTTCGTTGAAAATATCAGCGTCGATAAAAATGTCCGATCGTCCTCTATTGCATCAACGTATCACACACTCTATTTACCCGAAGTTATATCGATTATCAGAAAATTCAGTTATCAGAGAAGACCCCGGTCACCCGCCAGTCCCCGATAATCGACGTTCCAGCCATATTTCGATGTACAATTCTCGATGGACGTTTCCAAGGAGAAAAATCCCCTTCGATACCTCGCGGAAGGCCGGGCACACAATTCCGCCGTTTCGCGTTCGGAAGACGATTTGCTTGTCGTTGCTGGCTGGGCTCGAGCATTCGAGCTTTCAAGGCTCCCCACGGCCGACAGTTTTTCGCTTGGACGGCCAGAATTTCCAGCGCGGAGCAGCGCAACCTAGACGCTCCGCGAAGCGCGAATGACCGCGATGAAACGAAATTATATGATCGCGCCAATATTCTCGAGCGTGTACATTCGAGCGTGTCGACGCGAGCTCTCGTGGAAACTGCCCGGCGAAAATAGGCTCGGGACGTGTTTTTACAGGGAATTGATAATGAACCGGGACCTTGATAAACATTTACCAGCCGGAGGCTTCCTATCGTCCATCAATTATTTTCGATTAATCTTAACCGATACAGTTGGCACAGAACACATTTACACATTTTAACTTTTCTATTTGCTTTGTCTCGCTACAGTCGATGCCCCCATTTTTATTTCTTTTTTGAGCGAGTCAGGTACAGTAGTCGCCTCACTTGAAGTCCCGCGGAAGGAATGCGGGAGAAGAAGAAGGGATACAGGTATTCCCACGTATACATTGATCTCTCGCTCGCTATTAGTCGCGGCAGTTACGCATACATGTGGTCTGCCTGAGATCAAGGGAGCTAGATAGATAAATGGGGGGTCCGACTCCCCTTGCCCCTGTTTCGTCCCGCGAGACTTCAAGTGAGGCGACTACTGTACATGTTCCCTAGAAGGCACTGTTACCTAAAGTTTTCCGTAAGCTTCCCTTGGAACGGGTAACCCACATTCGGCTGTCCATCGAACAATCTCTCGCGAAACATAGAATAAAGTCCTTTAACCTTCGAAGGTTCGCGAAGAACGGAGAAGTACACTTTGAAAACAGACCATTACTCTGTCATAATCGTTTCGATAGATTTCTGAATCTGCAAGGGAATGAAAACGATGCCAGAAATGGTTGAGAAACGCTGGTCTGTCGCTTCAACGTCTTCATCCCTCGTTACTTTCCGAATCTCGATATACTTCTTTCAGCGAGTATAAGAGTACAGGGGGACGATTCCGCGGCAATTCAGGTTACGTCCGCGCAACAAATAAACTCGAAAGGAACTTGAACGTAGTATTTTCTCTGCCAGAATCGATTATACCTCGAGCCGTTCATTTTTCGCTTGCCGCGAGTTCATATTTTCATTCGATACAAACTTTCCCGGGGTATCCTTTGGTCCGATGGGAACGCGAACGAAACGTATCTATTTCCGTGCGTCTTATATTTTTACTAAACCGTAAGTATCGCCGGGAAGCCGGGGGAGAGGAACGGAGGATCGCATTTTACACAGGCTTTCTTGTGTCAAAAGCTTTGCCGTCGCATATGGAAATACGACGCGGCTCCTACGCGGAGAGGGCCACGGTTATATTTCAGGAAATTGAAATTTGCTCGTCCCGCTTTTATCGAATCGGGAGATTGAACGAGGCCCCAATTTTGCGCGGGTTACGATACGTAATCTTTGCTGAAAAATATCACGCTCCCGTTGCGCAAGAATTTCCTTCCCGAAATTGTTGTTTCGTTCGCCGCGTTCCGCACACACTGGCGACACATTTTTTATTTCGTAATATTGCCCCGATGGAACGTCTCCGGCTCCCCGGGGGTGAACAGGAACGAGAATGTTTAACTACCATCCGATCGGACGAGATTTTTTCACGACAGCTCAGCTTTCTTCTTCTTCGATGCATTCTCTGATATTTTCTTTCAAATTTTAATACACATTCCGGACATTCGAAGCACGGTATATAAATGAAACCTGTATGTACAAAAATGTATCGGTGTTCAACGATACAGACGATGGGCGACTTTCTAATCAAACAGAGCTGTGTGTATTTTTCTTCTTTTTTTTTTGCGAAGTACGAGCAAGTCGAATCAAAAACGAGAAAAATGAACGGATACATCGGTGCTCTCTCGCTGTACGGTCTTTCTCCCTTTTAAAGCGAGGGACTCTTTGAGCCCCGGCGACACGTATAGAGATGCTCCAGTCGCAAAATCCCCGAAGGGCAGTTACGTGGGTGCATACCTAATCAGAGAGACGTCCTGCAGAATGCTTGAAAGCCTGGAACCTCGTGGTTCTTTCCGCCTTGTGCCAAGACATTCCAGAACTTTTGTTAGACACGTTCCTAAAGGACAACGCAAATTGTCATTCTACCGTACTGCTCGCTGCGGCCCCTTGCAATTCACCAGGAAGCTTTTCCTTAACCCAGCTGTATTAATTTTCTAAATGGGGACTATGCGAATTCCTATGGCTTGGAAAAGATTTATACGACCCTTTTAAGAGCATCAATATACATACATGCATCTCCAACCCAATTACGTAGAAGTTTTTGTCAACTGCCGCTATCGTTCAAGAGGCGGATGTAAAAACCAGGTGTCTCTACTTTTTCCATGGAAATAAGTGCACCGAGGTGTCATAAAATTAAGCAAAAAGCAAATAGAATAGTCATTTATTTATTAGAATAAGCCTCTTTTACAACCTAACCCAATGATTACACTTGGTCAAAATAATTAGAGGGAAATGGTATACGAGACGTTTCCTGAAATCATTACTAAAATAAATCGAATATGTGGAACGGGAAGTTTGTCATACGAGACTTGATTCCCGAGATAATCGATTTTGAAAATTCGTCGGGCACGCGTGCAATTGAGTACGAATTGGCTGATGCGTCTGCCCATTACTCGTTAGTTCTACTTGTTTCCGTGTTTCCAAACATTGGCATTGGTGCGGTGTTATCGGTTTTAGCTAGTTCAAACTAGTTAGAAGATAGCTTAAATAGACGTAAAACAGATAATGCCATATCGCCCATCAATGTTTCCAAACACCAACGCAAGTAGAAATAATGAGTAATCGACGGACATATTCACTCGATCGTTGATCCGCTTGACAAATTTCCACGGCCGATTTTCTCGATAACGAAGCCTCGTACGACCACATTTTCGATTCATTTCTCTATAAAGAATCATTTTCATCGTTCTTCTGATTTAAAAATAAGATTCTCCGACCGTTGTCGAGACAAATTATACAGAACGGGTACCAAATCATCATTTCTATTAAACAACTCTTTATAATTTGATCGTTGAATCTTACTTCCTTATATAGTAACGTGTAATTATAAAATCGTGACAACGTTTCCTCACAAAGGGGACAGACAAATCGTCCCTTCGTAGCGAAACGCTGAATATCACTTGGCGAGCAAAATCTCGTTTCTACGATCAGTTTACGCGGCAGATTGAGAAGCTAATGCTCGAAGGCGGCTTTTATTTCCTTTCCACGATCTTGCCGGTTCGGTAAAGTTTTTGTTCGCGTGCACAGCTGATGGCGCTCGAAATACCGGCGGCCTTTAAGCCGCGATGACACGTGCGGAAATATTTCTGGGACGATAAGACCCTTGAACGACGGTGACGTGGATGCATACCTAATGGAGGAGATATTCGCGTTCCGGGAAGTTTAGACCGGTCGACGTTTTTCCTCGTCGTTCTCGGAGCCTCCTACATTTTTCTAGCACACAAATGTTAGCCCGTTGAGTATCTCGTTTGTAAGACGCCGGGAACCTTTTATTTTAAAGACATTTTCGTTTCACCGAATGCTTTAACGCGCGGTAACTCTTACGCGACGATGAATGCTCGAATTTAGGACGATTCAAGAAAGTAGAATTACATTTGGACGAGTCTATTTGTCAATACCGCGGGAGAAGTCTGTCAGAAAATTCGAACCAAAGCTGAAATGGATATATCGAAGGGTTTACGATTTCATTCGGCAAACATCTGCACGAAAGAAAGTAAACAACTGGCAATAAAATGAAGATATATGTAACTAGCAAACAAGTTTGTAGCAAATAGATGTTTATTTGAATTTTCAGGTTACTATTACGGGGCACTGCACGTACCGTTTACGTTTGCGGTCGAGCGGTTAATATCGATTTCTGTTTGTAAAGAGTAGCTCAGATTTCCAAAATTGTTCGATGCGCTGGCTAAATTATTTACCTCGCTATTTTTGTTACCGGATAATTCTATTCCTTTTCATGTTTTTTTGTAACGCACTGTATACACGACTGCACGTCAATAACACTTTTCGTTAATCTCGTTGTTTAACCACCGACTCGATACCAACGGATTGACGTAGCGAAACGCAAACGTTCGCTTGCTATTATACATAATTGACAAGCGGATGGTTTTGGTTACAGCTTGATCGCGAAGCAGGAGTCGCGCGTTCTCCAAGAGAAATTGATTTTAACCAATAATTCACGCCGCTTTCGAAACGTTTCGTCGACGAGGTGAATGATAAATTAGGTTACTGGGTGCCGTTTACCTTGCTGCTGAAAAAGCAAGCGGGGAATATGGAACGCGGAAAGGAGCAGCGATCTAGCGGGAAATAAATGTGCTTATAAATATACATACTTCCTAACGAATCAATAATACGATAACAACACGAACGCAAATATTATCCGAATCTATTCTCGTTGCAGAATTTCTACGTTATAAAGTTTACTCAAAATTTAATAAGCAGCAATTTACGCGAAAATGGAAACTTGAAAAGTATGACGTTCCACGGAGATACGCGCACTTAATATTTCCGCGTTCGAAAGTTTTACGAACGAAATTACAAAATTGTTATCGTTTGTTTTGCTTCTCGTTGGATCGCTGTACTTACGTATTTCTCTATAAATAAAATCTAATTCATTTTCTAATACTCTTTGGCATTTCGTTACGTATTAATACCCGAAAGGAACACGCACGAAACGTCAAACCCTGTCGCGTTTGCACAAGCGAACTGTTCGTGCCGTAAGTTCAGCGAGCACGATACGAATCTAACGACGCGAATTTCTTTCCGCGACCCGTTTAACCGCAAACATGGCAACTTATTACCAGTGTTCGCAACTTTGTCGTGTAAGGGGAATTTCGTATTTGTCAATGCGGTTATGGAACTTCGTTAATTACAGAGAAACCGACGCGCTCAGTCACGCACGAAAGTTTGGGACACTTGTTACGAGCGTTAGAATTTGTTTCTGTTTGAGGAAGTACGTATAATAGGAAATGCAAGGGCTCTTTCGTGAAGTGTTCTGAAAGGGATTAGAAAGATATGACAATGGCTGCCTGCGAACAATCATAAATGACTGATAAAGCCATACTGGCCCATTCTCCGCGCGCTGTGATGTCCCTTTTCTCTTTCTCCTCAGCTTTCTTGTTGTCTCTTAGCCGACCAAGTTTCTAAAGGATCGTCTTATCAGCGGACGCGCTCGTCTTCTAGTCGTTAGGTATTCTTCTCCGCTTGTATCCGAATCGTACCTTTACTCGCCCCACTCGGTCCTCAGGATTGTTACGGCTTGAGTGGATTCAAAATTTTCTGGTTTCTATATAATACTTGACAATACCATCCAAATAGAATTCTTGGAGCTGGAATATTTTTATTCGCGAATCGAAGTTAAAAACCGGAATTATCGACAGTTTATGCTCAAGAAAAATTTCCAACGGTCCTCTTTAATAAACCAGCAGTTGATCATCTTCGTTTTCAACCCCTATCATCGTTTCTCGAGAGCCTCATCCCGGAGCTTTTTCGAGCTCGAACCACGAGTGTTTTCTCTCCGCGCGAGAAACTTCGTCTGAAATTATCGTGCTTCGCGAGTCGAATCTTTCCGGTATAATTGGTTACTTCGGATCGAACAGGTCGGAAAGTGCGGTTGGCGGCAACTATCGCGATGGTTCGCGAGTATCGTTTCGTGGAAAACGTACGGTCCACGGTAATTGCATCCTCGGTGCTCGAAGGTATCTGCTCGATAAGAGATAGCGAACCGTTCGACCATCTCTGTCGCGATTAACTTAGACGACATTGTAATTGTTTTACAACGCTGTTTCGGCGAAACTCTAACTCGAGGGAAATTCTTGGCCACGACCGTGTGTGACTTTTGCGCTTGTATCTAAGGAATTTCCAATCTGTTTTGTACGATCTGAACGGTTTTGTTTAGAAATTTTATTCGTACGACTCGGATGGTTGTAGAAACTATATGTTCCATTCCTATTCTTTCGTAGTATAAATAGATAGACATTTATAGGGTCTAAGAGTTTGAAAAAAGAATGGAAGATAGAAAAATTTTAGATACACGAGGTTTGTAACATTATTCAGGAACACCAGGCTGAATTTATCGTTTAGCTTCCGATTTATTTTGTGTGTGTCTCCGTTCAAGACAGAACGATCAAATCGTAGGATGGTACGTTGCTGGTCGAATCGAAAGAAATAAAAATAAAATACACACAGAGTAAAACCGATGTTTCATTAAAGAGTAATTAAAATAATTTGAAAACAGTAAAGTGTTAATGAAGGCTCACGGCTCACGAATGTACCGCATTGATTATAAAACGTTAAGCATACGTGAATAAAACAGCTGTACATTAGGGAGCTAAATAATAATATCTCCTGTATATGTGATATTCGATATAAATTTTCGAAATTAAGATGTTACTAACGAATCTTTCTGACTGATATTTTGAAAGCAAACAAATATTAATTTTCATCGACGAAAGCTTATTTTCTTCGACACAGCGACTATGTCATATACGTATGAATAACACAGCCGTCCATTATGGAATTGAATTATTAATCTTGCAGGTGGGACGTAAAATTAAATGTTGGTTAGAAGTCACCTGTTTGCGAAATTTCAGAAAATAAGTACTGTGATAAATTTGTGGCTAGTCTTGTCGATTAAAAAGAATCTTTTTCGAAACATCCTTTACATTAGAGCAAAACGAAAACAGAATTAACAGAAATGCGATTTTCACGAGAGATTCCCTTTGCACGAACTTAATTATGTCTGATTGTAAGTTGGCTGCTAACTCATCTTAACTTGTGCACGTGGCCGCGTGAACTTTGCCGGTGTAAACTTTGACGGATTCGTCGACGTAGCGAATATCAGCATAGTTTACAAAGACACGACGCACATCGTGTAAGTGGTGCATTAATGACAGAAACAAACCATATTGTACGCGACACAATTAACGGTTAAATTTCTAATTGGCAGAGACGCGGAAACTCCGGTATCCGAATTGCTTCAACGTTTCTACGTTCGACTTCAGAACACGTTTTAACCGAATATTCCTCTATCCGTTATCGAAAATTTGATTTCGCAAGTTTCACGAGTGCGTCCGAATTTTTCTCTCCTTAAATCGTGGATCGATAGTTCCTGCTTCGTAGACAACGTTCGAGATTTCTACGGAGCGTTCTTTTCCGTAGTAAAAGATCCTGCGGAGAGAAAATAGAACTCATCAAATTCTCCGCGAATTTTCGCTCGATTGGAAAGATCCCGGAACAATGCTTGGAATAATATTTTTCACGGCTTTTCTTGAAGCCCGTAGCAGCAACGCCGTTGCGAACATCGAGCTTTCTTCGAATTTTATCGCAAGAAGAACGAGAGGATCTCTGATAATATTGAAATATTCCGCTTCGAATAACATCGTACGTTTATATACGCTTTGACGGACATTCTCTCGCGGTGGTGAAATTGCCATAAACACTATTGCTCAGAAGTTTTGGAGCACCCCTCGATCTTTGGATAAATGAGCCTCTTTCTTACATACGCGAACGTTTTATGGAGGATTTTACTGTTACATCGTAAAGGAAAAGAAGTAATATCACGGTTGGGTATATGTATTCCCCGTGTACGGTGTAATAAAAACGTTGTTATTATTATTTTATTTCAACCTGGTTTCTGCCACATTTCGGATTAATATTATCAAAGGATCCCGCACAGATATTATGGAAAATGGCCCCCCGGTTAAATTAGCTGAACTTTTGATACGATGTAGTTCATTATGTCTTGATGAAAAGTTCCAATGGGCCCAAGCATCCGTAAATTGAACAGTTTCCTAGATACGGGGGATCAAAAGTCAATAATAGTGCGACTTATTCTAGACTAACGCGTTTGAGCATATTTGAGTGTAAGAAGCACTGTTGTACATGTCGCGTTGCGAGCCCTCCGTATGACCGCCAAATAACAAACGATCCCAAACTCAGAAATAGCCTTTACGACCGTCGTATAACAAAATTTGTTGCTAGCAGTTGCGCGTCGAGCCCGTTTACAAACGTTCTTTCCAGCAATCAGGACTCTAGATTTATTGCACGCAACGGTCTACCTTCGAAGATACAATAGCACTTCCGCGCGACCACCGACACATCCCAAAACAGAAAAATTTGGTAACACCCACACCATCCCTTCTTGCAAGAGCTGGCCGTTCACGCCTTACAAAATCTTGTAACCAATCAGTTCCATCATTGGAACTTTTCATCAAGACCTCATGAACTACATCACATCAAAAGTTTAGCTAATTTAACCGGGGGCCATTTTCCATAAGATCTGTGCGGGGTCCTTTCGTCGATGATACCGAACGTATCGCAACAATGGCGAAGAAAACAAAAGTCGAAACAATAGTTAGTTTCATCGATGGCTTCCGCGCAAATTAATTTCTGTTATGAAGGGTATCCGGTGGATGTAGGGAGGGGGAGTTATAGGGAATTCTGTGAAAATGAAAAAGCCAAATGGATTGATGACTGGGATATTAATTGAAATTCATCAACCATGGAGCGAAATATCCGACAAATATTCATCTCGCGGATAGACGGCTGCGTAACATCGACTCGTGTGTTTTATTTAAAAAGAACAAAAGTTATACAGCGTTCGTAAGCTCGTCGCGTATCTTTTGTCGCGTTATTTCGACGTCGTCCCGTGGAAGAGTACACCCGTCATGACGTGCTGAACGTTTAACGTTAGCACGCACCTCGTCGTTTCCTCGTTTAACGTTATCTGCGTCGAAGCATGTTGTAATAAACACGCCTGTTATTGCACTAAACGAGAGAAAGGAGGAGGAGGTCGAGAGATAATGTCGTGGCATTTCACACAGTGTAAATTTGATGTCGACGGTTACGGACCGCTCTTGTCGCTTGAAAGTCGCTCGAATGCCTCTTGAGTTTAATTATAATTTTAGGGGAAATTTCAACCGGTAATAATTACGCGTTGGGATTTTCAACGAAGGCCCGAATGATTTATCGCGAGTTCCTCACGCACCGACGGAACAGTCCTTTGATTCGAATTGTTCGTAAATGGCGCTAGAACCAAGCTATATTTTAATTAAAGGCGTTTGCAATTAAGGAATACAAAGCATTTATTGAAGTATCGAGCGGTACTTGCGCGTACCTTCGATCACTTTTCCACGGTTACTGGGAATTTCAGTCGGGCAGGTGTGTCGTAAAGCTTCCACGTCACGTACATCGACGTTTATGTCCTTTGTATGGTTTGTTTCGCGTGGCGCGATCGTTCGTCGAGTGCGTTATACGATCGGGACAAAATCGTAAAAGAACAAAGAGAAAAATATGAGAAACAGGGCGAGGTATAAAAAATAAATCACTCGCGCGCTTTAAAAAGTCTATTTCGTCGAAAGGAAAATATTTTTTACGGTAACATAAGTTTCACTCTTTTTGATTTCATTCGGTAGACTAAGTTAATAAACTACGTTAAATATCGAACCTGTGAGATTCGTTATAGTCGACCCTTGGATCAACCAGATTCATTCAGGATTCGAAATGGTCCATGGGATCCGATATAGGCAATTGTTGATTCGTGAAACTAGATACATGGCTTTTCGAATACACGGGACTCGGAATAGAGAACTACTTAGTCGTGGGATGCAATCTACACAGTGTCACGCAAAGAGTGATATAGTACCGATGATTTTGAGGTCATCGAACATAATTTCGCTTGCCCAGAAACTCAAGTGTTGCGATACCGGTAACCTATAGATCATCCGATTGGATATTGCTCACCATGAACTGATTACAAATGATACTCGGCATACACTGAGAGCATGAAAAGCGATCCTCTATAATTCCAATTCGATAGAACTAGTATCGACAACCTAGCAGTCGTTCGACACCATCTCGACCTCCGAGGACTCGATCGTCTCAATTATTACTGCATTTGTCCAGAATTCTAAGTGAATTCTACCGAACCGAATACCGATGATGTCCCTAGAGTCACAGAATTGGAATCTAACTAACGATGAAACCAATGGGTTCCAAGATTTTGCGTTGATTTTTGTGGGTTCTGATCGCCCTCGGAATACCGCAGGACCTGGCGGATCTAGCGGAGCCTAGGAGTTCTGAGTAGTTTTGAGAATCTTGGAGATCTTTGGGGTTCCAGTGGTACGTAGATTCTGTGGTTAACGAGATTCTAGAATTCTTGAGGCGGGCTACCCAAAAATCTCCGGAACAATCTAAATATTCGAAGGCCTTTGAGACTAATAACATTCTCCTACAACGAATCTTTTCACTCTAGAGATATTTGTTTCTAGTTTCGCGAGTCTAGTTTCTTCCACGCAGAGTCTCACGAATCTTAGATGTATGTGTAGAGAGAATATTAAATATTCTACGCTATCATTCTTTCGACACCTCGAAATTTCAATGGAAGATTCTAGAGGCCAAAATAAGATGAAAATCAAGGGTACCAATTTGTTGATTGACGATCTGTTAAAAAGTTATTAAAAAATTTCAAATCGTTCTAAAAAAATTATTTTTGGTTGCAGGGGTCAATTACAATCATTTTTGGCGAATACACGTACCCTCGAATTCCTACGTACTTTCGAGAAATAAATTCTTTACCGAAAATACACTGTGTGGCCGGAAATGTTTCTATAACTTTTTAACGAAGCCTCAATCAATAAATCAGTTTCCTTGATTTTCGTCTTATTTTGGCCTCTAGAATCTCCCATTAAAATCTTTTCCCAGGGGTGGCCGAACACCCTGTATATTGTTCAACGTTTTATAGTACATCGCGGAACGCTGCAAATTCGTTGTATGGCCCTTTACCAGAAAACGGAGCGACGAATATTACTACGGAGTCTTTCATCGTTGCTAGTGTCAAGCAAGTTCAGAAAAGTGGAGCGAGTCATCGCGTCGGATAAACCGTACGACCTACATATTTCAGTAGCACGTGTTTCTTTGCCCTCTCCGTAATGTCACCGAGTGCTGGATGTCCTATTTATGATCATAGATAGGGGCGCGCACGGAGGCTCTCACGTAAAGATATAATTTCAGCGTAAGCAAATAATTTGCTCCGATTTTTTGAAGAATACCGTAGTCCCAGATAACCGTCGACCCATTTCAACAAAATGTTTCTATCCGTTTAACATTTAAAACGTCGCGAAAACAACGATTTATAAACAAAATTGTGACTCTGTTATTGTAAAATTTTTACTTTGAAAATTCATGGAACAGATTTTGGTCGAACCATCGCTAGTCTATTTCGCGTTTACGGCGGAACAGGATGAGCTATTTGTCGAGTATCAATTTGATAAATCATGCCGATCAATCTCGTAAAAAACTCGCGCGGTGGATACAGTCGCTCGAAACGCGTCACAAAAAGTATTAGTCGCGCGTCTGAGCTCTGCGACTGTCAACCGTAAATTCTCGGCAGTCTTTTTATCTGGAATGACTTCGCCATCTCGCGCGAATTCGCGGTCGGGTTTCGAGAAAATTCTCGAGCGCCGGGAAATATATCTCGCGGACTGAAATTGCCTTTATCGTCTCGGATGGCTCGCTCGCGCGGCTTCGTAAACATATTAATCAAAATCAAAATCAAAATTCCGCTTCAGAGGAGGGCAATGGAGGGCGATTCCAGCAAGTGGGTTCGGTATAGTCTGTTTTGACGATGAACGAAGATAGAAAAATATCGCGAAGAAGAACAATTTTGTGCGGTTTAAAGATCCCTTGTATCTCGCGATACGATCTTTTTCCACGGCTGCATTGGTACAGTTACGGAATGCGATGGTATTCTTTTTTAACTAGGCTATCTTTTCGTAAATCGATTCTTTACGTTATTTTGCGTTTAAAAGGTATGAGGGAAGGGTCATTGAAATCTTAACACCTCGACTCCTGACTACACTTCTTGTTTTTAGAGGACCTCAGCGTTATTTTTTCTTAAAAAATAACAAAATCGAGATATTTCGGTCCGACGTGTTAAAAAGAATTCCAATACGCCAACAGAAAATGAAAACAGTGGTTCTGGAAACGAGGATGGCGGACGTAAGTAGCAGAAGTGGGTAGGCCGAAGGAGCAGGAGCCGAAAGACGCTCGCGTACGTGTACATCCGGCTCCGTCTCCAGCGCGTTTTATCTTTTTGGCACGGAATATAGGTAATCGCGCCTTATATTACTGTAAGAAGCTCCCCGTTGGAGGCTGGTTTAAAGTGTTTTATCATCGTCGAACCGAGAGGGCGCTATTACGTTGCGTCGACCGCCTACCCTTAAACCCTAGCCCGTCTACCTCACCCTTTTCCTGGTCCTCTCGCACTACGACTTTTGTTGCTCGTTCAGCTTTCAGGGTGGGCGACCTTCGACGCTAAGAAGCTCACGATGAGAAATTGTCTGGCTAAGTCCCGTCTCCTTCCACTCGGTCAACCGTGTTTCACGTAGCGTTCTAGCCACGCCGTTATGTGTTAGATACGCGAATCTCTGTAAACAGAGGGGCGCGGCGCGTGCACGGTGATCCAAAGAGAACGATCGTTTTCGGCCTGCCAGGGCAGAGATTATTTCGTGTCGGTTCTGATACGATGCTTAACCCTTCGTTCCGCGGGAACGGCTGATTTATCGCGTTACCAGGGACGTCGCAGGATTTTGTTACTCTCGTAACTTTCGCTTTTTTCCCCGTCCTTTTGGTGCTACGAGCGAGCCCTAGGAATTAATTAACGAATTCCAGTAATCCGTTCCGTCCACGACTAAATATACGTCGCTTACCGTTTAGACAAACGAGTATCGACAGGAACGTTGCAGGTTTATGGTCGCTTACAAAGCATTAACATTCGAACAGTCTCTGTTTCTGGAATCGCAGTATACTTTACGTTTATTCTTCCGAGCATTTTTACTCCGACGTAAGAGCGTATATTTTGGAGAAATAAAAATTGTAACGTCCCGCGCGGATAGAAGGGAAGTTTGTTCCATTTACCGGAGTGGACGTTTATATTCGTCGTCGATAATACTTCAAAATACACGGATGCATCTTTCATCGAGAAATAGCCCGGGGAAGCACGTCAGGAATTCCGGGCGTAATTTCGAAGAATGAAAATCAGGCGAACGGAGTCGTCGAAATTTTATTCTTCGACGATAGCGGAGTTAGTACCTCGGAGTCGTCGATTTTCCGAAACTTCACGGCTTTATCCACGCTTCGTTAATCGCGTCTTTAGGAACGTTCGATATTTCCTCTTCGAGCGCGGCGCTCCCCGGTGCCGGGAACTGTTACGTCCAAAGCGAATACATTTTTCGTCCGGATTTACTGTTCGACGAGGGTGCGCGGAGCCGGAAGAAGATTTCCTGAAATGGGACGCTTATTTTATGGAACACCCTCGACATGGCCGCGAGACCTCGTAAGTAGACGGCAATTTAGACGGCATTATCGCCGCTCTTAAAGAGCGCGGTTTACTGTTTCGACGGCCAGGAAAAGAATTTTCTGAAATACGCTTCGAGGTCGCTGGATGGTCTCCATTTGATTACTTAATTCATTCATTTTACGCCGCTCCGGCCACTAAATTTTTCGAACGTTTTCCATCTTTCGAATTCAAATTTCATCCCACGAAACGACTAAAATTATTTTGGCCAGATCGTTCGAGGTTTTTCGGTCGTCGGAAATTTCCATCGAAAATAGACTTACGCGCATGTTTAAATATTCGTCGGCGTGTTACCGTTCCCTCGTGCTTCCCCATATCCCGGTAACCGGAAACAAAAAAAATCACGTTGCTATGCGGTGGCCCCGACTGCAGTTGGACCATTCCAGAAAGTTGGCGCGCGACCCGCAGAGACGGTTCCCCGGCGTAAGCTGCAAACAGATTTTGCATATGCAAAAGCACGTAATTGCTGATTCCGCGGACAGTTTACCGCCCCCCGCGTATAGACTGGATACTAAAGTATTTATTCCGCCCTTCTCTCGGCGAGTCGCTTACCGTTTCGCAGCGAGAACTTGGAGCAAGCTTTTTAAACGGTCTCCGAAGCGTTCCGGGCGTGGCGAATATCTTCGACGAAGCGCGCTATACGATTCTTCTGTTCTCAAACGGGAAACGCCCGGCCGATATTTCGTTCCCATTAATTATTTACCATTTAACGAAGAAAGCGCCCGGCTAATTACTAGAATGCACAGTTTCTTCGTTGAACGCTGGGCGGAACGAATTTCAGACATGAACGGAACGCAGTTATTTTGCAATTACGTAATGGACGCCAGCTGACCTTTTCCACCGTTTCCAGCGAATATTACGAGCTTCCGCGCCACCTCGGGCGATCGTCGTTAACAATTATGCGTTTGTTCGCAGTGGCTTGCAATGAAAAAATAATTTATTTTAATTCACAATGCGCGCCCGTGTCCGCGGGCCTGAAAATAAACGTTTTCGCTGCCGGAATAATTAACCGCTTTGTGTTGCAAACAGTATCTCGATGTATGACGGTGGTTGGAGGGTGAAAAGGTGAGGGGTTGTATAGAAATCGAGCAAAAGGTTCGAAGACACGTACCGTCCGTTCGTTACAACGGAACGAAATTTTATTTCTCGTTACTGAATTTGATTTCTCCATTATACCGTGAAAGTTGTCGCGCGACATTTGCCGTGTGCACATCAATTACTTCGACGAAGTACGTTACGTTCTACGTCGCGTTTTCAAATTTTCGAAACACAGGGAGGACTATTCAGATATAATTACTTTATGCGAAATATTGCGAGGGCGTAATTCAGTTTGTGGAATATATGTATCGTTTCGAGAACCACGGCCCATATTTGTGTCGATGGACTTTCAATTAGAAGATTAACAGAGCGTGCGCCGTGACCGTAGAAATATTTATTCGCAAAACTGATCGGATTTAAGGAACGATAATACGTTGGAAACGTTCAACGAATTATTACGCGTTTACAATTTACAATTCATCGTTACGCAGCCTCTTTGTACACAAAATTTCAGGCGTAATATTTTCATATAATTGGTAGTACGATCCTTGTGCTAGCAAATATCCCCTTAAAACTTTCCAGCGAATTTCTCTTGCGGTTGAATCCCACCGTCTGACCCACGCAGGAAGCTACCACTTTGACTACTTTGCTTTACATCCTTGAACCATTCCACAAAATTGTTTATCCTAGCTTTGTTAAAGTAGCCCTTCCAGTCTTGTTCCGCGCCGTTGTAATAACCCACACGTTCCGTATAAGTACAGGATTTACCATAAAACACGCGATTAGAGCAAACTTGGGCGTTTAAACCTTCCCGTGGCCAGGTGCTTGTTAAAAATACAAGTTATCATTGTATACCAAATATTAATCGTATAAATTACTCTGTAAGACACCTTTAAGGTAAGATCGAGAAATGATTAATTTAAAAGTATGCAGAATATCGAGGCGTCCAAGTCTAAAATAAAATACAGTGACGAAAAGGAACTAAAAACCTCTTTTAACGCTAGATTTACGGAAGCCGTCAATTTGACGGGTGTTTGATTCCATATTTAATATATTTTTTAACAACTTATGTTGAATTCGAATTAAAAGAAAAATCGTATTGTAAGGTAATCGTCAACATGAAAGGTATCAATAAATGTACGTGCAATCAATTAAACTAATCTTCTACCGTTTCGATGCTCTGGATGGGCTCACTAGTACTCCATAGTAGCTAGAAAAGGTTTTCTAAATATACTTCCTGTTTAATCGCCGTTAAAGCATCATAATCCTTTGATATTCCAAGCAGAGGGCCGGCTAAGCTATAAAAACAAAACATTCCTTCTTTACTTTCCCGCGCCATGGTAATTTCGCAAAACACGGTGCGCTCGAATCTCGACGAAGTAATAATTAATCCCAGTTAGTTTGATGCTCCGTTTCGACCGTTCGTGGATCCGTGAAAATGTTCGGTTGTGTGCGAGGGACGGCGCGCGTTGCAGATGTACGAAACGCAGGGTCGCGAAACTTGCGTTATTAAATCCAACTACGCGTCGTGGAACGAAACCGTACAGAGACGGGGAAGATGGCTGCCGCGGCTAGCGAGGCTGACTCTGCCAGTATAGCTGCCAGGCAGTGTGCCAGATACCGTCTCGCCTGCCTAGACCTGCTCTCCTCGTAACTTTGCCTGTCTTCGTAGTCTGTGTGCGCCAACCTTGCTTATCTGTCTACGCGATTCCTCCCCTCGGAGAAGAGATATTGCTCTCGCGTTGGATAGAGGATACTCAAAGATCACATGGTTACTAATAAATACCGTTGAACTTGTGGCCGAGCTTGAGAGAAGCAAATTTTTAACGCGATGCAAAGCGCACAAACTGTACATGAATTATAACCCCGAGCAATCGAACGAACTCGTGGAAAAACGTAGAACGCAATAAAAGATAATATTTGTATTATTGAACGAATTGCAGTGAATCGAGTAGCGTAGACTGGGTATGAAAAGTATTGAACGCGGCTACTAGGTAGCCTGGGAACGAATAGGTTTGTTTCGGGGTGAAACTCGCAGATTCGATGGAGAGGGAGTATAAATGTAAATTCTCTGTATAAAAATAAACCGAAAACGTGAATAGAAATTTTTTCATACGAGGCTTTGTTACGGAGAAAATCGATTTTAAATATTTGTGGAGCATGTTTGCTATTGACTGCGATTCGACAAACACACGCCTGTTCTTTACTGACTACTTTCACTCATTTAATTTTACCGATTATAGCCAGTCAGAAGATAATGAGAACGATAGAGAATGTAACTAGAAATCCAAGTAGAAATACAGAGTAATGGTCAGACATATTAAAGAAGCCATTAATTTTCTAGAAGATGAAACAATTTTACTCCCAGAATTGTATTATAAGTTCAGCTTTTACAGTGACATTTATGGAATTCTCTTTCGGATATCTGGTTTAACAATCGCGCCGGAATGCTTTGAATTTCCGAAATTGACTAAAAATAGACTCCTTTCATGACTCCTTTTATTCACAAGATGGCATATCAGGCGAACACGGAGGGTGCTCGAACGTTGCGATCGATTTTGAAGTTAAAATCTCTTTCATCGGAATGCTTGAACCGGGACCATTGTCACGTAGCAATTTCTGATCGAACCAGTTTGACTCGCTTATGAAGTCGTTCTAAAACCTGAAGGTACAACCGTCGATTCGCCGTTTCATTACGCGGTAGAAATTTTTTATGGACGACTCGTTTCCATCATAAATGCAAATTTACATTTCACTCTTGACTTCCGACATTCTCGGTTTTTTGTTGCCTCGACGAGGAAGGTTGACTTTCCATTTTTATCACTGGTCAACTTTCTAGAAATATAAAAATTCAAAGAGTTCCAGTGACTTCGGCTCTACGATATTTACGTAGGTGTGTATAGTTGCAAGTTTAATAAGAGCCCTGAGGCAGTGGCCTGAGCGTGGATAAGTGAGGTGTAATGATTATACCAGGCGATTAGAGTATAGCCTAGCTAACGAGTGCCATCCGATACTGTTTAAGACAATTACGAATATGACAGGATGACAAGGATCGACGTCAAACAGAGAACCCAGGGATATCTTATTAGATTTGTCAAACTATAAACGAGCTCATACGAGCGTCAGTTTTTCGAATTTTCAAAGAATGGATGTTTTCTCGTACGAAATTGCTGCCTTAATTAGAGACAGGAAAGACGTCGTATCGAATTTTCCTGCTCCCGTTCCACGATCTCGTTTCCTCTAACGCCGCATATAGATTTCCAATATCTCGTCTGTAAATGTCAGAGTTGCAACAAATTCACCCGGCACGGTGTGCACGATACACGTTCGCGTGATACGCGGTTGAGTTTCGGTAGACCGGCTTCGTTATAATTTAAATAGCCAACATTGCATTCGAATCGTTCGGGACAATGGTCTCGAAACTGGAACAAGGCTCTCGCGGCAAAGGTAGCGGCAATTCAGCCTTAAATTGTAGACTGCATTGAAATTTCATCGTATCCGCGACGCCGTACCTACGGGTTACTACTTTACCGCGCGTCAAACGCCAGAGGCATCCAAACAGAAAGAAAGAAAGAAAAAAAAGGAAAAAAAGCAGAAAGAAAAAGAACATCTAACGTCGTATCATCGTATCGCACGATGGAAACGTTTTATTCGTTTGTTCTCCGTACAAAGAGGGAAAGAACCGGCGTACCGGGAACAAAGCAGCGCACGCTTCGCGATTTTTCGTGCTACCGATTGCAAACGCGAACCTGGAGGAATAAAGAAGAAGGGGAAGAAAAACAGAGAACTGTGCCAACCCGTGCAAAGATCCGGCTCGCTTTCATTCGAACGGAGTGCTATTTAGCCCGACCGCTGTGCCCTATTAGAGATCACCTACTACCCCCATCCGGCTGCTTTATAATGCAACGATATTTCTGAATACTCGCCGAAGAACCGAGCAGCGATTGTTACAACGGGGGCCCCTCCAAGCGCGTTTGCAATTTCCTTTTGAACACGATTATCGGACGTACGTTGGGATCCCAGGAGTGGCAGCTGTAAAACGATGTACGGTTCGTGTCAGTAATGATCCAGGTCGGGAGTCACGCGATCGACGATATCCACAGCGGCCTTAATTATTTTTTAGCTGCCCTTTGTCGTGGCCGGTTCCCATCGCGAGACTTTCCACGATAATCCCGTCCCTCGCGAATTAGCTTGTTCGCGGCTCGTGCTCAACATCCATCGTCGCGAGAGCGTTTCGTGTCTCGTTAAATGGCAATCTATCCTGTCATTAACCACGGAATAGGATTGCCCTTTGCGAAGATTCGACGGGGTTCTTCGGCGATGACTTCGATCTACTCGAGACTACGCGAAATTGGTTTCCGTCGGCGCACACAATGTTTGGGGATTGCAGATTACGCGATCGCGGGCTTAATTCGTCGGTGGAGTTCGTAGATAGTTCATTTACGATTTTCGGTTGTGATTTTTCCACATTTTTCTTATTCGAATACACGTTGGTTTAATTTTAAATCAACCATCCCTGCAAAGAGGTATCGACATCGCGGACAGTTTTGGGCACGCATAGTGTCAGCGTGGGTATGATTTTGAGATTTGTGCGTGTTCGTGACCCGTTGTTACACAGAGATCGGACGTAACGTGAGGGAGGCTCGTATTTCCTTCTAGGTGAACGTGGCGTAAGTGACGGTATCGCGCGGATGCAAATTCGTCGCGCACGCCTACAGCGTGCTACTTAGAACCTCGTATAAGCACAGGCTAACTCCGTTCTATAAAAGTCTCGTAATTCCTGTGGACTGGCGGTCGCCTCGCACGTTCGTCAGTGGCCAGCTGGCCACCGATAGAGCTCCGTGCGACCGTTCGATCCGGAGAATGGGACGCGCGATAACGTATGAAAATGTCGTAATTTTATTACGATCGCGTGAAAGAAAAGTACTGTCGGAGATCCGCGAGCTTGATTCCCCCTCGGCACGAAGCGGAATCCTTAAACCAACTGAGAGCCTGGAGATCGCTGCCCCGATCGGATACGCGGCGATAATAATTGTTTCCGTGCGGGCGCTTTACGTTTCTATTTGCAATAAATCCAGCTCGGCCGGCTACTATGAAATCGTATTGTTTCGGTGGCAAAAGGGACCCGACGCACACGATGCATTATCGCAACGAGATCGGTGAATGCAAATTCACGGCGTATTACTTAATCCCTTCCTCGTCGAAACGGTCGAACAATGGGCGAGCAAGTTAAGTTAATCAGCCGGGAAGAGAAATAAAAAAAAAGGCTAACGAATCCGCGCATTCGTTCGCGTTGCGTGCCATCTTCTCATCTTCTCGCGTTCGTAAACGGCGTATTCATGAATTGGATTAACGTTGAAGTTATAGAAAATGGGTCTCGAGTACGTTGCTCGAAGGGGATTAGGTACTCGTATGCCTTAAAAATGTTAAGAATTGCAATTTAATTTACAATAAAATACGAGCATTCTCCCCATATTTTACGACATTAAATTGGTAGAATTTATCGCGTAAGATTGGTTTGTGAGCGGAGAATGAGCGTTCGACGTCACGAGACGCGATCGAAGTCATATTTACTCCAGTGGCGTGCTTCAACTTCTATTGGCCCTTCAACAACTTTACCGATTCGCGATATACCGTAGGAACCGGAATTTTTTCTTAGATCTGTGTTCCAGTTCGGCAAAATACTTTTCACATAACTTTCAAGTATGATCTTCAGTCTTTTACCATGGGCAGCCACTAATTGCTTAAATTCAGTTAGGGCCGCTCCAATCCTCTCTAGCTCTTTTATACCGATCGGGAGAGTTTCAAAATGGCTTTTGATAAACAGCAAATTTTGAATAGGTAGTACTCGGTTGGAGTACACCGATTTAATTGTACAATGCACCTATTGGCATCGGACGATTCAACGACCTCTTTAATATTTTCTCGTTTAATCCGGTTCGAATGGTAATGCGATAAATAATTTCAAATATTATTCAGCGTTTTATCGTATATGCAGCTGCGTTCGTCGCTAACAAGAACCCTTGTTTTTCGACACCGATCGACCATAATATTCGTATCACCGAATTTACAAATTGAGCAATTGTTAATCCAATAAATAATTTCGAACGTGATTCGCCTTTTATCGTATACGGGGCTCTCGTCGCCGACAAGCTGCTCCGTCGATCTGAATATTATACTATTTTGTCCATTATTTCTTTGTTAAATAAAACAACCGACACGCACGCACGACGTAGCTTTCGGAAAGTTTATTTTGTCGGTTTCTTTCTGGCACAGACAGGAAATCGTGAACGATCGTAATAAATTCCGAGGATCGAGGGAGGAGCGAAGTGTTGCGAAGCCTTGATGACCCGTGCAACGGTCTGTATACAAGTCGCAAACTGGCAAAAAACGTACCGACAGAACTTCGAAAGCGTCGCCGTCGTCTGAAAGCCAGTCGAAGTCGTTTGGACGCGTGCCCGATCGCGGGAATCGCCTGAAACAGAACGTTTCGCGGACCGAAATCGAGAAAGTTAGCCGGAGATCCCGGGTATGCTCGGTACACCTGCGTTAACGATCGATTTTTGTTGCGGAATTCGAACGTAATCGATTTACGAGGCTGGGAGCGACATGCGAAACAACGAGGTGCACGTATCAAATTGGATTGAACCGATGACCCTATCGATAAAAGTTCGATTTGGACGCTCGATGATATCACTTACCTTCGGATAAAATAAATGGTAACAAATGGGCAGCGTTTGAATTCTATTCGATCGGTTCGTCGAATCGGTATTCGAACACGGATATCTCGTTCGAGTCCTAAATAACTTTCCCATTGTCTGTACAATCCTATTGTTTTAAAAAAAAGCATAAAACGCTCTAAAATCAAATTTGTTGAGATACGAGGGACGCAGTGACGCCACATACCATCGTTAATTCGAAACTTCGAAGTCTCTGTCAAATTAATTGGCATAAATTAAATTTAGCGAGCCGCCTTTGTAGGATGCGTGTATTGACAAGAACGAAATCGACCGGAGCTCGCAAATTGGACACAGTGGTTGCGTTATTTTCCCTTTGAAACACGTAAAATATGCGACATCGTACGCGTATAACTTTAATAACCGACTGAAAATTTCTACTCGATGTTAGATTTTAAATTAAGGCAGTAAAATGTTCGAAGGGTTGCAATTAGCTCGAATCACGGCAAATTGCGAGATGTGTTCGATGCGTCGGCTGTTGTAGGGATATGCAGTTACGCGATTTCCCACGCAATCGTATAAATCATTCCAAAACCTGTTTCGTCAATCAGATTACCATCGAAATCGATCGATTATCCATACGCCGGTGCAGCTTGATTATAATCTAGTTCCTCAACGTCGGAACCCGAGATACTAGGGGAGTTTAGTAGGAGACCCGTCCATGTTCTAGATAGGGTTATGACAGCATGACGGAGATCACTCTAGTTGGATTGCTAATTGCTAATAGAACTATGACTGAATTGCAAGACAGGGACGCTGCTCCAAATACATTCATATTGCGACGTGCTCAAGGAGCTCCGTTTCAGCTCAATTGTCCGTTTGGTAAACAGATAATGGTCAAATTTGCAAAGATTAGCTACAACTGTTTAGCGTTTAGCAGCGTCGATGATGCATCCATTTCTAAAATGCTTGTAATTTCGTTTCTTCGTTTTCATTTCGAACGTAAAACGGGTCATATTACACATTACGCTTTCGCAATATCAGCAAGAGGTAAACGTTCCTTAATTACAAAATAGACGAAGTTCATCCTCAAAGGATACTGGCGAACACTTTACGTATGTAATCTACAAAGTTCGTAATTTCCCTCTGCACATTCGCGTGTTGCGTGCTTCAAACGTTCGAAATTTATAGCCCAACAGGTTTAATAAGATCCACGAAGCAATGGCCCGGCCACGAAGGACTGCTATTCAGCGATTTGGACAAAACCAGACGACCAACTATTGTCTTTTTATATCTTTTCTAAAACTGAAATTCCATCGTGATCATTCGCGTGGGCTTGTAGCTTAGATAGGTTGTTGAGCTGTACACCGTTGTTAAACCGTCGAGATGCATAACTCGTTAGGCGAATAAATGGAGGAGCGGGGTCGGACCTATGGGGCGGAGAAACGCGGTTAATTAGCCTCAGCGCGATGAAGAATCTACTTTCTGATGCCACGTGGTCGTAACCTAATTTAGCCTTACGGAAAGATAGAAAAGAGAGCGCTTCGGGACACGGTCTGTCGCACGAGGATGAGAAAAGCTGGTACAGAACGCTAGGAGAAACGCTGCTAGAAGGAAAAATGAAAAATAAATGCGCCTAGGGCAACACGCTGCACTGCTGAGCTTGCAATGCTTTTAACTTTTCCCATAAATTTATTTGCCCTCCCTTTCTCTCTCTTCGCCTCGTTCTTAGGTCATACCGGTCTTCTTTCAGGCTACCGCTGAACTTTCGTCAAGAAACAGTGTTTCCTTCCCCACTCGTCGGCCCCCTCGGCTCTTCCATTCTGTTTATCTCTTGACCATCTGTCTGTCTCATCTCCTTCATTTTGCCTCGCATGCTTTTATTGACTCCCGCCCCGCTGAAAATACCGGGACTGCGAATTAATCTGCGATTCTTCGGTTGTCTGGAAGTTTTAAGCTGCACCATCCATCGGCGTCTTTGCCAACCGTATCGCGGAAGACGAATGAAACAATATTTACGACGCGTTAAGGGGCACGCAGAAATTGAGAAATGGTCACGGGAACGAATTTGAAATCTAAAAAGCTGCCAGAACTTTTCCGACATTAGTTTAGAAACCATCGCGTTTTCCTAGTCGAAACTTCTGACCAGCAATCTTTAATCGGCAGATAAAAGGATGAGCGTTCTTTGCTTCTTGAATTCGATTTTTACAATTCACGCTTGCCGAGTCGTTAATTTTCTTGCCAGATCGTTATTGCATATGCATGTCTTGGGTATTCTCAACATTAACGACAAAGTTCTGTGCTTGCGACTTCGTGGCTCGTAAATCAGGTAGAATGACTCTCGCGGACAGGACGAACCACTTGTTCGACTCTTATTGTTCCCGGTGGACCCGCGTCCTATAAAACCTTTTTATCGTCTACTACGACTCGAGAGATCACCGCAAGCATCCTCGCTAACATCCGTCAGGATTATTTACATTCTCGATAATAAAAGACATTATTTTCTGGAAACGGCAAATACCGGACAGTTGCAAAAATGGAAGGGCACCGAACAAAAACGTGCGCGCGAAACGTCTCTTGGAAATAAATATAAAATCATAAACCATTGTTTGCTCCTGCACAAAGAGTCCCGTTCCACGGAGTACACAGTCGTGGCTTTTCCTTTCCCTCGAAGCTGTTCTTCCGATAGGAAGCCAGCCCAGCGTGCAGCGGGATCGAAAAGTTCAAGTTGTCCATTCTACCCTGCCGCGCTAGCTTCCGCGTAATTTCAAGCGCGGATCTTTTCGCGGTGGTCTTTACACGACTTTTCACTTAGCCCGAAAACCCGCCGGAGTTTAAAAGGCCAGTCTCTTCTACGGTTGCTTCCCGCGCGTCGCGTTTTTTTTCTTCCTCTTCTCCTTCTTCCATTTCCTCCGTAGAGAACCGGCGGCCGTGCGCGAGGACAGAGGTAAACCCGCGCCGGATTACTCAGGATCTCGTCCCGTTTCCGGTTGCGCCCTCCGTGACCGGAGAGATCGCATCAGCAGCGAAAGAACTCGCCCAGCATCCTCGAACCAGGTCACGTCCGCCTCTTCTGACGTTCGCGATACCTCTCTAACGCAATAACGCGTATAGCTTCCGAGTACAATGGTTTTTATCAAACTCTTTCCGGGACCGATCGATTAAGTCCCTTGTACTTTACCGACGCGTCGTGTTTTCCCTTACAAGTCCAAGCATGTGCGTCTGTTGTGACGCCGGAGATAATATTTCAAGATTAAAATGTGATCGGATCCTCCGCCGCTCCCAGAGCTTTTTCAGTGAAGTCGATCTTCTGCGCTCGAGACCAGGGATTTGGCATTGAATTTGTTTGAGAAATACATGAAATTTTACAGCATTTAATTTGAATTATTTAACATAACGCAAGCAATTGTTACACGATAATATTGACTCCATACAGCAACGAACAGATATTTCGCAGCTACAACGTGCATACGTGTCTTTGCAAGTGATCGATTAATTCATCCACTCGGTGGCGTTTGGTCGCTTAGTGCTGTCGCGTATATCGTTTTCGAAATTAAGGACACTCTAACCTACGAAAGTTACCACCTTTTGGCTAATAGAATCTCGCGAAAGTGTATGCCGATAACCAATATTAGTTTACGTGCTGTATAACTTGTACGACATGCGCCTGCACGATCTAAGTACATACGTATACTTTGTTCGACAATTATGACGCTTCCGCAGCACGTCGACGGCGATAAGCGTCGACCATGTTAATTTTCTCACGTTCTTGCAGCGTTGGAGGAAAATCGATCATTTTCGGGCGTTCTACGGCTCCTCTCCCTTCGTCTCGCCTTCGAGAATTCAAATTTCTGTACGGCTTTCTTTCTCCGTTCCAGTGTATATTTAAAAAAATATCGAGTGTCCACGCCCAACGTTTTACACGCATTTGTATCCCGCGAGTACCACGATTAAAAAAGTTCACCGCGTTCCATTCGACGGGCGGGGTAAGCTTAATCCTCCGGCAGTTCGCCCGACTCGTACGGCCATTTTCGAAGTTACTGATTATTTTAATATTCATGAAGGTACGCTTGACAACAACGGACATTCGTGGCCTCGTCAGGAATTTACCGCGGCAGAAGTTGCGTTCCGTCCGAACAGCGGCGCGGATAAAGTATTAAAAAATCATGCGGCTAATCCAACGGGCTTTTGTTACCACGCGTAAAGCCGCTTTCGTTACGCAGCACGCAGCCGCGATACTTCCAGCGAAGTCATAATGATTTTCATCGGATCGTCCCGGCCGGGAGCGTCGTCGGAATGCATACATTATTCAGCCATGCGTCCCCGTCGCGCGGGCTACGCGTCGGAGTGCTTTCTGAAGTGTACAGAATAATTCTGCGAGCGTTAACGAGAGCCAATGCAGCTTACGTTAATACCACGATGCCGGACAATTTTTCGCCGGGCCGGTGTTTTTTCATTCGCGCGCGGGGGCCATACACGTTCGCGTGCCGTTGTTGGTCCAGCAAAGTAAGATTACTGTTTGACCCAGTTCGGTATAATTACATTCTGGCAATTTTATGCTGCTCACGGTGTACTCAGGAACGCACAACCGTGTAACGTTGATGTTTCTTAAAAATAGGACGGATGAAAGCTCGACTGCTAAAATTCCAGTAGCGCGGAAAGGAATGCTCGCGCAAAATAACGATCAAGGGATTCCTTTAATCGAATCTAAACAAAATAGAGCATTCGTAGACGTCGATGTTTGAAGGAAATTCATTTATGATTTCTTTATTTTTAGTTAGAACGATAGTGGCGGAACAAGTAGAAATATCAATGTTCGGAGCAACGTTTTCCTTTGGAACAGTTGAAGTAGTATATTTAACACTGGAACTACCGACAATTATAGTGTGTTTATTTGCACCAAAGACATTGAAACGATAGATACGCGAAGAAATATATAATGCGATGGAAATAAGTGTTTATTCTCTTATAGAAAATTACGATAAATTTTAAAAAATTCGGTGGAGTAAATTTTTTGCAAGTTTTATTAGAAATTACGAATGGGTCACTTTGACTGGTTTTGGTCGTTCTAGTGTTAATACATGGTTTAGCGTTCTTCGAAATCATATGTACCAGAAACGGTATAGATCCTTGCACGGATCGAGGATTGGTGCAGATTTCGAGGCGGTAGCGGTTTTGTGGAGAACAGGGAGTGGGTACCGTGTTGCTATTGTAGCGGATATGGCCAACAAGGCCGACATACCGCAGAGGCCCTTGTAGCCAAAGGAATGCCACGTGTTGCCACGAGTACGTGCGAAAAATGCTGCAATTATGGTCGCTCGTTAGAGGAACAATACGAAGTACCTTGCTCTTAAATAAATCGTGCAGTTAATAGTTTTAAAAATAAACTTGAATAAGATTTTCAATTTCGATACGAATTTCGTATAGCTTATCATAATGAAATCGATCTTTAAGAGATACGAAAACTGACAAATTATTAATTTGTTGCAATTAAATCCCGATCGAGCCTCAACCGAATATGAAATTCTATCGCGTAAAGTTTACGTTGCGGAACATTTCACTCCGGATAACGAACGCGAAATTCGATACAGGTATCGCGGGGTACGGGAATACCTGAAACGAATCTCCAGTTACGCGAATCCAGATCGTTTTTCGTGCATCAGGACGCCGCATAAAGTCGTTTTCGCGTTACATTTTATTCCGTCATTATTCGGCGGGCCGTGAAATATCAATTTTTCGCCCGGCAGGGGATATCCTCTCGCTATAACGCCGCGGCGCCTAACCCTCGAATCCGAAACGCCGTTGTCGTAAATTCTGCCCCTCCTCGAAACGCTCTGGCCGATATCAATTACCATTTCTGACCTTCGATCGCCGTGCATATGGGGCCCACCGAACGAACGAGATTTACGATCGCCATCCGATAAAACGATCACCTTCGAGCACGCAGAAGGGCTTCGGGGGTGTATTTACAATATAACCTTTAAACATACACCTGCTACGCCGCGTATTACGGTTAAAAGGACGCGGCAGTTTGTCTTTGTTCGCCGACGCCGAAGGTCACTGTTATGGGGCTCCGTCGATACACTAGTCGATACGATGCCGGGCACATATATCTTCTCGTGTTGTTTGTTGACGTCTCTCAAAATTGTGTGTTCGCTCGACGGTGTTTGCGAGCGAACCACTACTTGCTGCCCGCCATATTTCCACCAGAACTGACGCCTCTGCGTCCTGTTGTTATTTATCACCACTACCATTTAGTCGCGTTCGTGTAAAAAATATAAATTAAACAGCATTTTTTGATTAACTGCAGACGTGCAATAAGCCGTTTCTAACAAAAAGAATCACAGAATGTTACCAATTTCATAATTTTTTAAATTGTCGATCGTCTCGGAGGTAGTTGAAACGATATCGTAGAATATACCCCCAGAGAGAAAAACAGCGGAAATTATCTTTATTAAAGGGTGGAGTTCGCGTCGTTAACAGGGATCTTTCAGCAGCCATCTTACCCCGAGTTAATTAAGCGGTATCATTCGACTCGAAGCGAAGTCATCGTTATTTCGACGGAACAGTCTGAACGGGGTCGCTAACGAGGAACATTTTGCTTGTTAAAAGACGCTCGTCGACGGCCAATTATGTCCCGTCGTTTATTGGCATATTGTGATCGTCGAAATCGAACGGATATAATCGCGGCGTCGTTACACGTTCATTCAACGCTGAACGGAGGCGGGGGCGTAACGACTGTGCATTTGCATTTCGAAAACAATCGCGGGGATTGCGTGTCGCGATCGTAGCACTGTAGAGGCGGCCGTGGCAACGCAGATAAGATTTCGCCGTTACGTCGCGTCCGGGAATGGCCAACGTTTAGTCGGGCGATATTAATTAATGGAACATCGCGTTATAACGCGATCAAGCGACCCAATTTCCGGGGGGGAATCAATAACGCCCGAGCGGAGCACGCGATTCGACGTTGTCGCGCAAGCCAGCGTTTCCGAAATACTAATTTCAACCGCCTCAAAAGCGAAATCTTGACCCCTTGAGCGGCCGCCAACGAAGATTTAATTGCTTTTACAGTCGGGAAGTGGACGAGCCGGTATTTTTTTTTTCTTTTTTTTTTTAAATCCTCGACGAATTAAATTCCTCTGAAAATTTATTCCGCGCTCCCTTTGACACGCTGTGTTCCGTGGTGCGACGAGCGTGTAATTTTCGCGTAACGCATATTCCGCCGGCGCGATATTAGCGCCGAGCCGCGTTTCGCACGCCATTCAACGCCCGCTGTCTCTTAACTATGCGTTCTTTGTTTTTTTTCAAAGCGCGACGCGGTATCCCGCTCGTTTCTCGGAACGTATCGCCGAGCTATCGACGATTGGACCGGTTGCTTTGATATTAAGAAAGTAATGAAAAAGCGAACCAAAGATAAAGTACACTCTGCTGTTAATAATAATAAAACATTAACGCGTTTGAAAGCATCTTGAGACTCGAAACTTATTCATGAATACACAAATAAGATAGGATTCTGGGTCTTGTCTTGCACGATTTTGGTCTTACGACTCTTTTTGGTAAAATGCTACAGTTTTGGCTCATTTCCTTGGCAGCCGGTGCAAACATGAATAACGCATGAAAATGGAAATGCGTTACGTATTTTAATAATAAGATAAAACACGTCACAAACCACCTCCTGTTTTGTGCTATCGCTACGCGCATGTATATTTGAGCGATAGGAAGCGGCGACTGCTCGGTTCGCGCGAGGTCAGAGGTGAAACGGCGTACCGAGGAACGAAAGAGCCACTGATTGGGTCGTTCTTAACAAGCTGTTGACTTTTACTGTTTCGCATAACGTTCTTACGCATTAAGTAGTAATTAAATAAATATAATATTAACCTTTTTGTTTCACTTTTGTATACTGCGTTTTAACAATTCTTAATTTGTTGTAAGTACCAGTGAATAACCTGGAAGAAAAGATCGGCGAAGTCGATGCGGGGGAACGGTTAAGGGCAATGGGAGATAAAGACATTCCCAAGGCACGGTGTACTGTAAGAGTTCGCGTGAGTAATGCCGCTCTGTGGGCCTGATTACAAAGTTTCTCCCGGCGAAAGTAGGCGGTTAAATAAATTACGTTTCGTTACTTCGCTGTCGAGAGAAATGCACACCGGTGTAACGCGAAACAGGATTGAAGCAAACAGTGGTATCGGCCATGGAATTAGTTTCGTTGGTCGGCCAGAGGACGGAGATTTTACGTTCACGCGGAAGCGTGCCTGGGCAGGATAGCGTACGTGACCCGAAATTTCGATGCGTTCGCTCATAAATTTCGTCGCGATTATTCAGGGAATCCCTCGTGCAAATTCGTTGTACTTACCCCGCGGGAAATGTAAGATTATACGGCCGGATGCTGATAAAATTGTTTACCGGAATTAGAAGCGTTGTTTACGCGAGTCGAATTTATTTTCTTCGCGGGAGAAACTTTCACGACGGCCAATAATATTTCGAAGCCTGTATTTGGCTGTGATCTCCATGAAAATAAGAAAAACGATTAATTGCTCAAGCAATATTATTCTTTTGAATACGTTTCAACGAACGTAGGTTCCATTTTACTATTGTTTTATTTATTCCGGCGCGTAGATGTGCTCTCTGATGTATTTTGCATTCACGAATCACCATGTATTCCTTATGGAAATTTATTTCCTTATAAGAAGAAACAGGGTGCATCACGAGCCGTGTATCCGGTTTCGTTGAAGATAGAAACAAACTATACAAGAAAAAGTTGAATAATATAACAAGGTTTATCTTCTCGCGCTCTCACTTTTTAAGAGAGCGTGCTCGAAAAATGGAGCATGCTTTATTCAAGAAGATGTTCAAACGTACGACCGTCGCGCGACGAGCATTTTCTGAACGATTTCTTCCTGTCTTACATCTGAAATGTCTCGTGAAATATTCATTTCTCGTACACCTTCTAATACCGTGCACACCGTGCCGAGCAGACTCGGTACATCTTTAAAAAAATTCACGGTACTATTTACGATTAAAATTAATTAATTCCGATACAAACTGTACAGTTTGCAGGCCGGAAACGGTTTCTTTTACTCTGGGAATTTTTTCATCGTTCGAGCGGAAGAACACGACGGCGACTTCGTATCGTCGGAATTAGTACGGTATTTGAATCTGTAGAAACGTGACAGCCAAGCGCAGCTGGCATCAGATATTATTTCGTTGCTCAAACGAAGTGCTTCGCTGATCCAATAAAAATAACTTGGTCGCGCACGGGAAAGCTTTTAGCCCGAAGAGCTTTTTGCTTCCACAGCGCGGATATAGATTTCTTTGTGCGGCGGTCAGCCGCTGTGATTCGTCTCGAAGCCGGCGCATAAAGCTTTTCACCATACAACGTTCGACCGCGTCGAGCCTTTGTACGCCTTTCCGCGTAAGAGGAGGAGGGATTTCTCGCGTCACTGGAAACAATTTTTCACCAATCTATCCTTATTAATTCGTCATTATCGAAACAGTAGCTCGAACTCGTCGTTCGACGAAAAGAAAAGCAATAGAAACAGCTTCTCTTCCAAAGCAAGAGCACCAAATATCAACCCCCGCCAAAAACTTTAGTCTCGACACTGTGTCGTCGGTTTTTCGTAAAATTTTATACGAGCTACATTAAAAATAGTTTTTCACTTTTCGAGAAAAGCATTAGGGGGTAAAATGAGACGCAATATATCCTTAACAGGAAGAGCTCTGATTGCCTTTTCCCCGGTGCGACGGATGTTTTACATTTCATCGTGCGAAATTGCATTTCGCTGAAACGTCTAAGGACGTTAATAACCTTCGACGAGTCTCGGCTGATAACTTATCGGATTTGGCCGCGTCGTCGTCGGCTATATGGATTCACCCCGTTCGAATCAGTCTGGCACGTCAAAGTCGACATAATTTCATCGGATCGAGGAAAACTGCGGAAGCACTCGAGAGAGAACTCGAAACCTGGTTATAGGAGGAGGTTTTCACTTAGTAAATTGAACTCTGGAAAGTTCCCGTCTAAAGCCACTATTCCAGAACATCGGGAAGACTGTTTCGCAAGCGCAATAGGCGTCGTCGCATTCGGACACCGTAGGGTAAAATGGGGGTTGAACGTCAGCTCGTTTCACGGGAATGTCCAAATCATTTTATACCCACCGCAGCGACCGCTCGACGACGCGGCTTTGAATTCGGGATCAAAAGTATTTCGTTAAGGGATGGGGCTGCATAATTCATTGTCTGAATGTTTCATCAGCGAGATTACTCTTCCCCTGGCGCCATAATGCGAACGTGTGTACACGATACGTTTCAGCAAATCATTAATTATTCATTTGGGTCGAGGAATTTTTGATAGAACGTCCTCTGTTATTATTTTCATACACGTTTGTTTTTATCGCGATTCGCGTCCTTCGTCGGGAAGACGAATTCTCTTGGCGATTTTTCCGTTTCGCTCCGTACACATTCGAGTATTTGTTTTCCGGTCGTAATCGAAATTGGTCACGCTTCCGAGATCTCGTATCAAAATTTCCTGCTCGTAACGATCGAAAAGTTTTTGCTGGAAGTTGAGAGCTAACGAGGGACGTTCGCGAACCTGAAAATTCGGAAAATTTCGAAACTTTGATCGCGGATGAAATAACTCAACCGTGACATAAAATTATTTGGCGACACACCACGCCGCGAGGGGATGAAATTACCCCGTGAAATAAACGCAGACTTTTTTCTCGTGGAATTCCTCTGGAACGATGAGAGGTATCGACGAAAAGTTGAAACAAAATTCCATTTTCCGCGATTACAAAGTTGCTTCGGAATAGGATAATTAGAAAGTAACCTCGATTACTATTTTTTTTTTTTCTTGCAAAATGTCCATGTAAATCTCGATCTTCTATTGCAATACGGTAACCGACTTACGAGGCATATTACAACCATAAAGTAGTCTACCATCGTCTTTTAAAGAAACTTTACTGTGTCTTTTCTTAACCGAGGCAGCCTAAGTTGAAGAACCGAAACCACCCTCGAAACTTTTACTTGCACGATGCCACTTTGGAAACTGCCGGAGGTACAAAAAATCTTCTCGGGGACTTCGGAATTTTCGAAATCTGTTCCCGGCTTCTTTTTTTGCTTTTCTTCGTCGCGTGTGCTACGAATACAAAGGCACCACTTCTTTCTATTTCTTTGGGGGGCACTAAAATTGAAAGACTCAAGAAATCCCAGAGAATTCTCGTTTTCTTTACAGGATCTATACCTTATCTGTACATTCAACTCTGATTAAAAAGTTAAAGGATTAAAACGCTTGAAACGATTTATACGCAACTTGCAATTTTTTCACGCCCACGCGTACGGGACAGCTTATATTTATTTCAGTCAGCGATGCGCCTGCCTCCACCCACGCAATTTTCAACGCGTTCGTTATACGTCTCTGACGAATCGATACGTATCTATTATTAATTAATGCCGTCTGTGACACAAAACGATGCGTTTCAGCTAAAATTAAACGCTATTTATAAACGACTCCGTTTCTTTAACGCGTCGTTCCGCGAGGCGTCCACGCAATCTGTTTTTCCAACGACGGCAAAAAAGCAGACGACAATTTATATCATCTCTCGCGGAATGATACGCCTCATTGATAACGGCAGGTGTACCGTGAACGTTTCAAAAGAACGCTCGAGCTGAATGGTGCGCGCCAGCTTTTCCGGCAGGCTTTGTGCCCGTTCCCTCCGCCGTCCTTCCGTCGTTGACGTTCTGGAAAATGAAATTTAAGAGAAGAAGCGCTTATTTCATTACACGGGCACACGTGGAATCGTAATGCGTATGTTTCGCCGGCGGCCAGCTGGCGGAACGTACCGCACAAACGAAATACCAGTTTATTTCCGGTAAAGTAAAAGCCATCCGAGTGCGAGGAACGTGAAAAGATTTTTTCCAAATATCTTTACGGTACCATGTTGGTACATGTATTAAATTCCTATCCCGTGATTGTAGCACTAATCAAGGTACACATCGAATCGTGGATTGGGAATACATTCGAGCTCTTTTTACCCCTAGGGACATTTGTTTTCAAAGACTATGTGCACTAGGGTTGATCGATAACTAAGGTCTCCAATGTTATTTATGAATCGAAACGTTTCAAATGTAATTCAGTTCTTACTTGTTGCTAAAATTGTCTTGTACCATTATCGATTCAGAGTGACGGAGTCAAAAAAGTAGAAACCTTTTTCGTAATACTGATATTATTATTTTGTATAAAAAATGGAGAAACAAATAGATAGTTTAACGAGATGATAATGGCGTGTATTGTAGTGTGAATGAATTATATTAAATATGAAATGGAAGAGCGTTGATTGGGCACTATTAGAATATCGTTGGCCAGTTGTTTGCGGTAGAATAGAATAGGTTTCGGATCTCATCAGACAAGTAGAACAATGCCATTTGTGAGCAGTCAAGTGGAATAAGGACATCCTGAACGGAGCAAGTAGAATAAGCTTCTGTCTGGCTAGACAAGTGTTAGGTCTGCGGAACGTCCTGCCTGCACTCTACAGTATGGAGTTTCTCCAGATGCAGAATATTAATAGACTATTACTCTGGTGATCGGTGTGGCGATGGTCTGTATTGGAATCGTTTTAAATAATTATTATTTCTTAATAATTGCGTGTACAAATTTTCTTCCTGTGCACTATCACCAATAACTGACAATTTTTATTTTTCTAATTCTCTGTTTGCAAGTCGGAAACACAGGACAAATCAATTATATATAAGAGTCATGTTCTTCATTTTTATCCCCCCATTTTATACAATTTTAATAATAATAATTGACTTCGATTATATTTTTTGTAACGTTCTTACTATAAGATAACAATTTTCGTTCCTCAAATACTTAGTTTATTAATAGGTCAGTATAACACAAACGTTGATCGATAAAGTGTAGTTGCAATATTGCATTGTGCATAAATTCGAACAGGAAAATAACGCGTTTAAGGCTACGCAAAATTGATGACGTGTTTCCGAGGACGAAAGCAATATCGGAGTGCCCGTGATGGCTTGACAATTTTTTAATAGAAAAAAGAACTCCGAAAATGAATTATTAGTAAATCTTATCCTCTGACAATGAACAATTCTACAGAAATGAGATTGAAAAATAGCATGCAACAATTTACTATTACTCCAGTAGAAATAAATCACAATTAATATAATTAGTAGAATACATTGAATCTAGTCAGACAAGTGGAACATACGCGTTTCGGGGCCGACAAGTGGAACGTATGCGATTCTGGCCTGACAAGTGAAGTATTTCCATTTTAGTCAGACGAGTAGAATAAAGTGTTATTGGATAAGATTCATACGATGATTTAACGTTAAAAATGAACAAAAAAAGCAAAATAACTAAAAAATATCTAGAAATTAGTAGTAGTCTGTATAAAAGGCGTAAAACGAAATATTAAGGAAAAGTAGCAATCGAAATAAGTTTCCTCCATTGACAATGATCAGTCGAGACGATAATTTCTTTAATTTTTCGTTACAACATTCGGTTCCCCGGCACTGTGAAGTCTTTTAACGGGTGCAACGTCGCGTATAAAAGAAATTTTTAATCAAACGTTCCGAAAACACATTATTCGCAGCTGTTTGATCGTTATTTCGTGCATGCACCGACCATCTATATAGCACGCAGACCACAATCACCTTCCGCAGAAAGCGCGAGTGTCATTAAAGCGACCAGTATACGCGATCGGTTCCTTTTTTTGGCGAATGCACCTCGTAATTTGCCCCAAGGGCGGTTGGTAGCCGCTGGAAAATTTCACCAGTCCGGTCGTAAAATCGTGAAAACGCAAAATCATTACCGCAGATACCGACAAAAAAAAAGAAATTCAAACCCGGTATTTCCTGCCTCTCGATCCCCGGTCGCGCTGAAATTTATTTACCAATTAATTTCTGATATCGACGGTTATTTCTTTTTTTTTTACATCGGATCGCCGATGGTACTCGTCGACGACATTTTCCAGACACACGGAGTATTTCCTTTTGGAAGCGTTTCATACGAGAATCCTTTCACGGTACGTTTCGTGTCGTACTTTATTTCCTCTTTCTTTGTTTTATTTTCGACATACGAGCGCAACTTATCCGATGGCGAATACGTTCACAGTTTTCGTCCGCTAATGGTCCTTCTCCGTCGCGCTCCGACAACCGTATTTGATAGATGAAGTGGATAATTTCCGACCGATGAAACGTGATTCGGAGAGCACTGTAAATGTAGTTCTTTGAGGATCTTACGGGACGATTGATCGCCAGCGTCGCAAAGAAGAACGCTTGCATTTATTTCCCGCGAGTTTATACCGCTTAGATTTCAATCGCGGGATGAATTTTAATCGGTAATTTTAACACCCGCCCGTAAGCAACGTAATTTAAAAACGACGCGCCAACAAATTGTCGCGAAACCATAATTGTTTGATCGCCGTGGAGCACTGATTCGAAAACTGGAATCGAGTTCCACAAATCATTTTAACGAGCCTTTGTTAGCAACTGCGTTGCAATCAGCCATTCGCCAACCGACATTATTCGAAATTTCGAATCGATCCTGCCCTCCAAATTTAATTTTGAAAATGTAATTTCCAAGGTTCGGAACGATACTCGCGCATGGAACACCTCGAATCCATTAAAGGGGTTTCCAGCTGATGTAAAAAATAAATTATTCAGAAAATTACTCGACAACACCGATGAGTCTCATAGTAAAGATATTTACTTAAACGCGTACTTAAGATTCGAAAGCTCGCGCGAGCAGTGTCGGGTTAAAAGAGGACGCCCAGAATCAAAGTGACCGCGCGTCGATCATCGTACAAGATGTATTCGATCGCGTTCCGCAAGAAACCGTTCTCGATCGACGAACTTATGCACTTCGTGCTAGGTAACGAATAGGCCACGGTAATATCTTGCACTTTGTCAGGATCAAGTAATTCCAGAGATAATAATTCTCCGAAGCATTGGCCCGTGAAGGGAGAGCGAGAGAGACAGAGAGAGAGAGAGAGGCCACGATGCATTTATCTCAAAATTGGATTGATTATAAGTTCCTCGTAGGGCGGGAGTTCGGTTCAGCCGTTGCAGGACTCCAATACGGGCGAAACTGGTTATTTCGAGGCTCATAGAACACGGGAGGACGGAGCAGGAGAGAATATGTTACGGGGCCAACTTTATCGTCGACATATACCACTGTGCACCAATGTTATTCCGCTGCCGGGTAGAGCAGCTCATAAGCGACCCGCCCATTTTTTTATCCATACATTTTTTTGCTCCCAACCTCTCCCTCCCCCCCTCCCTGCGTTTTTTGTCCGGCGTACTTTGGACTCTGCATCATTAATTACGGTCCGACCGTTGATAAATAACACTTATACGCGGTCATTTGGAGCTGAAATTCCAATTAACGTCGGGGGTAAAATAAACTCTAAATTCCTCGCAAACAGAAATTCAAACATGACGCGCCGGTCGATTCCGTCCTTTTTGGAACCGAAGTTATTACGAAAGAATTTCTTTTAGAAACATGATTGTACGCGTATCGTACCAAAGGCGTCTCGTGAATATTGAATTGTAATTTTCGGGGAGCTTCGAAAAAAAGGTTTTATCCGTCCATTAACGGGGCTGTACATTATTTGCAATACGTATATTTATCGGTAGCAGCATAAATCTCGCGAACATACAAGTGTTTTGCCTCTAAATGCATCTTCCTCGGGTCGAGACTCAATTATGGCTGTCAGAGAGCCACTTATCCAAACTATAATTGACGCCGCGCGACCCGTGCGCACCGCTCCTTAAGCCGATTCGCTCGTCATCGCGAGGCTGAGCGAAACGGAGGCAACTAATCGGGACCATTTGGTACCGTGTCAGGCCGATAATTAAACGACGACTGGGTTGATTATGAGGCCGGTCGCGTGATGCATCGTTCGGCAACGTCCAGCGTGATTATCGGCGACAGAGGGAAATCGATCGCAACACGGTTTCTTTACCCGGTCTCGGTGATAGATGGAGCACCGCGGCAGAGGAACGCGGGAACGTTCTTGAAAGATATCATGATGTATCGCGGGCAACGAGCTGGACTCGTAAACTCGTCAGTTTTCATTTCGCGACGAGATTATGTTCTCGAGTGGACGAGGACGCGAGCATGATTCGCGATTTTTCACGGTGAGCGCCGGGAAACTCGTGTCGTCTACGGCAATGCGGACGACGTATGTACCGGTTGAAAATACGAGAGAGGAGTTTGAAAAGCAAAGGAAAATTAATCACTCACTGCGTTTGTACTCGTTGCGCCGAAAGAGTTTCGATAATTATTTCAGCAAAAATACTCCGCGTTAAGAGAATATCAACTTATTGGATTTCTTTATAATCCTCGGAAACCTGGAAATTGAAATGAATTTCGAGCGGGAATATCAAGTCTTGAATGTATTTGGCACGTTAACGAGATATGAATTTTATGCTGATTGTTTAGCAAACTATCGAGCGTGTGCGCAAAGGCGAAACATGGGTCACCGGTTAGGGGATGAAATGGTGGTTGATGAAAATTTCGTGCATCGTGCACGTGTGTTCTACAAAATGTTAACTAATGCTTTGTCGGACTTTAAATCTGGTTTTCATCGCGTATTTAGTGTAACCACCCTCGCACGTCTCTGATTCGGTTACACGTGCCACAAATTCCCCCCCATATGACACTCGCTGCTTCGCTATATTACTCGAAAGCTTTTGAAACGCTGAATTCTGTGGCCAGTCATGGACGAGCTCATACCATATGCAATTCCATAATTATCTTCTATGCGACCTGTTACACGAGCTGTTCCTCAGAACCCTCTTGTCCTTATTATTTAATATCCGTGCAATTGCAAATTTAATTAATAGCAATTTTGTTGATCGATAACATCAATTTTTAGTGATTTAAAAAATGTACTTTATTCCTATGTATTGCCAGAAGTATAAATCGGATCTTGAAATGCAGGTCAACGTCTAAGCTTAAGTTCAAAGAAATACGGTTCTCCTCGAGATCGATTTCATATTATTATTAAGCAAACACCCTCCCATTTCCATCTCCATTAATTCCGTCGTCGTTCGAGCCGTTAAAATCCTAAAAAATCGTGGCCTTCGCTTGGCACCAGCTTGGAATTTTAAACATCTTGCTGCGAATCTGTTCCACGATGCTCACCCCCCGTCTTCGTACTCTATATTCGTCTCGTCATCGTCAATCTATTCCTCAAACACTCCGCTTGTTCCATCCTTATCTTTTTCTCTCGTCTTGACTCCCGCGTATAACGTGCTCAAAATTCCTAATTCCAGTTCGTATACAATGGTCGTAAATTTGATCGCATCTCCTAACACCGGTTCTTCTTCTTGTTCGTATACCACTCTAAAGCTTACAGTTTCAACTGCTCGTGTATCGTTAATGTACAATAAGGATTATAATTTTAGAAATGTCGAGCAGTTGAAAGATCCAAGTTGAGGTCGTCCAGAAATTTCAGAATAAAAATTCGCGTGCCAGACAGTGTTGACGCTCTAAAAATTGTGTTGATCGATTGAAGCTATGGGTGGATCTCGCGCGTCATCCGCGGTAACAAGTTCCGCCAGTGGACGCGGCGGGATTAAACAAGAACAAACTCCAACGACAGAGGCGATCCGAGGAATTAGTTTCATCGACAGCGACGGCTAAACTGTCGTTAGATCGCGAGTGGCTACAGGTCTGACTGGACGTCGTTAATCGCGGCGGCGAACCGACGTTCCCCGTTAATCATCCCTCCGAACGACGAACGTCGCCGTGCCAGTAACGCAGTAACGCTCTCTCGACCAAAGCCATTCGTCTCTTTATCCATTAGTCCGCGTTCCGGTGTCGAAGCTGCCGTTCGCCACGGCTTCGACCGCGGACGCCAATTTGCGGCGACACCGTAACTAGAGGCCGCTATTTACCATCGCGACTTTTTACGGATTCCATATCGGTCTCCCAATAATTATCCCCTTGGATGGAATTCAGATTCGGTGGTCAAAAACTGGTAAAAACATCTCGTTCGCGTGAACCACTGATCAATGGAATTATTTATTACGTGTTGGGTGGTGTTTAATAATTGCGCGAAGGTCAATAACACGTGTTTTCACTATAACTGCAACCGCACACACGTCTGTTTCGCACGAGGATCTATACGGAATTGAGATCTATGGATCGCTATCTGGAAACGATTATCTTCCGTGGTGACGCCACAATCTATTCGCGGGAAGAGCAAACTCCTTCATTGTGTCTTTTGTATAGGATCACGTGGCACATATAGCTGTATTTGTTCTTAAACAGAAACCCTATAGTTCAATCTTCCAAAATTAATTTATACTCCAATTGTTCCTGCATTTGCAAACTTTCTGCGACCGTGCCTCGTTCGAAACAATAATTTTAGATAAATTCGTATTTAGTAGAAGCGTGGCCAGTGCTGGTATTTTGATGAACATCGTAAGCTGAATATTTTCTAAGTGGCTTTCATTGAAATTTTTTATGACCATCGACTACCGTTGAAAGCTATTGAAAATTATTTTGAGCGTTCGCTTTAGGCAATCAGAGACTGTACGGTTGGCCAAAGCCTGACAGAAGAAATTCGATCGCGGGCATTAACAATTGTTTCGACACAAAAACGAGCCATTTTCCCGGCAACGTTCGTATAATTTTCGAACGACCCAGTTCCGCGCCGCGCAGCAATTTTCAATATGATATAATCAGCAACGGGGAGGGGGGAGGGCGGGCTCCGATCGCTACATTCTTGTAATTACAAAATTACCAGGCCGACGCGAGTCGCGCGCTCGATCGAGGGAGGACCGCTATCGTTTAATTTCCGATAAAAATCGCGATCGCCGATTAAAATTTCATTCCCCCGGCGGGTCGCGCGCTGCTCGTTTATCAGCATCTCGTTCGTTCTCCCTTAATTTAAACAGGGAACAAGTCGTTTCGTAGCGCGCGAAGGAACTGGGTTAATAAAGCGACTCGTAAAGATGCGTTTACGTTTACCAAACTGTGACGAACGGCTTTCCCGAATTATGACGAGCACTACAATATGGAGATTAAGGTTTTATAGCAGCCTTCAGCGGCACCTAACCTCCTGCCTTATTATTTCGGTATAATTTCATCTGGTTGTATCGCTCTTTTACTGTGTTACTTTAATCAATTTTAAGTACCGACGTAAACTAAATACGAGCAGTAAAATATGTCCTAATATTTGTACACAGAATCATCTTCGTTAAAATCCTTGATTTCGGAATAATTCTTTTCCTGTATATCCGAATCAAAAGACAGAATAATAAAAAAATTGTTTAGAAAGTACGTTGCACGAACTATGCATCCACTAACATTGATTTCGAACCTTTTGTTTTTCCCCCCCGACAAAAAGAATGATTAAATTCTCTCAATTTTTAGGCCGAAATACCGGATTACCCTTATATGATAAAAATTTCAAAAAAAATGCGGCTTCGAAAATTTATTAAATTTCACACCGCGTTCCAAACTCGTTAATTCTCACAATGGAACGTGACCGGAGGATTTTTGACGCGCCATAAAATTCGTATAAATTTAATACTTTTTTCCCCCGTACGGAAAAAAATTTAAATGAAATATTTAAGTGTATATTTAAGCGAATCAAGCAACAAATTCTCATCCTGGTCCGCGCTTTGCCGCGTCTACGAACGCAATGACCCCAGAAAGTATTTCGTCACGGTGCGCATTTTTGTTCGAATCGATTTTTTTTTGTTTTTGTAACCTGCGCTGGTGAATATGTTGCAGCCAGAGTTCAGTGTTCCGTAACGTTGTCGGAGGAACGCGGTCGACGTGATTGAAGCGAATGATATGGGGTGTCCAATGAAACGGTTGCTGAAAGGACTTCCCTTCGTCGATTTTTTTGTTTGGAATGGGACCACAGTTTTGTTACTTTTCCATGTCTGCTCTAAAATAAACTTTTGTTTCGTGAACTCGGTTTGCAGGATCTTTCAGAAAACGTAATATGTTTAAAAGAATATCGTATACCGTATCTAGAAGAGCTCAATGGAGTCGGGAGGAACACCCCTAAAACGATTAAAATTCAGATAACAGATTCTTCTAGTCAAAGTTCAAACTTTCATAGTCCCCTTTGTATCCTCCGCTGAATATTTATTTCAAAAGCGAACGATAAAAATCGTGGCAAAATCTGACTCGCCGAGAATTGTAATTATCCAATTTTTCGTATAAACTTAAATTTACTTGGTGATATTTTTCCATCTTCTCAATGAGGTGTTGGTCCCGCGGGTAGAGAATGTCTGGTTAAATTGCAACGCCACGTTGTGAAAATTCGAAAATTTGAATTTCAAGGGTTGACTGTGTTTGCCAGCTTTTGAGTTTCTCATGAATCCTAACGAGTTTAACATACCGACGAGAGAAAACGGCTCGTTTTCTTGGCGTCGTCTCTCGGTCAAAAACAACGTTCCCGGCGTACGAGTTTCTATAAATCCCGCAGTATTATTTCGCCAGCGACGTTAAATCGGCGGAAAGTAAACAAATTTCTATTGTTTGCCGTTATAACGAGCGTTCTTTCCAGTTTGTTCCACTACACGCGGTGCACTGTTTCGTTCCGGAAGTTTCCAGCGTGAGAAAAAAAACAATGGGCCCCGCTATCAGATATTTAGTAACAGAGCCATAAATTTCCACGAACAATACCGGTGAATCAGCTATATAGTTTTCAACCGCGAAACGAGACAGAATTCGAATTTCCCTAACTGCAGGAAGCGAAGGTTTTCGTTCACGATCGTGAATTTACACGTCAAACTTCAACTTCGCGGTTCCCACGTTTGACACTTGTTTCCAAAGCTAGCATGTCTGCCGTTTGCTGTCATAATTAACGTCGTTTCCAGGCTGTTCCGGCGTTCTCTGGACGCGATGTTTCGGTCGAAAAGTTTTACCGAAAAATTACAACCGTCGAACATTCGTCGTTCGATTAATTCACGGTACGGTCGTTTCATTTTTCTATCGCCGGGCGAAATAAAATTTAAATTCAACGTCGCGATTCGAAGCTTCTCGCCGGGATTCGCGGATTTATGCGACGAAACTTTGGACATGGCGGTTTTACGTTTGACGGTTGTTTCCAAAGTTCGTGACACGGGGCGAGATCGTTTTAGAGACGAACGTGAAACGACTTCGCGCGCACAGCTATGGAAACCTGAGCGTTGATCCAAGAGTACTACTGAAAACTGCCAGGAGATGGTCCAATGAGCTCCAATCTCGTACCACCGCGTAAACAGGGCCATAGATTTCCTTTATCTCGACGAGGGGAATCTTGCTTTTCTGTCTCCTCGTATCGGACGACTTGCCACCGTGTACGTACGCTTTTTTACTGCCCGCCAGAATGCAGTTCTTCGAGATTGCAACGAGGACGCGTCTTAAAGATATCAGAAGCATTCTACCCCGAACCTGAACCCATCGAGACAAACGTCCAACTTGCAGGGAAGCTGTCCCAGATTTATGGTCGCCGGAGAGACGAATACGAATGTTTCTTATCGTCAGCGAGACCTTGGTGTTTTATTAAAAGACTATCGATTTCTGTTTTCACTCCGTTGTTTAAAAATCAAATTATCCGCGATAAATATTTCAAATCACGAACGTTTCATGGATGCGATTAATGACTAAACTGCAACTGTTACGCTCCCCCCCCACAAACTGTTACAATTATTACATGAATATTTATACGAAATTACCGCCATCTGCTGCGGGAGAACCATTATGCATTAAGTTATGTATGCGTTATTAGGTATTTACGCGCAGCTCTACTAAATACATACCGTGCAGAATTATGAATTCCATACGTAATTACTATTAAATAATTTCATGTGCACCTTTCCATTAGAATGTTTAATTTCTCGACAGTAAATGTACAGTTTGATTTGGTTCTCATTACAAATGAAACAATTTTTAGGAAGTCTGAGTTAAAAGTTCCGAAAGTTTCGACCGGTCTCGTCTCATGTTCGGTCGGGAGGAGAGTCGCCGCGGGTGAAATCATCGCTGTATCTGATAGAAGGCTTGTTACCCTAATTGTAGCCAATTCCCGGGCTTCGTTCCTCCTCGCGCGGATGAAGAGCGCCGGTAGAGAGTTTTAATTGTGATCCACCGGTTTAACGCGGATACTTTGCTTGGACGTGTTCGAGCGCCGCAGCAAATAGTTTTATGAACGGTACCGTTCCCGGAAAGTAAATTAACTAATGGAAATACAATCCTGCTTTCGCCACCGCTTCTCTTTCTCCTAGTAACGGCATGCTTTCGCACGAAACTTGCTTTACTATCTTCCATTTCTGCGCTCGCGAAGGAAACCATTAATTCTGGACATTGCGTCGAACTTCGAGGCTCGCGGCGTTTAATGTATATCGATCTACATGGACGAGGTTCTCACGATATACTTCGACAAAGATAGAAATATTATTTCTCTGATATTTTATTAAAAATATTTAAAATAAAGGAATTAATTGCCAATTGCAACAAAATTAAATCGATGTTTACCCACACAGATTATACCACAGCTTCGAAACGCGCAAACAAACCAGAAAACGCTTCGGTTTATTCGTATTCTAACAGGAGGAACCGTAAGTTTGAAATATAGAAATTTCGGTAAAGCACTTCCAGAATGTCGATGAACTTTATTGGATTTTCAATTTTCGCGATCGCTCCACGTGAGCTGAATTGATACTGATTGCTACGTCCTTTTGGTCAAAGGCCAAATGTGGATTACGGAATTCTAAATCGATCAATCGCTATATGCACCTGTATATCGAAAGTCATCACAATCTACTAATACTTGGTATTATCATACTCTGGAAATTTATATGTTATTCCATACTTTATTACGTATCAAATACATCGAGCTTCATTGTATCTCATTTATTGGTATTCTGAAAAATTATTATCTGAATCATTGTTTACTTTAAAGGAATTTTTTTGGAAGGCTTTGGAAGAATCTTTTCGCCAATAATGGGCATTGAACTTTAAAGGGTTAACGTAGCAGGTACTTGATTACATTAATCGAAGTTTGCTAGTTTGCATATCGTTCGAATATCGATTGAACTACAAGTCTACACGAGTATCATACACACGATGTTACATTTTATTTTGAACAACATCGATTCGAGAGCCTGTTACGAGTCACTGTCCTCTGAAGAACCTGGGCCAAAAGCCCAGTTTCTTTCGTGTTGTGTAGATTGGTCCAACGAGAGTACGACAACGTAGAGGATCGTCTCTGGGTCACACACTCAACGACTGCATAGGTTTAAGCCTTGTTAGCCTGTAAGAATTGTAGGTCAGTACGTTAGCAACTGTTGAAGTAAATGGTGTTCTTCTTTTCGCGAGAACTCCTAATTTAATCCCTCCCTACAACTCGACTTCCACACCCTATTCAACAAATATCGCGAGTCTTTTAGAATATTCGTTTTGTCGTACTTAGGTCCACGGAAGAGAAACGATTTATCGAGAAGTTGAAATTACGTTGCGTGCGGAAATTGCAGCAAACTACGGATCCGCAACTTGGAAAGAATCGAAGATTCCTCGAGCGTCCAGCAAGAAAGTGTAAGCAACCGTTCGAAAGTAATTATTGGCTTCTGGATAATCTCGTAGAAGTGATCAAGAATGGTCCCGTATCGGAAATTGAATTAAACCGGCACGAGAAAATCATGACCACTGTATTCTTGTTTTCTCCATTCTCTATTTATTCCCTTTTCCCTCGAGAAAGTCTCTTATCCAGTGGTAGCTATACTAAATAATAAATTGCAAGGAGGTCTTTGTAAGAAGCCTTTACTCTTCGAGTTTGCGATGATTTTAATGGGTTATTGGTTATTCGATGGCCGACAATGGTTAGTTTATGGTCACTGATGGCCAACGATAGGATTAACATTAGGCTCAATCGGAATTGAAACTGGATACACACATATAACGTTGAATTATAAGGCATGTTTCCTTTCTCCATTTCAACTTTCACATTATTTTCTCGTTCTGCGTCTGCTAATGGCCCCTTTTGTAGCCCTCTATCTTAGACATTCGATGGTCCGTTGAGGAGTGCATATATAGGAATAGCTGGTCGAGTACTTGTGAGAGAGTTGAGAGCGTAGCCCTCTGTCGACGAGCGGGGGAGGTGTCGTTACGCTCTACTCGCGTTCGCGGAACGCCAAACGCGCAGCGAGCGGAAAACGCGGAACGCATTAAAGGATAAATATACGGCTGATAACGCTATGGATTCAAACTGTCGCGTCACAGCGCCGAGAAATCTAATTTCCCGGAAGGCAGCTGAAGCAAATTCATTGCCTCTAATTATTTTGCTCGCTTCTCGCGTAGCTCGCTGTTAATTGGAGGCTATTCAGTAGAAGAACACAGCCGCTGCAACACTGTAGCCGGTTTTCGTTGACGTTGTCTCTCCGGCTCTTATTACTCCGGCGAATGTTGCCGGAGTATGAAACAGTATAAAACACGGGCCTCGATTTAGAACCGCTCTCGTCTACTTCTCAATCCTACATTGTCGCGATACCGGCTATTGCCGTGGCAGAGTAGGCACGCGAGGGTCACGAAGACTCTCGTGCCTTGGAATTCATGTCAGTAAATGAGAACTTTCGAGCCCTACATTTGATGTGCCCGGGGGTCGTTCAGAGGATTACGAACGGATTAAACTCAATCGGTCGCTCAAGGCCACTACTTCGATTATGAATCGTACGAGACGCTACTTTTGCGCCTGTTCTATTCGAGAGACAGCGTATGCGTGAAATTTCTTGAAAAGAAAAAATTACTGCGCCTGAAACGTATAGATAAAAAATATTGACTTTGACGGATGGAACTCTTTATTCGTTTATTATTATTACATTTTCGATGTATCAATTTCGAAAATAATTTCTCAGATGATCGATCGACACCCGGCCCGTCGCATCGACCCACACACCCTTAACGGGAACATAAAATATTATTAGGCATTTGTTTCGAAAATTATACCCTTCGTATTTCACCAGTTACCTCACGTATCCTTACTAAGGGTTCCCTTGTAATAGCTCCTACACCCTTCGTATATCACGGTTTTTATCTGTCCTAGGGTTCACTTTAGATCGGTTTCGGATAAAATTCTCGTCCAATGCCACGAGGCTACTAAAGTTTCTTATATATTCTTTTTATCGCCTCGAAAAGATTAAAGGGATCAAGGCAGCGAGCTCCAGAAGCGTCGGTACAAGGGGCGAGATCATGTAAAATGTGTATTCACGAATTCAAGCCAATTTCACTATCCGCGTTTCGTTCTGTACGTTGTATCTTAGAAGTCCCGACTCTTCCCTCTTCCCTGGTTACAGAAATCTTGGACGAAATCTTTTTTCGATACACGCCAGTTTCGTGGACGTTGAAAAACTGCTGCTTAACGTGGCCATCTTCATTAATTACTTCGGCTAACTCATCTGGATAGCTTTTCTGCAGCTTTTATAATACATCAGCACTAGCTGCTTCACCTTGTATTTTTATATTATGGAGATAGATGGCTTCTTTCATTACACTCCGCGAACCTCTGCAAGCTTCAAACTTTTATTCTGCGACCACGTTGCCTCTCTCAACAATAGGATTAAAGAGTGTTAGGGTTTTACTTTGGATTAGGCCTTGGCTCAAAGGAACATTGCGGTTTGATCTTTTATCCGGACCAGTAGAATTGTTCCCATAATTGTGTCGATTTTTTACGACTTCGGTGTTCTCGTTAAATTATATCTAGCTTTCGATTTAAAATACGAAGCACGCTATTGCCTTTTAGAAAATTTGTAACGTGCATCGAGGTCTGAAAACCGATTCGAATTCGAGTCGAGGACGGAGTTGTTATTTATCGGCGTTTGTGTTCGCCATTAGTTTGGAAAATATCCGGGAACAATGGACCAGTGTTTTTTTCAATGCGGCGTACGTTATTGGCGCCGCGGAATCGAGAAAGAGCGTCAATGGCAATAAACGCGAGCTCATTGCCATATCGATCGACGCGTCCATCGTGAAATCGGTTCGACGTTGTTCCCGTGTCGCGGGTAACAGCCGACGTAAATGCGATTTTAATCACCGGCCATACGCTAAAATAGCCGATAGCGTTCGTTACGATACAGTGGCGAAAGCATACATTTTTTCCATGTGAAAATGCGTACAAAGGAGAGGAAATAAAATGGAGAGAAAAGTGCGATTTTTTGACGACGACCAAAATATCTCCGGGATTTTTAACGATACGAAGCAACGTCCCAGAATTTTATTATACGAACGAATAACTAAATATTAGAAAATTTGTTAGGGATTCTTCTCAACATATTAAAACAACGTTCCCTTGTTTTCAAATAGCTATTGCAAATTTGTTTTTCCCTGTTAGTACATTTCTCTTTATATGTAGGATTTGCATCAAGTTCCATTTATTCCCATGCAAGTTACGAAACCCGATATTCGACTTTTATCAACATTTTCCTCGATAAAAATTGAACGACTGTAAATAACACAGTTGATTAAATCAATTCGACGAACTGCGCGTTTAATTCCCGTTCTTTATTTGAAGAACTGGGAGCTTTTAACGAAATGATATTTACAAACTTAAGCGAGATTAACGATTGTCCGATGTTCTATTTGCGTTGGTCGTTTAAATAATGAAACTGAAGACTGACATTACTATTCCGCGGAATCGATATACGCGATAGATAAATATGAGGCTCGATATTCGTTATAAATATGTATTTCAGCTGTTCACGTTGCGACGAATATTCGTCGATGAACATCGAAAGATTTAAATTAAAAAACTAAATTAATTACTTCGTTTAATGTAGTATTATGATACGAATCGTATTTCGCTAATCTGTATAAACTTAATAAGAAAAAAATTACAAAATTGATGACTCGTCGTTTAAGTAATACAACGAGGCATTTAAATTGTAAAAAATGGAAATTCATTCGCGTTGCTTTGCAGATTTCAGTGATTTTTTCCCGCAGTTACGGGGTTAAGAGACCTCGTCAATCGTCCAGACGATTCTACGTTCCGTCAAAACGCGAATTAAGCAAAGAAATATTACATCCGATAAAAAACCGCGCTCGAACGGAATTGTACGGTCCCGTTCCTATTTTCCGACCGAACGGTTTTTCCGTGCAGCCTTTCATTACGCAGAAAGTTTGCGCTGCGGACCGACGACGGCAAAAAGTCACAGCTATTTCATTCTTCTTGGCATGTGCGCTTTTTATGCATTCGCCGCGCAACGTCGAGAATAGGAAGGACAACAATGTTGGAGTCGTTATTTTCCCAAAACCCAATTGACAGAGAATAATCGAAGTTCGTTTGTCGAATTCCATTACTCCGGATTCTGTTGACTACTGCACGTCGAAGTGTCGTCCCAGGGATTCCAGAGGCAACCACAACATCGGTATGCTACGAGATTTTTGCGGGTATTTGTAGGAGGACTCGGGATTTTCGTAGTTTCGTCGAATTCTCCGATAAACAATACCTGGTTCTGCACTTCCCTGCATTAGGGAATAATATCTACAACAATATAAAGCGATTATTAACGTAACCTGGCGCGTGGAAATTAGGACAAAGTTATACAGTTTCAAAATTGCACCTTGTCTGTTTTTACTTTTCGCGATCGTTTCGAGTCGTTTTGGCAAATTTAATCAGCTACGAGGGTTAAAATTGGACGACGTGGAAAATATTTGCAGAGAACTGCATTCTAGTGCATAATCTTCGCCGAGCGTCGGCACTCCGACGCTACAAAGGAGGCAAGAATAGCTCGTAGCAGCGGGAGGGTGGCACTAAACGAGTTCCTCGAGGAGTGTGAAGGTTTCCTATATTGCACCGCATTAGTCGTAGGCAAGAAAGAAAATTCATTACGCGACTAAAGCGCGAACAACTTTCAAATTGTTTTTATCGGAACCGCTTTTTCTGAAACGCTGATGAACCAAACTTTAAGAAACTTGGCACATGTACAAGGAACTGTTGTCGATATTCCAGTAAAACTGGAGGGACGTTCGATAAAATGATAAATATCGGTCAGAATTAGAGAGAATGCGTCACGCGTCACGGGTGACTTCGACGCATGGGGAAAGAAAGACGATGTTTCGCGTGAAAACTCGGACCAGATGTCGAAAGTGCCGAGAGATTAGAAGCACGAAACGTCGAACGGGTATGCTCACAGTTTACCCGTGTCGCGAATTCGGCCAGCTGTGAAAACAGGGCACGTTCGAAATACCTGTGTTGGCGGATTACTTTCCAGGGCGGCGCGACAACAGACACGGCCGTTTCGATTCGCGACAGCGTCAGCAGTAAACCAATTTACCGAGCTTGATGCAATGAACGCGCGTAGGTGGACCGAATAAGGGGAAGCAACGAGATGTGAATGGGACAAGGTCGAAGGTGGCCGGGTCCGGGCGTTTTTCAACCGCGAATAATGCGACAGAAATTAATTGTATCGCGACCGACGCGCGGGGATGGAAGCACGACGTTGGTACATCGGTGGTCGAACCATTTATCACCGACCGTAATGGATACGCTCGGTTTATCATGCGGCGCATAACAAAAAACGATCTTGAAAGTGTCGCGCCTATCTGGACTTTCCATTCTCGCTTTTCATGCTCTGGCCAAACATGTTCGCAGCGTTTAATCGTGATATATCGCGTCTCGCGAAACCGAGATTCATACGCGTACAAATTGCGCTGAAACGTATTAACTTAACAGCAGGCGATTTTCTGTGGTTTATTTCGACACGGCGAAAAAATTGCTGACAATTTTCGCACGATATAAAAAAAATATATATTCGCGTTATCAGCCCCTTTTCCACTGAAATAATGGTAATTGCAACCCTTGTTCAATTATTATAAATTTTACGAAATGGAGTCAATATGGCAACATCAAGTCGTGCATAGTTCTATTTAGAAGTTTCATACACCCTACATATTTTGGGTCGAGAACATATCAAACGTTTCAAAAATGCGTTATTATTTATTCCGCCTTTTTGGACTTATTTCCCCGAAGATTCACTGCCCCCTTTGCGTGTCGCCAATAACGAACCCGCGCAACAATATCTTTGGTCGCGAGCGGTCGTTTAAATCGTTCCATGGCGAAAATCCATGGACGTTGATCAACCGAAACGACGAACGAAAAAAAGGGCGGGCGGGGGACGGGGGGTGATACACGGGTTTCAAATTCATCCATTGTAACTCGCGCGTGGCGTTCGTTACAACGGGCAGGAAGCATTCCCACGTTCTAATAACAGCAGACAGGCGGTACGTTCCGGTTACGTAGATCGGGTGGAAATTAAAGGAATATAAATAACGATAATCGGTAGCCGGTTAGTCGCGCGGAAATTGGACTGCGGGTAATCACTCTATAACAACGCCTGTCCAAATGTGATTTTCAGTCGCAGCATTGTCCGGAATTAACCCATTTTATCGAGCGGTGTTCGATGACAGAACGAACGGACAGATGAACTTCAGCGGAGAGAAAATAGGCTGTTGGCCAGAGTGGACGAATGGGTGGCGACCGTCCCTCGACCGCAAATAACGTGAAATATTTGAAATAATTGTCGACGGAAATTAATTAAAATACCGCGAGACCGGACTGCGACGGCGAAATGCATTAATCGTTGGACGAAACAAAAGCTCCCGCCCCTCTATGCCGCCCCCTCCCTCCTCTGACAGTTTACATCTTCCGCTCGCGGAGTGGAATTAAAAAATGCGGTTGACAACGGAGGGTAGTTTATAAATCGTTGTGCTTGTTCGCTCGTGGCATCGGAATACGTTATTGCGGATACTGCCACCAATGTAATGCATCGAACCGCGACGCTAAGAAGTTTACAAATTGCGACGCAATGGTTTTAAAACTCATTGCAATTTATTACACGAAAACTTATTAGGATTTCTGTTCAATTATAATACTAATGACATTATAAGTGATCTATCATTTACGTTTCGTAACAATTACCAAACACTTTCAGGTGCTTTTTATTTTACATACGATTTTTCTCTCTTTTTTATTTTAACGCAGATTCGTGTCTACATTATATGATACAAAAAGTTTCCTGCATCGATTACATTCATTCAAGAAGGAGAACATTAATCAATAATGGAAGGGAAAAGCCCCGTTTCCTCAATTTGTCAATTACTTTGATCCCTTGGTTACCCAGCAATATCCATTGCCATAAAACATATTAATTTGCACACGGATCAACGTTGCCTTCTTCGCCGGAGCGCGATTCCACGCAATTAACCGTTCCGCCGGATCTATATTCGGTCATTATCGTGGAAAAAGACTCTGACAAACTCGATTCCATTTACAATCGCGGACGAGCGGAACAGTAACGATCAGGATTAATCGTTCTCGCACGGCTCGTAAAAACCTCGAACGTAGAGATTTTCATTTTCCGATTAATCCCGAATTAACCGACTCGATCGATAGTTTAATCGATGATGGATGCTTTCGGCGAACATCGATCGCTGGTTACGGAATAGTGAATTAACAGGGGACAGGCGGCGTCTCTATGTGGGTTCATGGATCGTAAACAATGCGATGGCAATTGATTGAAAATACCGCGAGATTACACGCGAGGCTGGAAGCTGTCGAGCGTTCGCCTGTAAAGATTTTACAGTCGATCGATCCCGTGCGATACATGCCCGCGTGAATTCATTACGCGTTCATTACGAGTATTTATGCAAATTTCGGGACGTCTGTAATCGAGTTCCATCGATCGGTTGCCGACAAAGCCGCCCGTCGTTTCCGGTTTGATCGTTCGAAACGCGCTCGAAGCATCGGCCATTGCGGGAACAGACGTTCCTCGAGCTTTCGACGAACCTGATAATCGTTTCCACAACGCGGGTACAATCGCGTCGAAAACTTTCGCCCCGCCCCTCCACACATAAATAATTCTTAATTGGATTCAGGGACGGGGAGGGATGCAGGCGGTTATTGGCTCCCGCGTGTACAATTATCGGGTTACTCGATTCAACGGAAGATTGCGCGCTATCCGTTCGTTTTGTCAATAAGTTTGTTCCGATGGAAGAAAAATTGTCACGTCCGCGGTTTCGAAATAGAGGATTTCTCCGCGTCGCGAACAAACTCCGCCGGCGTTTCCATGATTTTCCACATCGTCGAACAAACAGTGCCGTTCCACTGCCAAGAAATAATTTATCCGATTAGTTTCTCCGTTTAGCCGGATCGACGAAGAGCCAATTTTATCGCGAGGACTGTTTCAACCGTGTCGGAAGTTCAAGGGTTCCCCGGGTTAAGCCAGTTCCCTAGTTTGCCTTTAGAAAATGGCGAATGGGATTGTACGCGGGGGTATCGATTGTTGTTTGCGAGCAGTCGAACGAAATTAGTCAGTATTACCGAAATCCTTAAGGGAATACGAAGATTAGGGAATGGTTACGTTAGCAACGGGGAGCTATACTGTTTGCACGGTAGGTCGTTGAACACGTTTTAGCATCAACGGCCTCGATTTATAATGACAAGAAGGGGAGCAAGACTTTAAGTTAATGAAATAAAGAGACATTGTTCGTGACATAGTTCTCGCGAGCGATGTTGCGAGCACAGTGTAGAGTGTTCGTATCGTTGCGTCTGCTCGCGACAATCACCCGCTGGGAACAAGTCTTATGCACAAACAAATTTCTGCAGGTGTCTGAAACAGTCTCGGAATCCAGTTTCCGGTTACGCGAACGCGGTAAAGTCGGTTCATTAGTTATAAAATATTGACGCGTCTAACGAAGGAATTCTTTCTTTGCAAGGATGCTTCAGACTCGGGAACAATGTTAAACTTGCAAAATATTGGAAATGCGATTATAAGAACTCGACGTCAGCGAAAACGAACGACGGTGATATTTTTAAACCCTGCTTGTAAAATTCGTCGAAGCCCGTTCGCGATCGTTCGTATTCGGGCTTGAACAATTTTCAACTCGGAAAATATTGGCAACGTAATTCCAAGGAATCGACAGCAGTAAAAATGAAACGTGCGAATCTATCGGGTGAACGATAATGTTTCCCAGCCTCCCTCCCCTTCCTCGGCACGTGAAATTTGTCGTATTTCGAGCGAGAGGACCGTTTCGCGTTCTCGTCGGGACTAATTCGACTTCTGCTCGGGTCTGACTACTATGTATTTTACACACCGGCGCGAAAATTAACTCCGACGGAAGCGTTTAATTGACGGAAATGGATGTGTCTATTGACAGAGGGTTACAATTTCGTTCTGCGCGACTGTAAAGTCGTTTCTCGTCATTTACTCTCGCCTGAAAGTTCCAGGCTTCCCTTGTCCGCGAAGCCAGAGCGTCTGGTAACGTTGCGGAATCCTTAGGGCTGCATTGCGGAGCCGAGGTGTAACCTTTGCACTTTCGACGAACCCTTTGTACGGCTGCAGGCGAGGAGGAGCGCCCTTGTTGTGTTCCCGATGTAACGCGGGTCGCTGGATACGGTGAATTGAAATTGTTTTTACGCGGAGGGATGAAAATTCGACGGTGAAGCGACGCGACGGAAATTTTGATCTGCCTTGTTTGCGAACACGCGCCGCATACCGAAATATCTCGTCCGTGGGCTTAAAGCCCGCGAATTCGTAGAAAATAAATGTTGAAATTCGAATTTCGTGCGAAATAACTTTGCGCTCGATTCCCGGTAACAAAATGTTTTTACGTTGTTGGGAGCATTTTTCGGGCACGAACGAAACGCTAGCCACAGTTTCACAGAGAGACGAACGTACGCGCGGGAAGAATATTTAATCCGTTACGTCGCCTCGTGACATGATTTTTATTTTATATTATTAGATAAACGATATAAATACGTTGAAAATATTTATATTGCACGGTAATCCCTCTCAAAGGTTCGCTGGGTATTATTGGTTTGTAAGATTGGTTCTAAAATTGTTCAGAAGTCAAGGTGAACAATATGGAGGGAAAAAGTAGCGAACGTAAGCGCGGGGCCGCTGTACCGAGCTATCTACTTGAACTTGCTAAGTGTTCGGGTGTTCGTAGACGGTAATCTAGGCACTGGTTGTGGCAACTAAATTGTCAGCGATTTTGCCGAGTCGCTAGTTCGGATGCCACCAATCGATGCGTTAACATCTCCGCCCGGGCGATTTAGCTAACAATGACTCGTCTTACACGAAGCTAATTGCATGTCCAATTGTTACATCGCGAGTGCAACTCGAGCGATTTCGTGAATCCTCGATCTACGTCGCTACGAACGCGCCTCGGTTATTCGTTTTTTTAACTGTACCCAGTTCCAAAAAATTAGACGCGCTATACTTTACAGCGTTTAAATTTAAATAACGTGGAACAGGTAAAATAATATGGATTTCGTTTGGAATACGGATATCAATAATTGTATTTAACATTTGACCACGCACAAACGATATTTTGACCTAGAATCGAAACCTCGTGCTTTCCATGCCGCCAAACAATAATATTATGTCGAAACAAGCAACGACGAAAGCTCTCCGCCACTTTCCTCGTCGTCGTGGGTCCCATAATGCATTCTTGTTTCAAAGTTTCGCCCCGTTTTCCGGCCGCGCCACGGTCAACGCTTCCCAAACTTTTCCATTCCGTTCCCTCGCTTCCTTTCCGACTTACGTCCGTTCTGAATGGTCGTTTTCTCCACGGCTACTCCATTACGTTCCATTACCGGTGCTCGAAAACGCTGGTCAGTCGATCGTCGACGTCACATTTTCTCTTAGGCTCGCTGCACACGAGCAACACGCGCCTCTTTTCAATAGCAATGCGGTACAATTTTCGATCGATGCTATTTTATCTCTAATTTACCGTTAATTTTTATCGGTATCTTAAATCGGTATCTTCGTTGGTTTCTAAGAAAACAGTTTGCAACGCTTTGTTTAAACCACAAATAAATATGCAAGGGGATGATTCTACGTGTGAAAAACACGGTAGTAGTTGTTTATCCAAAAAATCCGTATCGTTCATCGAGAACGCGTAGAACAGAGCGCGACTCGGACACCAGTGCAAGTAGAAAAACTGATCAATGGTCGGACGAGCCAGGGATTCGTTCAGCCACGTACCCGACAAATATACAAATTCAATTATCTAGACAACGAAGCCTCAAAAGGAAAAATGTTACTCTTTTCTCACGCCTTGTTTTTACAGGTAAAATCGATCCTTGTATATACAGGGTGACTCCAGAACCTAGGACAACTCGAAGCCCTCTTCTAAACGAAGATACACGAATTACAAAGAGGAACAAGTTGAATTCCTCATGTGCGGCCATATTTTCAAGTCGTAATGTTTTTGTTTCGTTTAATAAAAAGAAGTATACAGCCAAGCGGGACTTGTGTGTATACAACCTTCAGCCACAGCGAAGGCCTCTCGTTAATCGATTTATGGGATCGATTTTAATCGCATCGAGCCTCTCCCAGGTATCCGCGTCGAGTTGCTTTTCGACGGGCGTTTTCTGGAGCACGTAATTAGAGGCGATCCACGGAGCGTGCGATTCAAAGACGGGAACAAAAGGCGTGGAGGCGATCGCGGCGAGGAAAGCGGCGTCTAATGGCCAATAAAGATGCCGTGATGTTGAGTAATTCTAGTAAAACGAGGGAGCGGTGTTGGCAAATCGTTCGACCAACGTAGCCTACCTGGCCGATCCTTACAAGCCTTACTTCGTCACGGATAACAAAATGGAACCGAGTTTCACGGTGGACGAACGGTATATCACAATACCAGAGCATCAAAAAAATAGAGTTCAAACTCGCCGAATAAATAAAAACTCTGTACGAAGCGAAGGAATTCAGGATTGAAGAGGAAGAGAGTTTCCCTTGTACGTTCTTGCACGTCGCAAATTAGCGGCAGGTCGTACAAAAAGCTGTATATTCCCCTTGTCAGTCCCATTACTAGTCACGGGTTATTATCTCTTCCGACTAAACCGGCGCCACCTTTTTCCTCCCACGCTTCGTACGCCCTCAGCCCGTTTCCTGGTCAACCAACGAAACGCCAGGGACACCGTTTGGTTATTCAATTCCGGGAGCCGAGTGGATGAAACTGTTCCGCCGTATGGAAAGTATTTTGTCTCGTCCCGAGCGCGATAAACCCGTCCGCGATCGCGACGTTCCCAGTAAAAAGGAAAAGACCAGTTATCGTTGCCTCGTCTCTCCACTCTTTCCCTTTCCAAACGCAAACACGCTGGATTCCTGCAGGTTTTATGATAATATTTGTTAAACCGCTTTTACCTCGGACAAGCTGGGAAGCTGGAGGATCTCCCTCGAGGAAACCCTCGTCCTCGATGCGTTATCGATTCGAGCACTAGGAATATCTTTGTCTTCGTCGCGGTTTCGGTACATCTGTTGTATATTTGCTCTATGATTCTTTGCGCGAATGGAAAAGTACGCTCTTACGCGTAACACACTAACGCTATCGAACCTGCAAGTAAAGTCACATAATTTTTAAAACATCGAATACATAGTTTTGAGGGATCGAAACAAAATTTTAATCATTCCGAGAATTATCTGCAATGGTAGTTATTGACGATAACAGGCGTTGTAATGGAACATTGCAGTTCAATCTCAAATCAATCTCTGTATCAGTCAGTCGGATGGATCGTGCCCCATTTACCAAATTGAATGGATGTTGTTAACGAACGGGTAGTATCCTTCAATGGTATTCATTATACAAACGTCGAAGAAAGATGATACGTAGTTCCGAGAACGAAAGTAACAATTTACGAATTCCTAGAAATCTATTGTAACGCGATATACGCTCGACGATATCGATGTTCGAAGATCGATAGTTGACGAAGCTTTAAGCGAATGGTTATTATCCTAAATAACCAAGAATAGAAATGAAACGCGCGAAATGGGCAGGTTTGTCGCTCGTAAGCGATGTTATGCTACGCTCTCGAGAGCCATGAAGGTAAATTGATGTTCTACTAAATAGCATAATCACGACGCGACGTCGAAAGCGGAATGTGACACTTACGCACGAACAATTGCTCGTGAAAGTTTCGTGAGAATTGGATGGAATTTGCGACGTTAAGAACGCGCGTTACTCGAGTTTCTCGTCGTTTCTGGAACACGTTCGGAAACAGTAACGAGCGTCTGAACGCGGAACTTCCCCGTGCGAGCTTTTGTGCGCGACCATAACGCAAGATTCGTCCGACTCGCAAGCTGCGAATCGTGTCGCATCGAGCAACGCATTCCTAGCTTCTCGTCGTACAAAGAAACGGAAACCCATTGTCCGCGAAATTAAAAACGCTGTTACGATTACGATCGGTTGAAACGCGAGTGTCCTTCGAACGGTTCAAAAAAAGAGTATATTGTAACGCGTAACCCAACTACGGTGCTTTTGATGGCGGGCACAGCGAGCAGAAACAATGTCGGTCTCGTGTTTTTGAAAGATGAACGTCAAAGCCGGAAAGAATCGAATTGGATTCTGTAAAACTTCAGATCTACCGGAAGCTGCCCATCTGTTCGCAATGTAATTACGAGAGATTGCAAGCGCTAGTAAAATAACTCTGCAACTTCTGTGAAAATACGGCGATTCGCGAAGTTTATCGTTTCTGCAATGTTATATTTCGTTTCCCCTTAAAATTATTCAGGCTGCTGCAAATTGGATGAACAGGTTTAACGACGAATAAAGTCAAGCAATATCGTTGATCATTCAATTACGTTGGAAATGGTTTTATGCGCGAAATAAAGGTTTAAGGGATATATAAAATAGTACGAAGTCTCGGTAATTGTACGATCAATATTAAATAAAGCAACCGTTCATTTTAATTCCATGCCAACGCGTGCTTCAGCATCTCCGCGGAATAAATAAAAGTGGGTCTTGAAAAGTCAGTCAAGAGAGAACTTCTGGAAATAGAATTTGAGAGAATGAATAAAAGATGCAATTGTATGTATTGTGAAAAAAGGTATTTCCCGATTCGTTTTGCTTTACGCGTAGATCCTCGCTTTATCGTTCCTCGAAATTTCTTATATGCCGGGCCATTTTATTTGTCGCGGTAAAGATATCGTTATTGAAATTCAAATATGTTCGACGGGAGCTCGCCCCGCGGAATATGGAAATGACGAGACACGAATATCTGGCTCGGTTTCCTTCCGCGAAACTGCCCTGGTTTTACTTTCGAGGCTATCCGGCTGAAACTAACGGACCGTAGAATCACCGGTAACGACATTAGTGTACAATTATGACGACCAATCTATGAGTCATCGAGTTTCGAAGTGCAAGAGTGAATTAACCGCATGGGTTGGCTCCGCTGGCACGCTTCCGAACTTCCCGCTACACGTTGCTCGACGAAACTCCGATAATTCACGATCACCTCATTGACAATAATACGCTACCGGTCTGCTCGACGCGCGAGGCGGCTCTTTAAAAACTTTCCCCCTGTCTTTCGCTAGACTATATCTACATACGAAGTGATAAAAACGAGGAATATAATCATAGATCTCTGACCACACATTATATTTGCGGTAAAGAATGTTTTTCTCGAAAATACGTAGGATTTCGGGGATATGTGTATTCACCAAAAATGATTCTAATCGACCCCTGCAACTAAAAATTATTTTTCCAGAACGATTTGAAATTTTTACTTTTCGCCGACAAAATTTAAGTATCTACCCCCTGTATAAATTGGCTTTTCATTTCTAAGATATTTGGTTGGCGCTGTACGAAAATGTTGCCTAATACTTTTTCATAGGTATCTACGAGCTCTACTTCCAAACTAAATTTCAATGGAATCCCTTGACAATTGTAGGAGTTATGGTCATTTGAAAATTGGACCATTTTTATGGGGTTTTTTGCACTTTACGGGTTTAAGAAACAATTTTTCGAATATTTTTCGGATCTCTACATATTCTTCGCTAAAATACGCGTTGTTTACCTTTTGAAACATTAAAATCCTCCAAATTCGTTCAGAAGTTATGATGCTTTAAACATACGCATGAAATTTCAGGGAAACATGCCAACGCATGGTCAGACATTATATTTTCGGTAAGGAATTTTTTTCTTGAAAATGGTTAGGATTTCGCGGGTATATTTATTCACCAAAAATGATTGTAATTAACCCCTGCAACCAAAAATAATTTTTTCAGAATGATTTGAAATTTTTTAATTTCGCCGAAAACTTTGTCCACCTTCTATTACAGTTGTTCGGATAAAATGCCCATTTCGAACACACACTGTCCTTTTGTAATTCCTGTTCCCTGAAGGTGCGCCCGTCCCATGGAAGTCGTAACAAGTACGCACAATGGGCACGAGGTACGCGCGTGCACGACGCAAACAATTCTCGTTGTCCAAACAAGCTGCAAACGTCCTTTTCATTTGGGAGCAGAGTCTGCAGGCGTGGGCGTTATCTTTGCAGAAACGGGTCGTCGGTCGGCGAGGATCGAAAGGGAGGCGGGTCGCGACAATGGTACACGCTCCATCCGCTTCGTATCGCGTCCGCGTTCGATACGAATCTTCCGGGCTCCTTTTCACCGGAGCCGGGTTCCTTTCGACGCGTATAATAAACGTGGTCGATCGAGCGTCTGTCGACGCGAACTCCGTCTCACGTGCAATGTGCAACAACGAGCGGCGTAACATCCACGGGCGCCGCACGTGTCTAGCGTGTTCGACGGTGTGTCCGTGCGTCAACCCGGGGACATTATGCGAGTCTGAATAGCGTTTTCGCCGGTGCCACGAGCGGCCAGCCTGAAAAACGGTGTCAACGACAGCCCGGTGAAAGCGCGCTCTCGATCAAGCGGAAATAACGAACGAAAAATCGCTGACCCGCTTTGACCTTTTACCTCGTGCAGATCCTTTCTTCCTTTCCGCTGTCTTTATTTTCTTCGATTCCGAACCTCCCGAATTTCTCTTGCTAGAAGCGTCGGTAATTTATTAATGCACTCGCCAATGACAACTATAATAGCGTACGATTGATTTCACTCGAACCGGTAAACCGACGGAAGCTCGTGCGATGAAAGTTGGCGGTCGGTCGAGTACTCGCGAGAGAGCTGCAGATCGAGCGTAGCCCTCTGTCGGCGAGCTCAGGAGGCTGACGAGTCCAGAATAGAACTACCGGATGAAATTTGAACCGGATTTCGAGCGCTTCGAAGTGGATATGCATTGTAAATGATTGATTGATATTGCAGTATCGATAGCCCGTCATGCTTCGATCAACTCCATCCTGTTTAGACAGCTACTCGTTGCTTAGTCTATCGCGTTGTTTCATTGTTTACATCGAGTGCTCGAGATCCTGGAGTTAATTAAAAATTCTACGAATGCTTGTTGGCGAAGTCGTGCACCGACGCCGATTATCAATAATCGGATCAGTCACTGCAAACTAAAGGTACGGCGGATTCTCGTTTTATGCAGTAACTTAATTATCCAAAGCGAAGTTCATTATTCCGGGAGTATTCCACGTAATAAGGTGTCGCGACGAGCAAAATAACGTCGTCGCTTTGATCGAAAGTTCCATTTAAAACGTACATCGGCGTCGAGCGTTTGGTTCGCATCGGTGGCGAACGGAAATGGAAATTTTAACGAAGATCCATGAAGGTCACGTGGTTCACTTGCGCTTCCCATTCCGTCTCATTATCTCGTATCGGGTAACGCTTTGAGCGTGGCCGTTAACGAAACCTTTTAAACGCTCGGTCGTCCGTCGGATTGAAATTTATACGGGAAGAACGGATCGGAACAATAATGCATCGCGGGAATTTCGCAGTTGCGGCATCGGTGAATCGCGTGACCGGGAAATGGAGAGGTTGGTCGAGGTTAAAATTTCAGTTCGCGGACCGTCGATGCGCGCTGCTGTGGTTCCCTGCGTGGGAGGATCGAACAAAAGGGCGATGGAAGCGACAGAGTCTATCGCTGTAGACGCTGACGCTATGCTACGAGTATTATAGACGAGGATTCGACAAACCACGGCGACGAGCAATAGTTGGACGACCGTATTTGTCGGTATGAAATTTAAGACGGTCGATTTTCGGCGGAGGAACGAGGTTTATTAAATAAATAAATTTCTCTATGAAACAAGCGGGGCGTAATCGTCTACTTCGAACAGAAAATAAGTGACTACGTATTACCGAGGATTAGATAAACGTGCAAAGCGTTTTAAACCATCCAGAAGAAACCAGCTTCGTTAAAATGCACGCCGGCAGCCAAGCATACAATTAACGCGAAGGGTATTCTCTAACCTGTTTTTCGAATACGCGCAATTTTAGTCACGCGGGAATACCGTGAAACATTACACGTTGTTTCACACGAGACCTTTAATATTAGATTTTATCTGCATCGAAAAATGTTTAAAGTAAATAGCATCGCGATACTGCAACGTTTCATCTCGAGCACCGGCCGGAGCGTTAAATCCCGTCGAGCAAGAAACAATTTTAGGGATTTCCATTAGGTCGTGCGGCAACCAAATTGCACAATTCTGGCCCCGAAGCTGAAAGAAGCGGCCAGCTTTCGTGGCTCCGCGACCCATTATAATATGCTCCGCCAGTAGCGGTATTACATCCGAGCTTTTAATATCATTGTCTCGCTGACCCGGCGATTCGAGTGTTTCCCCGGGTGCTTCCGGTCAAAATTAAAATCTGCTTTGTGCGGGCAATTTCGCGCGTACGGGTTACAAGCTGACGGTCTTAGAGCCTCGACTGCGGATAATAGCTTCTGAAGAAATTCGTTCCGTTTCCAGCCGTATCTCTCTCGCTTTCTTCGTCTCTTCTCTCATTATCGTCTGAACAAAGCCCCCGTTTAAACGTTAGTCGCAACATCTGCCAGCGTACGTACAGGAAGCCACTCCGCGGAGGGATGAGAAGCTAACACGGCAGCCACGAAGCTTGGCTCCACCCTTTCGCGCGGCACCACTAATTAAAACCAGTTCCCTTGATCACGCATCGCGCAGTTCGCGCGATTGCAAGGCTTTCCCAGAGTTTTCGAGGCACCGAACTTGCCGGATATAATACTCAGTTTCGTCGCGATGCGCTCGTTGCTCCCGGGACAGATTAGCGCGAACACACGAGTTTCGCCGGAGACTATTTATTCTGTCGCATCAAAAAACCTTCTATTAACTTCAACCAGGGCGACGAGGCCCTGGGAACATCCGTAAACGAAATAAAAAATTACGGAGCCAAAGAATTCTATTTAAAAACGATCGAATACCCCCGACTTCTCGAATGTCTCATTCGTCTTCTATTTCAATTTTCTTTATTAATATTATCTGACATTAGCTTGACACAGTATACATTATTTGTCGTTGGTCGTCATGATTTTAATACAAGAATACCTGCATTTTGTTGATAAAATGGCAGACATTTTTCCAATTTCTGTTAATAACAACGACCATAATAATAATAATAATAATAAAGAATAAAGTTTAATATTTTATCTCCAACTCAACCCGAGGCTAATTCAGGCATAAAATTATTTTTGCAAATATCTCGAAAACGAAGGTCGAGCGGCGGTGACATGTATAAAGAAGAAATCTTCATAACAGAGACCTTGAGAACATATTTCAAGGTCATCGAAATTGGCGAGGAATCGCTAAAGTAAATAATTATCCAATATTATTATCCAGAATAATTCCCACCATTCGTCACCGTTGCATCGAGATTAACGTCGAAAGCTGAGCGAAACGTTGCTGAAACAAGCTTCGTTCGGGTCAAAGCTTTGCGACGAGTTAGCAAAGGGCGCAGTATCGCTCCGTGCAGCACCGTGGAATACGATTTGCCAGGAGTCAGAGGCGATAAACATCTCAGGGAAGTAAATCAACGAATTATATCGCTTTGTCGAAAAAAAGGGGATGTTTAATTTAACAGTAAACGCGCCCCGTGACGAAGCCCCGTCGAGATAGACCGGCGCAATGGGACGTTTAATCTCCATCGGGAGCAGCAAAGTCTTCGAGAACTGTTTTCATTTCAAACTTTCGGATGCTGAATGCCAGACACTTGCCAGATTTTACTTCCGAGTAAATTTCGCGTTAATACAAGATACCTGGTGATTACAGTGAGCGCGGAATACCCTCGAAGCTGCGAAGAACTTTCAGTAGCACCACGGATGAAGATATAACAATTTTTTGCGTCAAATATTTCTGTGGATCGAGAGATATAAGTTACAGAAAACTGTCAGTGAAAATTCTGATAAAGCTATCGGTAATTTAAAAATTAAAAGGTTCGATGTCTCTTTCGGTTAATCTAGCAAACTTTTTAATACGTATTGTTAAGAGTTTGAGGTGCTAGAGATCGTTCCAATTTTTTAAAATGTATCTTGCTGTATGTTTGATAAAGCGTAACGAAATTGTCATTGTCTTTTTAACTATCGTTAAATTATTTCTCAACGTGATCTGGAATTGCGTTAAAGCTGCCATCCGAATTGATTTCCTGAATATTACATCGCCCAATCGGACACAATAATGCAACGGATTAGCGAAACTACGGTGCGGCTGTTTCGCGGCCAGTTTACCGTGTATTAAGTCACTTAATTAATATCCAATGTTCCCGGAAATGCGCAACACACGCGGCGTGCTCGTATCGTGGTTACGAGGTGTCCCTTCGCGCAGATTGAAGAGGAGCCATAAACAGAATCCAAAGGAGCCTTGAACGTTTCATCCAGCGAGCTTCGTTGAATGCGTCTCCACGTACCTTACAATTCTCCCCATCAGACTCGAGGTGATAGGTTACATCAGTTGGTAATTAACGTGCTCGGTGCTCGACATAAAAGCGACGCTCGACACGGGGACCTTGACACAACGAAGAAGGGAGAATCGAGTTACGCGTGCATGTTGCTAATTCGTTTATGTAAGTGATTTGCAAATCAACGTAACTCGACGACGACGCGTGCGAGAAATTCGATAACGTTCGACTGCTCGGCGTTATCGACCAACAGGCGGCGCACAATCGGCCAAAATACGCGAATTAATCGGTGTTATTAACGTTAATACAAGACACTGATTCTCTGTCTCCAAAAATTATTTCATTCAAACTGCACGAACTCTAACAGTAACTTTAACATTCATTGCCTGCCTCGTTTAATAATTATTGCGAATTGTTAAAGGGAGTACAAGCTTTCCAAACATCGAATTTAATTTATTCTTCCGATGTTACTCACGAACTTTGTACAAACACGAATCAAATAAAATAACAAGACAAATATCTCCATCATTAAATTACTTTTACTTAGTTATTCAAACGAAGGTTTGTGTTTCGAAAGCATCGTTATCTTCCGAGCACTGTCTCTCTGTGTCTCGGAACCGAACATTTTAAAGCGTCGACTTCTCCTATCGTCTCGGCGAAAGTTTCAGCTTACAGAATGAAAAGTTGGCTTCGCGTAAATTTCAAATAATACTTCGTCGTGAAAATACGCGGGCGATTCTTCGCGAAGCAAGGTGTTTCCGCGTTCCCTCGCGCAGGTTATCGAATATGGAACTGTCGACGAAGCACGAAGTTCCCAGCGGCGCAAGTGGTTCGAGTCAGCCAATACGGCGCCGTTGTAGCCACGCCAGTGAAACAAGTCAACTTAATGTCCGACCACGAAGGAGACTCGTCCGCTCCCAGAAGTTGCGCTTTGTCACTGTCACTCGTGCATCAGATATTTAGAAGTTGTTAACGACCGACTATCCACCAAAATTTGATCGTTTCCTCCGGCGTCGTGGCAGCTCTTCGACGATGCAGTCATGCATAACGTAGCGACGCGGGTAAACAAAGGGGGGAGAAAAATGGGGAGACCGAAGAAGCTTGACAAACAAAGAACAGAACGACCAGACTTCCGCGCTGAATTCTTTTGCGTATTAAATAGGATTTCTCTCTTTTTCATAGGATGACAGAGGTATCTCTGGCCTTTGTCGGGACGCAAAGGCCAGAATGTTTTACAATTATTCTGGTTCAACGATTTTTCTGGAATGTCATTCCGCGAGCTCAGCTAGACTTCGAAAAGTGTAAATAATTGGAGATACAACACGCGCAGAATACAGTTTCTCGGACTTCTACTTCGAACTTTTGGCCATACACATAGATTGCAATTTTATTTTGTAAGAAGTGTACGTGTTTGGACCGTGGGAGTGAGGTGTTTAGGTTTAAGTTGAAATACGTTCGGGGGACTGCGACTCAAACTTGTGTTTTGTTTAGATCATTATGAAGATAGGAATAAGGAAGGTTCGACTTTTTACGTTTACGTTTTACGTCTTTCTTTTATGTTCTTTATGTTAAATAGTTAGTAAATATTAAGTAGTATAGTTTACATAGTTACGTTTATTGTCCACGTATTTCAATCCGACCATACGCATCTGACCATCTTCGACAATCCTTACAATTTATATAAATTTAAGTTCCACTTGCTGTTGAATAGAGCAAACATCGTTTTCCTTGAAGTATTTCTTTTCGATCGTGTTGAAATAACGGGTAAGCCCGCGCTCGCGATTCCGTGCCTCGAACGCAGCAATAACGACGATTCCGGTAACGATTATTCCCCATTAATTAACAGATGAAATCAGGCGAACGACGCGCAATATCCGCTCGGCCGCGAAAGTAATCCGCGAGGAGGCGGAGACGGCGTCGTTATAAACTTTTACGCGGTCGTAAACCGAGAAATGAAGTGACACGGGAGAAGTTGGTCAGAAAGAACGAGGGGGTTGCAACAGGAAGCCAGTGGATATTGCAAATTTGCGGGTCACGCGGAAAAAGCATTCGCGGGCACGCTTCGGGCCGCGAGGGATGAAATATTGAGCCGTCCCAGAAAATATCGCGCGTTTTAGTCACTTTGCTTCCTGGTTATTTTCACCCTATTCACCCGATTGAAGCGCAGTCGATGTAAATGTATACTCTAACGCGTCAAATTGAAATATTCGGTGAATAAAAGTAATTTTCCATTCATTGCACGGCCATTTAAAATTAAGATTAGCAGGGATGGTCGTCGTGAAAATTTGGTGGATAGTTAACGTGGTCATTGACGGGAACCACGGTGCTTGGATAGTTATTTTATAAGCGATAGTCCGGGGTTGGCCACCGCGCAGTAAAGAGTTAATAAAGGTTAGAAATGGCTGGTTTATAGGCGACCGTTATTCAGTCGTTAACGATTCCTTGGTGTTCGGAACGCGCTCAGCTTTTCGCCATTTTTCCAACTCTCCCCGGGTTTTTATTTTATTTCCGCTGGTGCGAGACGACTGCTGCGGTATTAAATGCCTCGTAATTACAGCTGCGAACGTACCGCCGACCGGTCCATTTTGCGCGTTCCCTGATAAAAGGGACTCGTTATAAGAAAATCGAAGCTTTTCTGGAATATCGTCGGTCGGCGCTGATAAAGACAACGGGCGCGAAAGAGGGCAAGAAAATTAAAATAACAAAGGAAACAATTAAACGGGATCCGTCGTAACGGTGTATCGGAGGCAGGGAAACAATTTCACGAAACAGATAAAACCAGGATACGAGAAACCAGGAGAGATTGATTCCGCTCGAGAGATGATCGAAATTTATCTTCGCGTTTTAATCGGCCTAGGAACCATATCAAATTTTATACGATATTCCGATTTTCCTTTAATGAATTAATTGGTGTAAATCCAATTATACATTCTCCAGAATAAACCTGTTTTCTGATATAATTCACAGTCTTATGAGACACAAACAATGGTGGGGATGACCCGCGCCATGTGGCCATACTGTAAATTCGTTATATTAAATTGCTTCTCGAGGCTATATTATCATTTACAGGCACGTTATATCTATTCTTCCGACTGATATCTGAACTTGAATCCCGTTTCAAAAGTAAGAACGACTGTATCTTACTAACACTTTGCGATCGACGCAAATCCAACAGAAATTGTCAACTTGCCGATAACTTTTTCTACGAATTTGACAGTTTATTTAGAGATTACTAGTACCAAGGTTACGACATCCCGAGTTACATTATCGAGCAATTTATGTCACTTTTTACAAACCAGAAGAACGTTAAATTCAAATGATGTTATTTATCGTCTCTAAAAACTGATCGTAAAACGATATTCCAAGCGTAAATGAAAATATCGTACATAAATGGAGTTAACTATTTATGAACGTATAGAAATACATTTTTGGAACAATTTTTTATATTGTTATTGTACTGTAATAGGTCCTACTTTGGCAGCGTTATTTTTCATATCGCAAAGAATTTAGATTGTACATCGAATAAAAATTTTATTTAAACCTTCCCACGGGCTTTCGTTCGTCAGGAGGTGAGTGTAAAAAATTCACCAATAATTTAAATTTAAAATACAATACAAACGAACGTTACGTTTACAGAGTTTAAAAATGAATCTAAAATTTGTATTCGTTATTCTCGCATGAAATTTATCCAACTCTGGTCTCTGACCTCCCGACCCTGCATTGATAATCGCCGGCACTATGTACGATTAGGTAAAAACTAATCGCCTGGCAAAGCCAAATCAGTCCGTTTCTATATTTGAAGGCGAGAAGATGTACCCAATGGACCATGACTTTTGTGTTTAAACCGAGTAATTGGCCGGGGCGATGAAATGAGTGACATAACGGGCAGAGAAATTGTGAGATTTACCATTCAAACGGACCGTACAAGGAGATTCTGTTTCTCTTCTTAAAAAAACGGAAATAGAAACGGTGGGCACTTTTTTAAAACTGGTTTAGAAACGTATCGTCCGTAATAGAAATTTAAAAACTAGTATTCTTTGTAACAGGAAAAAATGTTTTTGTTCTACTTGATCGTTATCGTTACGAACGTGCTGCGTTTCATACTTCGCCCACTGTTCAATTATATTCATAGTAATGAACCGTTGAGAGTACCACCGATCGCGCATCCTCTGTTAAAAGTCACCGCGACCACGTTAGCCAGAAGGATCAGACAGGGACAAGTGAGTGCATATGTTTTATTAATCGTTTAACCGTGCAAGTCATGCTATTACGATCCCTCCTGTTTTACTATCAAACACAGAATTATCTAATAAAGAAAAAGAATCTTTCGCAGTTTCGTAATTCTTAATTCGCGCATAAATACAGTAGCGCAGGTTTACTTCGTTAGACAATTTTCGCAATGAAATAAATTTACAACGTTTCGTTTGTGGGATAGCTTTCTAGCCAGACCGTGGTGGAAGTATACATTCAGCGTATTAAGGAGGTAAATCCTATCCTGAATGCAGTGGTAGAGGAACGATTCGAAGCGGCTATAAACGACGCGAAAATTTGCGACGAAAATCTGAAAACTGGGAACGTTATCCCTGCTATTCTGGAAAGAGAGAAACCGCTGTATGGAGTACCAGTCTCCATCAAGGAATCCTGTGCCCTCGAAGGTAATAAGCTTCCTATAAAGACTGTGACAAACCAGGTCAAGCTTGACCCTTTGGGAATTAATTTTTACTCTACGAGGAAACTTTAGGTCAGAATGTTGTATACAGGGTGTTCGGCCAATGGACGAAAATCAAAAAGTTATTAAAAAATTAAATTAAAAAATTTCAAATCGTTCTGGAGAAATTATTTTCGATTGCGGGGCTCAATTACAATCATTTTTGGTGAATACACATACCTCCGAAATCCTACCCACTTTCTAGAAAAAAATTCGAGAATGTGCTGACATTTTTCGACGGAAAAAACAAATTTCAAATTATTCTGGAAAAATTATTTTCGGTTGCGGGGGTCAATCACAATCATTTTTGGTGAATAGACAAACCCCCGAAATCCTGCGCATTTTCGAGAAAAAAGTTCAGTATGGGCAGAACTTTAAACGTTAATAACTTTTTAACGAAGCCTCCATCAACAAATTGGTATTCTTGATTTTCGTTTTATTTTGGCCTCCAAAATCCTCCATTAAAATTTTTCCCAGGGGTGGCCGAACACCCTGTATAGTAATATTAATAATCAATTTCGTTCCCTTTTGGATTACGATTACAAGCGATAGAACAATAATAGAACCTTCTATTTGGAGAAACTAGAAGCCCCCCTTTTCTCTTCTGTCTATCTTCTTCGGTTTCGAGAAAGCAGCTTGTAATTCTTTATTTGGTCCACGTGGTTCGTTCGAAATCAGGATTGAGTTACACGAGCGGCAGCTTGGCGAGAAAAGGAGTGAAAGCTTCGAAAGACGGATCAGCGGTGGAATTACTGAAGAACGCTGGAGCTATTCCTCTGTGCGTCACCAATACGCCCGAACAGTGCTCGGGATATCATTCCGCGAATTTCCTTCATGGCACGACAAGAAATCCATACGACACGAGGAAATCGGCGGGGGGATCCTCGGGTGGGGAGGTAATAACCAAAGTCGTGAAAAAGTACAGCAATTCTCGCTTTCAGGTCCGGACTTTTACCGCTGGTTCACTGTTGATGTTTATTATCACGAGCAATCCACAAATTTTTATGCGATCAGCGATTTATCTTCGCTCGATTCCGTTTATGTGATCCGAAAGCGTGAACTAGCACGATTTTTATTAATGAAAAAATCAATGTCCAGATTCGAAGCAAATGTTGCTTATTGCAGGGTGCGTTGATCGGCGCTGGGGCATCGATACTTGGGCTTGGTTCGGATCTGTTGGGGTCGATTAGGGTACCCAGCCTCTTCAATGGTATTTTTGGTCACAAACCTACACCAGGTACCCCGAACAGCTTATAAATTTCTCTCAGCACACGCCTCGTAGAATTAAAAGCAAATCAATTTTGTACAAAGCATACATTCGTTAGACATTTATATTTCATAATCACTACCAATCATATATGTTTCAAATCGCGTTTATTCCAATGCAAGGTAATGTTTTAATCACCCGAATTAATGAATCACTGAATTAAATATTATGTTACTAACCAATCCCATCATATGTTGAGCGAAGGAATATTATTTTCCTTAAATATAATTGGACCTATATTCTCTAACAGTATAACTTGTCGGTTTAAAAAAATTCGCTAATAAATATTTAGTTTACGAACGAGCCTGATATTCGTCCGTATCTGCTCCGCAGGAATTATTCCTAATCGCGGGCATATTCCGGATTTCAAAAACACATCGTTGGAATATATGTTCGCCTACGGTCCCATGGCGAGATACACGGAAGATCTTTACTTGGCTATGAGAGTGCTGAGTTCCGAGTGCGAGACACCGTTGCGTTTAAAAGAGCACGTTGACTTGAAAACTCTACGAGTGTTTTACGCGAACAATATCGATAGCTACTGTTGCTTCGGTTCGACTACGCCGGACATAAAACAAGCGATTAAAAAGGCCACGTGTTATCTGTCGCAGAATGGTGCACAAGTAGAACAGGTATTAACGTTTAAATAAACAAGTATATTTTGTAGAATCTTGATTCTAAAGAGATTCGTGTGTATAATAGAATTTTATACCTGGAAGAATGGTCGAATTATTTCCATATGTTTCCTGCACTGCCATTGGAAAAATAGTGCGCTTATATTTTCTTTATTTCTCGGGCAATAAAGTGCAGAACTTTACGATATTGCATACTCAGTGGTGGGTTTCTATTGCAGTTGTCGCAGGAATGGATACGCGATTCGATCCTCTACGTGCTATTCACTTTTCTGGCAGACGACGTGCCTCAAGTGCTTCTGGATCCTAAACAGCCCGACGTAACGCTAGCATTATAATATTTTTATCATAGCGGACTACGCGAATAACTTTAATCGTTTGGACGAATATCCTGACGTCAATTTATAAACTTAATAATTACTTTTCCTTTGAGAGAAAATCAAATTTAGTTTAATAGTATATTAGGCCGCGCATGAAATATAAATAATAAAATTCCCCGCAGAAAAAGACGAGGGCGAGCCTCGAAAATTTGAAGGCGATGTTTGGTTTATCGAACTTCACGCTGCAGCCTATCAGTTTCCAACTGCTGGTGGACAATCGTGGATTTTGTACACCCGCGGAAAAAGATAATATAAAATTGTTGACGGACAACATGCGTCAGAAAATCAACGTACGTGTGCAATTTTGATCTAACGTACAGGATATTTGTTTGGAGAACTTTCATGGCCCACTAATGTGCTTACAGAAACTGTTAGGCAACGACGGAGTGTTTATATTTCCCACGTATCCCCAAGCGACAGCGGTACCGGAATTAATTTTCCTTCAATCCTTTTTTAATAAATATTGCACGTTCTGTAACGCGTTGCAATTACCATCGACCCATGTTCCAATGGGATTGAACAACGACGGTTTACCAATTGGGTTTCAGGTAATTAATCTTCGAAAAAGTATTTTTTCCGTTATCCATTGAGTTATCGGTTGATACCGGGTCTCCAATTATGCTCGAGATTAAAAAATCACTACGTAATCGCGAGTAATTTGGAACTATCTCATATCCACAAATTAACGTTAAGCTTCTTTGAAGATGCTGGCACACGTGTACGCCTATTTTCAAAATTATCTTTTAAATTAAGTTTTCTAATAATATAACATGATTATACGAAAATTAATACAAATTTTTGTTCATTTCTGGCAAAATAACTCGTCTCTGAAGAGATTTGATTATGACACTTGATACTTTCACGAATGCTTTTCTGCTATCTAAATTATTTCGATCGTTTCATTTGCCATATTTGTTCTAGTATTCTACAGGGTGACAAAATTGTGGGGAATTGTGTTTCAGGTGATAGCGGCGTCTTATCAGGACCGACTTTGCTTAGCAGTGGCTAGGGAATTGGAAAAGGCCTTCGGGGGTTGGATACCTCCCACCAGTTGAATATTAGTCTCATCGATAAGGAATCTTCGTGTTCTATCTAGACCAAAAATCATTACTTGTATTATATCGTTGTTGTTAGTAACTAAACCTATCTGTATATTTAGACTTCGCGTGGATAAGTCATCTAAAATACAGCATGTGGGTGGACAAAAACATTGGAACGTGACGATTAATGATTTGTTTTATATATTTTTCTTTATTTATTCGACGTCTTTATTGCTCAAAAGAAAAGATACAGAAATTTTAAAAGAACGATAATATTTGATAGAAACAGTAAAAAGCGAAGTTCAACGATAAGACAGCTCTTTCGGTTTGTATTATCTTAAAGGTTACGGAATAATATCTGAGAATATTTGGAATATCTCAGTTTCTTTCGATGAAACGTTCTGCGTGTTTGTGTTATTAATTTTTAAAGAAACAAGGAAATGATTCGCATTTTCTACGCTTGACAAGCAAGTGTCCGGTGACCTATGGTCGGCAGTTTATACTCGAAAGTGAGCCCCGGCAATAGTGAAAGAAGTGGTAGAGGAAACCTCAACGAAGCGAAACGACGAGGCAAAATGAAATATCGTTTTGTACATGCTACTAAAAGTGCTACATAGTAGCTATTCCACGGTAATAAGTACGAAACAAAATAAAGCTATTATCATTTGCGCGGTCGTCTGTGAAATAAACTGAGAAATAACAGGTTTATCGTGTATATATATTACCACATCGCTGAAAAATAATCGCGTGGATTAATCAAAACATTCATTAATCCTTTTATAATAATAAATTTTGTTACAGTTTTTAATTAAAATTTCATTACTTCTAAAGTCAGATAAGTTTTTCTTTGTATAGACTATAGTATAGTTATTCTATTACATAGTTATAAAGATTATACGAAACTATGTTAAATTAACTTTACTTTCACGTTTTATCAACCATTTTAACCGTTTAATGGTGTATTCAATTTATTTCTCCTTCAATTAAACCGAAAGTAAAGTGAAATGGACTTCATAAAATTGTCATTCTGTTTTAATAGAAAGTTTTGTTTCGTAATTTGAAATGAATTTATAATTTTATCTTCAGAATGGCCAGAATCTATAAATGAAAAGCAAAACCAATATTTTGTTTTATATGTAATTTTTATCAAGTGATTATACCAGCCTCCTATTCTGCTTTGCAAATAGTCTAACGTCCAGATATTGCGTAATATTCATATATGTAAATCACCGTTGCACATAAATATGGAACACGCAATCGTTTGCCGATAGTATATTAGCTAAATGAGAAAAATGATTCGTTACAAGAAGTGGTATATACGAGTCTATTCCTAATGAAAACACCAATTAACATAACTGGTTGATGTTCTCAAGACACCGGATACATTAAATAGTTACAAATGTTACCGCATTGATAAAATAGCTTCAAACTATTAAGTATATACAGGGTGTTCGGCCACCTCTAGCAAAAATTTTAATGAGCGATAGTAGAGGCCAAAATAAGACGAAAATCAAGAATACTAATTTGTTGATGGAGGCTTCGTTGCAAAGTTATTAACATTTAAAGTTCCGCCTGTAGAATGACAATCCGCTGAACAGCTGGTTCGCGCGGACGGTTGCGGCAGGCGAGTGCTAGTGGTTCTCACGCAGCATGAAAAATTCTGATTACCGACATTATCGACAGCCTTAGATTTTTGTCCACTTATGGGAATGCGAACACCTTACGTTGAATAAGATTCAACCTGTCTTATGAAAATCCAGAAGGGCATATCAAAACTAGTCCGACGAGATTTTCACAGAGAAAGGGTGAATGCCAGTTCCAATACACAATGTTGTGAACAAAAATCACCCACATGCGATTATACACGCCCCACGATTGTCCACAGTGTCCACAAGTATCCACAAATAATCCTTTCAGGCACTAACCACTATGCAATTAAATAAACACGTACCGCGATTATGTTATTCGTGAATGTCTACGTGTACGTGTATCACGATTCTTCCGAGTTACTTACGAATAAAACTGTTATTAATTTTTCAAATACACTTCAATTTAAAAATGTAAAAAGGAATCGCAGGATAAATGAAATTTTCGCATCGATTTACGTTCACGGCGAAGAATGTAACAATACTAGCAGCTGACTGTGCCATCGATCGACGAGGTTCAGAGAAACATATGCCGAACAGGCCCCGATTCTACGTCACTCGCCTCGCTTATCTCTCTCACACACAGCGGAGACAAAGGGCAGCATCGGCACGTGTTCGGCCAGCTAGTCAGTCGTAAAACAGTATCAGTCAAGCTAGTTCACGCGACACATTTCAGTTATGTATTAAGTAGCATGTAAGAAATACAGTGATATAAACAATCAGCGAATACTTATTAAATTCCTGTTTACATTTTTAAATTGAAGTGTATTTGAAAAATTAATAACCGTTTTATTCGTAAGTAACTCGGAAGAATCGTGATACACGTACACGTAGACATTCACGAATAACATAATCGCGGTACGTGTTTATTTAATTGCATAGTGGTTAGTGCCTGAAAGGATTATTTGTGGATACTTGTGGACACTGTGGACAATCGTGGGGCGTGTATAATCGCATGTGGGTGATTTTTGTTCACAACATTGTGTATTGGAACTGGCATTCACCCTTTCTCTGTGAAAATCTCGTCGGACGAGTTTTGATATGCCCTTCTGGATTTTCATAAGACAGGTTGAATCTTATTCAACGTAAGGTGTTCGCATTCCCATAAGTGGACAAAAATCTAAGGCTGTCGATAATGTCGGTAATCAGAATTTTTCATGCTGCGTGAGAACCACTAGCACTCGCCTGCCGCAACCGTCCGCGCGAACCAGCTATTCAGCGGATTGTCATTCTACAGGCGGAACTTTAAATGTTAATAACTTTGCAACGAAGCCTCCATCAACTGATTAGTATACTTGATTTTCGTCTTATTTTGGCCTCTACTATCGCTCATTAAAATTTTTGCAAGAGGTGGCCGAACACCCTGTATATAGATATAGATATATAGATATTAGTACAAATTTTGTTATAAAAATAAATTATTAAGAGATGTTCTTTTTCTATTGATATTAATTAATACCACGTGGTTATTACTTCACACATTCGAGTAACACAAAATTCCTAGAAATTCGATCGTGTTACATCTCTGTTCAAGCAATCCGGTCTGTTAAATACGTCATCTTTATTATTTATTTTGTTATTCCTTTCTTATTTGATATTCTACACTTGACATAATTTTCTTTTTTACTGCCTCCAAGGCTAGGTTTATAACATATAATTGTATTGGACACATTTCAGTGGCAGTTGTCACTATATCTATAGAAATAGACATGACTGGTGATATTTAAAGTTCGTCTTTAGTTTTGCAGATCATTAATAACAACGCAAGGTTTCATATAATCGATAGTATTTTCATCGCGTGGCATCAATATGTCTGTTACGTCGTCGTGACAGATATATCTAAATCTCAGGATAGGTCACAAAATTCGCATTTTGGCGGATTGTTGAATCTCGAAGCATTCGAACTAACTCGTACGAATAAAATTCTTGCGTTCTTGCATAAATACATTCGTAAAGACGTAACGAAGCGTATACGAAATTGAACTATCATTCCCAAAAAAAAATTTAATCATCGAACCGCTGAGCATACTTTGGCACGCTCTGACCTCTCGACACTGCATCTGGAATCGTTGATACTTGTAACGGATACGTAAAATACTGGTCGACTGGCGAATCACAGCCAGTGTACACTCGCGTGCGAGACGGAGGAGTTGCGTCAGTCGGTTCGCATTTTTCTTTTTAATAAGATTCACCGAGCATAGAGGAGAGACGAGACACGCGAACGTAGACGAATAGTTGGATTTACGGCTCGATCGTATCGACTTGTCGTCGAGTGTAGCAAGTTTACGACTTGTCGCGGTCTGAGAAACACGGATGGTGTGCGCTGTGTTCATCTAGCTTGAAGACGCGTGGATCGGAAGCGAACTTTCGAGGCTCGGTACACTAGATAGCAGGCAAAATGATTGTCGCCAACATGATAGTCGTCTCTATGCACCTATTGCACTTTGTTCTCCGCCCTCTGGTCTATCTTGTTCGCATCAGGAGACGGCCGAGCATACCATCGATCAGGAATCCTCTGTTAAGAGTCAGCGCGACCACGTTAGCCAGGAGGATCAGAAACGGAGAAGTAGGTTCAGGTTAAATTATTCTGCCGTTAGAAAACAGATCAAAAGTTCCAGGCGTCAGCTATTTAGAAACATTATAAAATCACTTAAACCGTAACCGTATTATATTTTATGTAACTGCTTTGAATTGTTAAAGCTTACTAGTCAGACCGTAGTGGAAGCATATATAGGGCGTATTAAGGAAGTGAATCCTTTCTTAAATGCCGTGGTGGAGGAACGATTCGAGGCGGCTGTAAACGACGCGAAAATTTGCGACGAAAATCTGAAGTCTGGAAACGTTGCTGCCGCTACTCTGGAAATTGAGAAACCGCTTTACGGAGTGCCAATAACTGTCAAGGAATCCTGTTCCCTCGAAGGTGAAACGCATCCATTAAAGATACATTAAGCCCGTTGGACTCTGCGATAAACGCATTTCATTTCGTGTCTCGAACAATGGAACTTCAGTGGTGGACAGTGGTGGATACATAATAACAAATGGAGTTTCGTGTAATCGTTATAGCCATTTTCTGTTTCGATAATTAACTCGAGATTTAGGAACACGATTAAGAAGTTTACGTATTTATATATTTAATAGTTAAATATTTGTATTCGAGTTTGAGATGTGATTCTACGTGTTAAAATTGTTGAATTTGGATTTGACTTAAAAATTTTGTAAAATTAGGATTGAGTTTGACGGGTGGCACCAAGGCGCGAAGAGGAATGAAAGCTGCGGAAGATGGGGCAGTGGTAGAAATGCTAAAGAGCGCGGGAGCTATTCCTCTATGCGTTACCAACACGCCCGAATTGTGTACGGGGCTTCATTCTACGAATTTCCTTCATGGCTCGTCGAGAAATCCATACGATACGAGGAAATCGCCAGGAGGATCTTCGGGCGGAGAGGTAATAACTGTACCTGCGTACAATAGTACAATACGTACAATAATCCTCGCTTCTATGCCTAATCCTCATCCCGGACTTAAGAGCAGCAATTATCCCAATTTCCTACCTATCAGAGATTCCTCTCGGTCACGGCTGGATTCGGGCAAAATTTATTCACGAATAGCAAATTAAATTTTTAAATGTTTTTTAATTTTCCTAAAATGTTATTCAGCAAATTCTCGTTGTAGGGTGCGTTGATTGGCGCAGGAGCGTCGATACTCGGGGTCGGTTCGGACATATTGGGATCCATAAGACTGCCAAGTCTCTTCAATGGTATTTTTGGTCACAAACCTACACCAGGTACACGTGTTCTCTGTTAACCAAGGTTTAGGTTCTCGAACAGCTAGACGAATAAAATGGATTCGGCGTTTGATTCACAGGCGTTATTCCTAATCATGGACATTTCATAGACCCCATAAATACGTCGTTGGAATATTTGTTTTCGTTCGGTCCGATGGCGAGGTACGCGGAAGACCTTCATTTGGCTATGAAAGTGTTGTCCGCCAAGTGTGGGAGACCCTTAAACTTGGACGAGCCGGTGGACTTGAAAAATCTTCGAGTGTTTTACGTGAAGAACATCAAAAGTTTCTGTGGCATTAGATCAACCACGTCGGATATAAGACGATCGATCAAAGAAGCGATACAATACATGGCTGTGAAAGGTGCAAGCATTCACCGGGTAATAATTTTACAGAAGCTTCAGCGAATCGTAGAAAAAAAAACCGTAACGATACAAAAGCTGGTTTGTTTTGCAGTTATCGCAAGAATGGGTAGAGAATTCGCTCATGTACGTGCTATCTAATTTCCAAGACGGTAATATACCAGACATACTGGTGGACTGTCACCACCCTGACGTAAGGTTCACGCTATAATTTCGTTATTTTGTAGTGGCGCAGATGAAACAAATTCTAGAAACGAGTCACGAGTAATTTGTTTCTCGAAATGAAATCAAATTCATTTATAATCGATATCATTTTGTACAGAGAAGGAAGAAACGAGTGGCCGAGTGCTCGAAAGCATTCTTTGGCCTTTCGAACTTCACGCTTCACGCCAGCATTTTCGCATTATTGGCGGAGTATCGTGGATTCCTGCCCCGTTCGAAAGCGAAACATTACGAGGAAGTGAAGGAGAACATGCGTCAAAGAATCAACGTACTGAATATTACATTTCATCCAATAGACACTCGTGACCCGTTTACTGATCCTTCCTGATTCGTTGATGTTTTTGCAGAAGTTGCTCGGCGACGACGGAATATTTATATGCCCCACGTATCCTCACACGTCGCTTCGGCCAGAATTAGCTACTTTCGAAATAGATGCGGTTAATTATTGCACGATTTCCAATGTGTTGAAGTTACCGTCGACCCATGTTCCAATGGGACTGAACAAGGACGGAATGCCTATTGGATTTCAGGTAATTATTAACTGAAGAAATATTGGCAGTTTGTAATTTACTAGACATATACCAGGTGAGAAATTTGGAAAAAATTGTGCTTCAGGTGATGGCTGGATACAATCAGGACCGTCTCTGCTTAGCAGTGGCCAGGGAGTTGGAAAAGGCCTTTGGTGGGTGGGTGCCTCCTGCCAGCTGATTATCTATTTCCTGGGCTCTAATTCTTCGGTTAGATCTTTACCAATACAGTACATGTATTATATCGACTGTTGATCATCATGGTTATTCTATTGAAAACTGCTGTCTTTTTAAAGTAAGGTAACCTTTCACGTACCTTTAAAAACTGATAACTATTATCATTCTTTGAACGTATCTTAAAACAGTAATTTAAAACAATTGGGTAATTGCAAAATGCTTGATAGATTTCTAAAGTAGATGCTGCATTCTTTATTATAACGAGGCTATGTATTAGAAATTGCGTGTTAGATTGTTAAATTCGTTTTATGTTGCGGCGTATTATATTGTACGAATTTCAAAGAAATTCGATCGTTGTAGTTATAGTAGGAAGTATACGAACCACATACTTCATCTGAAATTACTATAGACGGATACCTCGCAAAATTTTAACGAGGTAAACTCAAAAGTTCCTGCAAGATCTGTCCGACGAAAGTCGAGGAGGGTCTAACGAGAAATTTATTAGGAACAAAACCACAAATATTAACTGTCGCAACGCCTATATTTTTACTAATAAAGATATAGCGAAATCTTATCCACGTATTGTTGCGGATTTTAATATTGTTTGTATTCGTTAACGATTAAGTTGTATCGCGTTGTGTACGAATAAATGGAAATAGGCAGTTGTTAATTGTTCTGGCAACGAACGGTGTTGTTCGAGAGCTCTTGAAACTTTGAAATAGTTGGAACGTGTCGTTATTTTCTGTAGGTAAGTAGGTATTAATTAGTTTTATTGTGTCGTGTAGTCGAGGAGTACAGTTCTGGTAATAATTCTGAAAATATAGTATTGAAGTAACCCGTGGATAAAACGATAACGACCATGTAGATTTAACAACGTGCAAAATTTGAAGCAAATTCATGGCGACTAAAGGAGAGAGGAGTTGATCGTTTTTGAATAGGGCCCTTTGGCATTTTATCAAAAACTGTTTTCAACGTTGCGCGATAGTGTCTCGTTAAAATGTTTAAACTCGCCGTTCGAAATGTTTTCGATGATGGAAAAATTGTTTCTAAAATCCATAAAACGCGACTGTATTCACACCATTATTGTTTATACGTATTGCGAATCATTTCTGAACAACTTTCAATCACGTACAATCAACCAGTCACCTGTGGAATTTTATTTGCTCGTTTATTGGCTCAAAGACCAACCACAATTCAACCAGTGCTATTTTTGAATAAATATCAGAGAGAATTAAATTTTACGTAAAGGGATTACATTTCATTATCTTCTTCCACGAAGTAGAAATTAATTTAAATATCTATTGGCTTTGATTCGAATAGGATTAAAGGGACAATAGGTGAATAGATTTGTGTATCGCCGGGAATCCATGTAGATGAGATTTACAATCTTCCCAAGTGAAATTCGTCTGAATTGCGGTATGTCAGTCGGCAGAAATACATAGACGTGACAATTACTTAGACCGGCGCTGTCCAAAGTTGACTCCCAGGGGGCAAACCCTTCTCCACCATCGTTCATCGTTACCATGGAACACAGACACGATTGTATGTAAAGTAAAACCGCGTACCCGGGTCAAACGGAGTACCTCTGTTTCTCCGTAATGAGTGTTGCAATCTGTAACCAGCACGAAATACTAGTTCTATGCCTCCATCGAAGTGGTTAACACTCGTCTAACAAAATATTCTTCAAAGAAATCTGCAGTATTAGAACTTATGCCCCTTCTAATTTCACGCGATTGATTTTAGACGTAAAACGTTATCGTTTACGCGATGCATGTCTCGTGAATAATATTTTGAAACGATACAAAAATGGGAATTGTTCGCCGAGACCATCCCAGCGCGACCTCGTATCGAACTCCGGCCGATTTTTCGTAACCATTGCACAATTTTAAACCGCGAAGACATCGCAAAGACGTTCAACGTTGCAATAATGGTGTATAAACAGGAGCAGGGTTTTCTGTATAAGCACAGAACCGCGGAGGAAGTGGAAATATTTACAGACCGGTTCGGTACCGAAAGTTTGGAATCTATCTACCTGAAGGCAGTGCCCGACAATATTTACACACCTGCAATCAATTTACTGATTTCCTCGCGAATTACACCGAACCCTCCAGCCAAACATTTGCCAATACACAATTTCTCGATGCGATTAATCGATGATTGCCGGCAATTTTAAACTTACTTTTGAAATTCATGTAACGTGATCTATAAAATTGGGCCCAAGAATTTAAAGAGATGCTACCGCAGACCAGAGATGGACAAAATTCTGTTTTAATAGTAGACGATAAATAACGACCATAAATTTGTATTCATTCGATATTTTATACATTAGGATCAATACATAATTTACATTACTGGAGCAGCAAAATTACTAATTAGAACCGAACAGTTTTTAGAGTCGAATCCTGAATATTTTACTTCCGTTTCGTGGATCATCCGAGGTACTGATATTTAAATGTTGCACGTTGGTGCCCCACGCACGATGCTCATTAACAATGCCTCTTTAAGCCACCACCAAGGGAGATTTTACAGTGTAAACGTAACTCCGGCTCAGTATAATATCTTCGTTCATATTTTTGCTCTTAATACGGCCACGTAGCTTAAACGAAGAGAAGGAGACATTGCTCACAACCCCCCGTGCCGCTAATAAAGGTTAATGAAAACAGTAATAAGGATCCCGGTGTTATTTTTCATTAACGCGACTCCCCGCAGCGCTATCGCGAGCTATCTCGAAGCTTCTTATAGGTTTGCAATTCGCGTATTCCCCACGCACTCTCGAGCAATCTTTCGAGCAAATAAAAATTACGCGTCTCGCTATCATTTAGAAATCGAATCGGTATCGTCGTTGATATCTTGGAATTACGAAAGGCCCGTTTATCGTTGCACTCGTCGATTCTGAAGATCGTTTCCAACCCTCCTGCATAAATAGTTATTAGCAAAAGCGGGGAAATTGTTTTCTGACGTCCCGCGCGAGCGAACGATCCGTACCAAGAAAGAGAAACGTGAACTGAAGTGTGGATCTTAACGCAATTGTTTCGCTTTAACGCAGTTGATAACGCTTTTGCCCGCGTCTCTCGCGACACGGCCGTTTTCCGGGTTGCTCGGGCGGAAATAAATGCACGCCGTAATTGAAATGTAAATTTCGCCGGAATAATTGTATCGACCGTGAAAGAGAGGACGCGGGGTAGGGGGAACGCGTTCTCTGTCAAACGTTGACTCGATTGAGAATAATGGTATGTTTTCGCTTAATAGATAAAGAGACGAACATTCGAAAATGCACTCCTCAGCGGATGAATAATGTAATTTTCATCGACAGTCGGTCGCTTTCGTTCAAATTGAAAATTCGCGTCCCGGCTAAAAGCTCTCCAATTTCCTACCAAACGAGCGCCGTATTTTTTCCCCTCCCCCCGCCTCTCCGTCGTTCGCCGATTGTTTTATATCGGCGCAAATGAGCAACAATACAGGTTTCGGTTTCGACGCCGTGATCGAATCGTTGATTCGACGGAATTTTGAAAATCGTCCGTCGTTCGAAAGAGACGTTTCGTAACATTTTCGTCGCCGGGGCGAAAATGTTTTTCCAAATTGAACGCGATCGTGTATGCACGTACGGGACGAATTTACCGCTGGAATGTAAAATTTGAAAAGTGTCGAGCTCCCTGCTGTCACCGCGGGAACAGCGGCGCGACGTTTCCTTTGTCGTTCAACATTCAATTTTGATACGCTCCATGTTTTCGGTGAACGCCTCAATTTCTTGCGAACGCAAAACTCAGAAAACTCTTCGATCGGTGCAACCGATTGAATCGTAAGAGAAAATAATTTTATTATCGCTTTCATAAAGTAAATTTCAGTACAACATTCGTTAGTTTCGCTATGAAATAAGAAAATTGTATTGTCCGGAAGTTTGGTTACTATTTGTCATCGTTGGCCAAACTATCGAATGGCCTTTGCCGGTACAGTTTCTGCCGGATTTGCTATACACGATTCGCCAGAAGCGACTTACAAACTCGCTGCTCCGTCGATCGTGAGTAATTACACGACAAAGGCGAGAATTACATAGTCGAACGCGCGGGGTCGCCGTTTTTACGGAATCGTTTGTTCGGTCGATCGCTTCGAGGGTCAAGGGCCAGCGAATGATAAACGATCCCGCGCTTTCACAGGAATGTCCAGCGAGCTCATCACTGTACGGGAAATGCGAGAGAAAAGTGCGATTTCTCCCGAGAGATTTTCTGGTTCCGTGCGTCTCTTTGAGAGGACTTGGATCGGATCGATGCACGAACTCAGCGATTCGTCGTACTCGTACTCGTACTCAGGCCAGCGTACGTTATTATTTCGCATCTTCGATTTGTCAGTGCTGCAATAAATATATCAATACTTTCACGTCCTCATGGTTCACAAAAATTTCAAAAATGACACCATGTTGGTGTTAAGGGGCCATTCTACCTTGTAGGCACGAAAAATACACGTTTCTCTGTGATTTTTTTTTTACGGGCTATTAAAGAGCGATTAATTCTGGGTTTTGTGGATACATTTATTATATATTTAGCTATATTTACGAATTTTTGCAACGTATGATATCTATTGATTACGCTGTTTTTGTTGATCAACGAACAACAGTTTTTACGATGTCATATCTTGCGAACAAGTTATAGATGAGTGTGGTTATAGCATGAACCAGGATCTTTTAAAAAAAAACAAAAAATGGCAAAATGGTAGCTATTTTATGAAAAAATACTGAATATTTTCATTTATTCATGCTATAGAGAGACCAGTTCTAAAAATACCGGATAAATTTCTTGTTGATATCTTGAATAGTTATTTCGTTATCACATACGCAGTGCTGAAAAATGTATTTTCGAAAAAAACAGCTTTAAAGATTCACGTCCAGTTGTTATACCTGCACGCGGTACATTTCACCAGGCTATAACTTCGTTAGTTTTCAGAATTTCAATTTAATATTTGGTAGATATATTTTCGAGATTACATACTAAAAGAAAACGCAAAAAAAAAATTCGATTTTTTATATCCCGCAAAGTAGAAAAGACCCTTAAGGAAACCTGCAACATACTCGAAATATTTTCGACGGATTCATCGAACCGAAAGCAAAATAATATTGCCATAGAAATAATGCAACGAAATCCTTGAATATTTTCAGCGCGTTAAATTATTTCCGCGAGCCGTTGTCATTCAAATTTAATATCGCGAGAATAAAAATATTACAGCACGGTAAGATAAAAATTACCGGTAGGTTTCGCGTGCAGCGGCGCTGGTTTCTCGACGAATAAAGGCAGAGAGCTTAACCGGCCCGGAATACAAGTCGGAGAAGTAATCTCGCGCAATCGAACCCTTGTTCGACTTCGTGGCTTAACTCGAAATCGGTATCAACCAATCCCAGGTGTTCAATTGGCAACGCGCCAGTATTTAAGCATGGCTTAAATTTCGTGCAACGGCCGCGGAACTGGGGCAGATTCAGATTAGAATTAACTGATTGTTGCGTAGAGCGTTGTAATTAGCCGCGCGTTCCCGACGTACCGACGCTTAATTAAAATCGTACCGTGATGAATTGACCGTGATGGTTCGCTTTCAAGACACGGCACTTCGTATCGACCTACTTGTACGGGAGAGTGCTTTACGGAAACGCGGAGGCCCTCGTACCATTCGAATCGTATGTACTGCACGGAGCCATAAAGATTGCCCCTGAGCGATGTTCACGATGTGAGAGAAATACGACTTTCCGTCCATAAAATGCCTCTCCATTATAGCTGCGCCATTAATTGTCAGCTTGTGCTGTACGAGATCTTCGAAGTGTCCCCTGTCAAAAATTCTCAACGAGCTCTGCAAGCTCGTCGGTATGCCTCCGACACAAAATTTTGGAGCTTCGACCGTTTCTCAAAGTCCCAGAAACGTAACTAAAGTTACCACGCGATTTGTATTAAGAATTATTCAACAGGTACACAGCTTTAAAATGGTAAAACGAACCAGATAACACTCACCGATCACGTTCAGATGCACGATGTGGCTCATGTGCGGCGTCGTGGAGACCTGGCACTCGTAGTATCCGCTGTCTCGAAGCTGCGGATACCTGATTTGAAGCATCCAGTCGTCCGTCTGCGCGATGTGGATCGCCCTGAATCGCTGGTCGTTCGTGTAGGTGTAACTACCGAGGGTGAGCAGGTGGATGTCTCTGTGTCGCACCCAGGATACTTGCAGCGACATCTGAGAACGGGGGGAACGCCGGTTAATCGAATAATTAATGCCAGATATTAATCGCGCGATCGTTCGTGACGAGCAGGAAAATGGGACGCGATAACGCGGAAAGATTTAAACGGTGTTCGCGAGACTCGCGGGCCAGTTCTTTGTTCCTCGTTAAGGGTTTCCCATTAAGCGGGACCGCGTAATTGGAAGTAGCTCGTTTCTGTGTTGTGCTGGCAATTAGCGAAACTACGGGGTCGACATTTAGCGGGGAATTCGCGATCCCCTCGACCGTCGTTTCGAGTTTCGCGCCATTCTCGGTCTCCGTTTTCCTTCATTTTTTTCTTACTGCCCCGAGCACATTTTTTTGGTTGTTGGAAGAGACTGAAAGATTTTGAAACGACGCTCGTAATTATTCGATATGAGGTTTATCGACACCAGTGTCTTTTACTGTCTTATAGAGTCACTAATTTTCTATTTGTGACAAGAAACACCTTCGCACTTGTCATAGCCATATTCTATATTTCTCACGGGTGCTCAAGCGACCTATTCGTATGCAGGGTGTTCTAAAGAAGATTCTAAAGACAAAAATAAGACGAAAATCTAGGATACTAATATGTTGATCGAGGCTTCGTTAAGAAGTTATAGAAACATATCCGGCGACACAGTATAGTTTCGGTAAAGAATTTTTTTCTCGAAAGTGCGTAGGAATTCGGGGGTATGTCTGATGACCAAAAATGATTGTATTTGACCCCTGCAACCGAAAATAATTTTTCCGTGAAGAATTTGAAATTTTTTAATTTAATTTTTTAATAACTTTTTAACGAAGCCTCAATCAACAAATTGATATTCTTGATTTTCGTCTTATTTTGGACTCTAGAATCTCCCATTAAAATTTTTCCCAGGGGTGGCCGAACACCCTGTATATACAAACCTCGATCGACCACTGGTGGGCCCTGCAAGCGTCCACAGAGTTTTACAAACACAAAGAGATAGAACAATATTGTGAGAATTACAAGAAACGTAACATACGTTCACACAATTTGCACTGTATTGGACCTAATTTTCCAGGTTCGTCGGAATAGGTTGAACAAACCGGGTGTGACGGTTTTGAGAAAAGTCTGAAGGCAGAGGTTAATAAATGTTGCCTGGTTATGCTAACGTCGACGCGTGATATCGAGGCGACATCCGGCGCGTCTGCCGTCGCTCGTAATCCTCCATTAAAAATTAATTGAAACGCGTTCCATAATGCACGAGATTTGAATTTTCATTGGGGGGTTCGCGGGGTCGCGAGATTCAAGGGTTGCACAGAAGTTCCTCGTTCGCCGTCGCGTCGTTTCCGGCGTAGTGGAAAATTAATAGAGCCCGCTTTGCATATCGTCGTAAAGTTAGCGCGCGAGATAAAACGCCTCGGGACGCGATAATTGGACATCCCGAGCCAGCGACGTGTAAATATTTGCTCCCTTTGTAACGGCTGACACGCGTATCTCGTGGAAAGTGTCTCGACGCGAGGCGCCGATGCTCGACACTTGCGGCGAGCCGACTGTCAGCGTCCTGGGTATCCTCGAAAACGCACGGTTAAAATTAGAAGGAAGAGGCGAGCAATCCTCTTTGCGCCTTTCTACTCCTGCCTGATCCTCGCCTGACGCTGGAAAAGGAATATTTTCGACGGGGGGATAAGCGTAACGGCGAGTTTAAACATCTGCAAGATTAGTCTCGGGAGGAAGGATAACGTCCGCTCGGGGGGACCGCCATTTTCTCGATGCAAGAAGCGGACTCGGAGGACCGTCTAACGAGATTAGTTCTATCGTGTAATTTTTATTCATCTCCTCGTTCGTCGGAATAAATAACGCGGTATCGAGTTATCGCGAGAGAATCACGGTGGAATTCGAATTTGATAAATTCTTTCCTTTTTAACGCACTTGACACCGACGATCGTAAATCAAAACGATCGCCCGCGAATAGGAAGAATACACTTCGTATATTTATAACGATTTGATTACCGCCGTGTGAAAAATATAGAGATAGGAACGAACGTTAATGCAACGTACGCTCTTTACGATCACGGCTCCGCGTTCGTTCGATCCTCCGTTTAATTACATTCCGCGTTGCCCGGCGGATCAGTTCTCGATAAAAGATATGAATCGATATGAAGGCGTTGAAATAAAAATGCTCGAAAGTTTTATTCTTCCCGAATCTCATTAACGACCAGAAGGCTTTAACGGTGGACGATTTCAGTGAAAATCGAACGGTAGGTTAATACATAATCTAGACTCCGATATAAATTTATTCGAAAATTGATTGTTCCAGCGAAGAACCCATTTTTCCTTGCGTCGCGTTTCCTCGCGGAGCCGCTTCTCGCGAAATGTCTCTCAGAGTCGTCGGACCGAGTACGCGATTTTCCTCATTCGAAAAATAACAGCCCTCATCCCCCTTTTCTCCCCATCACTTTCGTCTGAAATTCCAGATATCGAGTTCGGGACGTTTGCCTTCGACGTCGTCGGGAATAGCCGAGAGCTAGGGAAGGCCACGTTTACGCGTATCTTCTCGCCCTGTCGACGTGGCAGAAATCGTTTCCCCCGGATTCGGATCGCTTCTCGCGATCTTTATCGCGTTTCCTTCGAAATTTTCGGGCGGAACGTTCGCCCGACGCGAACAGGCGAGTTGTCATCGGCGAAATTCGAGTCGGGCCATTCCCCAGAAGATGTTCCTTGTTCGTCGGGCGGTCGCGCGATATCCGAGACGATAAGACCCATCGGGGAGGTGGGGCACGGTCGACAGATAAGGAAGTGGATGAGAAGCCACCCCTCAAAGGAGACGACCGGTGGAAGTAGTCGGGGACGACCAGGGCTGGACTCGCGTGGAAGTAAACGACGCGTTAAGGGGCGCGTTTTCGATCGTGGCGTCCCAAATCGATCGAGAAAGCTACGAAATAAATTTTGAGAACATGGAAATCTTTTTATCGTACAAGTATAACGAGATACCGTCCCGTTTATGCGACAATAATGATAACAAACGATGACACGCTAATAGCGTTTCAGAAAGATGTCACGAGTCGCGGACAATTTTCTCTCTCGTCTTTGTGACCTATTCCCTTATTTCGCGCAATTCGTTCCCGTTTCTGCATTCTCCGTGTCTAATATCGCGCGTCTCTTTCTCTCGAACCTCTGCTTTCGCTCCCTCTACTTTTGCCTTCCTTTCCGCAGTATTCCCTCTGCACCTGTTTTCATTTTTCACTCCTTTCCTCTCGCTCCATTTCTCTTCTTTTTTATATTATTTTCTTCCCCCTTTGTTTCTCTGATATCGTAGTCACGGCCGAGCCCCGCCGCCTTCTGTCTCTGGCAAAGCGTATCAAGAAAAACGGTTCCGACGCAAAAGAAATCCAACTTCAACAACCGTGGCAGTGCTTTCAGTATGCGCCATCGGAGGACTTCCATCGTCCCAAAGAAATACCCGGTTTCCCGCAACTTCTATCCCTTCGATTATCGATCCCCTTGTACGCGTTACTGGGCATCCATCTATCGTGTCTTGATCTCCTGATCAGGGTTACTAAATTATTCTATCCATCTTCGCCGTGGCGGTGCACTCCTCGTTAGAGGCTCGATCGTTTTTGTTATCGTGTCAGAATAATAATCGATTCCGTCGTACGGATTGTTTGCTCGAGCGTTTAACGTCACTGCGTTTGAAACACCGGGCTTGCCAACTTCACCGATAAGTTCGCTAAGTCGGATCAAAATCAACTGGCTGCACGAGGCCATTCAGTGGCTATCCCCACTATATTGTTTGGCCACCCCCGCCACTGCACGTCTCTTTATGCAGATTTGCGGTTAAGACGTTCTCCGTCTTCCAAACGAATCACAAGTATCTTTTACCCTACGTCTGGAAGCTAATACAAACCAATAAACTTTCAATATTCGAAGAAAAATTACAATATTTTTGGCGCGAGACTTTCGTACCACCGGATCGTTGGAGTGTTATACTCGTCATACAACGTGTTCCCCGCCATCAAGTGCACGAACCCCGAGCGTCGTGTCCCTTCACACGTTCTAGCTGGTACACGCGTCACTGTGAACGCACACAGCGCGTATAATTTATGGTACGCGACCAACGTAAGCTCCTATAGTTGACCCACCATAGAGTTCCTGTGTCGTATACCGTCCCGGACCTGCTGGCAACATCACCGACACTCCACGGTTTGTGGTAGTCCTCATCGTCCGTTGCAGTTACCCTCCGCATACCAATATTGTTGTTCTATGCAAACGATTCACGCTCGGAAGCACACGGCCGACCCGGTCGACTTTTTTCCACCGCGAAAACTCCTCCCCGTTTTCGAACCTTTCGAGGTTTCCGTAAACGTAGGCGAACTTGGCCGCGATCGCGATCCCCCGCGCAAGAGACGTTTAGAAAATTCGTTCCGATCTTTGTACAGAGCGGAACGAGAACGCGGGACTTGTTCAATCTATTCGTTTGAATGGCACTGTTTCTGATTGCACGAACGGCCAAAGATTCCGCGAACCGACTCGATGACGTTTGAAACGGGAATTCAGTTTAGGAGGAAATTGGACAAATCGATTCTTGCTGAAAACTCTTCATGATTCCGCGTCACGGGTTTTATCGTGTCCTCTGTCGCCGCGACTGTGAATTTTAATAGAAAATATTTACCCCTCGAGGCGCGGTTTGAACGCGCTCGAAAGATAGTCCAGGTCCTGAATCATTGAATCGAACAAAAATTTCGCTGTATTCTTTTGACAGAACAATTTCCATCAGTGGTTTCGACGTAGAATATTCTTTGAGGGTGGTTCGCGCTTGTTTGCAAGCTTGAAAGATCAATAGTATGATATCGATGAATGTAAAGCGAGTGAAAACAGTACGCAAAACTATGTAGTAATCTGCACTAAAACCCTAACCGATTCTTTTAACGGAACTCGATAATAATTAATTAGAAAGCAGCGAAATCGGTGTTAATGAGGTTACCGTTCAACCACGGAAACCGCAATTTAATTATTGCGACAGAATTATCCCGATGGCAATTTTGGACTAGGTTTCAACCCTTGTTATTAAATTAACGAACAATTATTCGACGTAAACAAATCCCGTGTAAGAAGATTTTGACCCAATTTCGCGCTGGACGCGAAACGAAATCGCAGCAGGTAAACGGAGGACGGAAATTACGTCATAGAGGAACGGGGAAGAAACACCGTGCGTTCAAATATTGTACATTAGTATTACGCGAAAGGAATTATAATAGAATTTTTGAAACAGCGTTGTAACTTTCCTCAATCCCCTATAAATCATTATCGTTTCGACGTGCCTGTAATTTTTCACTCGGAATCGAATCTCCGCGAAAGAACCGAAAACGGTCATCAGAATTCACGCGAGCGTGTAATCATGCATTTCATTTGTATAGAGTAGAACATAAAGTCCGGGTAAATTATTTTACGCTATGAAACCCGCCCATTGGCACGTTCAATTAGAATTTCTCATTATACCGGCGCCCTCGTTACCATGACAAGCGTATTTCGAAATTGCCTTGTATAAAATTCTATTAGAGGCGTAAATGGCGGGAAACGTTTATAGACTGGAAGGAATAACAGAGTCCATTAATTTTTCTCGAGCAAAATTTCGTGAAAAGGTGAAACGTCGTGTTACAATGACCGAACAATGGGGCTGTTCGCCGCTTCCTCCCGCCAGGCCACGTTTCCGACAATGGATCACCATGAATTTTCTTAAAAGATATCCACAGTTTCGCAATGGTTCGTCGATTATTCAGTCGATTTATCTCGGATTGTCGCAACTATCCCGAAGGTCGAACGAGAGTAGCGTCTATTTATCCCGTGGGATTGCACCCCTTTACCCGTGCAATTCCGACCTGGCAATCTCCATCTAGCTACGCTCGAATCGTCCAGCAAAATAGTTTTTTACCTTCTTCTTCCTCTTGTTGGACCGTTTTTAGGACCGTTTGAACGTCCGTCTGTCTTTTCAATTGGACGCGTCATTGTCTCCTGCCTGTCTAAAGATATCTGGATAATCAAGTGCTCGTTACAAACAACGTCGTCTTTAGAAATCGAGTTCTGTAAATTGGGAACGACAACAATTTACGTATCGTACTTGTTAACGATCCCCAGAAAAGATAACGTGGAGAGGTACAGGATCAAAGGAAGTCTCAGGCATCGACAGACATCGCTCTATCCACGCGAAGCCAGAAGCGACAAAGCAACCTCCTTTGCCGCTAGCCTCTTTCAATCTTCACAATGCCTCGGTATTACAATACTTCTGTACTTTAACAAACCTAGCCGTGAAAATTTCAATACTGCAGTAATACAACTCTCTATTACCCCGACAGACCAGTATAGAAATACAACGCTCTGGATACATCTATAAATTTATAATTCAAGTTTGGCTATTTAACAAAGGTACACCTTGGAGATTTAGCTTTGATAAATCAGGACCAAATTAAAAATCCTGTACAGTAATGAATTTCGCCTCAGCCTCAGTAAACTCTTTAACATCGGATTTAGAGAAAAAAAAGAAACACTTTTGGTCGACTATTTTGGGAGTCTCTATTCTATCGTGTTTCTGAGAAAAGGATGGTTAATTTGAAAACGAACCGTATGCAAAAAGGTGCAACACACATGTAGTTTAAAACAAACTGCGAGCGTTTTAGCAGCACCCGCGGCGTTGACAACGAAATTAGCATTTTTTCGTGACGCTTACCAGTCGTTTGCGTGCGTATTGCGAGCGGGCGCGTTAAGTGCGTTTGTTTTATCCGCCGGTGGAACAGTTGCGTTGCGGGTTGTGTCCACACGGGGCGAACGCAAATGCGGTCGTATCAACGCGTTGCTCCGTCCGATAAGCTTCTCACGAGGATTACAATGTTCGTAAATACTTGGCGCGGTCCGAGCCTTTTTCGCCCATCGAGTCCTGCCCTCTTTTTTCCGTCCAACGGTGAATTTTCCATCGACCGTTGAACCACGGAACCAAAGTATCGCAGACGTTCCATCGGGATTTTCCGCTATTTTTTTTTTTTTTTTTTTTGCGGCCAGGATTTAGCTGGACGACCGACATGTTATTTAATGCACGGGGGCGGCGAGTACATTATCGCGCTTGTTATCTCGCGACACGTTAAAAATTATCTCTATCCGCAGTTTCGCGTCCGTGAGTTTCATTTTACACTCCGCTTACCTCCGCCTGCCGCTTTGTTTGATTTTCCTTTCGGCGTTTCTTTTCGTTCGCACGCACGTTTTCCGGGCCCGTTAAACTCCCGAATAATCGGACTCGTGGCGAATCGCAGGATTCAACGGCTGGTAAAAATTATTGGCCCGCGGAGAAAATAAATCGAATCGGCGATTTTATTTCGTGTAGTATTTTTGAAAATAATCTGAACTCGACGCACGACTAAAGTATCTCTCGCTATTTGACTAACATTTGGCATATCAACGAACATCTGTTGTAGGTCTGTCTCTATCTGCGCCTAATAAACACGCATCGTGTGCAAACGCACGTGTATAATCACTCGTACATATGTACGTACGACATAGGATTACGCGTCTACATATTGCCTACGTTCACAGTAACCCATCGTTTACGATCTCGAGTATGTGTTTGTGATAGTATTACGTCAGTGGCTCGCAACACGCACAACGTATGCACATTAGTCAACTTTTTGTTACATCCACGTCTTCAGTTATCATTCATTTTATGGAGCTACTTCAACTTTTTGTTACGTCTATGCCTTCAGTTATTATTCATTATTCATTTTATCGAACTACTTCAACTTTTTGTTACGTCTACGTTTTCAGTTTTCCTTATTTTATCGAGCTACTGTAATACAAAAATTATTTATTCGATTTGAAAAGCGGACAAGCAGTGTGTACGTTTGCTGCGAGCCATCGATACGTGTATTTCTAAATCAGCAACGTCTTGTTCGCGGCACGACCGAATAGTTTCTTTCGGTGAAAGTTGATATTACCAAAAGAGAAGCTTAGCGAAGTCGTTCGTCGAGCAACTCCGTACAACTATAAACCCTGAGGTCCCGATGGCGTTCCCATTACTCGGAGAGTTTACCAAGATATACTATTGTCACTTTTGAACTTCGAGTTCGGAAACACGATGCTCGAACAGCTAAAGCGTTAAGCTAACCCATTTAAGTAACAGGATTTTACAGTTTTGATCCGGTACGTCGCGCCGTTTCTTGCGTCTCACGGAAAAGTTCACTATGTATCCCCTGACGAGGTCTCTGCCTCCATATCTGTTATCATCGACCCCGGTTTCTCTTATTGAGAAACGGGATCAAGAAACCAATTTGCATATTCATATATGTATATTAACGTTGAGGTTGTTTGTTTTACTGTGCTATACAGGGTGTTCGGCCACCACTGGGAAAATTTTTAATAGGAGATTCTAGGGGCCAAAGTAAGACGAAAATCAAGAATACTAATTTGTTGATGGAGGCTTCGTTAAAAAGTTATTAACGTTTAAAGTTCCGCCCGTATTGAATTTTTTTCGAGAAAGCGGGTAGGATTTCGGGGGTAGGACTATTCATAAAAAATTATTGTAATTGATCCCCGTAACTAAATATAATTTTTTTAGTATGATTTGACATTTTTTAATTTTGACGAAAAATTTCACACATTCTCGAATTTTTTTCTCGAAAGTGGGTAGGATTTCGAGGGTATGTGTATTCACCAAAAATGATTGTAATTGATCCCCGTAACCGAAAATAATTTTTCCAGAACGATTTGAAATTTTTGAATTTAATTGTGTAATAACTTTTTAACGAAGTTAAAATCTCCGTCAACAAATTGTTATTCTTGATTTTCGTCTTATTTTGGCCTCTAGAATCCCCCATTAAAATTTTTTCGAGGGGTGGCCGAGCACCCTTTATATCTATTAGTATTGCACTGGAAGTGCTTGTGCAATCACTTTTCTACGATATTGGAACATCATTCCTTTTTAAATTAGCTTTACGAGAAATCGAAACGCTGCCCATTCTGCATCAGTCTCCCCTACATACGTGGGAAAAGATCTAATCGAATCCGTATCGTCCCTGAAGGGACTCGAAACGATCCTCGAATGCTTTTTGAACGCGCGAAACCGTTTCTCTCGCGATGTCTAAAGGCTCGGTTATACCAACGTTTATGGGTCGCGATCCGATTTTCAGATTTATCGCAACGACTGTTCGTCCGTGAATATATACGGTACATTCTCAACGTTTCTGCGGACGAATGTATTCCTTTGGTAATCCAAGCTCTACTTTTACGTTCAAAGTAATATCTCGTACCGCTCGAAAGCTGGGTCCTCTCTTTTCATCCCCCTCGCTTCTTCTTGGTCTCCTTATACATTGTGCAATATGCGAAATACAAACCAGCAACAGTACTGGCAAATATGCTCACGGGTTAGTCTTCCAGCGACTAATAACATTACGTATAATATGTCGTTCCATCGACTCTCACTCTGCTAAATAATTTATTTCAAATACGCGAGATAGATTGAATATTTCGAAATAATAATATCACGAACAAATCCTTTAGTCTATCTCCAGTAAAGGAATTGTCTATTGCAAATTCGTATAAATGAAACTGAAGCTTTGCTTCAAAACAATGACTCGACGGTGATTGAAATTTATTATAGGAGTCGACGCGTAAAATTGTTTTGAATTTGTTCTTTAATGACTGTACTTTAATAGTGAAACGGTTATAACGTGGCAACCCGATATTAAACTACCCGTAAATATCCAGGACAGTGTCAGTGATCGCTCTGCCGCGTTCCAAAGAGATACGAATTTTCTCTTTGCGTTCCGTTGACCGTTACACGCGTGGCAAAATTTCGACGTACGCATCCTATGTCGGTGCAAACGGGCCGATTAAGGGAACGAGGTTACGTTAATGTCATTGCGTTCACAGTCGAATACACGGAGAGAGGCGTTGTCAGCGAAATCGCGGACGCATCCGTCGAAAAACGCAATAAAGTCGCGCGCGGACGAGTCGTTCGATCCGTGTACCGAAATTTCAAATCAATTTCCCGGGATTGTAAGTCTAGGTTACACGAGTCGACAGTCTACATCGACTTAACGAAGCAGAAGATAGTTAAACGATTTATCATCGGTACAAGTAAATTATGATCGTTCCAATAACGCGAGGTGCGTTGAAACTCGATCTGTTTTTACAAAATTTCGTTTGGAAGTTGTAGTTGGGAAATATTGAACGTGGTTAGGAGAGAATTGGATGTAACTTGTAGAAGAAACAGAGGCAAATTCGTGGGAGGGGAAGCGAAAGTGAGAAGGTCGAGCGAATGAACGAAAAGAGTTTGGTGGAGATTAAGCAAGTTTTCAGTGGTGGTCGCTGTGGTTCGTGATTTATGATCGTTTGGGGTTCTCTAGGGTTTGCCTGTAGTTTAGCTGATTTCGAGAATGTTCCTAAGTGATTACTATTCTGTGCTCATCCGGTTGGGGGTTCGCAATGCGACAAGGTGCATGAATGAGGCACCCCTTGGCAAAGGACCGTATTCAACATCAACGAAATCCACCCACTGAAATGAATTGGTTCCGGGTTTTGTCTACTCGTAGATTTGATCTAACAGACACCAAAAGATTGTAAACTGCTCGAGCACACTAGATGACGTGTCAATACGATTGTATACAAATAGGGAACTAAATAATTGTCTTTATCAAATTCTGAATATTCAGGAAACAATCTTCAGCTTCCACCGTCTCAGAGCAGTCTAACAACGCGTATTAAAAATAGTCAAACTTCACATACATGCAGCTCCGAAGATACTGGTGTTTTCTTTATAACTGTGCCACTGTTAGAAGCGGTGAACCTTCCCCTTTAAAATGGCTTTTGGTTTTTGGCGATCCGACTTTCCGTTTTCGAGATATCGTAATTTATGTAAAGCGGTAATTTTTCTTAATTCGACTATCGCTGTCTCCGTCTGACGCGTCGCGCTGGACCTCTCTCTCTCTCGCACGTGACTCGCGGCCGAGTGGCCCAGTGACCTAGTTTCTCCGAGCACGTGCCGGTCAACGACCTTGACAAGGCCGTAGTAAGACAGTAAACAAACGCTTCGGACCCTTATATCTCCGGAACTAGCCACCGCATCGACTTGAAACTAAAATCGCTATATCTCCGGAACTAATAGAGTTATCGACTTGTTCGAACGCTCATTTTAAAGGGCTTTTCATCCTCCATCCGATGAACATATCGACTATTATTATTTATGCCGTCTTCTATGTTTATTTTGAAATTTTCTTTGTCTCTATTCACCTAAACTTTTATTACGTGACATTTTAATTTAATTTTTAAACGTAGAGCATACGGACAAAGTACGAAATGCATGAATCTCGTGTAACTGTGAGTTTTCATTGTTCGTCGCGTAACAACGCGCAAAAAATGTTTAAACTATAATTAATTTCTCGCTAGAGCTACGTTGATTAATTCGGACGCGCGGGGCAAAAAGGAATCCGGTGACGTCCGTTGATTTTCCCGGGAATTCTGAAATATGAACGGGAAAGCGCGAGGGATCTCGCTGGAATATTCGATGCATCGCGCGCTGAAAAACGTGTCAACAGATACCAGGGGGCACGGGATTTGCGTGATATTATCGCGCACAGGTACGCCTCGCAAAGTGCTATTAAAATATAATTAACGTAGCTATAAATTATATTTACTACCGCTCCCACGTATGCACGACCCGTTATTCCACTATGCGGCTATAGGCGACACTATGTGCCCGGAAGTTTTAAAGGAGTTTTAATATACGATTATTATTAAAAACAAGCTCCCGTTGAAATGCTCGCGGCGGCATTAAATACAATTCTTCCGATTCTTGGTTTCATCGATCATCGAAAGGAAATTTAAAATTGTAATCGACGTGGTCGAAAATAATGACTTTCTATTTTTCGCGCGAAGTTCCTGCGGTTTTAGCGGTATTAGTTTCAAATTTTCATGAGTTTAACCAACCCAACGATATGCTTAATTCTGCGCGAGCCGTTTTAAACGTATCGTGAATCACTGACGCTTTAGCGGTTGCGCGAAATACGCCGCTATTCCTCTAACGCGTTTTATTTCACTCGTTTCAATTTCCAGTAATTCACCTCGACCGTTTCGAAGCGTAAAAACCTCTACTCGCTAGGGAAGCATTTCCGAAAATGTTTCTCTATGCTCACGCGGTTCTCTCGCAACAGTAAAACTGACCCTGAATTCTCGCCGATTCGTACAAAATATTCTGTGTATTTCAAGCAAAATACTTCCTGCACTCTCCCGTTTCGTTGTTCTTCGGTCATACGCGATCCATTTTCCAATTTTCAAAGCTGTTTTCCATCACGTATCGAGACCGGTTTATTTTATTTTGAAACAATACTGCGAAAAGGAGTTACAATACTCCCAATGCGCTTAAAAAAATCCGTAGCTCGTTGAATAACAATTTTGTAAAATTATCGATAAGAATATGAAGACTGTCGGCATAAGAAAATATATAAATTGCTTCCTCCGATCCATCTTATTCAAGACGAGGAGTGATACAATCTGAAAGGATCAATTTGCTTTGAAACGAAGCTTCGTACAACACTTTCCTCAATATTTCCGTCCAATTTTTACACGAAGAATCATCGTTTCTACAATTCTACCACAAACTTCACAATGTAACAAATTCGAAAACTTGTGGAATTGGTCTCGTTAAAACGTGAAGTTCCGACGACGACTTTCAAACTATAGTTATTCTGCGTCGTTAAAATATGGTGCGTGGTGGAAACGCGAAAAATGAAACATCGTCGGCCACTAAAGCGGCGCGTTTGTCCCGGTGCAACTTGTGACGCTCGATCGGCGACGCTCAAGTGCCGTTGAGAAGCAGTTTAACGCTGGACGCTTCACCTGTTGATACCTTTTTACACGCTGGCTCGTGGCAGCGTTCGTCAGCTGCCTAAAAAATGAAATTTCACGCCTTCCATTCTTAAAAAATTAAATTTACGTCACCTTCTTCTGGTATCTCAATATGCAGGACAATCTCAAGATCACCTCCAGGTCATTGAACTCTTTTTACCGGTTACAATGCGCATTAAAAAAATGGCTACCTTGCTATCTCAATAAATTATACCCCTTTTGCCCATTGTTCCAAGTTTCAATCACGAAGGAGCGCCTCATTCGTGATACCTGAACTATAGTTTTACCTGATTAACGTGCTAATTCAACGCCGTCCGGTCGTTCATACACGTATCACAGGACGAGAATTGTCGAGGGGCACACGATCGCGAATCGTTGATCGAGTTTTGAAACCCGCGTTTCGTTATAGCGACCCTGTCGAGCTGAATTCATTGACCGGAATTAAACATAGCGGATATCGGGTCCCGTGGATAAAAGCTAGCGATATAATCTTCTTACTGCCGCTAAATTGTTCTCCAGCGGAACGGAGCTGTTTGTTGTTCCATATGTATAAACTGACTGATCGTGAAACCCGTTTTGCACTCGGAGAGACAATAAATGGGATTTCCCCACCTCCAAGAGTTGTGAAATTTTAAAGTAATACTATTTATTATTTATTGAACGCGTACCCTTGGAGGTAATGATCTCCATTGGAAGTTGAAACTGCGTTGAAATAAAAGAAAAACATAGTTAATGAAATATCTGGATCTATTCCATATACATATATCGTACCATAAACAAGTGAGTATATCCGAGAACAGGTTAGGCTATTTACCACTGCACTTCCACCGAACGAAGGCACAACCAAATATTTATAAATAAAATTTAATTCCATCTATTTGTTTGCTATCGCGTTACGGTAAAATGGCCGGAGGGATCGCGCTGAAATTTAGAACGTACCTCTATAATAGACACAACATCGCAAAGTTCCCACCAAAGGGTAGTTACCGGAAACTCCAGCTATAATACGCGTATCCCGTTTATATCTTATTTCACAGTGAAAATGATTACAACGTATAGTATACTTTATTGAAAATTAACTTCAATAATGTTTTCACTTTACACAGCTAAAAAAAAAGAAACTATAAGTAGCTTATTCTATGAAATTGTTATTAATTTTAACATAAGTAGCCAAGATGATAAAACAAAGGACTCGCGAAGTAAATTATCTCCGCGATAGCGTAACACGTGTTGAAAAACAATTTGTTTAAGAATTACGTAATTACTGTTCGCACCGTGATTCATTTACGCGCTCTCAGACCTGGATCGGTTGTTTGACGCAGCAGCTTCCGTTCAATAAATCGACCCTAATGTAGATTCCAAGCTTCCTGCGTTCTACACGCAATGATTAATGCACGAGAGGTTTACCAATAAACACGTGGTCGTATTTAACGCGGTATTCACCGAATTGCATTGTCCTCCGTGCGACGCATCAGATACATTACCGCAAATTTTGAATTCCAAATGGATAGAATCAGAAGATATTTGATTCCGCCGAAAGAGTAACAAGATTAACTGGTTACAAAGGGGTATACGCGTAATTATAATTGGATGAACGATAAGTTCATGGTAAGTTCGACGACGGATGAAATGGAGCCTAGAAGGCACACGCGTTCGTGGATTCGAAACTCGTTTTTAATTAAAACTAATCTGAGCGAGGTTCTGTTTATTATAATACCTTTATGAAGGTATAATGTAAAATATAGAGATTTTTATTTTATATTAGTGACCAGCACGCATGCACGAGCTGCGTCGCTTTGAAGTTACGGTCACCGAGCGTGTGTATCCCGAAACTCACTCGTTATTCCTCTATCTCGCTCACTTTTCCTGTATCTCTTTCATTTTTCTCGCCACGCAGCATACATGACGCTTGCCCTCTGCTAGATGTTACAGTCCAATTAGACTTTTTACAGGGAAACGCTCCCAACAAAAATTTTATCGCGTGAAATTGTTAAATTTATACGAACGTACTATTTAGATATTTTTGTAATGCATTACGTTCTATATACAGGCGACAATTATTCAGTTTCCAATGCAAGAATTTTTCGTGCACCTTGTTTGACTACAAACTATCATCAAATAATAAGCAAGCTTTTTTTAAAATGAAGACAACTGATCTAAATCATGCGGTCCAGATCTCTGTAATATTGCGAAACAAAGCACCGTGGTTATTAAAACTGCAACAGTGATTTACCAGTATAACCTGTACGCTAATGGCAATGCTGATTTATTCGCTTCGATGTTAATTTCTTCTAACGCGATATACTCATAATCGTTTGGTCAATTAATCATCGAGCAACTTGGAACTACGCTTTTTATGTTATAAATTAAAGTGGTATGATTTACTCATTTAAATTTCTGTAATATATACAGTACTTTGTGCGGTGTGAAATTTAATAGTGTCAAAGAAAAATTCCTCTATGATTGCTCTGTATAAGCAGCGTAGGCAAAAGGTTGACGGGATCATAAATCAACGATCGACGCGTTTACTATAAACTGTGTTCAATGTGCCACGATTCTCTATATTGCTTTATTTTCTTTACGAGTAGCACGAACTATACATTTACGAGAGAAACGTGTGGGAGTTAAATGAAAATTTATACCCTAACGAGAGAACGTATCGAACGACGGAAGCTCAAAGACGATAAAAGAGAAATTTTAGCGTGTCTGGCGTTTCAGCGGAGAATTTCAGTCGGTAGTTTTATAGATACAGAGAGATGGTACTGTTCAGATCGATCTGCGTAAAGTTTCGAAAGGCACGGAACCGTAAACGTTCGGCAACTCGGCAGCTTTTTATGCAGGGAGTATTCTCTTGCAGCAATATTAGCGGTAGATCTCGATGTAACGCCGCACTTTGCGCGTATTCCTGCGAGAAGAAACTTTATAAACGTTCGTGCGTTTAATTTTATTACGATAAATTTTGGAATCGTTGCGTTGAAGCCTCAGAAAAACGTCGATCTTCGTTTCACCTTTCGCGTGGATGTCTTCAGCGATCGCTGGAAAATTAATGGAGGGGCGAGAAAGTCTTTCGAGAGAAATTGCGACTGACGCGTTTAGAAATAACGTTTCGAGAGATACGTGGAGGCGTCGAAATGGTGGAGCGCTCCAGTATATTTATACACGTGTGTGAATAAGATTTCTCGAGGATGGCGAGAAAATATGTTGGCATCGGCATGAAAGTTTTGCAAGAATCTGACGGGGAGTTTAGAGTGCAGAGTAACGCGTAAAGAGTGTACAACTTGAACTAACGAGTTTACAAAAGTCGAGAAATATCAGAATCGTGTCAAGCAAGTTGGTCGTTAAATGCGTTTATTATCGTCAGTCGAAGAGGGATTAGTTTATTCCACCGGAATCAGACGTTCGATCAATTCGCTGAATCTCTAATCGTTTTAAGCTGTACGCTTTTATTGGCTTTGCGATTCGCTGTCCGGATGCATTTGACATCTACCATGTTCTCTACGCAAGCAGCTCACGCATCATTCGTAAGATCGTGTGTGGGACGTTAAGTGGAAGCGAATTTATGACGCGAATAGGACTGGATTGCTAGTTTTCGAACCACCGAATTATACAAAATAGGAGCGAAATTATTATTATCACTCTAGGGATATTGGAAAACTTGGCTCTTTCTGCACTTTTACGAGCAAAGTTTTGTTGTTGTAAGCGGGATAAGGTTTACTTAATTCTCTTACAAGAGAATTCTCTTAGGACCTCGTACAATATAATATTTTTAAAATGTTAGTTTCTTGGTGAAGTTATATTCTCGAGTACGTTTTCTAATGCAAGCTCTCGAAACGATTCCAGCAATACACAACTATAAATCACCGTCAGCGAAATTTCTATAATATTGACTTCTGCGTTATTGGTTTCTATACAACGAGTATTGGAACAAACGTCTACGTCCATATTCGATCATCTTCATCCTTTCTGCTCTCGCGAACTTTTCCCTAGAGCAGCCCAGGCTCCTTTTTATCCTCTCTGTTTTCATATCGTTGCCGCTCCTCCATTTTCTTCCGTTTGTTGCGCTTCGTTTCCTTCTCCCTCGCTACTTTATTCCTCTCGCGAGATCCTCGTTTCACTTTTTCTAACGATTTTATTCGCCATAATGAAAAGAGATGAAAACGTGGCGTGTAGGAGAGGAAGCAAGGAGTGCTCCAGCGAATTGTTTTTCAACTTCTTGAGCAAACGATCGCATAACGTTTTCTTAATTCTTAAAAGTAGAAACTATGTCCCGACACAACGTGAAACGTCGTTATCTTACGCTCGATACACCCTGTGTTAGGTGTAAATGACTTTCGCGAGCACTGGGTATAATGAACACGTTTAGTAGATATAGATTGGAGGGTTGTCTCGGACTATACCAAGTGGGCGGTTGAGAGTGTGGTTGTCATGCGTGCGCGAGGGTGCGTGTTCTCTTAAGACCTAATAATGTGTATTGAGGGCTTTGATAATAGAGCTTCGAGAGAGCAAATTTAGGGGGAACTAATGGGCAGGAACAGATCCCTCGTACCAAGTAGAAAATCCACGTAACGCGTCATTCTTTTATGGTAAATTATACAGACTGTTAACTTTCATCGTGGATAGCTATGGTAAAATTACAAACACAGAGCTTTATTTATATTTATAAAACACCCACTCTTTTCCTCCCCCGATTTCTCGCGAGTCTCCCCTCAGCCACGGTTGGCGTTCCCTCGTTCCGTCATGCTCATTCTATATCTCTATTCGGCTGGCGCTCAATCTATTCGGGCGTTCTGTTTTATGTTTATCACCCCGCGGGGAACGACGTCGCAACTTTCCGTCTAGGACAAGCGACATTTAAATGCATGATACGAACTTCGTCGTCGCGATCCTCGAAAACATCGGTATTAAACCGAGGGACCAGGATGGTAATCCAAGTATGACGACGAAACGGATACCTCGCGACACGATCGTGGAAAATTCACCGGTTCGGGCACGAAATAGACCAAGATCAAGCTTCGCTGGAATATCGATAGGATACGTCACGGGTTCGAGAGACAGAAGTGCTCGCGAGGTTCCGGAAACGGTGTCCCCGAGCTTCTTTCCAATTTTCTCGCGAGCAGCTGTTCCGCGAGCGTGGTCAAACGTGCACGACCGGAGAAACGGCTGCTCGACGGTCTCAGCGACGTGTTTCAGCGTGGAATTCGAACCGTGTGTACGCACAGGCTTCGTACATCTACTGCACGTCCGCGAGAAGTTGGCTAGTGGGACGGTGGTGGGGACAAGGGGCGTTTTTCGTTTGCTCCGCCCATCTAGCCAACTTCTCGCGGACGCACAGTACATTACAGGCTTAAAAATATTGGTCATTGTCAATTATTAAGGCGAAAAGACGATCCTATGCAAACGTGCGTCGAAAATATACTACGAAACGACTTTGAGAAAGTCGATTTTGATAACTCATCTACCATTTACACTGTTATTAATTTTCCATTGAACTTTATAACAATTTCCGCACTGTCCTTCTCCTCTGTCTACACATAACCGCTGCTCGAGGGCTAAATAAATATTTGAAAACTTATTACCGTTACAGAACTTCGCTAGTAAATGTTCAAACTGTAATCGAATTCATTTCAAAACAATAATTTCGAAGAAAGTGCGTCGCCATTAACGATTACACAGATCCTTAACAATAAGCGAACGATAGATTCTCGACGCGGACAAAGTTGAATGGGAAATATTTGGAAAGGAAGGGGTTCCCGGGTAAAATGTTGATTCCGGGGAATCTGAATGTGAATTTGTGGCTCGTTTCCGGTACGAGTCGAAGACGGTCACCGTAAATTATTCGCTAAGGCGGAATCAGTTGGCTGGTCGTAATGCGCCCGGACGTGATTTATCGCTGAAAACCGAGCCGCGTTAATTTACTCTGGACGTTTTCCTGAATTGCACCATCTGTGCGTTGCGTACGATGCACAACCAAACACAACGGACTCGCGCAAGTTTCCCCCGTGGAATACAATCAGACTCCGCTCGCGTCCGGGTGCGTTCATACGGTGCCCGTAATTGATTCGTTCATCAAATTCTGTGTCGTTTTGACTCCGGGAACGATTGTTTCGGCCTGAGCGACCGTGTTCTCTGTTCGCGCATCATGGCACGAGAAACTTGCATCGGCGACGAGATGCGGTCTCGGTCCGAAACGAGGAAAACGATTCTTTTTAATACTAACCGCTGCTCGCTATTTTAAGGGAACGTTTCTAAATTTAATTTTTAACAAAGTGGAGAATATTACCGTAGAGGTTCTTTAATTTTGGAAGAGAAGCAGAACGACAGCGATCGTTGAATTCATTTTCTCGGTTTGCATCGCGGGTGGCATATCGCGTTGGGCATATACGATAGAATGTGACCCATATTTCGTGTCGGAGTTTCTGACTCTGTCAAAACCGTAATACGATGACGAATGGCTGACAAATTCATGATGGATTAGGCATCGCCACATATTTTTTTAGTTACTTTCTTGCTCGTTGGAGATTCGTTAGAGCAAGAACGAGTTAGAGAAGCAAAAGCGGGGAGAAACTACCGGGAGATAAATAACGACGATGATCGAGCACGTCGCGCCTGTCGGGATTGTTTGTACCCACGCGTCCTTCTGTTGTTCCTCTAATTTTGTCGCATTCCCGATACTACGAGCTTGGACAACATTCTTTTCGCCTGAATAAAATCCCTCAAAGTTTGATGGATGATAACGCGGTATCTGAGACAATGAATATCGATATTTGGGTATTTCGTGGACGCTGTGGGGAAGAAACTGAACACGATGGCGCATTGTGCGATAAATTGGGGCGAGCCAGGAAAAGGGTAAAGGTAAATAAATAGCAGAAGAGAGCCGAACGCGCGATTTCCGCGCATCGCGCCGGAACGTCGCGTTACGAGCATCGGTGGCCAAGGCGAAAATATCCAAGGCTCGCTACCCAGCAATTAAGCGCGGCAAAACTAACGAGAGTCGAGGCCCGGATTTCACGAGCGGCATTAAGTCGAGTGCCACTAATAATTCCGGCGGCGTGGTCGTTAACTCGTTAAAGGGTTACTCCGAAAAAGTTACGGACGCTTTTTGCCCAGTTACGTTTGGAAGGAGGCTAAAACCAACGCGACGCGACGGTTCCTCCTCTAGCGATGGGATAAAGTGTATCGCAAGTAGTATTAAACCCGATGTAGTGCAGCCCTCGAGTTAAGCAGATCCGGAGATACGCGTACTCGCGTCCTTTTTCTATTATATTTACCCCGAAAACCAAGAAAAATTCCATCAAGTTAGTTCGAAAGATGTTCGAGGGATATTTTTTAACAACGGTCGTAAAGTTTGTCCGGTGTCTGTTCGCCACGTGGATGCTTTTAGAACCTCGAAACCATTTTCGATACAAGTTCCGTGAAAGTAATTTCCAACAAGACTGTCGTAAACACTGTGTGCGCTTCAAATTTGTCACCTGCACGACGCGATTCGCGACAGCTGGCTGCGCTGTTCTTTTCTTGCCATACATAAACATAGGTGTTTTACCATAAGTTACAAGTTTCGCGACACATGCTACGACCGTACACGCGTCGGTGCCCCGCGGTTGCACTTCCCGGGGAAAATAAATCAATAGATCGTTGTAATATCTCTCGTAGCCAACGAAAGCGTGGAGAGAATAAAAATTATTGTTGCATTGTTAGAATTACATTCATTATCGAAGTTTCCGTAAGCAATTATTTAACCGGTAAATTCGGAAAGAAAATTTTAATAAATAGCAGATATTCCTCGGACGAAACGAATCGCGTATATGACATCGTGTCTTCGGGTTGGCAGCAAATGGTGGAGAAAGGTAAACGTGGGAATCTGTGGCGAGACACTCCCACTGTTGATAGAGACCATATAATCAGAGTCTGGCCATCGGCGCCTAGAGCGCTCCGACATCTTGTTGCCAAGTGCGTGGGAGGCACAGTGAACCAAAGTGCAACTATCACGACCGTACTTTTAAATTTTCTGTGAAATTTTCAGATATTTTGAACAGTATAGCTTCTCTAAAATAAGTTAAATTTGAAATCCAACCATTACGAAACTGTTTCCAGGACTATCTATCGGTAATTTGAAAAATTTTGCACATCGTTATAAACATTTTCCAAGCTTCTCCGTACGCCCAAGGAAGAACTGAAAGTAGGAGCAAGAGTCGACATAAATAGTGTTTCGTAACGCAAATCCGAGGAATTGCGAACGCTCGTGTCTTATAGGGGAAGAACCCGATCTGTCGGACGTCGACTCGTATACGTTTCAATTTAGAGGTTTCCTCGGCGGCGTGCACGTACCTTCTGATAAATCACTACCACCACAACATCCGTTTGATCGCGAATTCCGCTCGCATCGGCAACAGTCGCGGTACCGGCTGTTTACCCATTCACAGATAGCGTTCGTCGGGCTAATTACTCGCAGAGTGTGTTGTAAAGGTTTAATGATCTCTGGATCGCGTGAAGCCTCCCCTTACCTGGGACGAAGCACGCGAGCCCGAGTGCTCGTTAAAACGGAAGACAGAAAGAAACGCGGCGGAGGCTCGAGACACTTCCGGGAATCTATGGACGGGGTCACTTCACGCGAAATCGGACACTTTTTGGAGCGGACTTTTAGGAACACGGTCGACCAGGGAGAACACAACGATTTTAACGATTTTATAATCAACCTGTCTCTTATACAACACTTACGCACGATATTAATTTCTGTTCGCAGTCAAATGCAAAATCACTGCAGAATTCGTTTCATAATTATCAAAAAAGATTTGTTCTCTTTGTCTCGAGCAACCAGTTCTAGCGTCACTGTTTTTCAAAATTCCAATGCAACCAAATACCAGTGTTCAGCTGTTTCAAAAATAATTTTCGCACCTTCAATTATCGTGGACGAGAACTCGTCCTAGTTCTCGATGAAATCTGACGCGCTACTTACAAAGTTGTTCAATTTTGGTTGGAATGGTCCATCGAGAGAAAGAATTCTCGCTTCCGACACGCTTCGTTTCGGTCGACTAGCGATTCGAGCGGATCCAGCGCGCGATGGCCTCCGCTACCGATCCGGAAAAGCTGATTACTTTTCACTTCACCTCGAACTCAGTCGTTTGCAAAGCGAAAGGGGTTTCGGAGCTTACTGTCGCCCTCCGTTCTCGCCGATAATCGCTCCACGCCCTTGCCTGCCCGATAAGGTTAATTTCAAGCACGCCAGTAGCAAATCGAGTTCGCTCGAATCCCCGGACTCTGGGAGTATCCCCGTTCGATTATTCCCGATTGCATTTCCCTGTGTCCTCAAAATTATTTTCCAAAACAATCTGTACAACGACTAGAATACCCGATTGTCTGTTCGAGCGTAAGAAAATTGTTAGCTGAGATAAATAACTTTAACGTCCGAATTAATCCAGATTAAAGTGCATCGAGATCGCGATTTCCGGACTCGTGGCTCCAGTTCTCCCGCCTCGATCCGACACGGTGATCGTTTCTTCGCCGTGTCGGGCACTCCGGAGACGTTTTTTCCTTTTTCCATTCGCGTCTCTTCTGCTCGATGCACCGATTCTCCAACGCGACCATTAAGGGCTGCACACACGGCCGCGTCGTGCCTCGCGTTTTTTCCGCAATAAAGCTCTTTAAACGGTAACTCGAAGCGCCTCGACGCGGCTACGGCCGTGGCACGTTTTAGTGCATTTCCTGAGCTTTTAACGAGGCCCTCGTGAAAGCACTGCCCCGGTTCTATGGTCCCTTAGTCTTGCTATTTAGCGACGGACAACAGTGCCACGTATCCGCGAGCCACCGTTGACACCGGTTCATCCACGCGTCGTCTATCGACTTTGTTCGATTTCAACGGATCGACGGACACACGTCGCACCTTTGTCTCCATTGTACCAGGTTCTATTTACAACCGACGATCGAAATACTTCGCCGTCATGGACGCGCCAGACGTCCCGAAACGCAATTTCATACCTGGTATTCGTAATTCTCACAAATATGTGAATGGACGAATTTTACATTTTCAATGTTTGTACAAAATATGCTATAAATAACCCAGGGAGGTCTGTAGAAAGTAGATTATACTCTAATTGGTCAGACCGGTAGTAGTTTATGACGTATTAAAAAATAATGAAGAAATTACTGCTGACCATATACTGTCACATTCTACTTGCCCGACCAAGCAGTGCTCATACTACTTACGTGGTTCTAATCGAGCGTGAAGCGCGGTACTAGGCTCGTCTGATCGAATAACATCTCATTCTACTTATCAGACGATATATCGTTGAAATACCGGAGCAGTGTCATCGATTACTAAAAATTAGTCGACGGCCAAGAATACGTTTGACACGTTAGAAAAATGTACAGAGACCGTTCGTGGATTCCATCGTTAGACATCGAGACCTCGTTCGATAATTCCTACCAGCTGGACGAATTATATTTTTAATCTTTCAACGTGTTCCCACGGGGAGTTACAAGGACTGAGTTTCAGGGGTTCCCGGGGCTTCGAGGATGACTCGTAATACGGACCGAAGTTCCCCTGCAGTCTCTCGACAGTTCAATCACGCGTTTTGTCGAGCGTCGCTCGAAGAAACTACAAAAATTGGAGATATCGAAAAGAAACCACCGTGGACGAACGAAGATAGAACATGTGCTTAATTGCCGCGTAGAAAACCTTCCGAAACGTCACGTTCAACCTTCCCAGCGTTTTTCCTCGTCCCTTCTCACCCCATTTGTCTCTTTGACGGTTCCCCTTTTCTCGCGTCGATGGCCAGAATCATTTATTCACGGGATCTTCTAATAAATTGCAGTTTTCCCTGCTTTTCTCCTTCACTTTCTTCTGCGAAACTCGACTCCGGCCCGCTATGCAGGCCATTTACAAACGCTGTGCGAGAAAACGACGATAGCGAAGTTCCTCGAGACTTTGAACGAAGGTAAATGACAAATTGGGAACGCGAGCGCCAACGCAAGAAGCGAATGATGGATTCTCTGCCACGATTTAGAGGAAAATATACGAAATTTGATGAGAAACATCGAATCTTGATTCTCACGTATGGAGAAAATAAGAGAACGTGGAGTCTTCTATGAGCATTCATAATCTACCGAAATTCCACTTGAAATCATCGACTCTTTTGACTATCGATGGTCCTAATAAAATTTTTGGGCGAACGAAAGCAAAAAGATACGCGCAAGTTAAAACAATGCGCAGCTTTCCTTCGCGTCTATCGAGTGGTTTTCGACAGTTTCGTCCAATTATGCGACGGGATCGTCGAATTTGATTCTAAAGTGGCGCGACGTCGCGAAGACGCCAGCCCGGAGCCAACTCGAGGATTACACTGAAGATCCCTCTTGGTTATACGCCGCTTCTAAGATCCAATTTCGAGTAAAGTGTGCAATGTACCTAAGTACAGCGCCAGCCACTTCGCTTTGACGACCAGAAACGCTCGCGGAATCCTTTGGAACATCGAAGACCAGACCGCGCGGAGTTCGGTTGCTTTGTCGTAGTCTACCGTGGGCTATATTGTATTCCGCGTCGCAGCTTGTTTGCAAAAGCGCCTGACGATGTATCGACGAGATCCTGTCATCCGAAATTTTAATACCTCAGCCACGAAATTGCAATCGTAACGCGAAAGGTCTTACAACGAATGATCGAACGCATGGGTCGGTTCTGACCCACGCTTGCAAGCTCTCATCCCTGTGCTTACATTCAAATACAATTTTTTTAATTTATCCTCAAAATTACGTTTTAACGATTTTATTTTTGGCGCGTAAATATTGGCGCAAACAATCCAAGCGACGTCTCGAATAGTATCTTCTTTTTTTTAAATCTCTCGAAATACGTTTCCTTTTTTTATTTTCCGGACTCGACGACGCCTTTAAGCGGAAACGTACGCGCGATAAAACGACACAGAGGGGAGTGTTTGTACGTGGAGTTTTCGTTAGACAAAATCTACAGCGGAACGAGGGATTCTGCGGTGGGGAATCGGGGCTATCGGAAAGGAAAGAGAAAAGGTCAGTGTACCAGGCCGCGAAATGTAACCAAAAACCTATTTGGTATTCACGGTGCAGCGCCTTTTCACTCCTCGTATTCAGCTCTTCGTTCCTCTGCGTTAAGCCGGAATAGAAATGCGGATTGATCGATAGCCGCTGCTGGTGCCGCAAAGCACTCGAAGGATTCCTTTCGCGACTATCGAACGACGAAAGCAGCTTCTGCGGCACGGCGAGACTTGGATTTTATCGTCCCGAGTATTTTCGTATCTTGTCGATTATTCCTTGCTTTTAGAAATCAAATCGACGGCACGGAATTTAATTCTGCCGAATTAAAATAAAATTATAACCGAAGAACGTATTCACAGATACTATCTAGAATTTTTTTATTAGAATTTACGAAACAGGAATCCTCCATCGTGAAAGTAATTATCTACAAAATAATTGAAATGCACGTATACTTTCAATGTACAAAACAATAACGAAGATACGTCTGGCAATCAACGCACTTTCAGATAATCTGAGTAGAACAACAAGAGGCAATTAGAAATCAAATGCTGTTTTAATTAAATGGCATCCGTTGAAGAACCACCGTGGTTATTACTCGAAACCAACCCCCATTTTGTTATCGAGCGGAGGACCACGTTTACTTTTAATGAGTTAGGACATAAAAGCGAGGAGAGAACCTTCGTGAGAATTTTCATTCGACGTTTTCGGTTCATTTCTAAATGTAAAATGATTTGCCTCGCGCCGGTTGTTCGTGCTTTGCTTCGTTTAAATACTATTCTTCGGCGTTGTTTCCTGAAAGCTTCATTATCTTCGTTAAGAATGTACAGAATATCTCTCTGGACTCGCTTTCAGAACTACATTTAATAAAGAGAGGACTGACTGGTTCGCTGAAAACACCGGAATACTTAAAAACATCAGGAGCTTCTCGTTGCTCGAGTTTCACTTATTTATGCGCGGCGTTATTTCACTTTCATCTTGGCGGCGCGCAATAAGGAGAGGAAATCCGAGGCTCCGGCGCGAATATTTTACGCTCCGCGGAAAAATGTGCGCCTAATTAAAGCAATACAGAACGATACGCCGTTTTATACGGGCGCCGGAATTGAAATTCACCGACGAACACTTCGATGTACCGTTTCTCGGGAACTTCTTGCATTACTTTGATCCTTAGAAGAATAATACTTTAAACGAATACCACGAACAACCGTTCCGTACAAAATATAATAATTTCTAACTCCAAAACGCTATTATCGCGATTGGAATAATTTCCATGATAAAGTAGAAAGCCTCGGTAGTTCAAATTTTACGTTTCACCTTCGATATTTCACTGGTAATCCGAGTCAGTGCGGGTCGCGTGTCGCAGATAGCGCCAAAGCTCCGAGGCCAGTGGTTTCCGGAAGCGGCGGCGATAACTTTGTGACTCTTTAAGGGAGAAAAATCGCGATACTTTGGACGAAATTACTGTGCCCCGTGTCTCTCGGCGCTAATTAAAACGAAACTACCCTTCTAGCGTTCTATGGTCTGAAAAAAAAGCTTCTCCCGTCTGGTCGCGTTCGATCCCCGCCATTGGCGAGGCGTACGTGCCGGAAATCGGAAGAAAACATTGTATCGGATAAGAGATTTGCCCGGGCGACGCCGGAGCACGAACCCGTCCGATGAGTTTTCACCGTCTCCGCGGCCCCGGTATCTGCTTTTCCATTTTACCGAGGTCCTGGTAATTTTTCAATTCTCCGTCGCTGTTTGCCCGGAGAAAATTCGTTAAATATCGACAGAGAGATCGCACGAGTGAGGGCACAGGCGACGAGGGTGTACCTTTCATTTCCGAGGATCGGATACGATAAGCGAACTGCCCGTGTACACCGTCCGTAATTTACGTTAACGATAGTAATGGGCTGCTTAAAAACCTCCTTCGCGAAGTTTGCTTCGAATTTAGTTTCAAAACCTTCCCTCAATTTGTACGACTGCCTGTGCGGGACGTCTGTTGCCCGGTGATAAATATTTTAAGGCGAGAGAATATTTTCACGATCAAATAATATTTTACTTTCGATTAAGCGTTTCGCGAACGAGCAGCGTTGGAATCCAGAATAAAATGTAAATTTAAGGTTGTTTCGTGTTTATCGGTGTTCCGATGTTCCTGGCAACCGTTCCAAAGTTCTACGAATAACGTAGAAAAATATAATCGACATTGTTCCAGTAATTGCATTAACGATCGAGGATTAAGGAATAACAATATTACGAGGGAAAGACGGTGCTTACTTTAGCTTAAGATCACTTCGCGGAACGTTATGCTAACGTTTCGAGAAGTTTAATGCATCGCGTTTCTGCCTTCACTTAGAGACTGTTTACGTTACTCGACTTCTCGATTTTGGTCAATTCGTTTTAACCGAAAGTTGAACTTGCTTTCTATCCATCTTTGTATTTTTTCAAAGGTTGGTATACTTCTTTCTCGTACATTTCTCCTTTTCGATTAATAGAGACGTTGAAAAATAAATGAAGAGGATTCGTAACACGATACGCGACGAAGAGTGACATTACCCGGCAAAGTTTCTCGGAAAATGCGAAGGGGGATGATCCAGAGCGGAGACACCTCTTAAGAATCGAATTTCTCGGTGGGTCCGTAGAGGGTTTGCCTCGGTCGCCGGTGCAATGGCGTGAAAACGGTGCAGGAATGTTGTCGGTCTTCCCCGCGGGGAACAAAGCTTCCAACGGAGGGTGGAAGCATCGTGGAAGACTACAGTGGACTACGCCCGACCAAGACGAATGGTTAACCGATAGTACGCGTCTGGACAAACTAGACTGTGACATGCAACCAGCCCCTCTTTCTAAGTTTTCCTTCCTCGAGCGCTTCTAAGTTTCACGCGCTCAACTCCTTTCGCCTGACCCCGATCGAACAAGCTAAACACGCACCTGTAACAACTTACCCGAGCGGATTTCGTGCCTTACGAACATCCTCTCTCGCGTAAATATTCCACGCGACGCGTCTGCGATCTCGATTTTCGAAAAATCGGAATGCCGTATCCGCGGTACCTGCCCCGAATGGCGAACTTTTTTGCGAGAAACAAAGAGAACGCGTACTAAACGTCATTTGTGCTTCCCGAGGATCGCGATCGGGGAAAGACTTTGCCAGCAGACCGGAAATGGGCGATAGAAAAGGTCGAAGACGGTAGGAAATGACAAAAGTTAGTTAGAAACGGGGTAAAGCAAAGAGCACAGAGGGGAACGATTGCTAAAACGTAATCGATATCACGCTCAGTGAATTCCAAAGCGGCCGACTGGAAACTGCTTACAGCTTATCAGTTCGACGATTACTGATAATGGAACCACGCTCGAGATAGAGATATTGTATATAATCGAGAACGCGTGGAAACACGATGCACTGCTTCGTCAGCCGTGATCGGTGTGAATACTTAATTAAGTCTTGGCGTTAATTAGATATTGCGCCCGCAGCTCTGACGCCCCCTTCGCTTCTCGAAAGCGCCGATTGCCACGGGTACGTAGTTGCATTTATTTCCGACGATTAACGTTCGATGATTTTCAATTAATTTGCCCCGTTCGATTGACTCCTCGACTTCAAACGAGTTCGATTCGTTCCTCGCGTTTGACTGTTTTTAATATAGAAATATAAATTTCACATTTCGAAACATTACATTCAACTTTAATTTTTTTTAAAATCAGTGTTCGAAATCGCCGAAGTGCCCGTCCCAAAAGTACATACTTTCGATACGAAGTTCGATCCGTTAAAACCGACAGTGTTTTTTGTACTAATTCCGTCAAAAGCGAACAAAGTGATAAATGAACGGCTCGTGTCAACGGTTATTAATTCAGAATATCAGGCAACGAAGTGATTTGAACGCGACGTTCCCGATTACGAAATTAACGCCTGGTTTCATTGGAACCCATTCATCTGTTAAAATATTAAGCGACCGTGGCATGCGAACGACGGAGTAGCCGTTAATAGTTTTTGATTTTACAATTTGATTCGATCAATGTTTCCCGTTTAACGATTAACAGTTTAATTACAAATAACGTTGTTCGTTCCGTTGTTTCCTAAATTCTATACGTTGGAAAAATACTGTAGATAAAGTAGAACAGGGCCGCGACGTTAAAAACGCAAAATAGATATTATCGCGATAATTTCTGCGTAATTTAATTAACGAACACCGGGAATAATGAACGCGACAAATCGATCAATTTTCGAACGATCCGTCGAGAGACTTCATTGTATATTTCCCTCGTCGAAGTTGATGTTAAATCTATTGTGGGCATGGATCCTAGTAACGAGCGAGAAGGGAATTTGATTATTGCACACCATTAACAATTCAAATGTCATGTTAATTCCGGACTTGATGCGCCACGATTACAAATCATTTCATTACCGACGTAATCAACGATTCCATACATTTAGGATCCATTAAGATCTCTTAACGGGGCAATTTAAATTCTGTTCGATGACAGCGATAAAGGGAGAAAAGGCACGAGCCGGGAGCGACAAATCGAATTATCGTTTCCGCGAAACAAACAATGTCCCAGCTTATGCAAACGTACGTACCCACTAAATAATGTCGAAACGGGTATCGACGGACTCGTAGATTCGAACATTTCTGTCTCCCGCGATACGCAAATTGCGCACTCAATTAAGCGGCGCTGTTCATCGGGGATGATCGTCGCGGGACCGGAATAGATCCAAGTGCGCATCAATGTTTTACGATGAAGCGATTCTGTATCGTTGAATAATAAGCTTTCGACGCTAGGAACGAAGAAGGGCGATGAAAACGATCGTCCAAGGTTCGTTAAAAATGAAAAAATAAACATGCATCGTTCGTTTTATTATCTTTTTATTATTACAGAATCCCAGGAGTTTCATTCCTTCAAATTTATATTTTTCTAGACGAGGTTCTTCGCAACTATTCAGATTCTTAAAAATAAATTTGAAATCGTGCAAAAGGGGGGTTCAAAATATTTTCCTCTCCTAGATCTCCGCGGCCGGTTAATGCAAGCGGAGTCGATGTAGTTTATTTGAATTATTATGCTCCACAGTCATTAGCGTCCTCTAATTACCATTTACACCCTGCCGTCGCGCTCACTTGAACGCAGAATATTCATAACCTAATAATTATTAGCAGCCATTGTGGTTTCGAATGGGTTAAACAGCCCTTGGGACGATTAACAATTTACAAAGAACGAGGCAAGCGGATGATACTAATCCGACCGTCTCTGGTCGTCACCTTTTTCGAAACGGTACGAGTCACGGATTCGTGCGTTCCGCCGAAATGAACAAAAATGGCGGACGAGAACGCGAGGGGGTGGAGAAACGCGCTGACGCCCGAAGAGGCGAGGCGCGCGAGTCTTCCCCAAGCAGCATAGCTAATTTCACGCGAAGTCACACAGAATGTACGAGGCAGTAAAAAATGCAACAGAAAGAAATTCGCGGAAAAGCAGAAGTCGCAGCTCAGCGAGAAGAAAACGCTGCAGCGAATGGGAAGGATTCGCGTAAACGTGCACATTCGCGATGCATTAATTCGTCGGTACGGTTTAAGTTCCCTTCATTGTTAATATGTGCAACGAGATCGGTTTTAATCTGTTCCCGGAAAAAAGATTTTGCTCGAAACGCCGAGAATCGGAGATTTTGCTTTCGAGCGACTCGCGTTCTTCCGCGCTGCTATAGGAAATTCGATTATTCGCGGTGAAAAGATTCCACTTTTCCGTTACCGGGGAACGGGGTAGAAATCTCGTAACGTTTGTAAAGTAGATTTTTCCAAATTCGTGACGTATTTCTCGACAAAAGGCTCGCTTTTCGGTGCTTTAAAGAATTCTGAAATTCCATTTGCAATTCGCGTTCACATAATTTTCCGATCCCCGTTGGGCCGCCATCGTTATTTACGACGCTAGGAGAAGCGAACAATACCCGGGGATGCACATTTTTCACTCGATTCCGTCACGGTAGCCCCCGATATATTAAAACTTTCGAACGAAAGTGATAGCGGCGACGATAACGACGCGGTCGGGGGCACAAAGCAACCAAGATTTACGAACGACGATAGGAGTTTCAGAAACATCAAAGGTCCTTTGCTCGCTGCTTTTGCAGCTATACTTTTCGTATCATCGTCCAACGGCGTAGTTCGTTACGAATTCTAAAAATTGCATTCAACTTAGCGGTTAAAATTGTTAGAAAATGTTGTCATCGCGCGAGAACGCATTTTATGGGCACAACACGGACTCCTTTGGCATCGCGAACGCCGCTCGGAGACTTCCTCCGCGTTCGAAACACGGATGTCTCGGAATTTCGTAAGAAGCTAGAGTTGCCCCGCGACAGGGAACAAAAAGGGACAAGGAGTTTGGTAAAAGTTTAATTTGCTTTCACGGAAAACAGAAGACGGAAAGAGAATTCGACCGAGGACGCTTGATATAGGCACGAGCTGCAAGTCTGACGCGGACGTTCGTTTAAATATGTAATTAAAACTACCGTTCTACATCGAGAAATTAAACGAGATTCCGTGCAATTATCCAATTCAACGTTTTTAAGGCTGATCGATTAATTAATTTCACGCTTTGTCTCGGTGTCGTTTAAATACCTGCTGCTCGTAAATCGCTTCGAGCGTGAAATTCTTCACGATTTCGCTGTGTACAGAGACATGGTAATGTTAGTCTACTCGGAGATAAGATAAGTTTCGTTTGCTTTCAAACGTACGTGGAAACGCGTGCAAATACGCGAGAAGAATCTGTGTTATTGTCCGTGCACGCGATGAAAACTGTTTTCGTGATTTCGATATCTATTCCCTTCCTCCTCCCTCGACGTATCGCAGCGAGTGTTTCATATAATCGCAGCGAGTGTTTCCAATAATCGCATCTGGCCAACGAAGTTTCGACGTCTAATGTTCAAAGACGTCAGAGATGTAACGAAATTCGTCGAATTTCGGCTCATGACACAAAATTCTGCCACATCTCCATGACGGATATAGTCGTCAAACACACTTAACTGGTTAATTATTTAGTATTTCGGGATTAAGTTTTGTTGGATTTCCTAACCGTCTCACGTTGTTACAAAAATCATCTCCAATGACGATTGTATATGTCTGGAGTTTCGCTTTCAGTTTTCACTCTCGTCTCTCTTCTGCTGTCTTCTGTTCTCTCTTAGAGAACAGTACGAAACTCTAAGATATACCTTCACGTATTATTTAATAAAAGTAAAATTCTACCATCAATTATTGTTGTTTCAATCAAATCATACGTCCCATAGCCCTACCTTTTCCAATAATTTTATAATTCAGAATATATGGTGTCGTAAGAAGAACAGAGTACAGAATCTATTTACCAAAAAGAAGTACATTGTTCTATTTACCTATATTACATTTATTTTAAAAAAGTTTATCTATTGTAGATGCAACGTAAAATGTAATTAATTTGGAAAGAAAGTACCATTGGCATCGTACCGGGCGAGACAAATTTTCAGCGATTCTGGAACCAGGGATTTCAGATAAGATTCGAACACGATATAATTTATGCAACCGAATTCTCACGCAGGATGTTCGTGACCAGATCGAGATATCCGCGACGGAAGGATATCCCGAGCAGCGAAAGAAGAGGAATGGCGGCTGAGAAAGGGAAAATTTGCTTCGTTAGTCGCGGAGGATCGGTCGTGTGTCGAGGCGTAGGCGGAAGGAACCGAAAGGATCGACGATCGTTTTCGCTCGTGGATCGAACGCTCGGACCGACATTTTCACAGCGTGGCTGGATTTATCGGGGCACGAAGCCGCCACGGAATTTTCAATCTCCCGGCAATTATACGTCTTCGCGCCATCCCGTCGCTTTTTCGCGTTCCTCCCTTTGTACTGGTCGGCGTCGATACGACGATACGACTGCCATTTCTCCTCGATGAGTGCCAACCGGATCCGCTAAGGATGATCCGTGGAATTCCGAGGCGACGGGGAAAAAAACAACGTGAAATTCCCCAGACGAGATCGCACCCGCCTCTCCGATTTATGGGATATCGTTAAAATTCTTCTCAAGATATCGCGCGATTCGCACGCACAGCTATGCGATGCTTCGCGGAACGTTTTTTTTTTTTAAAATCGATCGCACGAATTAGTCGGAGGAGGGGGACAATTTAATCTCTTCCCCTCTAAATAAGAATTCTATTCAGTACGCGTGTTCGATATTAATTTTCAGAGTTTATCATAAATTACCAAGCGTCGCGACCATCGAGAAATCCGAATACTTTAAGAGAAAAAGGAAACTTTGGGCTTCGTGGCAATAAATAAAAATCTATTCGTCGGAATCGAACAAAAGAAGATTTATGGCTTGACCCGAAAAAGGCCGTAATACAAATGGTCGAAAAGTCGTCTTTTGTTCGATACCAATAAATATGTTTTTTAAGTTTTCCTTCTTTTCTAGAAAACTACCGATAGCCAGCCCCATTCTTCGATATTCCATTATTTCTCTCTTTATCTCTACATTATTAAATGATAAATATTTAGTTTCAGTATAATCTCACGGGCTACGTGCCCTACAACAAAACCTATTAATATTTTAAGTAACTTACAATTTTGGTTTGTCATAACTCCGCAGGCGAAACTCATTCGAATTTCGCTCGGCGTCCCGTATTAAACTTTCGTTCACTAATTTCTGGATTAGGTTGACAGCAGCGCATAACTGTACCTAACCTTTGCATGGCAACTAATCCTTCAATTTCTACTGCGCGCCACCGCGTTGCTACGAATACAGATCATCGTTCTACTAAATTTTCTTCCCTCGCGGAGAGGTTAATTTTTCTTCGAAAAGACGGACGACGCTCGCCGAAAAAAAACGCGCGGACGCCGTAGAATTTTTAAGTAAAGTATGGTCAGTTCTACCGACTCTCGACGGTCAAGGTTTACGATCGTACTTCCCACGAGTGAGGAAGCAGATAATGGACCGCTAACCCGAATTTTATCTCGAGTGCCTACCCTGAACGCGAACCAGCAGAGTCTTTTCAAATTTTATAAGAACTGGTTTATGGTTACGACCAAGGAAGTTTTGTTGGCCAGGAATACCTATAGTCCCAGTCTGTTTTAAATCACGTTAGAGTATCGATGTAACCAGGAAAATCCATGGAAAGTCAGTCAAAAATAAGAATTTTATAATATATCTCGTGCCTTATTCTAGACTACCACGTTTGAGCATATTTGAGTGTAAGAAGCACTGTTGTACACTATCCATTTATATGACCCCTTAAAACTCAATAGTAGTACTGTGGCCCCTTAAATATTACCTCTTGACCCCTTGACCCCCTGCTGCAAAAAGATGATGACGATGAATTACAGATTGACACTTCGTTGGTAGACAACAGCCTTAGAAGACTAAAAGTTTATTCACAATTTCGGAATTGTATCAAACATCAAGTTCTTACTTTTCACATTCCCGAAAATGAACTGGAACTAGAAGAGGAAGTAATATATGGTTACTACTGCACTAATAGAGACCATCAAGACAATATGAATGTTGATATTGTTACGGACGAATAGAGGGAACTATAAAAACGGCCCTTTTCAGGGCCACATGGTGTGCAAAATCCGATCGAGCAACCTCTTCGTGGTGCACACTGGGTAATGCTAATGTCGACGGTGCTTCATGTTTGTACATTGAAAAAGAGAATCATTTTTTATAATTTTGGCGTTTTTTTATTTTGACTTCTGAAGGGGAGTTAGAGGGTCAGGGGGTCAAAGGGTCATATTTAAGGGTTCACAGTACTACTATTGAGTTTTAAGGGATCAAATAAATGGACAGTGTGCAACAGTGCTTTTTTGCACTCAGATATGCTAAAGCGTGGTAGTCTAGAATAAGGCACACTATTATTGACTTTTGATCCCCTGTATCTCGAAAAGTGTTCAATTTACGAGCTTGGGCTTATTGGAACTTTTCATCGAGACATAATGAACTACATCGTATCAAAAGTTCAGCTAGTTTAACCGGGTGCCATTTTCCATAAGATCTGTGCGAGATCCTTTGTGACAAGAATGTGATACCTAGGATTTTACACGAAATCCCGGCGTAAAGCCCATCCATTGACCCGAGAAAGATCCCCGAAAGGGCAGTTATCGATTTATTTTTATCGGTTGAAAGGTGCCGTGACCGTAGAAGAGCGTCGACGGTCTCGTAACTCTCAATATTACGCCCACTGTCTTTGTATCGGCGATAAATCATCGTTATCGCCTCGAAAACACTGGCCGTAACAAGCCCGTAAGCCTGACGGAAGTTGATAAATCGCGAGCAACCATAAATTTCGCGAGCCGCGAAAGCGAAATTATTGAATCGGTATACGTTGACCGAAATTAACGGGCGAAGGGTGAATAGGGCACGGTGCCCGTGGTGCGCGTGTTGCACGGTCTCTGGTCCTTTCCGTGGTAGCTTTGCTCGAATCCGGTTCTTGAAGTTACGTCTGTATGTATTTGCTGGGGCTGGCCAGTGCATGCCGGAAAATAAACAAGATTATCGAGAAAGCTCGGTACGCTGCAACTTGCTATACATCCACCTGTCGAATATATACGGTTTCTGCGGTGCGCGGGCACAGAACAAACGCGAATGTACGCGTATCTCGAACACGAATCCGATGGTGTAAACACGAACTACCATGGCTACACATATTTGCACTTATGGTCAGCCCGACGGGCACAACCACAAGTATTCGAACGCCAGGCTTCCGCGTCGATGTCTTCCGGTTAGATTAGCGTCGGCAAAAATTATCACCGAGGGTCCCCGTTCTTTTCATCGACAATTATTATCTTTATTTTCGGGAGTTCGAGAGTTACTCGTTCACTGTATACATAATTATTTTCTAATTGCTGTGGTACAATTAATGGACATTGAATTAAAATCAATAATACAGTTTGCCGTTCTGGACCAAACTCATCAACGTTGAGGTTATCTGGAAATTGTAGTATTCACTGATATTAGATGTATGGCGTTTAGTTATAATAGACCGTAAAATATTTAATAGTAATCGGAGCATTCGTTATTTAATGTGTTTATGCCTCCATTTGCCACGAGTTTTCGTTATAACAACGTTTATCAATTAATAATCGATACTATCGATAATAGTACTAATTGGTAATGAAGTTACGGCAAGAAAAACATGCAACAACGTCGCTGTATTGCAATATTGTATCGATTAATAAAATGTGACCGTTAATGATGCACGAAGCGCTTCACAATATTGTTAAAATACCAAGAAAACGATAAACGAAAATATCGAATTCGAAAATTTTAGATATTCTCCGACGAAGATAACTGGAATTTAATTTCTCGAAAGCTTCTGGAAAATCTCTGATTTTTCGGTGCTCGTTTATGTTTCTTTTCTCTTGGCCCTCCCACATATTTTCTTCAGAGTTCCTTTCATTGGGACTTCCTGCGAGTTTCTTTCACATTTTTAGTTTCTTCCTTTGGAAGGATTCGCTTCGGGCTTAACATCGTACACGTTACGGGGATCAGTAGGATTCGATTACGAAATTCGATATTAGAGTTCCATCGATTTCTTCCGGATCTATTTCTTCGTTGACAAATTCCTGTCCATTTTTATCCTGGCCAGCAAACCAAGAATATGGTACAAAATAAATTGCAAAGCTTCTCGATCGAAACTAATTCTGAACCGTGTCTACGCAAAAAAGGAACTATTTTTCATTATTGCGACTGAAGGATACCAGAAATATTAACGGTATAAAAATGTAGAGAAGAATGTACGAATCCGTATCATCGAGTAAGCGTTGTACGATCGTGGACAACGGAGTGGGGATGAGCAAGCGTCGGTTAGACGGGCGTGCGCCGCGTCACTTAGAGGGGTAATAGCTACAGCACGAACCGATCGAAAGGTCTCAATATCGCCGAGTGGCAGAGCACGGAAAGTATAGAACCAGGACGGATGGTAATGTGTATTTACTATCCTCCGTCTACCTGTGCAGTTTGCCTCCGCGCAGGTAGAATCTCATGGTATCGGATGCAGCCAGTTCGGCGGTGACTGGAAAACCCGGCGTGCAGCTTCGGAAGGATGTGCTCCCTGAATTAATGAAGCCACGGATGCATTCGCCCGTGTGACTGGTAATCCTCTTTCGGTATTTCCTGAAGCGGCGCTTGGGATTGCACGTACAATAAATAGAGATAATCCAACTGATGTGTATATGCGCCACGAAATATGTGCCCGGAGTGTGGCACGTATGGGTATTTGGTAACCGTTACAGGATCGCTCGCGAACGCCTCTTGCTTATGCGCGATCCTTTTCATTCGCGCGATATTCCGGGATGCTGATCAATACACGTCGAGAGATTCTACGCGAATTCTATCCGACTCGACCCTTCATCGAAGCCCAGAAATTAGTTCTCCGGCTGGACGTGTAATTTAGGAATACCGTGAAACAAAATGAAAAATTTTACCAGAATATTTGGAACACCTGTGCGTCGAGTAAACAACTACGAGGGTTCGAAAATCAGTAATTATAAGGATAAAATTTCGGTGAACGAACGTTTCGTATGTGTATCGCTTGTTTGAATAATACCCAAATCCAAACATGAAGTGTTTGTTAACGTGGCCAGATTGGCCGAAGTTATTGCCATATAAACTAATATTAGTTTTACCGTGGAAGTGGACGCGCCGCGTGACCGTAACGATGAAATTTAATAATAACGAATCGTGAGATACGGTCCTCGTCTATCGAGCACGCGAAAAAAATTCTGTGAAAATGCACCGTTTTGTACGAGGAAATATAACAGAATCGAAATCGACACTGATTGATCGATCGTGTGCTTGTATCGACTACGATGGGCGACACTGTGAGCAGAACTTGTATTAAAAAATAATTTAATGGAGTTCAAATTGAATGTTTTGCGAATCAAATTCGCTCTTTTGTTTTGAAAATCACTCTATTTTTTTTTTTTTGTATCATTCGCGAACGATGAATCTCGTCGCCATTTTTTCAAAAATTAAATAATGCACGAGAAACGTGCTAGATGATCATTCAAATCACGAATATTCGGTAGATGTGATTAATGATTGTTGCAACTGTTGGCCTCGCAAATTGTTACAATTATTACGCGAATATGTAACCCGGAATTACCACAAGCTGCTGCTGGCGAACCATTATAGATAAAGTTACGTGTACATAATTAAACATCCGCACGCGTTAAAATACATAATTTGGTAAATTTTTCAAATCTGCAAACTAGACATACTCTAACCCAAACGACGCGTTAAGTAGTTTTACGAGGGTCGTTTGGTTCGCAATTCTCACTTACGACCCCCTTTTATCATGTCGTAACCGTGTCGTTTACTCGTTGGAACAATATCAAACCTTTATTTATACTCGGCGAATGTGCACAAAAGCTGCCCGCAATGTAAAGTTTCTTCCAGACAAGGATCGATCGATAAAAATATTATTTTGAACAGTTAAAACGTGATCGGAGAGTCTCGAGACGTATATTCCCGGAGAATAAATTTCGACATTTTCCTCGACTACAATACATTCCTTATAGGTCGGAAAGTAAAAAGAAAGTGCACTAACGGAGGCAACAGCGGAAAGCATTTCTGTTCAGTCGAGTGGAAGGCACCTAAAACAGACTTCTTTTCTTACTTTTTTTTTTTTCAACGAAACTGTTAGAAAAGATTGTACGTCGGAGGTACCATGAAAAGATTTAATGAGATACGTTTTATTCAATTTGATCGGTCCCATCGAAACGATCAATATTTGCTCGCAAATAATTCAACTTTCTATGAGTTGCTTCACCTTAAATCGCTATTCGCGTCTTATACACTGTGTGTGATTGCGAATCGTTTCAATTAGAACGTTTTATCGCCTGGAACGAATAAATAGAATTATTTTATTCCGCGGAATTACCGTAAAATCTATCGCCGCCGACCTTTGTGTATTATCGTAAAATGTTTTAACGTTGATTGGAACTGGGATTTCTGTATTAAGCTGGCACGTGACGAGAAGAAGCGAGTACCTATTTCCAGTGCGCGGATCCGGAGCAGCTAGTTGGATCACAGCAATCTACACGGATGTCCGCCGCGTGTTGTTTTTACGCGAGCGCGGTCTTAATTGGAAAAACGTCGTCATTGTGGTCATTGTTCTCGTCCCTCGTCGGTGCCCATTCAAAAACCGACTCGTTACAAATATTTTTCGCGAGACACGACACTCGTCACCGGTAATCATCGAGCGTGAAACGCGTCGCGCGACACTGCCAAACGATAAAATAAATGTTTCAATTATCGACACACTTTTCATTTGCATTATAATATAACAAAATATTATACGACATGCACGGAATGCCCAAGAATTTTTTTATCCTGATGCTCTCATTAAAGTATTAATATGAACAAGATTGAAGAATATCCACGACTGGAGTTAGCGTCGAAATTAGACGCGTTTATCTTATTTTCTAGATCTCTCGAAGGCCACGTTGTTCCAAGCCGGACGAACGAGGGATCGTCCGGATAAATTTTTTAATCTACCTAAAACAGCTTTAACGAAGCGGTCCAAATTGAAATTAGAGAATGGTTAAGCATACTTGCGCCGAAAGAAACGTGAATTTTGCGATAAAGTTAGTTCGTTCGGAGTTAGTTTGCTCTGCAATCCTCTTAGCTGGAACTTAGCCGGATCGGAACTACACTTTGACCATCTACATAGAACTTCCTACTTGGTACATTTTTCTTCCTTCCCGTTTTCCGCGTTCCCGCGAACGATGATTTAGTAATCTGTTCTTTCGTAATCTGAAGCTGGCAGCGTCTCGGAAATTATACCCGCGTAGTAATTTGCTTTCTATTCCTTTCGTACGAGATCTAGAAAATTTTTAGAACTCTCCGTTTATTAACATACTCGATGGAATATATAACACGATACAACAATCGTCGAATCTGTCGCTCTATAAAATATTTGCACTCCGGCCTGTGCAGCGAACCTTCGAGGCTAGAAAATAACGTTTACCAATCATATTCTTCCAAAGGAAAAGCAATTCGCGGGAACTTCTCTTAACGAGTTTGGCAAGTAGATCGTAGCACAAGTGATTTCCAGGAATGAAAATAGATGGCGGTGAGGGACAGGGCGCGGTGGAAGGAATGGCAGGCTATTAGGTCGAAAGATAATCCATAAATTATTAGAAAGAGCCCGGATCGCGGGAATTTTCAAAAGAGGGAAGGCGCGCCATTACGTAGATCTTTCTTTTGCGCGAGGATCCTTTCTCAGGATACATTATGGGATTATTAGAACGGCCGCGGCGAACTAATCTTTCTGGGTGAAATTGTTCGCCGTCCTCGGCGCTCATTTTCGTGCCAAGCTCGTTTAATAAACTTCCACGCGCGCGCTTTGCGGACGCCGCGGCAGTAATTTCTTTAAGGCGCTGGCCATTACGCGACGAATCCTCAAACGAAAAGACGTGTCGTTTTTAAGGCCGTGATTATTACGTGTCTAACGACGGCGACGATACCTGAAACCACGAGAGATCAAAGCAGCGACAGTCAACATAATCGATGGGGGACCATCAAGGAGACGGAGCACCAAACCAGAAATGCTTGCACGGTTTATAATGATACCTTGGTCGTCGATTATTCCGGGATTCTTTGTCTCAGGACGCCACAAAGGCTGGATTAATGATATAGATAATGCACGCTACTTTTTGGTTCGATTCATCCACCGAGAGGCTAACAAGGAACGATAAATGTTCCCCTTCGATTTTCATTTTAAAGGAATAAAATGTGACTAGAAAGAACTATTGGAATTTTTCATAAAAATAAAAATCGAACGAATCAGTTACTTGCGATCACGTAAACGATACGACTGTAATGCAATCGAGAAACGATCGCTGGAGAGTCGACTACATATCAAACTTTTGCACAACTGCTATGCAATCGAAAAATGATCACCGGACAGTCCATCATTTCAGTCAGCTCCATTTTGAACTTTCCAAACCGCCCTCCCATCCGAACGAAGCGACTACAACGATCGAAAACACGATCGCTCGATCGTCAGCTATACGTCAAATTGTTAACCCTTCGAATTCCGAATCTAGATGGCTCGGGGTACAATAACTTTATTTTCTGTATATATTTTATACGAGTCGACGAATTACGCATATCCAGCTAGAATCTATTACAAAGTGAATATGGAGATTTATGCGAGTGCGCAACTAGAGGGTCCACATAAAATATTAATCAGTGAATTCTGTTGCAGAGAGAATGAATGCTCGGCTGTACGGGACTGGTAGGAACGGAACAATTCACACAGCGTGGAAACGCTGAGAAAATGCTGAGTTTAAAGGAACTGACGATTGTATAAGTCTTGTTACAGCAATTAAAATTTTCTCCTAGTTTCAAAGAAACATGAACTGCGTCACGCTTTAATTGCGCAACACGTCCTGTATATAAAACCATAAATCACAAGTACTGGGTGTAAACATTTTAATTTACACGTAAATCATCAGACTAATTAGTCTAGTTTGTGTGTGTGTGTGTGAAAGAGAACGATAGGAATGGTCGATAACCGCGATGCGGGGGCGCTGAACAGCCCAGAGATAAATACACGCGAGATAGATTGCTCTTTACGATTGTTATAACAGTTATTAAGACAGCGCCGATAAGACATTGCAAGCGAGCGCACACATACGCGCGTCCAGAGAATTGCTAATTACAGGACACGATAAATCGGGAGCAACGTCCATTTATCACAGGGGAATGTTAAAAGCGAGTCGATCCGCTGGAAAACTCTATGCAATTGTTTCGTTGATTGAGAATCAAATTATTCGATTTCTATCTCGTTGCAATTAATCATCGAGGTGCTAAATGGCTTACATTTTGCTCGAATCGTTCAATATTTTATTCTAAGACACACGTACTATAAAAATAGTAATCGCAATGCTTACTTTTTTTAAGAGTCTGTTAATCTTCTTATTTGTCTAATACGTCGGAAATAAAAATGTTCGTGTTTTCTATGGGATAATAAAACGTAAGAGCGATATTAGATAAAATAAACATTTGTACGAACGTTTTCATTAAATTCACTTACCAAGTTATGCTCGCGTTGTATCGAATACATATATTCAGCCATGAATATGGAAAGCTAATCGGTAACACATGTCAAAAAGCAAACTCGTTTACTGATTTCCTATCTGCTTTGAATTCATTAAGTCTCCCGTTGCATATGTAGATTATTACTGGCCTGTCCATAATTACAACCGATTATGTGCCGTAAAATACAGACATTGAGACAGCATCGAGAGCAGGATTAAGGGAGATAGTTAATTATGCACCACTCGTAAACTTAAACTCTCCATTCAACATTTTATAGTCTCAGAACCAAAATAGAGGGTCAAGCATAAAAACAGCTTCCTTGTTACCTTGTCCCTCGATTAGTTTCTATAAAATTTCTGTAGACTAGACTTCGAACAAATGAATAAAAAGAAAACCACCGTAATAAAGGGCGACAGAAAAAAAAATGAAAAGAAAATCGTCGAGAATCAAGGATAAAGGGGTAAACAGCGTTGAAAATCTTGGAGACCTGCAACTTTATACGTAACAATTTCAAGTTCCACGGTACCATCGGGGTATTTCGGAAAACGAGCAACATCGCAGACGTCCAGGCACTCCTTCGAGAACGAATCCCATCGGGAATGTCTTTTCAACATTCCAACAAACTAACTCGACCCAATTTGCCAAGACACGATGAATTACTGGCTGTCCAAATGGTGAAGTTGTCCCTGTTCGAGGAATAAAACAATGCCGGGACGGGAAATTTCCACGGACCGGGCTCCTAACGAGCATCGTTAGCATTAATAAGTCATTAACATCGGAACGAGACACGGAATACGGTTCTTTATCAAATCCAAAGTTCCTTCCGCTCAAAGAGTAACGCAACACCATCGGTCTCACACGTTATTAACGTAATAATGCCGTATTAAGCTCTTTAAAATTCAATAAGTCGAATTCCGCTCATCCTTCTTCCGCGCGGCCATTAAAACTTTCCAACGGGAATGTTATTAATAAATTAATGATCGTCTTTATTACGCAATACGTGCGAGAAAATATATTAAACGAAGTTATATATACGTAGGCTGACAGAAATGTTGGAAAACTAGGGTGCTTCATCATCTCGTAACTGAATTATAAAACAGTATTTCAGACGTGAAGATTATTTAAAAAGTGAGTCTGCAGTATAGGACTGGTAGCTTGTAAATCAAGTCGAAAACATTAGTGCAATTTACAACCTTTTTATCAAGATAACCAGTACTTGTAGTAGTCTTGCGTCAGAGGATGATCACAGTTTTTTAGCGTATACGAGCAATACTACGACTTTGCGTCATTCGTTCGCAGGGGTGGGGAATCTCTTGACATTGGAAGGCCGTACACTTCGTCAAATTATAATACGATTCTTTTCTAAAGATAAATTAATCTCATTTTAGGTTTAAAGTCTGTGTTATTTAAGTATCTCTTACTCTGTTGTTTTAATTCTTTGTCGACCACGCAAGATAAATTTGACACGCTAATGGCACGCTACATTCTACACGAAATAGGTATCTCTTGCAGACAATTGGCGATAATGAAGATCGTAAAATTTTCAATTTTTCAACCTTGAAACAGATAACTCGAAAGGCAAATAATATGACACGAACGGGACACTATATTACAGATAACACGATAACCAAATTCTTTACGAGGACACTTTTCCATGAATAAAAATTGTCACACAAAGGTAACACAATTTTTAGTCCAACAATTTGACATAAATACATATTGCTGGTAAACTACAATATCCGTCAGAGATATTTCGTTCATTAACGCAGTGAAGCGAATGTACCCATGAAAATAAATGTACATATAACTGAAAATATATTCAGTAAATTGAATGTACAGCAGATTATATTTACAAAAGTGAACGTACAGCACGGCGTGCATTCACAGAGTTGAATATACGTAGTTTTATAACAAAATTTGCGTATTTTTTAGGTAAAAAAATATGTCTTTGTTCATTTATATTCGCGATGTCCCCTTCAAAGTGACTTTCAACGGATCCAACCGTGCCTCTTTGTATTCCATGTCACTGCCAATCGCGAAGAGCTGTCCTTTTATAAACTTGTTCGTTATTAGAAAAAATCACAGCCTGCAAGAATTTCTGAACAAATGACGTCAGTGAATATTCTTGAAACTCCAGTTATTCTAATATTTTCAAAACTCGAGTCTACGACGTGCAATTTGATTCGTTTACAATTCGTGTACCTTCGCGAGCAACTGTAAAGCGCTAAGCGTCCGCGAGTTACGAAGTCAGCGTTTCAGTTTGGAGTGCAAGAAAACGAACAAGTCGTCGAATATCTTTTCCACGAGTGCGAAACTGTACGCAGACGGGCCGATCTGTCGGTGTTAATGGCAAGACGAAGAATCGAATTCTCCTAGGAAGGAAGTCCGCTGCATCCCCGCAAGACCCGTGACGCTGAGAATGCAATAGAACCGGTCCTGGTCCATGCTTTTTCCTTTCATTTGATCGAACGTCCGTGCCGCGAATCGGCTTTCACATCACGTTGATAGCGGAGTTGCGTGTGCCGCCTAACAATACCGAAAGCATTGCGAGCACCGGCTCGCCATGCTAGCCGTTCGTGTAGATAAATAGAAACGTTCGTCTGGCCAATGTACCCGGGGGCTGGACACAATAGAAAATTAATGACGAACGAGACGGCATACTGATGGAACCACCGGGACTTTTCGCGATTTCGCCGCAATTCGGCCAACGCTTTTTGCGTTCGACGGTCGTCGTTGTTTTCGCCCGCGGGGCCAAGGGTCGCGTTGTATGGTTCGCGAAATTGATGTCGAAGGTGTCTGGGTTATATCCGATTACGACTCAAAAATCGAAAACAAATATTTAAGAAACATAAACGGGTAGTAGGTGGACAAATTTTTCGATGAAATTAAAATATTTCAAATCATTCTAGAAAAATTATTTTTAGTCGCGGGGGTCAATTGCAATCATTTTTGGCGAAGAGACTATAAATGTAGAAGACAGTTTAAAATGATTTGGGTTTCGAAACATTCAAGTAGAATCCATTTATGCGTAGTATCGACCACGTGTGAATTCCCATTTGCTATCGTTATCTGAGAATTTGTTTATCTACGAGAAGAAAACGTTTATCTAGGTTTTAAGGCATTTTCTGTAAGATACAAGTACACATATAATGACTCGAGTAACTCACTTTCTATGTTTGTCCATTTTGCGAGAGCGTAACGAAGCCGAACGTGGACTCTGAATTTATAGGCATTGAAGAACGTTCGAGAATATCTACGATTACGAGATCCCTAAGATACTCGAATTAAGTTTATTAAATTTTTTATGACTCCTCAAGGCCCACGTGAAATCCTCGCGCAATTACGTCACTCGATAATATACGAGATGTAGAATTTTTAGAATTAGAATCTTGAATTTTCAATCTGTTAAAAATGGAGCTGAGATCGTCGACTACCGCGTCGTAAAAAAATTGAAATCAAGCTACTCGAACTTTTCCCATTATTCTCGTGTTTTCGACTCACGACCAAAGTGGGTCCCACATGCAACGACACATCCCGTATATGGCGGATCGCCCGAATAACCGAGAAGATACCGGTGTATTTTATCGGCTAGAAGCCACACACGGAGGCGAATGAACGACTCCGTGACGAGAGAAACAAAGAAGAGCTGGGAAAAGAAGGGACCTCAGCAGAAGTGGAAAAGGACTAGGCATTGCCTGGGACCTCGTTGTTTGCACGTGTTCGCTTTGTCGTTTGCGTCTAGCAGCACGTTCGTACGATTTGCTGAAACTTCGAGAGCGTCCGAACCGAAAAAATTAGTTTGGAAATCGACATTGGCACCTAGAATATTTTTCGCCCGGTTACTATAGAAGAAACGAACGTTTTCTCTGATACGTTCTTCATATAAAGACATCGTTTCACACCATTATACGATAAATATTCTCTTACAGTTAAGATATAACAAGTGTATAGAAAAAGAAATTTTGAATTTCTTTTTGGCTTAAATACGTATATACAAAATTTAATATATTATTCATCGCCTATACAAGTTTGTACTGTTACTCGACTTTTGAACACAAATCACAACATTCCATTTCACGATTACCCTATACACGATTACCCAGGCGATCATGATTGCATACAATGTGCTTGAAGTTACTCTAATACCATCCAATGTGGTTACGTTAAGTAACCGCGAGATTGGCTCATAATGGTGGTCATATCTGGTCGTAGAATACCCGAACTTATAGAGATTATATATCTGAAATCGATTTCGTGGCTTTTGCAACCGTTGTTGGTACTTGGCCTCGCCAACTCCAAACGCGACCCGACGAAAATGTAATGTAAAACTTTAAGGGTACATAAATCGTTGATATCTGCCGGGAACCGTTTCGCGTTAGAAAAATGCTAGCGCTCTAGCGTCGCTTCCAATGCGCTGGAAATGACTCGAGAAGTTGAGCAATGGAGTATTACGGAAATCTAGGTTAAGAAGTTTAAAAATTTGAGGCCGCTCCATCGACTGTACCAATATACAGTCCACTATTTCTCTAAGAGGATCGCACGATCTCAGCTTACGACATAATATTTTCACAGATTTTTCCTACGAAATTGTTGATATCACATTTAGTCACACTTTGTTGCTCGTTATTTGAAGTTCATCGCTTGCGACTCAATTTGTCAACTCCCTATAGAACAGTACAACGTATAACGATTACTACTTGCTACTGATTGCCCCTGCAGGTATCTGCGTGCCTCTGCTGCTCTTTGCTGGCCTTTGCTGATCACTGCTGATCACTCGTATAACGATTACTAGTGGCCAGTAGCAGTGGTCAGCAGAGGCCAGCAGAAGCAAGCAGTAGCAAGTGGTAATCTTTTTACGTTGTCTGAAGTATTAGCAAGCAGACTAGCACACGCAGGCAGAGATCAGCAGAGGCTGGCAGCAGTCAACAGTAATCGTTATTGTACGTTGTCAGAAGTATCAAGAGTGGTCATCAGTGGTCAGCAGATACCTATAGGAAAATCGAGTAAAAGAGCATGTGTCAGTTTGCCTTTGTCGACTCTCCGAAACTCTACTAGCTCACGTACGCGTGATCTGGCATAGTGTGAGAAAGTGGAATGAGGTGTCCCCGGTGCACCCGGGCCTCCGTCTGGCATTTCTGGTTGGGATTAGGCGATCCCCCTCAGCCTCAGCGTCGAAAAGTTTCTGGATATTCGGCAACTTACGATCTCCAAACAGTACTTGTTGGATAAACAGAGTCCATCCACGCTGTTTCCTCGAGTTTCGAACGTTCCTTTTTTTTTTTTTTTTTTTCGAAAACTTTACCGACGAGTTCGCTGCCTCGACCAAAATACCAACGGCGTTACGTAAACGTTTGATTCGATCGTATCGTACAATCCAGCTAGCCAGGTGTATCGAAATCAAAGAAATAAACGTTTGCTCGATTTTCAAGCAACATTGGGACCTTTCGCGCGTCCCTATGGTCTCTCGATAATGCGCTGGCACTTCGAGAATCACGTTACCCGAGAAATCGTCGAGATTAACAAAGGCGCATGGCTCCGTTGGAACGCCAGGCTAAATCGTAACCAATGAAATTTCACTCGAAATCTACGCCAGCGTCCCTCGTGTGCTCATTACAGGCTTTTGTAGTGCTACAAAGGATTCCACCTTCTTACGTAACGCTGTCCTTTGCCAGTCTCCAGGGCTCGTCCTGTCCTACGGCAACCCTTCAAACTCCCCGTCATTGTCTCGTCGAACGCTTTGATGTCGAATTAATGCAAAGCCAAATTACGATCCGTGCCTCGCGAGCTGGTAATCGACCCGGATACAAAGAATTGATTTTCGTCGGGCGGGTTTCAAGCGCGTCGGTTTCCGGATGAAAATCGTCTTTTGAATAGTGTAAGTCACGTTCCGGATTGAAAACCCGCGACCGAAGCTGTAAACTGATCTTGCTTTCGATTGTACGCGGTATTTTCGTTCCAGGTTTCGTTCGAGAACCGTTTTAAAAGCTCGGAAGACGAACGACAAATTCGTGAGGCAGCTTTTTCGAAATGTTTGAACAGCGTCGAATATATTGTGAGGATATCCGAACCGTTTAAAATCAATACAGGAAATATTATCGATCGCGAGACCCCAGTTTCCATAGTATGGATATTTTGTAAAAAAAATATTCCGATTCAGAGACTACCGTTTATTTGAGCGGAGACGAGAATGCCTCGGGGGAATATTATTTTCCGCGACACGCATCCCAGTTACGACGTTAGAAATTTTTGTAACTGCACTTCTCTGTTAGCCCGACGAGCCACGGGATCGGATTTCAACTCTTCAGAAGTTTTAATGGGTGATCGTGTAAACATGATCTCAAAATCAAATACTCGAACTCGGTTGTAATTACTGGAGTATACTTTGCCGAATAAACTTAGTTACGTCGCCGGTGAACACCGACGAGCCTCACCCGTGACTGTGGAAATTTTATACGGGAAATTAGTTTCCCGGCTGGTCTCGTCTCAAAGAAATTCATCTTCCCGCCGCCATCGAAGATGATTCGACGAAACTTTTTGCCCGCGCCGCATTAGTCATCCTAACCAATGTCGCCGCCACAATGAGTCCTGATTTATGATGCGAAATGCTATTTCCGGGATCTTTGTCTTATTACTCTCGTTGGAAAAACCACGGTTCCTACAATAGGGACAGATACTCCGTAAGATCGCCAGTTTCTTTCTATAGTGTGGCGTCGCCTCCCATGCTCGCCACCAGAGGGGTCGCGTTCTCACAAGCACTCGACCGACCCCTCGGTTGCTATACATATATATACACTCCTCGAACGACTTCCCAAATCTAACGAGGTTTTTGAACTTTCTTTTATTTAATCGTAAACATTCTCCCCCTCTGAATGTAACTGGATTTAATTTCGCTTTGTATGGTTTTTTTGGTGCCATTTTTCTATACAAAATATTAAATCTTGCCCCTAGTATAAGGAACTATTCTTAAAATTATCCTGAAAGTAGCATTAAGTGCGACGGACATTATTTAATGTTAAGATTACGCGAGCTCTATGTTGAGCCATTAGTCTAAATCGTAGTCCTAGTTATAAGTTAGCCGTTTGTACGTTTAGGTTTATTGTACCCCTTTGTATATATATTTATAACTGTTTTCTTGGCACAATAAACGTTCGTTAGGTTTTTAAAAGTTTTTGAAACGCGGCCCCCTCCTTTCCTTTTCACGCCTCCTACGATTTTTACGAGATCCTATCCGCAGCGAAGCAGCGCCACAATAGCGTTGCATTTTTAATACTGCACGAGAACCGTAAGAGAAAAATACGGAGACACTTTCATCGTGGACGCTCGTGTCTTCCACGTAGGATATAAATCCGATTACGATTGGACTCTGTAGATTCTACATTCGCAACCGCGAAATAACTTCGATCGTTTCTCGATACTCTGTTACTCATCGAGTGAATTGAAACAAAAAAACTGACAAAGAGTGACGTAGATGATATAAAAAGCTTGATTTTCTTAGTGTAAATATTGCAACAGAGATTGTTTGTAAACGCTTGATTCAAGCTTCGTTGTATTTACTGGTAATTAAAACTTCGAAAATTAGTTTCAGCTGCAACGATTAAGAAAACTTCACTTTAGAATTCATAAATTATTCGCGAACAGCATCATGGATTTTGTTAATTTCCTGCGTAAGATTATTAATTTTTAGTTTACAGAAGAAGTACTTTGAAGTGTACGAGACAAAAGGGCTCGTTGGGCCGAGCACGCGCGGGAGAATTTTCAATTTGCAGGGGGAATCGCGCGAATTGACCGAGCCAACTATTTCATACGTCTTGGTTACTATGAACTGTGGGAACGGACCGTGAATAATCCCGACGATCTAATCTTTCGCCAGAAGGCGGTCGCAAAAAATTCTCATAAAACACGGTTACGTGAATTACGATCGTCGAATCTTCTCTCCGCTTTGCTATATGTATACCTAATTTTCGTGCATAAATTTGTCCGAAAAAATAGCTCACACGTGTTGCAATAAAAGAACCCAACCGGGAGATTTATCGTTGCTTCCGCGTTTGCATTCCTCCCGTGAAAAACTGCCCTTTTATTTACAAATTTATTTTTTCTGAACGATACGAAATTAAAGGTGAAAACGTTTTACTTGTAAAACAGGTTTATTACGTCCAGAAACCGCGTTCTAAATAAATTCTGTTTAAAAAAAAAACGACCGAAACGAGTTTGTCGTAACTCGAATCGATCCTAATAATTGTCAGAGATTCGTGTGCCGATAAACATTATACGTACAGGCGCACCGAGGGCCAGTGCACTTTGTTCAGTGTCATTGTGAAGAGTTCGATGTTACCCAAGTGCACTTCCGATGTATCCCCTGCAGTTTGCTACAGACAGGTGACGATCCATTGTGCTGGTAAAATATTGACACTCGATATTTTCCTGCACTCAGCACGGAGGGAAAAACGTTTACACGTAAGCCCATCTCCATGATGGAGGTCCGTGCTTTTTGCCCGGGTCTCCGCTGTTGCTTTCATCGATATTAATTTTCCCTGTTATCCCTTTAGGCGTGAATGCACAGCTAGCAGTTATTTTAGTTTCCATACGCGGTACATCCTACTGATTATCACCGGTTTGACGCTTTTAAGCTGTCCAGGCTCCAGAATTTATCGACACGAATTTTCTTATTTGCAAGGCTCGTGCCTTGCTGAAACACCACCATAGTTTACTTCGATCAAGATTATACATTTTGTTGCAAAATAATAGAAACGATTAACTCCCTCGAAAGAAAGGTTGAAGAAATTACAAATAACATAGTTTCGAATCTTTGGCTGTTGAAAATAGCGTGCAACGTGGATTTTAATTGCTTTGTTGCTTCCCTTACCGTCTTGTTCCCCAAGTTCTTGACGCGACAGTTCAAGTACGTAGTCTTCCCCAGAAGGGCGGTCACGTTCTTCGAGGCGGACACGTCGAAGTACGGTCCGGTCCGTGGACTGCTTCCGTCCAGGCTATTCTTATGAGCGTTGCCATTTTTCCCGCTGCTTCCATGCAACGTGCTGTAGCAGTGAGCACCTGGAAACGAACAAAACGACTACGATGAAATTTCCTACGTGGCAAAAGAGTCTCTAGAATTCCTTGGAATGCAACGATTAAAAGCAGAAATTGATTCAGCGTCTTCTATTTTACAGGAATCGTGAATTTCTCTGTTACCAGCGATTGTGCACGATTCGATAAAAAAAGCTGAAGGAAGCGTTCAGACAACGAAAACATTCGGATTATGATACGGACGATCGAACCGAGCTTTTCTTGAGAACTATTAATTAAAGGATTAATGTCGTAGAAGTTACTTCGGTGTCTCGAACTTTCTAACTTCCAAAGTCCGATTTGTCCCCGATAACGATTGACATATTACTAATTGGTTCGGGTAAATTTTCTTATTCCCCGAAACGATTCTTACTAAATCTTTTTTTAAATTCTAATTACTCTGGTTCGCGAACGGGGGGTAGTTATGTTCCCAACAGCAGGATAGACAAAGCGTGGTTGTAACATGTACTCAAGAATGCACTTTTTACAGCGGTTCGCGTATTCGATTAAAACGTCAGTCAAACGGAGCAGCTGGCAATTCAGGTGATAAATGTTCGTGTTTTTTTTTTTTATCTGTACAGAGCAGATCGCGGTTGCGAAGCGAACTTCCCTGGCGAATCTGTTCAACCGACGGCGTACACAGGGAACGGACAAAGCCCTTCGGTCGCGACAATCGGCTGGCATCGTCTATTGTTCCATAGACGTAGAACGTCGCGACGCGCACACTCGATTCGACTGGGCTCGTTTATCGAACGAGTTCGCTGATGAATTTCTTAATGCTCGCCGATAGGAAGATAAATTGCATTGATAACGCGCGCGACTGTTGCGCGTTCGGATCGCGAACACGCTGCTAAGTTTCGAAGTTTGATCGACGATACGCTGTCGCTTGCATTGTAATCGTTGGATCGTTTTGTAGTCTGTCAACGCCTCGAACGTTCAGGTTCGAACTTATGGCAGCGTTGGGAACGGTCGAGTATGAATCGGGACTTTTCGTTTGCAACAAGTTTCAAAAATCGCGTGCTACGATCCCAATGAAATGTACATCGAAACGCGACTCTGTTTCGTTGTTTTTAGAATTAACGAATTGCAAATAGTGTGTCGAACGATAATGGCAATTTCTGGTCCTGCACGATTCTTTATTCTCCCAACGACAAGTTGCTGGTTAGAACGTTCTATAATTGTTCTCGAGCCCGCCCACGATACCGCTTCAACCGTTTCCACTTTTGGCGAGTTGCAGAACAAACTTCCGTAATGAACTTTAAAGCTGTATACCAAACTTCGATGGAAGAAGGAGAAACGGTGATTTCGCAGCTGTCCTGAACAATTACCTAACGCGTCAGTTTAATATACAGTCTCGAGTCTCTTCTCAATATCTTCTACAGGATATTGAAAGCTCGTCGATTACAGGAAAAGGTTTGCTTGGATCGTGATGAATTGTTAAAATGATAAAATAAATCTTGGAGATTGTTAAAGGAAAAACTAAAAGTTTGTCAGGCCTCTTAATCGCGTTGACAAATAGTTAAATTAAATCTTGAACGATAAAAATTACGTGTCTGACCATTACTCGCTGTTTCTACTTATTTTGTCATTTACGAATACTGACTTTCGTACGGTGTTGCCTGTATCGAATGATTTTAACTAGTTAGAGGATGGTAACAGAATGAGAAACGAATGCTTATACGAACGAAATTTAATAAATAAAATGACGAGGAACATGTAACTCGAACGTTACGTCTCGAATGCAGCGTAGTCGTCGAAAGAGCAAAATGCCAGGCATAATTGGCTTGTTACCGGTTTGTCAGACGTTCTAACCGCATAATTCGTTTTCTACGGGCTTCACCGTTAATTGCAGAGCATTTCTGAACGACTACATAATCGAATTTCACCGCTCTTAATTGCGATGCGATTACACGTGTTAGCTATTCGCGTGCATATTGAATTTTGTCACTTGAGCGCTGCCGATCTCGCGTTTCCCACATCGATCGAATCGTTGAACTATACCTTGGCGATAACCTTGCCGTAAATTTAATTTTTTCCACGCTTATTCAAGAGAATTCTTCTGCAACCATCTTGTCGTTTCTTTAATTTAATTAATTGTATCGCTGCTGAATAAAATTAGAGACTCGGATAGAAATTAGAACTATGTTAATTTTCGTGCGGGACGATGGGAAGTTCTTTTACGCCAAAGAGAACCAAGAAACTTTCGCGTATTTAAAATTTCTAAACAGTCGACGTCGCGAGACTCCTCAGACTCGGTTTAAAGAATGGTGAATCTTTTAAGATCGAAAGAAGTTTTCGATTTCAAGCGTCCTTTTGTGCTGGGTAGTTTTTCGCGAATAACGCTTGGAAGTTGAATTGCTTCGAGAAGAGCCGTTCGACGTTTCCCGTGATTTCTTGCCATTTTAATGACGTGTCCTTCCCGACAATTCCTCGCATAGCGTTGTACAAAACTTTCAGCGCCTTTCTGAAAGCAATTCAATTTCGAGTCGTAGCTAGGTAGGAAGCGGGTACAAAGGAAAGTGATCAAGCGACGCTGCCCTCCGCCATTGACGGTCATAAATGTCTAGAACGTTCGACTTTTTAATTATAGAAATAATAACTGCTCTCGAAAGCTACCGTGTGTGTGTGTGTGTTTTTAAATAGATTCGTTAATCTTATTAAATATTTTATACACGGCATTTAGATAAATTGGGCGTGTATGTATTATGGTATAAGTGCAATGGCGAACGAAAGTTCGTTCAAGCTGCACGCTTCTTCAATATTAAATCTCGCGAAAGCAACGGGCGGTCCGCGTTATTTGGCGAGCAAAGAATCCACGTTCCCGTGCAGGGGAGCAAAGTGATTTAAGTTAAAATGGTCCAGCCAGCTGCTTGACGACCGTCTACAATGGACTCGGATTAATTTAATCATGGATTAGCCCTATTGAGCGCGTTCCATTGCTACGTAACCCTCTTTCATTCCCGAAAAGCGTTCTCGACTATTTTCCGCGGAACGCCCGGGGATGCTTTGTTCTTCTTTGCGATGTTTCTTTTAACACACGTCCCGGAGAAACGAAATTATAATTCGACGACGAAGGGACGGACAAAGGCGGGTCGTCGGGAATGGGATTCGAAGAAACAGCGTGTCGCTAGACTGCTACAAAGCGATCGAAGTTTCGCGAATTCGAATCGCGAGGATATCGGAAGGTGGAACGAGGGAATTTTTTTCTAAATTCCACTGCAAATTAACCAAAATCCTGTGCCACCATATTTCCTTATCCAGTATTCGCGTCGGGGGACAATTCTCCCAGGCTACCGCGACGATCTCGCGAACGAACAACTTGACAAAACACTCGGGAGAAAGCAGTAGGTAAATCCTGGTGTCTCGAATTCCCAAGAAACCAGAACTGCGAACTGTGCTTATCTTCCGCGCGCGAACAATCGCTCGAAACGCGAGGCTCGTTTTCCTCGAGTTTTTCTTCCTTAAGAACACGCCCTTAAGAAAATAGACCCTCCGGCCCTTTTCGATTCTCCTTCTACCGTGGCCGTTTAAAAATTGTTTTTCCCGCGCAAACTGACCGAAACGAGAATTGATTCGCTTCGCGGGACAGCCTTTTCGAAACGCATCGCGATAGCGGCAGGGAGTTTAATCGCGATACTTGCGCCGCGTTTATCTCCCTCGACGGTCCATTAAACCCGACTAAGCGAGGATAATATCGTTTCATAACAGATGAGCCGCGAACCGTGTGTGTCAGCGATTTTCACGGAATTTCGAATTTACCGCACATACCTGCTTTTCCTTTCTTCCTTTCTGCGGCGCTTCCTCCCCCGGCAACCGTGATTATGTCGCTGAATTTGCAACGGTTATCTCTGCCTTCTCATTTCGACATTTTTAAGAAACCGATCGTGGCGGCGATTTCTGCGATTTACCCGGATTTATTGTCAGAAATTCTGGCTTCAACACAATGGCAATTAAAGTCTTCCAAACAAACTTCGATTTTTACTTCGCGGAGCAATCAGGTCTAATCCCAAGTCTCGAAACCCCCGGATCGTTCGCTCGCCGAGCACAGTGGAAACTCGATAAACGGGAACTCAATGATTGCGTGAGAACCTCCTTCATTATGTTGGCAAGTGAAACTTCCCGTCACTTGGCAACGAGGGAAGTTCGACTTGAAAATAACAAGCACTAAAATATGCTACGTAACCGAAGTATCTTCTTGTGGAATTGCTACGAGCACCGAAATTGTAGGAAGCACAAAACAGTTTAATCGCAAGTTCGAAGGGCTCTCCGAACATTTTATTACCGTCGCGATATAGATTTGTTCGTCGACGTATTTGGATAAATACGTAATAATTGACGCAGAAACGTAAATAGAAATGCCTTTACGGGAAAGTAAAAGTGTCTACAGTTTGAAAATAAAAGCAGAAGCAGCGGTTCTGAACAATATTCACCCGCGCGCGGAAACTGCATGGAAACTCGACTCTTTTTCACGGGCCCTCGGCCCGTTGGAACGACGAAATTTCGTCGCGCGCGTTTTCCTTCCGAGCCGCGGGAATAGGCGAGAAGATTCTCTCTTAAATTTTCAGATTTTACGGCTCGCGGGTCGAAGCCCGCTCGTAAAACATTCGCGCCACGGCGAGAAACACGAACGTGGCGGCGCGCGAGAAAGAAACCGGGGGCGTACGGGGACGGGGGACCGCGGGTGGATCTTTCAATCTAGGGACGGTGCACCGCGTTCGTCGAAGAAAGAGCAGGAAGTCAGTTTGCCGAGCAGCAGGCCCGGGTCTGCTTTAAAATTCAAATTCACAACTTTTGCTTAAACGTCTCTTAGATAGCTGAGATAGCTGCGCTGGCTGGTCCCTTCAGAACGCTCCCCGCCCGCCTTTCCTCCCCTGATATAGTCTCTGCCCGACGAAACTGTTCGCTTTCCCGCCCCGGGGCTGAATCTCGTGCAACGCGCATAAAAACGGTCCCCGAGTCTACCCCGGTCGGTAAAGATCGAGAAGAGAGTTAATCGGGGGCGGGGGCGTGCTGTTTATGGAAGTTCGGATTCGAACCAATCTCGGATAAGTAAATTGGCTCGAGCATTAGGAGTCTCCGACGCCATGCAATTCCGATGACTGAGGTTACCGTTGCAAGACAAGCCTTCCCTCCCTCTTTCGACCCGCCATTATTGGCCAATTTGGGATTATTGGTCACGGAACCAATTTTTCTTTTAATTATATTCGAACTTTGTATTATTTTTCTGAAGCAATCCCTAGCAGGCCCTACCTTGGAGATATTCAATTTCAAATCTCTTGATTTTCTGTGAATACAAGCGTTGTCATGCAATTGTCAATGACAACTTATAAAGTGCACGATTGATTTCATACAAACTGGTAAAACCACCAAATTTCGTGCATCGAGCACTTGCGAGAAAGGTACAAATCGGGCGTGGCCCTCTACCGGTAAGCGCGGAAAGCTGATACCTTACGAACTTTCTTAAACCTCGACAAGCCTCGCGGAACGTGTTTTTTAAGAATCGTTACGCAACTTTAATTCGCGTTTCTTAATATCCGAAGCAGCAACGAATTCCATAGAGGAAGGAAACATCGAACAACGAGCTTCCAGCGTCGGGTGGCATGTAAATTAATCGAATCGGACGCGCGGAAAATCAATTCGACGATAAATTTCCCCGTCGAATCGTAAATAACTTGCGTCCGGCCAGATAGCGTCCTGATGCCGCGACGCGACAAAGAAATATGATAACCGCTGGCGAGCTTATTTATCGAGAAAACCGGTTCTACCCGTGAATGGTGTAAGGTTTCTTCGTTCGATCTATCGCCGCGAGAATTCATCGACCGAGCCATTTTACATTCGCCCACCGCGTCCCGGAGCACTCCATCACCGTCCTTATCCGCGCCCGGGGGAACACGGTTCGCGGATTCCTCGCCCATCCGGGGCGTTCGACGGGTCCGGTCGTAAAGTTTTTACTACGATTCGCGTACAATATGCCTGGAACGATCTCGCGACAGAAGTCCATGTCACCCGTCGTCCTCGAAGGGTCTCGATCCTTTCCGTCCCGACTACGGTAACCGACGTCGAAGCGACGGAACTACCGTCTCTATCCGTGCGAATCTGGAATTACGAGAGCTCGACGATGTCCCACCGGTTCGGATATAGAAATAGTCGGTATCGATTCGGGGGGGCGTCGAGGGCGCGGGGAACCATCGGCACTCGGGATGACGTTATTTATGATTCCGACTCCGGCGGCGTATTTATCTCTTCCCGGCGTGCCGTCGATCCTTTGATTTTCCAGGACTCCCGCGCTAGGAGACTATTTGCGCCTGAATCTCAACGCCCGACGGTGTATTTTCCATTTAGGTCGACCCGTTTGCACGCCCAATCTCTTCTATTACGGGTTTCGGGACGACGAACGTCGACTCTAAGAGTAACGGAAGCGTAAATGAACTCTAAGTACGCTCAGCGATTGGCCTCGCCCAGAGGATTCTGAATTCATTCGCCGCCAGAGGGCTACGCTCTTGACTCTCTCGCAAGCGCTCGACCGACCATCGAATGTTCCTGCTAGGAACGCCTTAAGTGTTCGGAAAGAACGTATGATTAAACAAAGCTTCCTCTCACGGAGAGCATTCGTGTCAAAGGGTTATCCATGCCCCTCGATGGCGATGTAATATCTTCCAGAGGATCTCTCTGCGAGTATTGAGCTTTACTTGTCCCTTAGAGTTTGCCGCACAAAACGAGTATCGAGCTTCGATCAGCTTCTCGATAGCAAACTTCTCGGATCGTTTCGCAGGTAGCGCGACGAACATCGTGCTGTTAACCAGCTTCTCCAGAGCCATGGAACGTCCGAAATACAAAAATCTCTCTTAGTTTGCAAGGAAGTTCGCATGTAACGTTACGAGTATCGAGCTTTAAGCGGCTCCTCGACAGCGACAGAACTTCTCAGATCGTTCGCAGACACGCTATGAGCATTGGACTTCAGCCAGCTCCTCCATAGCGACAGGAACATCCGACTTGCACAAAAAGACTCTTTTCGAAGCGTACATCGCGTTCAACCTTTCGTTTAAATAGCAGTTTAATCCGTACATCTAAGACTTTTATGCGAATCCGCTTCGTTCGAGTATTGATTAAATTATGGACGTACAAATGGTCGATGCAAATTATTCTGATTGTCTTTTAAACTTTATTTCCAATCCTTGTCTCCTGATAATTCAATTAAGTTTTCTTTTTCTGATACAATTAACCATACTTCTATGCGCTAGAATTATTCCTCTTAAATAAATGAATCGATATACTTTCAAAGTGATGTTTATATTATTACAAAGGATCTGTATTCTTTGATGTATTCCAATAGTTTTAATAAAGGAACTCCTGTCGCTCAAATTCTCGTTTATTGCTACAGTAAATTGTACGACGAAATCTGTGTAAAAGTTTCAGTTTAATATGTCGAGGTGGTTTTCCAAGGAAAGAATCTGAAATATTGCCCATTTTTTAACCCCGTCACGAGCCTTGAGAAAAGTCCCTTAAAGCTCGCCATTCTCTTGAACAAAGCGAAAGCGGTTAAGCAGAAAGATTTAATGCCCGCGGCGCGTGAAATTGAACGATGCGATTGAATGGTAATTTTTTAATCGAAACAAACATCTGGCGTGCCACGTATTGGGAAAATGAAGATTAATGACTTCGTGTCTCGAATAAATATTTAAGTTCTACGTTGTATTTATTTAAACGCGAGTCGCGACGACAAATACTCCATAAACGGTGAATTTATCAGTTATTTACATGGTAAAATTGTGATATTTTCGTTGGGATGCGCGACTATATCTCGTTTCAAGGTTTCGTTATCTTTTTTAATTCCTTTGTGCCGATACCACAGGATCTAACGATAACAGTTAATACCATTCTTCTTCTACTCATTTCATATAACCTCTTATTGTATCAAAAGTTAAATTAGCGACGATAATAACGAATAATGCAAAGTTATTTTAGATAGATGAGTAACGCGTTATACAATACTGTGAATCAGAATGCACACTTTGTATGCAATTATTGCTGTGACTAACAGTATTACTAGAAGGATACTCAGACTGTTTACATGACTAGATAAAGATACGGATATGTATTATTCCCAGTCATAACACACTTTTATGTTTTATGTTGCCATTAAACTGAACAGATTATAAAACATTCAACCAATAAAGTTTTTTATGAATTCATGAAGTTCGTATATAATAAAATTCAAGAAAATTTTCCTCTGATAGCGAACCTGGCTTCTCCTTTCTCCTGCGAGCTGCGATGCTAATTCCTTTAAAAACACAGCTATCTAAAAAGGTCTCTGATACCTCTATCTTTTTCAGGGTTACAATCTCTTACAAGATTATTATCATTTTCAAAGTCACTCTGTCTACAAAGTCATTATCTTCCTTTTCAGCGGGGAGGCACCAGAAATTCCTGATGGTTCCAAGCCTTTGTCAGGGAATAAGTATACGAAAAAATGGCACACTTTGGCAGACTTTTAATTTTCTTTGGAAACCATCGATGTAAGATTGTGTACGTCCGAGGCTCGTTGTACGCTTTCGACGAGTCAATTATCACACGGTCATCTTCCAGGAGGATCGATAAGAAGTTTTGACGCGTATTGCTTTCGACGTTGAGGCAGCCCGGCGCGTTTTCGTCGCCTGCTGCATAAATGAAAGGCAGCCCGAGGGATGAGGTAAATCGTCACGTCGGTGAAGAGCCGTATCGAATGAAATTTGCAATGGAAATTTAATCTGCCTCGGTTTGTACCGAAGCACTGGCTGTTCGTTCTTAACGCCGCTTCCCTTCCACGTCTCGCGGAATTTTCGTCAGAAAATACCAAGTTGGCAGACACCGCGACACTGGAAAATTGTCTTTGGCCGGGAGATCCTAATTGCAGGTCCCGAAACCGTCGCGGGACTTTCGGCGACGCCACTTGCCACGCACACTTTATTTAAACAGGGAAGGAACGATCGAATTTACGCGATATTTATTGGATTCGTAGTACAAATAACTAAGCAACAACCACCGCGACAAACGTTAAATTTCAAGAATTAATTTCCATTGACAATAACAGTAATGAATAGATATATAATCGAGGTCTGAACGTGATTGGATCGTTTTATTCGAACGAGGGAACGTAAAGAATTTTATCGAACAGCGTCGAGCCTTTCAACGACGAGCAATTCCCGTTTCCAAAGGATTTAGAAAATCAGCATCGGCCAAGGAAGCTCGCCGATGGAACAAACGCGGCGGTATAATTTATTTGAATATCAAATTTACCCCGCAAAGCATGGTTCCCCGATGTTTGATGTAAAATTCATAAGCCCGCGGCGAGTAGGTGGCCGCTCGGTTTCTCCAAAATTTCATAAATTTCATTCAAGGGTCGGTGGAGTGTTTCAGGCTCGATACCGATCGAATTTGCATTTTCATCGTGTCAAGGTACAATGTAGTACAGCGTCGAGTTACGCCCGGGAGGTCGGGGCGCCCCGTTCTTGTGCCGCGAAACCACTTAAAAAAGCATCGTCAACCACGATTATGCAAAAAACGCCCTCCCTCCCGCCCCGAGAAATCACGAGAAATATTTTTCATCGTGCCCGGGAAAGAGCAGCCTCCTTCTCTCTCGTTCCGCGCGAGAGTCCCGTGCAAACACGAAGGAAAACAGGAATTACTAGGCTCCTTCGGGTTGAACGTACCCTTTCCTTCCTCTCAGTGTGTGCGTACAAACACGGAGATTGTTCTCCGGCATTCTGGAGAATTGCGGCGAACCCGGAAATAGTCGAACGAGTTGATATTAATAATTGAATATTCTATGCAATTGGTTGGGAATAGTGTTCCGTGGAACTGGCGATGAATAAAGTTTGAATTCATTGTTGTAATATTTTCAATTTTTTTGAAACCTGTAGTATAATACAACCTCGTTTGTATTATATTACAGGTTTACAACCAGGGGATACATAACTAGCAGAGAGGCCATAACTAGTAGGGATGTGTAAGGTTACTTTTCATCGGATTAGTTGGCTTAATCATTCCAGGAAACACGGTTATTCCTGGACTTCTCGGTTTCCATTTCCTGCAACACTAAAAGTTTCACTGCAACCCTGTATACGCGCCCTCATTACGGAACGCGTTATAAATTACGTTCAATCTGCTATTTGGTTTTCCTATTTAATTGATAAGTACATAATTATCGACGATACGTGCGTCGTAAAGTAGCCCGAAACGATCGAATATCCAGAGATTTACGAAAATGATGGCAAACTTTCATCACCTATCGTTTCATTAGCGTTTCATCAGGTACCAGGAAGATCTTATTGTTGAATATTTATTTGCTAAATAAATACAGCAGAGTTTGGACCTAAGTATGTATTTCATTAATGTAGTTTTACAAAACGAAAATGCTGTTCCTAGCTTGACGGTTTTCTGCTAACTGAGCTTGAGGCTCGAAAAAAAAACGAGACGCTCAGGGGGTGCAATAAACGAGTGTCCTCCTCAAGTAGTACCGACCTTTGTAAGGGAGGAGACTGCACCAATGGATACAAATTTCCATTAAAAATACATGCATGCAATGCTTATTTTCAACACAAATTTTAAATCATGCAATTTATAAAAAACAGTACATTTACATTTGAATGATTCCTGACTCGCTCTCGGTGTTTATTTACCTATCATCAGCCTTGCATTAATACACAGTTATACTGTTGAAGTATCAAAAAAAAAAAAAAAAATAAAATAAAATGAAGACGCGTTGCAAATGTGCTCGAAGGGATGATCTTCTTGCGCACCGTGTGCTCGGGATATCGACACAAGATTTAAGCATCCGTGAGTAAAAAGGGAACGGAAGAGATGGGCGCGCGTGCAGAAGCAACGGGCCGTCCGGGGCGCAGTTTCAGGGGCCCGCGGAGTCCTGGTGGACGTGGTTTGGCGAGTCAGAAAGTATGACCGTGTTATTTGCATATATTGTCGGAAAGAAGAGGTGAAATTTATGCGGTTCGTTCCGCGAACGCTCTTTAAGCGCCTCCACTCGAGCCCCGTTTTCCGTGGCATCACCGCTTTCATTCTGCCTCGTACGTCACGAGGGTCCACTCGTGCGCAGCCAATTCAGTTAATTTCGTCTCGCGAGCCAAGAAGACGATTTCGCGCTGCTTGCCTTTCTGGATCGTGGCTTCCGCCTCCTCGAGTCGCCCGTTGCTCTTCCATCGTTCCCTCTCTGGTTCCCTTTTCTCCTTTTTCACGGTTGCCCCGGGTATTGTTCGGCGAAATTCATCTCCCGAGGTTCCCTTTCCGTCGGGATCATCGCGCCTCCGAAAGAGGGAATCTCGAAAGAGAAACAACCCGAGCGCGAGGGAACTGCGGCTGGGAGATAAAATTGCGGCTGACGGGGCACGCGACCCGCTTGTAAACGCTGACGGAAAGATTAACGCGCGGTCACTCGGACATTCGAGCGAATCAACCCATTAATTGTGCCTGCGAACGAAAGTTATGCTCCATTTTGGGGAGGTACTGCGGACGCAAGTGGAATGCACGTACTGCGAGCGACGGGTTGACTGAATGGGTGCTCGAGACAAGCACAGGCTGGATACAAACGAACCGAATCGTTTCGGAATTAAATATCCTTTTAACGGACTGGTTGAACCCGTAACAGAGAAACGACAGTTAATCGCGGGTCACCGATCTGGCTTCGAAGCAAACTCTGTTGGTTTGTGAAACAATTGACAAGATCATGATCGAATAACACTTTATTTGAACGTGTTACAAGACTGTACGAAGAAGTCGACAACGTGGACAGCACTTTTATAAAGCCTAAATGGCACCAATACAATGTCTATTGTATGATATCAGATGTCGCGATTAGCCTCGAATTGCCATATTCCAACAAAATCGATGGCTAGTAAAATTAGGATTATTTTTTTGTAAAAGATTTGATTAGTATATTCGTGAAAACATTGTGTCGTTCAGCGTCGCGGTACTGCACGGGAAATTATCGTGTCGCGTTCGTCTTTGTTATTTCGCTTTGAAACGCTCGGTTCTTTATGATCAGCCTGTATTTAATGAACAGCATTGAGCGGTCGAGTGACCATTTATGAGAACGAGTTTCAAAGAACTTCCTTAAGGAGAAATGCGGTTAATGTAACTCTCTAGGCGCGACGAGTGCATGTGTAAATGTATCTGTGAAAGGAGCATGATTAAGATAGGAATGATCGAGGAGTGCAATCAGAGTCAGAGAGGAAGTGGATTACTCTCTTTTGTCAAAGCAGACTTTTCTTCAAAGACCTTCCCTTTTACCGTGGATGGTCTTTTTCTGAAGTTGATGGTCCCGACTATCAGCAATTTCTCTTAAACCGCGGAACTCGATTCGGGCTATATACTTGACCCCCAGAAAATTATTCAACCAACTGAATGCTCATCGCTGCATACTTAGAAAAATGATTTTTAATCTTCCAACTACCGCGCACTGTAACCTAAAACCATTAGTATCGTATAATATTCGCACGATTTATAAATATTTGGCATTAGTATTAAAATACGCTTCAAGATAATGTAATTCAATTATTAATAAGAATTTTGACTTTTTAACATTCTATATTGATTTGTAATGCAAACATTTATTAAATCGAGATCCAGGCGAGCATCGATCTGGTTCTAGTTTAAGTTTCAGTAAGTTAGATTAAGTATTGTAACGTTTTCCCCATTCGACATGTACATTCTTGAGAAAGCAAACAATTCACAATCGCATCGATAAGTTAAATATAGCAGACGTAGTTATAGACACAGTATAGAGTGCACAATCGCATTCAAGAGTCGTAATTGTTTCCTTAATCTAAAACGAGGGGGAATCAGAAAGTGCAAGATCAAGTTTCCCTTGCAGTTATGTATGCAAATGTAGGGTATTAAAGATACATCTCGTACAAGAACTTCTATTTTATAATCGTTTAGCGGTTTAATCCACGAATCTCTGTATAAAAAAACACTGGATTTAAGGTCTTAAAATATACTACGATCTCGATTGTTATGCAACACGAAATATCGATACCAACAATACTGTAAGACACGTAAGTCGTTGACTGCTGTTTCAATAATTCAAAACAGTGTACTGACCATCGTAAGACAACAAGTGCTTGGACGATGAGTCAAGACACTTTTTGTATACCGTGAGGCAGTTATGAAGGACAGAAGATTTCGCTACAGTGATAAAAACTTGTTTCGTAAACGTGGAGAGTTAAAACTGGGCAAACACATAGTAGTAAATAAAGATTATGTAAACTGTTTAATTAAAACTCTTCAAAAGTCGACTGTTCCAAAATGGTTTCAATAACTTTGATCATATTTTAATACTTGAATTTTCTCATTAAAAATATATTCCATAAAATGGCATACAAAAATTAATTATTGTTCTCTACTGAACAATGAATTTTAGTGAAAAATTAAAACATGAGATATTATGGTATCGAACAATAAAGCCTTTGTAACGAACGAAGTTTTTACAAGGGTATTAATGTTGATGAATAATTCTGTAAGATCAGGTGTGATGACAAAGTCCAAAATGACTCATGGAAAATTCGGGATTCAGAGGACAAATATTTACTACGAAAAAAAAACATCTAATCGTATAATAGGGTGTGATAACATGGAACAAAGAAAAACAAAATTTAACACGCTCGAAATGCTATCGTTAAAATATAGAAGGCGAACGACAATTGTTGGGTATTTTCAGACTAAATGAACACAGATGGGTCTTTTTAATGTAAATGAAAAATAACTATAGTTCCAAAAATACATTCTGACAATCGTTGGAGTGTTAATGTACAGTTTAATAGTAACCAATTGTAAAACAATTTTTCTATATTACGTACGCATTAACTTTCCATTTACCTTTCATTACTGAAGCATGCTTTGTATGTCAGTGGGGAATTGAGTGGGAAGTGAACGTAATTACCTATCATTGCATCAAGGCTCGTGCACACCGATGGAAAAACACGTTGAACCGAGTGGAGATGTTAATAACGTTGTCCGAAAGTTCATTCTAGTTACAAAAGTTTTTCCATAGGGGCAGCTGTAAAAATTCTAGTATAGTACAATATAGCTTTATTTCGTTACCCTAGTTGTTAAGTTATTATTTTTGCACTTTGCAAAGAACGTGATCGTATCATAGAAGATTGTTAGGTAACGTAAGAAACTTGGATTTTACAACTAGATTTAGATCAAGATACAAACCTTGACAATCATACAGATGCAATTTAGATATAGGTGTAATTCGGAGAAGCCTAATTTCAGGCCATGAATGGAACCCACATCCAAACTTTGCCCATATGGAAAATTGCTGAACTTCATGACCCATTTTCTCCCAAACTACTCAAGTGATTCCGATGAATTTTAATCCGATTCTACCCATGGCATTAAATAAATTAAATGCACGATTTCTTTTTACGAACCTTTTAGAACAAAATAACTGCCAATACAAAGTTTTCCTGTTTCGTATTCACTTCCTCTGTTCTCAGAATTGCCAGTACAGCGATCAAAAACGGTTCTCCTACGCAATAATTACGTATTCTATCGTTACATTAAGGCTCGTACACACACGCGCGAGTAAACATTGAGCCACGAATCAAACAGAATGACAAATCAAAAAGCGGATGGTCACGAGGCTTCGTAGCAATCCCAACTAAAACAGATTTTCTATTTCCTTCTCGGAACCACAACACTATTGCATCAATGCATGTAATTCCATGCAATTCATACGAGAGATTATCGAATCAAGAATCCCAACAGTACGAACCCACGATTCGATCCCACGGCGACGGAGACGTCTCGAGAGGCGTATAAATTACAAGAAGACGACGGTAAATTCGTTGAACAAACTAAATGACATAATCCACCGGGATTCATCGTTCTACCGTGTAAGGTAAACGGCGTTTTACATCACGACGGTTCTTAAAATCTTTGTTTCCGCGGCGTGCGAGCGCTTAGGCTGTCCGTCGACGATTCGCCACACGTTAACTTCGTATCTCCCACTACCATTCTCCTATCTCCGCAATGGTATCGCGTTCCAGCACAATAGTCCGTTTCCAGTGAGCACTGTTCGCTGTCAGCAGCCGAGTCAGCTGCCAGGAGGAACTCGTTCCAGCGATCGAAATCGATTCAACGATCGATAACGCAGGTAATGCCATCATGAGCGAACACGCCTTGGACGCTGCCAATTGGCTGGACCATCTGATCCCGAAAGTGACCGCGAACCTCGACAACGACTTCGACGATGCACGATACGATCTGTTGTCGCCGGACGACACGTTCTTCGTCTCCAGCATGTGCTTCGTGAAGATCATAGCCAACTCGAGTCGCAAGGACGCGCCGAAAGACAAGTCTCTGAGCGTCGTGGTGAAGAAACCGCCTCAATCGGTCGCTGTCAGAGAGATGTTGTCAGCGGATGCTCAGTTCCACAACGAGATCCTCTTCTACAGAAAGTACGCGATGGACAGCGACGAGTTTCCCCGTTTCATCTACGCGGACGAGAAGCCGCCCACCGACACGGTCCTCGTTCTCGAGAACATCGGTCAGTGGGGTTACAGTCTCTGCCAATGGAGGTACAACGTCCCGGTGGAGTACACCTTGGCGGCGTTCCGCGAGATCGCGCGGTTCCACGCGAAGGGCTACGTGATGAAGCAACGACGCAGAGAAGAGTTTTTCAAATTGGTCGGTGACATTTGGGAGAGCAGGTACGACAAGAACCCTGACAACGGGATGAAGCTGGTGATCAAAGCCACGGCGACCAGGGCGGTGGATTACCTGAGGGACCACGGCCACGACAAGCTCGCCTGCGACAAGCTCGAGGCTTACCTGGACGACGCATACGAGAACATCGTCCTGAAGAGCATCGAGCCCGAGGAGCCTCTCTCCACCCTCTGTCACGGCGATTTCACGCTGAACAACACATTCTTCAAGAGAGAGAACGGTCAGGTCAAGGCCATGTTCATCGACTTCGCGTTGATGAGATACGGCTCGCCCATCATCGACCTGACCACCTTCTTGTGCCTTCACTGCGCGGAGAACCTCGACAAAGAGATGCTGGACACCGTTCTCAGAGCGTATCACGACTCTCTGGAACAGCGTCTCGCGGAGGACGGGATCGAAGACTGTGATAAATTCTCGTACGAATCGCTGCGCGAAGAGTACAAGAGGAAGGGGCTGCTTGGTTTCATTATCGCGTCGTTTTTCCTGGCTCTGCTGATGGGCAAGAGCGACCAGACGCCCGAGGAGTTCGCGGAACTCGACGTGGAGGTCTGGACCAGAATAATGCGCGAGCTGGGCGGGGACGAGATCTCGGAGATCCTGGCCAACTTGCTGCTGAAGATGCAGGAGTTCGGGTGTTTGGATCATGTGATGTAATTCAATGTTAGTATAAACCATTTCTGACGTTTAGTTTGTAGACGTTTGCCGAGATGAGTGGAAATTGTTCGAGAGGCGCGGAGTTTAAACGTGAATATATTTTAAAAGTTTCGGGTTCTCTTTGGTAAAATAAAGTAAAGAATACAAGTTAATATAACGATAAATGTGCCAAAGGAAATTGCGAAAAGCTTTGTTGCTTGTTATATCTTACGAAGAGAATCTGAAGTTTAAAATATATTTGTATTTCTTCTGCACGGGTTCATCGTTCAAAATTGTCGAGTAGAAAATTGCTTAATAAACGCGGGAGTCTCAGAGATTCTCTGTCGATTTAACAACTTTATAGAGGCTTAGTTTCTTCCAAAGAATAAAATATGTTTAAGAATTTATTAAAGATGTTAGAAATGGAGCGTTAAGTTGTATGGAATTGCGTGCCTTGAATTTCATAGATCTATGCGTATTTAACTTTGCGGACTTCTGTGAGCGTACATAAACATAGTCTTACTAGGTCAAACCACAAAACGTCTGTCGTTTCTTTATACGTGGTCCTTTGCGAGTCCTTGGAGCGAGTTTCGCCGAGACGGTTGACATTTTTCTGTTACAAATGAACGTAAGGGACATTCATACTGGCATACTTGCTCGAATTTGATAAAGTAGAGCACGCTACGCTGTCTGTTGCGACTATCGATCAAAATCTACGGCAACGCGCATCTCACGGCTGAGATAACGTTCTGGGAACAGAGAACTTTAATAACGTGGATATTAAAATCGACGTTCTGTTAATAACCGGACTAATTTCCATGGAGGGATAAATCGATAAGTTAATTTAGCGACAGAAAAGGAACCGTACGAGTGGACAGTCTAGCAATTCGTTCGGGAAGGAAATATATTCTGCGATTTTGATTTAATTTTGAACGAAGGATCGCGTTCTGTATGCTGGCCACGATACCACAAAGGGACCATTGCGAAAGTATTTTGAAGAGATTAAATTTCATAATGACCGAAATTATTTTTGTTAACCGTCGCTTCGAACCACAGTCGAATGCGACGAATGTTGTTTGTTTACACCATATTGTGAGAAGATAAAGAATTTTACAAAGTACAAACTTGCGTTGCTTTCTTTCTACGAAATTTTTTATTAATTGCCTGATATAACAGTCTTTAAAAAATAGCCAGGTTTAAGCGAATGATGATTGTGAAACGTGCAATATTGCTTCTTGCTAATAAAGAACGTGTTATCGGTGAAATTGTCGAAACGGGATAGTTGGCCCTCAAAGGACACGCGACGAGCGATGGAAACGCGTGTAACGGCGCGGGTAAAAGGCTTCTATCGCGACCTCGTACATCCCGCAAAATAAAGCTAGCACGGGACGCCGGAACGATGTGCGAAATTATTCTTTCGCCTATGCAAGTACGGATCTGCCTTTCAAATAGAGGTACTCGCCGCGCGGCCAGAAAAACTTTGTCATTTCCATATATTTTACCAGACTGGCAGCAACGTCTCCCGGGAAATTCACTTACGCTCTAACCTGAATTTTAAGCCCGTTAAATTTTTGCTCGCCGCGGCCCCGCGCGCCGGAAAATAGAAAAAAGGAAACGAACGTCGACGACTTACATGGAAATGTTTTCGCGGTCGAAACGGGCCTAACGCACGCGACCTGGCAGAGAATTCCGTTCGACGTGCAACGATGGTAAAAAGGAACGAGAGCAACGACTAGACGCGAGTATGCAACGTTTTATGCAATCAAAATTCAATTCAGGTGCCTGGAAATAACTAAGAAATTAGTTTTTCTTCGGGTCGTCTCTGTCTCTTGAGGCAATATGCTAAACTTTCGTGGCGCTAGATTTCAATAACTTATCTAACTCGAAATAATGAAGTAGAAGAAGTATTCAGAAGATACAAACATATATTGTAACGTGTCATTTAAGACGGAGATGATCTAGAAGTCTTCGAAAACCTTTCGCTTGCAAAAAAATTATCATTGGCGTATTGTATTCTTGATACCGTATAACATTTGTGAAAACTGCCTCCTTGCATATTTAATAGTAACGAAGCCAATAAAAGTAATCAAAATTATCCTGCCCTGTGTATTAATACACTAATCGTTGCAAATACAATCAATAACGAACGCAGTGGAATTTCGTTGAAATATTAAACTGAATATTGCTCGTTTAACGAACATATAATTTACATACACGCTATTGGAATATTAATAAATACGGGTTCGTTGTGGGAATTTCAGATATTTGTATTCAAAAAGGAACCACTGTAGTCGACTCTATGTTTATGAGTTTAACATTCCGCGTCTGCGATCGTAATTTGATTTAAACTGTCACATGCTGGCCGTAATAAAGTGCTTTATATCGTTCGTAGTTGGCAGCGAAACGATTTATTAACATAACGTTTAAAAATTAGCAATCTCCATTTACACCACGAAGAGCATATGTCTAATTAGAAAAACCATTACGTACGTGACGACAGCCAATTGAAGAAATTTTCTTCGGCACTTATTTCATTTCGTAACACGACCTTGTTCCCTACTTACGACCTAATTGTACGCCACGACAAACCGTAGTGTGTGCAATAAAAACTTTCTGTTATCTCAATTAAAACGATATTTGTACGATCGGATGTAATCCTTCGGGTACACGCGATGAACTCGTACATAATACGCTGTTCTATCGTATCGCAAGATACATCAAATGTTTGCATTTCCTGTGATATGTGCCCTACGCATTAATCAATGTTACCCGAACCCACGTACGAAAACTTGCGTAACATTATTAATACCAGCTAAACCATTTTACTCGCAAGTATTTGTTCTTGACAAACGTTCGAATCTATCGAGGTCGTATCGAGAGACGCGGAGGAACTTTTCTTATCACTCGTTGTTAATATTACGAAGCTACGTCTACGTTGATGTCGGTCACTATGGTTGTGTCTTACTTTGTCTCGTCATGCTTCGTTCCCGTCACTCGTCACCGGATTGAATTGTAGTTGCGATCGACTCGGCCAATAATGGCAACACGTGTGAGCGAAGATGTCGCCATTCCGCTACAGCCAATCAATCTACCCAAGCAATGAGTCATCTCTGAACAGTACTGCGTAGAGATCGTAAGTTGTCGGCCACGCACAGGATGACGGGGATGGATCATCACTCGCTTCAGTTAAGCCCTATAGGCGCGGTAACAGCAAATTCGTCGACAACTTTCGATTTATGCACAGTATATACTGCATCTTGGTCGTATCATTAGCTCGACTCTTGCAACAAATTCACCAACCCCTGCCTTAAGGGAGGATTCTTATATAACGAGTGAATAATATTTCTACATTCTTTTTTAAATTAATTTTGATTTATTTATTAATCAATGCAGAATTCTGTTGACCCTCGTAGTATTTGTCGAAATTTTCTCAAAGTAGAATAGTCCACGCGATTATCGATTATATTTTTAAAGTAAAAGCACGCTTTCGTGCACGTAGTTCCGGTGCAATTAATTTTTGAAGAACCATGAATGTTTCAAGTTTCCAACCCGGTGTAAACCCCTGCTATCGAAGAACGCTCCGCAGCTCCCGGCTGCGGTCGAACTTTTCGAACGGTTGAGACGGGTTTAACGATCGTCGACGCGAAACGGGAGGAACGGGGCATGGGAAAGAAGTGTGCGAGTTGAAATCGGCTAAAACGGGCACGAAATCCGGGACGCGCAGGGACACTTTAATCGGGATCCGCAGTTACGAGTTCGAGAGCGAGGATCCCATCCTCGTGGAGTTTTCTAATAGCGTCGGATGTAGTCGAAGGAGCCCGCAGTAGAAATAAAGCGATTCCCGTAAACAGCTACTCGACCATCCCCTACGATGTCTAAGTTTCAACGGAATTAAGGATTCGGTAACTAGATCTAGAGATTGCTGACCGCGGAAAATAAGATTCTGTATAATTTGATGGGATGCACGGAGAGGGGCAGAATTGAATTTAACCTAGTGCCGCGGTCAGATGTTATCATCTCTGTACAAACGTCGCCGAATTAATACAATTTCTTGGCGAAATCGAAAAAGTTTTAATTAGGTGGGTCCATTTTCAGCTTGGAAGTCCCTCGAGTAATTTCGATTTCTGACTTCGGTGCAAGAAATTAATAATTAAGTTTCTCTTCAACCGTCGATGACCATATTTTCCAATGACTTTTGTTCTCGTATTATTCATACAATTTGTTGGTTTATTAGAGGTTCAAATATTAGGAATAATACATCGTGCACGATCGAAGGATATTCCCTCGGGTCAATAAATATATCAATCTGTCCGTTTACGTTCGTCGCGCAAATAAGGGCACGAAACACGCGACGAATTCATCTTCGCGTTTATTTAAAGGGAGAACAACGCTAGCTCAGTCATCCAATTCCGTTGCCTCGCTTTACGGGCCCAGACGTGTGTATCCTGCAAATTTATACTCGTATTCTCACCTAGCAGCAGTCGAATCTTCGATTTTCACGGGCTAAAATATTCATCGACACGGTGTCAGTGACAGGCTTCGTAACCGGGTCACAAAGGTCTCGTCGACGATGGAGCGTCGATTCATTCTGATAATGAAAGGCGTAGGTTCGATCGGTCAAATAAATCCATCCGGCGTGTATCCCGAAAAGGAGTGTCCCGCGGGAATTTCATCGTGGTTTACCGCCGACGCACATTTGTCTCCACCAGAAACTGTATCTGGGTCTCCAGCGTTTGATTTACCCTTACAGCCTGAGACTAGCCTTAAACCGAGTTTCCCAAACCTCGCCTTTACACGTCCTCCAATATAAAAATATTTCTGTCAGACCTCACAAAATAGAATTACATTTTAATACCTTAAATATTATTATTATTCATTTATTAACGGGTATTAACCCCTTTAGTACAACGATGTAATATGTGAGGGACTACAGATGTGGATTTTACATAGTCAAACATTATCGCTTAGTGAATGTAACAAAAATAAATTAATTTACAATATGTTGCAAGGATAATTTTAGACTTTCTAATGATTTTAGTGTGTACAAAATTTGCATTACTAACCATTCTATTTACACAATTCTGAATAATTGTTGAACACGAAATATGACCTTTGATTAGCTTACTTACAAACATAATATCTGCAATTCTTCTTCTACTATGCAGTGTTTGGAGATTAGTATTAATAAGTAAGTTATCATAATTATGAGACTCAAGAGGCATGGGATTCCCACTATGTCTAGCAACAACACGAAGAAATTTGTGTTGAACTCTCTCGATGTCGTTTATGTATGTTTCGTGATAAGGAGACCAAAAAAATATATTTATTGTGTAATTACTTCCTGGTTACGCATCGTCCAACAAAATCAAAGGAACGTTAAGGAAAGGAACACCTTCTTACGTATACCGCTGGTAAAAGTTTAACGCTGTTAGGGGCATAAACAGATCCCAGAAGGAGAATTTATCGTCGTAATATATGTCGCGACGGGCGCAAGAAAACCGAACCGCTGCCAAAATATGCTCGCGACTCGAGGGGATACGCGAATGCATCCCGCGTTTTCTATGAATCTCTAATAAACCCCTTCCTCGTCGATTTCTCAAAACTGAAAACTCGCTGGCATCGATCGCGAATGACACCGCGATGAATAATACCATTTGCCGGTGAATTGCGGGAAGTAACGTCCCCCGGGACTTCCGAAACAGGATTCACCTCCGGTGAATTTCGAGGCGGGCTTCCGGTTCGTCGATGTTGTTGTTGTCTTTCAACCGCCCAGGACAATTTGTTGTATTGTTTGGATTTGATATCGTGATAGTCTCTCCGCGACTGGGGAACGTGATTCGACCGCGTTATTTGCGAGCATTAAATAATTGCGCTCGAATAACACCGATATTGACATCGGAACGTATTCGATTCTCATATTTGGCGGCATCGTGTATTTTGATAAATTATTTCTGAGATAGAAGGGCAAATAGAGATCTAATCAACACGAGTATTAAATAAATATGGTCTCTTCAATTTGTTAAGGTCTGATACACGTGTAGTAGTAAAAAGAAATTTTGTTAAATACTTGACAGGAACATATGTGCCCCAACAGTCTCGAAAAAGTAAAATATCACCAAATACAGTATCTCTCCGTGTCTCCACGATTGGTATCTCGTCTCAGCGTCAAATGGTAGCTTCAAAAATAAGACTGGAGCGAAATAGTCGAAATCGAGAGAAGTCACGAGACCGACAGAACTGCCTGGCCGGGAAAATAAAGAACTGTCAGGGTCGCGGGAAACGATTCAAAATATCCAAGGGCGCGCTTTTCTCGCGCCAGTTTGTAAAGACACCGTCGAGGGCATAGCGTTAGGGAGTCGTCCAGCCAGGGAAGGGTTGAACGCGCGCGGATATAGAATCTGAAAAGGAGAACGAACATTGAGTGGATATGGAGGCCGAGGACGAGAGGTAACTATGCAAATGCAAGAGTACATTTATCTCGGCACCACGCCCATGTATTTCCTCGGAGCTTCCGGACGCATTGTCGGGGGCGAATCGAATCCCCACACCCCCGTGGCAACCACCATCCACCACCCCGCTTCGTCTCTCTTTCGCCTTGCTAGCACGGCGTCGTCTCTTTTCGTTTCTCTCGCTCTATCGTTCGGCGTGTGTATGCCACCACCCGTGCCGATACTCAGGAGATTTACGGGCAAACTACCCCGGTCCCCAGGGCTAATAGACCAGCAAGTTATGGGCCAATTCAATTTAATTTCGAAAATAAACAACCGCCGACGGCGACGCTGGTCAATTTATTCCGAAATCCCGCGAGCGGATCGCGATACGGCGCTCCGAGAACGTCGTAGGTCAAGATCCTCGCGGTCTCGCGACGCGTTCCATAGATCGTTCCTAACTCCCGAGGACGCCCGGTAAATTGGTCACGTTAAATTAACTGCAAGTGATTTCTAGCCTTTTTCATACCACGGCAAATTTTGGCTGGACCATCGTTACGTTCACTGGATTTAGACGTGGTTCAGTTGTCAGGAAATTAAGGGTCTAGGGTGTAGGTGGTCGAAAGACTACCTGTGAGAGACGTACAGGCTGTAATAAATGTTATTAGTGTATAAATATATGGGCCTGACAGTTACTTGAACTTAGCGAGCACGTTTACGCTTTTCGATTGCAATTTTTCCAAATTTTTACTATTGCATTCTGTTCTTCGAAAAGTACTCGTTAGCGTTTATTGGAAACATTTTTTTGTCAGATTAGTGTAAATGCTTCAAAATTCGGTGGTTAAAATGAACTCCCTCTAAAGCGTCGGAGTAAATGTCAAAATAAACATAGAAGATGGCATAAATTGTAGTAGTTGGTATAGTCATCGGATAGGGGATGAAATGCCCTTTAAAACGAGCGTTCGAACAAGTTGATAGCTCTATTAGTTCCCGAGATATAACGATTTTAGTTTCAAGTCGATGCGGTGGCTAATTTCGGAGATATACGTGTTCGAAGCGTTTGTTTACTTTCTTACTACGGCCTTGTCAAGGTCGTTGACCGCACGTGCTCGGAGAAACTAGGTCACTCGGCCACTCGGTCGCGAGTCACGTGCGAGAAAGAGAGGTCCGGTGCGACGCGTCAGACGAAGACAGAGATAGTCGAATTAAGAAAAATTATCCCTTTACATAAATTACGATATCTCGAAAACGGAAAGTCGGATCGCCAAAAACCAAAAACCGTTTTAAAGGGGAAGGTTTACCGCTTCCAACGATGGCTCAATAATGGATAAAGCACTAGTAGCTTCGGAACTGTACGCGTCTAAAGTTTTATTACTTTTAATACGCGTTAATAGGCTTTCGTAAGACGAAGAGCGGATTTTTAAAAATTACCTTTTCACATAAATTACGATATCTCGAAAACGGAAAGTCGGATCGCCAAAAACCAAAAGCCAGTTTGAAAAGGAAGCTTTACCGCTTCCAACAGTGGCTCAATAATAAATAGAACACTAGTAATTTCGGAACTACACGCGTCTAAAGTTTTGGTACTTTCAATATGCATTATGGGACCGTTTATTAAAATATTACATCTTGTAAAAGTAAATTATTCGTATAATTTTGTGTCTATTTGCTTTACGAAGGAAGCGAGTAATCGAAATTGCAATAGAAAGTAAAAAGGAAAGGAGAGGGGGAGCGTCCGAAATAATATTTTGTCTTTATTCGAATTACCCAACATAGAAAGGACTCGTAATAGCTCGACAGAACGGTATAAGACTTTTTCCCATTGATGCAAATTTAGTTGTGATGTTCTATAGATCGCCGCTAATTCGCGGCCAGACTCAGTAAATTGGTGACGTTAAATTAACCGTTTAACCTGACCGGGCGTATATTTACGAGCGAATTGTCCGAGCTGGCACCGCGCCAGCCGTATTTTTACGCGTACAGCGGCTCGAACGCGTTCAAATATTTTCTGCGGCGAATGTAGGTTTCCATTATGTTCCTCTTTCTCTTATTTCTGACAGAATTCGCGGGACGATGTTGCGGATTTGTCGCCGGCTCGAACCATTTTGATAAGAAATCCAAAAATTTAGAATTCCACGCGAGAATAAAGATCGAAATCTTGCGAGATACAATATTCCCGAATGGTCTCAAAATACCAAAAATAAATCGTATTTTTTAACCGTACTTCCTCGATATCAGACTGACACGAAACGTGTTTCCTGAGTATGGTAAATTAGATCCACGATGCGTGAAGCATTTCATTTCTCCGCGTAAGGGATGAAAAGAATTTCTCGGCAGAAGGTATTGCAAGTTTACTTAATTTCACGGATAGCTGATTCTAGGGTGCGCAAAGGAACTATAGACTTCGAATGCTCCGTCTATTTTATATGCTTGGAAACTAACTCGAACTTCTGCTCGGTGAAATCGTTTTGCACGGATCACGCGCACGAAATCACGCACGTACACCGGCAATCGAAGCCCCAGTGTGTGTGTGTGTGTGTGTGTGTGTGAATATTCTCTCTTTCTAAATTCAGCGTTGCGTTCCAACGCGCAATATCCGTTTATCGTAGAAGAACGGAAAAGCGCGAGAGCATTGTTACTGCTAACATCGCGTCGCGGGTGCACAGCACACGGTGCGTTTAGGCGAACTCGTTCGACGAATACGTGCATGAAAACGATACCTTGCACGCGCGCTGGGAAAATACGTTTACCGTAATCCTCTGTTAATAACGTAAGAGTTTACTTTCTCGAGGATTCTCAAGACAGTGCAAACAATCTTCATTCTCGTCTCGTCGTGGAAGCTATTGTAAAGTCTTTAGTCGATAAATACTCCTAAATATGATGTAACAAGCAAGATAATACAATTAGATTATATGGTAGCAACAATAGAAATACTAACGCTAAGCAAGATAGTAACATTTTATAGACTCATTTTAATCTCGCGATGATACAACACGTAGTATTGATAATAATAGAGGAGATAAGAATTATTTTTAGCTGTCGGTTCGATGACACTGCAACCGTATTTGGTTTCACGCGTATAGAAGAAAGTATCAGAGTATCGCTGTAAAATGATACCAGGTTACGTAAGTTTGTAAAGCAGTATTCGCGTCTTTTGACATACATACACACCCTCCTCTGTACGCAATTATTCGCGTTTGCAAACCGTGCACAAAGAGATGCATAATGGTAACACGAGACTTTGGGATATTTAATTTTGTTGCATAAAATTCTTTTTCCGTGCCACCCCTGTATCAATGATACAACCTGACCTTGGCCCCAGGTCGGGTGGTATGCGACAACCGGTACAGTGTTTTATCTTTGAAGGCAAACCGTCTACTTTTAATGGAAGAGACAAACGCGGAATTACGCTAAATACGTCGGAAAGAAATACGAGCCATTTCAAAAAGTAAGAGGAGAAACGCAAAAACCTCAAAGAGCACGCCTTCCTTGAAGTATTAAAATGGGTATAAAGGTTCTGTGTATCTGCTAGCTTCGACGTCGTTAACCGAAGAAGGGTATTTTCGCAAAGTTATTAATCAAAGAGAATTACCTTACGTTCCTGTTCTTCGAATCTCCAAATCTTCCATCGAAAATGAAAAATGTGTGAACGCGTTACAAAATCGTTCAACTTGGATGGTCCAGTGGATATAAAATTCTCCACGAAACACGGATAACGAGCATTCTATCGTGGAGAAAGCTCAAATAGAAAAATATCGCGCAAATACGCGGAGTAGGTCTTATCTACGAACCGACCGCGACACGTTCATTGACGAGAGCGTCTTCCTGATAAACGAGTGCATCGATCGCGGGCGCCACGTCGCTCTGAATCTTTCCGTTTATCACTTTAAGCGGCCGCAAAGGGCAGTCTATTATTGGACGCCGATATTCATCCCTGTTGGTTGTCGATAGGCGCGCGAGCGAACGAGCTGCTGGCCGTATCCCCCTAATCATACTGTTACAGCGGCGTGTTGATCGTCACACGTGTAATTGGGTCCGTGAAACCCCGTGTATCCGTGTAACCCCGTTCGATTCCGCGACCCCTGCCCCCACCCCCTCGTCGCCGACGCGACGTAAATTTGCATTTCTATCAACGCGCCGACACCGGATCCGCCCCCGGCCGCGTCGCGCACCTCGAAATCGACACCGTCGAGCGTCAAATATTCCCACCAGATCCCACAAACGAACACTCCAGCCCCCGTTTCTTGTGATTCGTTTCTTTTTCCAGGTCGCGGATCGCCTGGATACATCGGCAGCTCGTAAATCCACGCGACTGTCCTCCCACGGATTTCCGGATCTCGCGGTATAAATCAGCGCGCTTTTCTATTAATCAGCCCAGTCGCTGATCCTAAGAGATGGCGAATTAAAATAATCGTTTAAGTCGGCGAAACGACGTCTCCGTACCATCGTGGAAACGATCGACGAGAATGGAATATCTTTTCGCAACGAATAATTTCACGAAATTTCGTTTTTAAGCGCACAAAGCACAGCCTTTGTCGAGCGTATTTCACAGCAATATTTACCAGCATCATGTTCCCGCAAATAACCGGTCAGTCGATACGATCGAGTGATCTGTGTAGCCCAGGTAGCCTCGGTCGTTCGTTCTCTCGTCACGAGACACACACGCCACAAAGTGGCGTCGAACGATCGATAGCCGACGACGTGTGACCGCAAGTCTACAAGTTCCCGGCCTCTTTTGAGGTCTCGGCTTACACGTACGCGGTTGGATCACGGCTGCCGGTGTTTGGGACGGCGAACAACGAAGCTCCTACGCTTCGACAACCTTGCCAGCCGAGCGAAAAAATCGCGAAAAGAAGAGGGGAATTAAAAGTTCGAGCTCGATACACCATTTTCTTATCGAGTCCTGCAACAGTATCGTTCGCTAACTTACAAGTGTATTTTGCTTTTATATACCATGTAAAATTAAAGATGGGTCAAGTACATTACAAACTACCAAAGCAGTCAAAATGACCCATTCGTAATTTCTAGTAAAACGTACAAAATATTTTTGAACCATAAATTTCTACAAGAGAATGAATAAACATTTATTTTCATTACAGTGTACATTTCTTCGCGTATCCACCGTTTTAATTTATTTGGTACAAATAAATACACTATAATAGTCCTAGTGTTAAGGGTCCTCAAGAAGACTTCCTCTGTTGTAATTTTTAATTTTGCCACATAGATGCAACGCTTACGTTACATTACAGAAATGTGACTAACATCTCGCCAACGCGACTAAACAAGTGTTAAAGGGAACTCTTCTTTTTGAAGTTCCTTTGTAATTTGTCCGATCTCCAGCTACGGAGGATTGGATCAAAAGCGTTGAAACGATCGTGGTGCACGATTTGCAAGACGTCCCTGGCTCGAACGCGATCGATTCGCTTTCGCGTGGATTTCCAAACGAACATACATTTAAATCAAACTTTCCGTTTCCCTCCTTTCCTCGCGGCGTTATTAATTGCGATTCGTTCGTATCCGGTGTAACTGTCGAACAAATGCGACAGAGACAGCGACGCTCGAACTTTGACGAATGGCTTTCATCTCGCTGCAACGAAGATATATATCGACGAGTTTCTTTGTCGTTCACTCTATCGACAGCTGCGTTTTTTTATCATCCACGTCGATACTTCCGCCCTATGCTGCAGAGAAAGATAATTCGTACGTCAACGGAATACTGCAAACGTTCCTTGGGAACTTTCAGCGTTAATAAATAAGAAGGCTGCGAACTTCCCGTTGTTAAGCGTTTAACTTCACGGTTGTTTGACTCTTTCTCGAGGATCGTCTTATAACCCTGTCCTGTCTTGCTGACGAAACTTTCAAACCAGTATTTATTAATTACGATATAGCTTGCCTCGTAGTTTTCTCTATGATAAAGATTTTCTGTATCATTAAGAACTTTCTGTTTCGCGGAAGTTTTAACTTCTCTCCCGATTATGGCCCCATTAACACACTATCGGCGGGAAGGGTATTAATACGTTTTCCACAGACTGGCGCTAAACGCGGGTCGGGTATTATCCGCCGATAGTGTGTTAATGCATTGATATTGATTTCTGGTCGAAGAAGATCCCTGTATGTAAAATATTAGAGAAAGAATTACCAACTTTATCTTATTTTTAACGCCTGAAAAAATATCGCGAAATACCCGTGGGACAAAGTACAGTCGAAGTTGTAGCGCATGGAGCTGAGCGGCATATTTGACAACGGCTACGACAATATTTTATTAGTAACGCAAATAATGCGTTTAAACATTGGAACGAATGGTTGTAATTTTTGTAAAATAACAGCCGAACGACGCAGGGCGGTCTGAAATCCGGAAAGCATGGCAAAAAATAGGAGTTTCCAGATTTGCATGAACATTGGGCGGATTTTTGGGTTCGCTGATTACGAGTGTAAAGAAAAAGCTGCATAATTCAAAATGCAAAAGTCCTTGTATGCGAAAAAATTATTCTACCATAAAAATTGGTATTTAAAGCTTTTCGAAGCCGTTGAGATTCTAAAATCAGGAGACTATGTTTTCGTGTTTGAGTTTCGACATTGTCTATAATTTTAAATGGTACGGGGGGTGGCAAAATCGACCCCCTCGAATCGACGGTCTTGGATCAATCCCTTCCGGTGCTTTTCTCTCGTTCCTCTGGCGTGAAAGCTTACATCGGTGGGCTTACATCGTTATTCTGTCCGATTAATTTCTTTAAACTTCAAGGGTTGACGCTCGTCGAAAAGCACGGCAGGTGAAGGGGCTGGGTGGCGGAGGAAACCTATGTGAAACGAGATTAGCCTATATCTGGTTACAGCCCTTTCGACGTACTACACGGAGACGACACCGACTTTGCGTACGGCTTCATATTATTGTGCGTTATCGCTGTCAACCATCGAGGGAAACGTATAGTCCAATTGCGGACAATGGGAACGCGATTCGACCACGAACTGGTTACGCCAAAATTGGAAATACAAACGAGGAAATATAAAGAAATGCAACGAAGAACCTCGGAGAAAATTCAAATTCAATCTTCAGTGAATAATATAGCGACCATTTTATTCGACTATCGCATTAGCAAATATTTTTAATAAATGTTTAAGTCGGAAGTTGTATCAAACGAATTAACCCCTTTGTTTTCAGCCATCGATCGTTTAGTTTGAAAACTAAAATCAACGCAATGGAAGGTAAATAGTAATTCCTGGTAGAGTAATTGTCTAGTAGTTTGCAACACCTGTCCCTTAATCGAATCTCCTAGAAGCGTTACTCAATTTGCGATAAATTTAGGAGATGAACATGACTTCGTGTACCTTTGTAGTTGATGAAGAGCTCTCGACCTGGCAGAATTGTAACTGATGTTTCCTTTGAAGGTACTTCATAATGAAAATTAACTGTCCGTGAGCGACGCGTTATGAATTTTAGGAACGTCACGAATTTAATTACTTTTATCAACGAAGTGTTTCGCGACTCTCTTGACTAACCTTCGACATTATACCCAGTTATCGTTTCTATCGTAACAAGGCTTCGTATTGCTTTCTAGTTTAAGAAATAAATATGATTCGATTTATCAAATGTTTCGTTAAAATTCGAACCATGGCAATTGGTCGATTTTTGGGAAACCCAGGGGAGCGAAGTTTAAAGGGAAAGCACGGGAAATTTTCCTCCTTGCGCTAATCTGCATCGGACTAACTTAATATTTCAGGGTCGTTTAAATAGTTGAGTATGTTACAGGGTTCTTTGAGCCCGTAGCTCGAAACGTCGTTGCAGACGATTTAATTAAACCAAGGAAATCGTAGCCTCGAGAGGAAAATGTCGTCCTTTTTCCGCGCGGCGGGCACAATATTCTGCGAGTTAAGCGCGAAAAGAACCGGTGTTTTTCTTTCGCGGAATTAACGTCGGTACGGCGGAACAGTATTTTCCGCTGACCATTATTCGTTTTCACCAGCTCATTCGTTTCCCCTTCGCCGCAAAAGAACGAGGGAGAAGGTATCAGTAAAATTTGTTTAATCATGGCAGGATCGTTCGTTTTGTTCCGTCTACTCCCTTTTGTTTCGTTGTAAAATAACCTGAAACGCAACGGACGCTTCGAAACTTGCCTGGAATGAACGAAGCACTTTACGAGGGAATAATTCGTTCCGATAAGTAGGCATTTAGCAACAAAACGAACGTAAAACTAACAGAAATAAACGCATTGTCGTACGAGCTTAAACCAGGAAATGTTTAATATTCCAATATTTTTTTCAATATTCCAAGTTTCTAACGCTCCATTCACGGTAGAAATGGAAAAATTGCTTCTCGTGGTTCGGATTCGATGACCCCTCGATCCCGGAGCGTCGCTAATTATCGAAAGGAAGGAAAATTATCGAAGATTTTCTCGTGCAATTCCAGACTCTACGAGGGAACGTTTTCCCGTATAATTTTCCAAGCGAGAATCAGGATGATATCGATGCGACGTATTCCTCCGCGGGGGCGGAAATCATCAAGCTGATCCCGAAGTACGGTATCCGGGTATTATGGGCAATATTCGAGGCCCGGGTAATAGATAGCCGCGGGGGCAATATTAGCAATCGATCAAAGAAACTTTACATCCATATGGGTTTCGCGTGTGCAGCAAAAACCTCCATATTAAATCCGACTGCGCATTAGTCGACAGAACCACGTGATCGAGTAATATTTTTCTCCCCACGCGAAAACCCCGATGAACGGTCGCGATTCGAGTTCGATGTTTCTTTTACAAAATTAAAAAATTCTCGAACGTACCGCTGCAACGATACGCCTCTTTCGTTTTTTTTTTTTCACACGAAAGAGCTTTGTTTTACGCGAATAATTGAACCTACGAGGTTCGTCGAGCCGATACATTGCAATCTAATCAATTCGCGCGTGTTTTCCGTTCGGGTGAACCGAACTTTTCCGAGGTAATGATTATGCAATAATTTCATTAATTATCGCGACTCCATTAAGCTACTTCACGTGCAGCGAAACAGTTCCCGTTCCGTAGTACACGTAATCAGTCATTATCGTAAATTCCCCGTGCAGGTAGGCAGTCAATCGATTATGCGCGTGTATTGTAAGCAGACACAGCTATATCTCGGACACTTTATAAAATCGTTCGATGATTATAGAGGACACGGCAATGATCGACTTTAAAATCACGTGTAAACGCCAGCGGTGGCTTTCACGTAAATTATTTTCGAAATTAATTCTCAAGACCTATCGACTCCGGTCAAGTTTTATCGCGGATACCATAATGTACGTATATTAGACCATAAAGCCTCCCGTAGTAAAATATAGTTGATTTACATAATTCATATATGTCGTAAAATTCATATAACTCCCGCTACCGATAAAACGCATGCAACTCATATATTTGCTTCATCTAATGTAACTAATGCATGACATGCGATTCATTTAACGCGTATAAATCATGTAACTCATTTAAATCGCGAAACTCATGTACTTTATCTTACGTATGTATTAAATGGGGCTCGTACAACTCATCTAACCCGTGCAGGTCGTATAAATCATGGAAGTCACGAAACTTATATAACTCGCGTATTTAATGTAACCTATTCAACTCGTATAACCGATGTAAATCACGTAACACACCTATCTAATTTCATACACGTAACTTATGTAACTGAACTGAGGTCCATAACTCCTACAATAACCAATGGATTTCATTCAGTCTGGAAGTAGAACTCATGGACACAAAATAAAAGTACTCATACAAAATCATTAATCAAAAACGAATTTTTAAGAAAAATCTTCAAACAATTTTCAAATCATTCTAAAAAAATTATTTCTAGCTAGGGGGGTTAATTACATTCATTTTTGGTGAATAGACATACCCTCAAAATCCTACGCACTTTCGAGAAAAAAATTCGAGCAGGTCCTGAAATTTTGCAGTGAAAAAAAAATTTCTGATCGTCTTAAAAAATTATTTTTGGTTGCGGGAGTCAATTACAATCACTTTAGGTGAATAGGCATACCACCGAAATCCTACGCATTTTCAAGAAAAAAATTCTTTATCGCAAATGTAATGTGTGGTCAGAGATTTGTGATTATATTCCTCGTTTGTATCACTTCATACGTAGATGTAGTCCAATTATCCGGCATATAAAGTTTCAAGAAGAGATTTTAGAGACCAAAATAAGACGTAAATCAAGAATACCAATTTGTCGATTGAGAAAATCGAAATTTTCATTATCGATTTTCTCGAAACACGATGCGTCATGCGTAAAAAGTCACCCCGCAATCTTCATTTATTTCTGAACGCGAGTAATGATTGGTATACGACCGGTCGCTATAATAATGCCCAGTCGGAACACGCTGCCCCGCTCGTTGAAATATTTTCCGCAACGTTCTGCATAACGAGAGCCCCGTATACGATCGAAATGCCTCGTGTTGTTTCCAAAGGAACTTTATATTTATCGCTGTGACCGGTGAAAAGACTGCGGCCGACAGGTCGCATAATTTAAAAGTTCCTTCGACTCACGCTATTTTGCATGCTGTCTCGTTCTACGGACGGTCATCGTGCCTTCCGTAACGAAGATTACGTTCTTTATTATTTTTTTTTCAATCCTCTCACGATTACCACCGACAGCCTATCATCATATTCCGGTTTCAAAGAATTGCCACTCTCGCGGCGATAAAAAAATCTGTAATCTCGAGTCTGAATATCTGAGAATTTTAATTAAGTTCCGGACCACTTTCAATACGTAATCGACATTTTTCGGCATTTTTTGTGGTTTTTTATTCTTTACTACCTGGTTCAAAAAATCTGAAAATCTCCCAAAATATGTGCCCCGGTACCCGAAATGTTTGAATTTTTTTACATTTTTTTACTCCATAGGTCAAGAGAAATTGTACAAAAACATGATTTTCGTTTTCATCCCGTTACTACCCCCACAGTCGAGATTTCAAGTTCAAAATTGGCACTCAGGGTTTTTTTTTGGATAAGCTATCGAACGACCCATCGTCAATTCGGTTTGGGGGCACATTTGACCCCCTTATTCGGCTATACCCTTTTTCCGATTGCGTCGACCCTTCGCGTTGCGCGATAAAAATACGAAATCCCAAACTATTGTCGAGGGCTGGGATGAATAGTTATTGATTGACCAGGTATCGAACAATAAGCAACAGCATACATATAGCGCGCGGTACGATTCGAAGTGGACGCAGCGTTGCGCCGAAAAAATTATTCACAATATCGTGTAAATTGTTCCGAAGTATCGGTGTAAATGTATCGTGACTTCGTAATTTGCATTTCCTTTTGTTGCCGCCCGCTGGCCGAGCGCCGTGTGTGTTTGTATTATTTTAAAACTCGCCTCGTGTACGTGTTGCTCCCGATCCACGCGTTTTGTATGCGATAGAAACCCGCGAAGTTTCCCTATAATATACTTTCGTTCTCATTGCATTCGATGGAGACTTTAACGGCTTCATTTTTTCAGATTACTTTCTGTGATTCGCGCTGCGTGTCCGCGAAACGAATACTGTTACTATTCACGATTTCGAGCCAGCGTACTTCGTCGAAGTATATAGTATATTTCCCAGCAAATACGATACTAAAAATTATTGACGGTTTAGTGTGAAATTTCATTCTTTTTAAACAACGAATCGGGAAAACCAAACAGCTACTGACTTTATTCAAAACGATGTCGTTAAAACGTATTCAGATATTTGAAAAAATGTTTTTTTAATAGCCATGATATTTAAATGTTTACACTGATGTGATCTACTCTGTACAGGATAGATTCATTGCAACCAATTCGCCTAACCACGAGATGGATCTTCGCGATTATACAGTCTTGTTAGTATTTAATTAATTTTTCGAACCGTGGTCTCAGCGTTTCGCTTGTTACAATAACAATAAATCATCAGTGACTACGTGAAAACATGAATACTCTTTTTCTGAAAAGCAATTTTAAGATACATCGAATACATTGAATTTAAATTGAACTCGAACGTTCGTTAGTTAAACTTTTTCGCCTGTGTAATCTTGCGCCGTATAAATTGTGTTCGAAATTCATTATTATCGTGACCAGGCACAATAGAACGATCTCGTTGCACGAAACGAACGATGGCGACGGTTTCGTAATTGCTGCAATTGCTCATGCGGAATTTATGCGCAGCCGTTTCGATAATTAAGCGGTCGAATTGAACAACCGGTTAAATCGACGATTAATTTTATATCGGCAAATAAAGGGCGGAGAACGAGGAATCATGAAATTAGAATAATCATGTGTAGCGAAGTTTCAGCGCGTAGCCCATGTAACGAACAGGTGTTTGTCTAAACGGAATCAACGGTCCCCAAGGGTTGCAAAAATTAGGTTAACCCGAACAATGATGAACGTCGAGAGCGATATAACGCTAACGAATGCTTGTTCCCGAAATTACGTTAGCACTACACAATAAAGCCAACGTTATTATTTTATAAAGTGTCACAATACGTTTCCCTCTTCGTGGCAATAAAATTAATGCAGTTAATTAATCAGATTCGATAAACCGACAGAAAGGAAATAACGCGAAAGTCGAAAGGTAGATATTGCACAACGAAATTGAATTTAAAATATTTAATCACAAAGAAGTAGGATTTTTTTTTTAAATTCGGATCGTTGAGTCTAACGGACCGTATGTTAAAAGTAAGTTTATAGAGTCGGTTATTTGAGTGGTTAGTGAGATTTTGGGGGGGTAGTCAGAAGCCTCGAGACCCTCGGGAACCACCAAATCCAAGGAATCCCTACGATCTTCAGAATCCCAGAATATCTCAGACCTTTAATACCTCCAAGATCGCTTCGGTCGTTCCGAACCTCCGAAATTTTCGGTACTCGCGAAATCGCAAAATTCCTAGGTTCACCTGGTATTTAAAAAAATTCTGACTTCGATCCTAAGGATAATAACTCTCCATGAACTTTTCTATGGAATCTCAGGATCGATCTTACCCCGCGTCTTAAATTCCAGATCGTTTATATTTATTCTTGCGAAGTTAGGGCCGTTTCTAATCGGTCGCTATGAGCTCGAGATTATCTGTTCTCGGACCCTACCGTTGCAATGTATATCGAGTTCCACGAGTCCACAAGGCAACTGTCCAAAGTTCCACGCATTTTCGATTGTTCTGCATCGAGTATCCCGGAGACTCGTAACATCTTTATCCAGATTTATGAGTTTGGAACCGTTGAAACGGGATCCCACGGAAACGTGCTCGGGGTCCAGGTTGCACGAGACCTTCCATCATTCCTGGATAGGATCCTACAAGCTCGTCACGCGAACCAGCCCTGAGAACATCGGTCTACGCCACTGGGACGCCTTCATAACCCCTGTCGCTTCAAAATTCTATCCATTCGTGGACTTAATCCGTATTCCGTCCAAAAATCTCCTCACGCTAGATCCACGATCCAGGAAAATGATCAGAGCACAGTAGAATTCTATTTCAATAACCCAGAACGTCGAAGGTTAATATCTCCGAAATATTATTACATTGTACACTTCCAGTGTTTCGTGTGCCAAGGCTTTGTCAGAAATATTCAGAATATAATTTTACCATTTAATGAAATTAATGAAATTCCCAACGTATCAATTTTATTCATTCCCATCACGTTCCAATTAGTTCTTCGGTAGATTAAAGAGCCCGTAATAATTTTATTTTAAATATAATTGGATGAAACCCCACGCTTTGTACGAAATGATAACAGAAAAAATTGCGAGAAATAGAAAATATAATCTTGGATCGAGAGGATTTCTGGGGCTTCTATATCGATTCTGAACGCATCGAACGTTGGGTTCTCGATTGTTTCAGCTTCAACCCCTTCAGTTTCGACCTCTGCAGCGTTCTTGGGTCCCGTTCGCGACGGGTGCAGGCTCGCGTGCTCCGCAGAACGCCCGAAGAGGTTTTTAACGTTGGTCGCGTGTTGCGTACCGTCGTTCGCGCACATGAAAGGCGAATTGTCGGTTGTGTCGGAAATATGCGGACGCACGAAACATTATACACGCGACGGCAAACGGGGCAGTCGCCATGGGATCGAACGTACGCCGTCGACCCACACATCGTTGAAATTTCAACTAACCACGATCGATGCGAATACATCGAATACCGTCGACGGAGAACGGGCAATCGAGCCGTGATCACGGTATTTCTTGTCCGCGTGCAACATGTCGTCCGAGTCGACAAATTACTTGGGGGCCAAATTCTCCGACGAATTTCGCGAAAATGTTTAGAATCGTCCATCGGCGAGCTTCGATCGAACGAATTCTGGGGAGCACTGGAAAGTTGCATTAAAATTTCTTCCATCTTCTCTTGAATGTATTTCCAATACGACATTTAGATCGACGAATTGTTTTAAGTTGGAAGTGACGATAAAATTAAATCTTTTGGACATTTATTCTTGCTAAAAAGATATTTTATGCAGACAAGAGTTTTTTTACTAAAATACTTTGGTATTGCACTGGTTTTTTACTTTATTCGTCTGTTTAAAAAATGATACGTTATGCAGAATGGGTATAGTAATCCTATCATATTCTGATTAAATATTGTTTTTCATATTTTTGCATAAACCTATATAAGAATCTACATATAATAGATTTTTTCGGTCAAAATTAAAAAATCAAGTATTTAAGGGTTGATGACTGTCGAAACGATGGCTTTTTGTTTCACTTTTATTTAGAAAGGTACACTTTTGGAAAATCTGCGACAATGAGTTTGTTGGATACACGATCGTAGAGAAATGTGTACCGTGGCGCGGTGGGAGAAGCTCGAGCGGTAAATTCATCCCTCTCGCTTCCTGGTTCCCTGTGTACCCAACGTTGAGTCAGCACTTTCTCCCGGGTCCTGGTTCGTTTTCTCGAAAGAATGAAAATCCTGGACTTTAATCCGGAACTCCCCCCCGAACGGAGCAAAAAAAGACGTTCAGGGTGTAAATTTAAACAGTGGGCCATAACGATTGCCCGAGTACAATAATTTCGACGGCGTAAACTTCTTACAAACTTATTAAAAAAAATAATATGTAATCCATATAAAAGGCCTTTGTATCATATAATGCAGACGTTACTGTAAATAATGTCGCAGAATAATCTTCATTGGGGGTTGAGACTGCGTTAAAAAAGAGAACGAATTCCATATTGAACTTTTTCGAAGAAACAATGTCAAAGCTCGACGAAAGAAGAGTAATATATAAAATGTGAAAATTGCGATTCACCGCGAACTGGATTAAAATATCGCTGAACTTAATTTCGACTCGAGCCTCCATAATATGGTCGTTATTGTGCATTGTTTCTCGAGCGTGTCCCCGCTTCGTTGGCGATTATCCGTCCAGATTGCGACGAAGGGCGTTTTCCCGAGGACGAACAGTTTCCCCGGGACGCGGAAAAAAAGTGACGTGCTCATAATTTCCGTCGAACACGGACAACGTCGTTCCCGGGGACCGACCGCAAATAAACTTCACGTGCCGTTTCTTGCGTGTAACTGGACGTAGCCGTGCGCTTTCGACCCCTGGCACGCGGACGTCCATGCTTCCAGCCGGAGCTACACTTAACTGCGGCACGAGTTCACCGCCCATTCCGATAAAACGTGCAGTAAATAAACAGGCTGAAGCCGTTTTCCGCGACAACGAATATAGAATCGATGGCCGAGCATCGGGTGCGCTAAATGGAAGAAGTTTACGAGCCGTGCACGTCGTCTCCAAGCATCATCTAAGCTCATCGTTACTCTGCCCGCGTGGTGAATAGATCCTGCCAGTAATAATAAAGTGATCTTTTCCAATTTTTTATTTATTTTTTTCACCTGGATATGGGGTATCATCGAACACTCCGATCTTACGTAATAGGAATGAAATCCTTCATTATCAAAGTTATCGCCCAGATACGAGATTTTTTTAGCGAGTTCACGAAGCTGTCGAAATCTCAAAGTTCTGTTACAACGAAGTAAACATTGAATAAATTCTTTAACCCTTAAGTGCCTAGTGTCGCAAAAATGAAACACTGCCTTTAACTCCTAAGTGAAAGTTTTACTTTAGGCTGTATGAAGTATTACCTTGATCCATTCAAACAAAGTATGAAGAAAAAAAGAAAAATGTGAATGTCAATAAAATTAAATTTTTCGAACCTATCAAAGCCATCCTGTCGAAATCTCAAAGTTCCGTTCGTTGAAAAGAATAATAATCTTGGAGCGAAAGGCACCAAGAGAGTCCATCGAGTGATTTCTAGATCAGTGCTAGGTTTCACGACTGGAAGCTCGCGGTCTACACGACGGCGGTAAACGGACGTAAATAATTACCTCCCGTCACGCACATCCGTTCAATCCGAAACAAAGGTCAACCGACGAAGACCAATTACATTCTCCAGTCAACCAACCCGTATACGGTTCTGCAAATAAACAGTATCCGCCTACGTATAGACGATAGCTTACATCGATACTGTTTGCGTAACACGTACGCGGGGGATTATGGATCGACGGGGTGTGTGGGTGCGTGTTTGTCTAAGCTTGTAGCTTAACCGTACGCGATGCGCAAACAGCCAAGGAGGAGCGTTGTTGTACGCGTGACCGTGCATGCACGTACGTAAAAATTATCAGATCGCTCGTACGAATGTAAACAAGCTTGTAAACCGTATACCCCGACACGAGAAAATACGACTGATAAGAGAATTCGTCGTTATCCGGGTCGCACGAGGATGGGGTGGGAAGCTCTAATTCGGAATCTTCCCTATCGCGAGCAAAGTACCGGTATAAACTTTAAACTTCAGGATCGGGAGATTAAATCGAACGGAGGCTCGAGCGCGTTCGCTTTAAAGAACCGTCCCCGCGGTGGACACGTTGGCTGGAAAAATTAGCTTTTCTTCTTATCGGTTTATTGTAGTTGAAACTCGCCGGATACCGTCGCGGTTATTCGTGTCTGTGTATCTTTGTAATTAAAATAAGTTTGGAAGAAACACGCGGCTATCTTGACACTTGGTAACCCTTTGGTATTCGTCGTGGTTTTATTTCGAACTCTTTTTGGCGTCCTTGCGGTATGCTAAATAGCGTCGAGTGTTTTACGTAAACGTTGAACGATCGAACGCGTTCGCTTGTAGAAAATGGTATTAAATGTTGAGGGCGTCGAAGGCGTCGCCAACCTAAGCCGCTTTAGAACGGGCAGAAATACAGGGGCGAGTGACACGTGTCACCCACGCGACTAACAAGGGGTTAATTAGAACGAATCTCTGTACAGTTCGTCAGTAGATAATGCAATTTACTTTTTTGTACGATCGCGTATATCATTATGCTAAGTGGCTGTTGCAGGAACGAATGCTCCAAATCTGTTTTTAAAATATTAACGTTTACACTTTCCTCGAGGGGTGAACTAAGATAGACTTCCCAGCGTCCACCAAAAGTGAAACGACAAAAAATATTTAACCCTTTGCACTCGTACGTCACCGTGCAGGCGACATTATACGTTTTATTATCATACATATATATTTGCATTAGTATTTCATTCTAGGGACCCTTTTTACAATGTTTTCTTTTAGTTACTGCTTAAACGTGTGTGTATACATAAATGAAAAATAAAAGATTTTTCCTCTTTTGTCCTGGTTAATTGGTTTCGTTCCCGAGATCGCTGTTCAAGAGAGGGTGAGATGCAGATTAAATTTTTGGTAATGGGGCAAAACTGTAAAAATGAATCATATACTAATTTATTATTTTTTCATATTTGTCTTTCTATTAAGAAAATTAAATATGTATCCTGATCACAATTTCATTTTCCCATTAGTAATATCAACGTTATGTAACATTATCCTTAACGCCCCTATATTAAAATATAATAATTTTTCAACCCCCCCGTTTGTTAGGGCATTTGACGACTATTCTGGAATTCCGGAACTCTTTTTTCCGGAGGTTACGAATGATCGTCGAACATGTAAAACGATAAACGCTCGAAATCGCGGGCATGTTAGAACAGTACATCGCGCGGCGATAGCAGGGAAGATAGATGATACGTGCACGTGAGATCTTGTCGCCGATATCGAGCAGCTTCCGGTTTACAGGTCTCATTATTTTCGCGTTAGACCTGCCGTCAGCCCGGTTCTGGGTCACTTCTCCGCCCTCCATTCCGAACTCGAGAGCCCTTTGAGCCGTAAAGTCCTATCTGTTCGATATCGCCCGGGAACTCGACTATTCTCGGCCCTCTAACGTATTCGCGCGGCCTTCGTCGCTCTGTCGGAATCATTTTATCTGATGACTCCGGTCATAGCCTTATCAGCACCGGAGAATTCGTAGCGCGCCGTATGGATCGTCGGAATGTTTCCCGCGTTAATGCCTCTGCCGTGGCGCGTAACGGAGAATTTCCTGCTTACGAGTTAGGCTGTTCTTGACCCGTACGGTGAAACTGAAATGGCTCGGATCACTTTCATGATTCCCCGCATAATTCCCCGCGAGGCCAAGATATCAAACGTTTGGATCTATCGCCCGTTCTCTATTCCAGTATCATGAAATTAAGGAACCAGGAAACATAGACTCGAGTTACTTTCATAATCACATTTGGATTTTGTTTTAATCCTTAAGTGGATTTTTGGAGATGTCTATCGTAGTCCTTTTTTATTTGACACAGAGATCGATTTAAAATTGAAATTGCGAATTAGAGTGTAATCACCATCGTTCTCTAACGCACACATTTATATTAGGTCGTACAATATCCGTTTGTGTTTCTTCATAAGCTCTGCAAGTATTATTTGAAAATTTATACAATCCTCCATTAGTTCATTATTTTTTAAATGCTTTAAAGGAAGTCAACTTGTCAAAAATCAACATTAAGTAAAATAATTCAATTGAGATTGAGAGTCCACTAAAGGGTTAAATACGATTCAAATTTCGGAATGAAAATATTAAAATTAATCCAAGAACGATACAATTTCTATTTTTTGCGTGTCGCGTACGCCAAGGTATTAATGTCTTCGTAAAACTGGAGCCACGCGCCGAGGAACGAATCGCAAATGTTACTGTTTGCCGCGGAAATATGTCGACCGCGCGTTAAAATAGCGCAGAAGGTTCCGCCATTAGACAAATTTGGTTTACCTAAACTCGGTCCAAACGTCGTCTCGTATTTTTTGCCACTCTGAAATTCTACCGTGCGAGAACATTATCGTTCGCCGCGGAATTTCACTTCCCCCGTCTCGTTCTGCCTCGCAACGACTCGACCACGGGAGCAAGAAATACCAATTACGCCGTATTATTCCAGGATCATAATTTCTATTATCTAAAATCAAGATTCCCTTGGCAAACCGGCAAAAATCCCAGCCACTTTAAAACGCTCGAGCGCCAGAATCCCGACGCTTATTAAAAGACGGTCGTTCCAAAACATTCTGGCCCCGATACGATCGCGTCCAGTCCTCGTTAACCCCCAAAGTACCGAGTTATGGTTGTTTTAAAAATTGCAACCTACGTTTTCGCCGACGATATTTTATCAAACAGCAAGCATAATATTTTCGTAGATAGAACGTCTCTTTTAAAGCGAGTGTTCTGTAACTAATTTAATAACGCCGAGATCCTTCGAAGCACACAGCGCGGAATAACAAACAACAACTCGTTAGCTTTTGCAAATATTATTCTTTCGCGAAAATTTCTTGATCAAACCCTGCGAACATTCCAGAAGTAAATTGTTGCAACAAAGTAACACAGTGCACTTTATTCGGGTCACAGCTTCGTACCGTGAGTAACGCACGTAGTTTGAAAAAATGTTTTTTTCCAGATTTCTCGCAGAAACGGCGAGCATTTTGGACGATCGACGAGGACGAAATCTGGGAGGAGGGATCGACGGATGGAAATTAAATTAAAAGGCTCTGTCGAACACGGGTCGCGCGATATAGGGGCCGCTGAACCGGCAGAATCAACGAGCGTGAAGTTTTCAGGTCGATGGAACGCGTAAGAGGGGCCGAAGACATCGGTCAGAAAACCAAGATGTAAGAGGATAGAAGAGGAAATGAAAGAAAAGGGGTTGCACGGGGTGGTACGCCCCTCGAGACGACGACGAGGGGTTCGCAGGAACAATCGAATCAGCGGAATCAAGCTCCTACGGTGGAACGGAGAGGACAATCACGAACCCACCGCGAATTTAAATGTTGCAAGTCCGAAAATTCGTATGTAGACGGCGGAAGCGTGGCCGGAAATCACGGCAGAGGGACCGGAAATCTAATGGCCGTTCCCCCACTGCGTCGAGATAACAAATTTTAACACGGTTTTACAGCACCGTGTTCCCCAAAAAAAACGCGAAAATTACGATGGATCCCTGAAAACTTACACGAAGATACATTGTAGCGATCCAAAATTAATGGTCGCGATCGTACGGTCGTTCGCACGGGCAGAAAAATCGCGCAGATAACCGAGAGCTTTTAAACTCGATACCAAATAGAAATAAATAAAACGTTTTACTATAAAGCCCCACTTTTTTGCGGTATTCTTCGAACAAAATACACGCACGATGTAAAATAACGTAGCCTATTAATAGTACGTTACCCAGCTCTGTTATCTAACAGATATCGCTGCAGTGTTCACGTTGTCGTTCGAATTTATTAGATAGTAAAGAATGACAAATTTTAATGACGTAGAAATTGTTGGAAACGATTTTCCGTTGACGCGTATCACGTTTTCCAGTTACGATAATAAACCATGGAATTAGTTCCACACTTTTTTAGTATTTCTCAGTTCTTATAGAAATATCGAGAAGACGTATTGACTGTGAAATTCGAAGAAATTTTATACGATATCGAGACAGTTCCAGCAACAATGTTTGCCAGCTTTTTTTTATGCGTCCCATGAGCTTGATAGTCACTGGGTCGCTGGTGGGAATGAGGCTTAATGCCCTGCGCGTTATACGGATATCAAAAGACGGCTGATGGGATCCAAGAAGCGCACGGTTCGCGTCTTCCATTTTCAAGCGACGAAGGAAATGCAACGTGCTCGCGCCCCAGCAAAATCCACCCACCGAACGAGAAATTTTAACCCTCCGCGTCGTTGGCTCGTTACGGGCTCGCCGAAACCATATCGATTTCGATATAGGATCGGTTATAGCGGGTAGGAACCGCCTAGCGATATAACGATTAACCCTTCGCTCGCGAAGACCGTGTACGTAAGTTGTAATAGGGTTGCTCCTGTTTTCGTAACGGTGGCGTGTATACACTGTTCGGGGGCTGAATTTAGTTATACGTTTCGCGACGATGTTCCTGGGGAAACGTTGTTACATTAATGATTCGAGAGTGGAAGAGGGCTCGAAGGAACGTATTGTAAACCCGTGGAATTAGGCTCGTAGGGGTAAACCATGCACGTGTCGAACATTCCACGTTTCGACGCGCTGTAAACCTGATTAACGTCTAGATATTCCAGATTTTGTTCTCGGTACAAACGAAATTCCATTTATCGCTAAACTGTTTACAATGAAACTGCAATCAATTTTAGTCGATTACATTTGACGATCAATCTGGAATTCAAACTGGTATGATGGTACAAAATGATTAATGAATCCCTTATTTTTATTCCACGCCGAAGACATTCATTAAATAGTTCCGAATGTCTGAATGGCAAGTGGATGTACAGTGTATTAAATTATTATTAATACCTTTTGTATCGGGAAACTGTTCGTCTGGCAAATTCAACTCAAATTCACTGCTCAATGAGTACAATCGCGTCGCGGTTGTACATTCAGCGAAACAAATACACCGCCAACCTTCGAATGGAATTATTGAAACTATACCCTAACTGTGGACTTATAGAACCTAGAGTTCAACCGCAGAATTATTGAATATTCTGTCAATGCGTTAACCTTAACCCTCTCGAATCTGACGGTAACACGTGTGCCCATTATATTCTCAAGCCAATAATTTCATAACGTGCAACACACAAGGAGTGAATTAAATTAAAATAATTTCTTCGACACAACTTGCGGAAACGTCGACCAGAAAATATGGCGATCCACTTTGTCGTAACCGAAGCATCGAGTATTAAAATTTCATGCACGAGAATGCGAAAGTTACTAATTTCCAGAACGAATACGTCGATGGCTTTGCGTCTTCGTAACTTGCGGAAGTTCGTGACATTCTAAAGCCTCGATGGGTTCAAATTGCGTGCACAGCGTGTCGATCAGACGCCGCAAGTATTTCACTCCGTGGATGTTACAACTTTTATGGAGAATTTACTAGCCCGTGTAAGTGAACGCGACACTGTACGTATTAAAATTTTTAATTCCACGATTCCTTGCGTCACAATTACTTTACACGAATGTCGCGATACAACTTTTACATCAACCTATGAAACTCTTTTTTGGCTCTATATGGGGATAAATTGAATATTTCATTAGAAACTATTATTCCTAGATTGGGATTTTACCATTCAAAAGAAGTAGGACTGACAGCATCGGTGGTTCAGTGGTAGAATGCTCGCCTGCCACGCGGGCGGCCCGGGTTCGATTCCCGGCCGATGCAAGAATTCTTTTTTTCACATTTCTTTTACACGGAAGTATATAATACAAATTAATTATATCAATATCTCAGTATTAAGATATAAATAAATTATAGATATTGTATTATATAATATCTTGTACAGCATGTGATTCAAGGAAAGCGATAGACGTTTTCTCAGTGACCAATGGAAATACAGAATTCATTTTGTTTTTTAAATTAAATGGTCATAAAATACTATTAGTAACTAAATGGACCAATTTTACTTATAAATCAAATGTAGGTTACACGTCCGATTTCAACGCGAACGCGAAATATTTGACCTCGTCGATCGATGTCATATAATCGTGAAACCGTCAAATAGACAAAGTGCGTCCCGTTCTTTTATTCAATCTGGAAATTCTGATTTTAATGAAGCTTGATGGCAATACGGAGCACAAAGTGCGCGAGATACGCTTTTCCTGTTAAAATTCACCGTGCAGAGTCGGCGAGATTACCTTTTAGTCGCTTCAAAGTGGATGCATTATTTCTCCTCGTGTATCTCAACAATCACGGGAGACAAAGGAATAATTTTTAATAATATCCGAAAGAAACGGTATTGTCGATTCCTACGGAAATCTTATGAAATCGCTTTCGGATCGGAAAACCGTGGAAAACTATTTCTTATCTGCAACGATCGACAACGACATTTCGACATTTTTAAGGGAAGATATTAATACAAAGTAATAAATACGTAAAGCATCGCTGGAATATTTAACCAACCCCGGGATCAAATTATTTAATTTCATTCAATTCAAGATAACTTAAAGAGGTTAAAAGAGAGGATTATCTAAAATGGCATGTATTAATTTAACTATAGGTCGCTCGAGCGTTAAAGACAAAGACGGGCAAAATTGTTCTCTGGATACCTGTCCCAATTTCGATTAATGGAATATTTTAGGACGAAGAATCAGAAATTTAACTGTTCGACGAACGTTGGTCCAGCGTTTGGTCGATTTCGAGAAACGAAATGTTTTACATTTTCAAGAAATTTCGCTGCCGCGTAGGGTGGTGATTCCATTTACATGGGCATTAAGATTTAATAGTGAAACTTCGTGCCGAATGCAATTAGAATTAGCGCGAACGCGAGAATATCACCGTTTTAAGCACCGTTTCAGGGTATTGCCTCTAGTGCCAAATTACCATGTCGAACAACAACGGAGCACGCATACAGAATGAAGTGGATCTGAAGGGTCTGCACCCTGATTAGGCTGCTGCTGTGTTAGCGGCTACACGGCGAGTGTGTCAGCAGTTTTCGCGATAAACGCGGTTAAACGCATCGAACTTTGGTCTTAATTCTCTGACCGGTTAATTGAATTTCGCCGCGAAACAAGAACCGGAGTTGAAATAATTCCGACTCGACGAAAATCGGTCGAAATTTACCGAACTCTTGACATGGGTTTCGTCTCGCGACTATCTGCAAGTATTTCGAGACAGTCAGACAAATGTATGGAAAACACAAACTTTAAATAGAATACGTGTACGTGTTAAAATTCTTTAAAATAACGGATCGAGCGAAGTAAGCTTACTTCAATTCCACGTTGTTTACAGGTTGGAAATTCATGAATATGAAATTGGACATAAACGTTCGATTTCGATTTGTTGAATATTCAGTTCCCAAGAGCTTGCCATAATATTGAAAATTTCTATTAGAGAATCTATGTTTACTCTTGAAAGAGAATCAATGTCATGTTCTTGAATTATAGCCTTCTTATTTCCGCAATAAATAGTAGTATGAATTCAGAACTGTCGATTGGTTCCATCGGTTCATGTACAATTTCGTGCATCTGGCGAGGACCAAATTCCTTGACCGTTCGTGTAAACGGAGCTCGAGACGCGTCAAAGGATACTAATTAAAGGAAACCTGCGAACTAATTACGCTGGCTGCTGTACGGACACCTGGCCTCGAGTATGAGGTCATGACGTATTACCACATTCAACAGGAGGAGCAAATTTCTACGCGACTCGAGTTAAAGATATACGGTGACGCGTAGAACGCTTAAAAATTCGACTCTGCGTCTAATTTCGTCGATCAGCGAAGAACAGGTTGACGGACCGTTTGTTCGGCGGATATAAACACAGAGATTGTCAAACGTGACACTTAGTATCAGTGTCTCTTCCGATCTCGGGGAAGCTGGCTACAATACTGGCGGAACGTCGGTTCGCAAACAATGGACGCGGCTTACTGCCGGAAGCCACAGTAAATTTAGGGGAAACTGTTCTCCGTAGACGTGCAAGCCAGTTTATCATCTCGATGTAGCCGGACGCGAAATTTTCTTGTGGACTCACGTGTGTCAAAACGATGGAAGAAATTTACGATCGAGAAAGGATCGGTCTTCCTTCGACGATGACAAGGAATTCATTGTCAATTTGTTCATCCCACTTTAAAATGACGAAAAACATTACTATTAATAGAAATAAGCTTTATTTACTTGGAATGGTATAACGAGTCTTCCTGTTTATATTATCTTCTGCCCTAATTAAACGACACGATGTCGAACGAGCTAGGAAACTGGCAGCTATTTTCTCGATTAAGTTTTCCCTTGTTGAGCTTTGTTCGAAAATAAACGGCTGGCCCGTTTGACCAATGACCCAAATAGCCAAAATCCACCGTGCGTACAAAAAAACCGCGCGAGGCTCGACACGCTGTTATCAACAACGAAAAAAGAAACTCGTGGAAAAGCTCCTCTTTTCAGCGTTCTAAACCAGATCATCTTAAGTCACGGTTCAAAATCACGCTGTCCCCGACACACGGTACTCGAGCAAGTGTAAGAGTCGGTTGATCTTCGCGAGTTCCTGGTTCTTTCTCCGCAATGGAAGACGAATACTGGAAAGATCTTCGTCCGCGGAACGTGAAAGACACTCGAGCGGACGTCGTATCGGCGAGGACGTTACGAAAAGAGAGCTGGGAATTTCTTAAGCGGCTTTAAAGCGCGCGACGCGGCCCACGGAATACGAGTTTTTCATTGTCGTGCGTTAGTATCATTCCCAGACCTTAGGCGTGTCGCGATTTTCTTTTCATCGTCGTCGCTGCAAAGACGTACCGCCATTTTGAAACGAACGAATGGTATGTAGGTCGCTCTCCGTGCACGAAAGATACCCGCGGACTTTTCCTTTCGCGGCGAGCATTCCGCGAGCACAATATCTCATCTCGGAGCGAACGCGAAAGAATGAATTGGTTTTGGTCGGCGCATCCGACGCGTTACGAACACGGGGATTAAAGGACGAAGGAATACGGGAAACTGCGTCTTCTTTCTTAATTTCACTCGGACGCGCGATGAAAGGTAGCAAATCAATCGCTGGGAAACCGTCGATGCTCGCGAGGAACGGAAACGACTCGTAAATTCATATTTGATGAACTGAGAAGCGAAGTTTTCGTTGATTTCAAGTGTGTCTTCGATGTTTTAAACGAGAATAATATGTTACTTAAGATACCGAGAAAAAAATGTTTGTTTTCCAAGTTATGTAGAAAATTATGTAAATAAAGACACGACTGTGGTGATCATCTATTTCTTTAATCTTGAGATAAATATTTATTTGACGGTGGGATTTTATGTGGCGAAATTAAAATCGAATACATTCCCGATGATGAAATTCGATCATTAGAACGGAATTAGAAGATTCGGTAGCTCCGAACGTTTCGTATTAAATTAAGCTTCGAACGATGCAGCTTTTAAAGAGGCTAAACCACGAAGACCGACTAGCTCGGAGAAACCATTTAAAGAGCGAGCTGTACTACTTGCACCGTGAATTCAAGAACCCACGAATTCGTTGGCGGAGCAATGCGCACAATTTCCGGAAGTGGCTCGTCGGAATTCCTCTTTCAAAGTACACTGCCAGAGAAGACGGCTACATACATTGTGTGACAACTCTGGAATCTATACGTCGGTTCCCATAGTGTCGGCGAATCGTACCTTTAGCTGATTGCTTATTCGAATCTTTTTTATACTTCACCTCCTCTCGAACTTCGCATTTCTATTAGTGCATTTATTAGTGATCTGGTAATTACGAATTACAAAAACATAAAACCCCAACTTAATCTTTCATTTATCTAGCTTATATTCATTTTCAATTAAATAAACAGTTTATAATCTAGTTCTATGGCATACTAGTCGTATAATCGATAGGAATTGCTAAAACTTCATTGGGTGCATAGTGTCACAGAAAATTTCAAAATGAAGATAAAAGACAGTATAAAATATAATGGTTGGTATTGTCATCGGATAGGGGATGAAATGCCCTTTAAAACGAGCGTTCGAACAAGTCGATAGCTCTATTAGTTCCGGAGATATAACGATTTTAGTTTCAAGTCGATGCGGTGGCTAATTTCGGAGATGTACGTGTCGAAGCGTTTGTTTACTTTTTTACTACGGCCTTGTCAAGGTCGTTGACCGCACGTGCTCGGAGAAACTAGGTCACTCGGCCACTCGGTCGCGAGTCACGTGCGAGAAAGAGAGGTCCGGTGCGACGCGTCAGACAAAGACAGAGATAGTCGAATTAAGAAAAATTACCCCTTTACATAAATTACGATATCTCGAAAACGGAAAGTCGGATCGCCAAAAACCAAAAACCGTTTTAAAAGGGAAGGTTTGCCGCTTCCAACGACGGCTCAATAACGGATAAAACACTAGTAGCTTCGGAACTACACGCATCTGAAGTTTAACTATTTTCAATACGCGTTGTTAAACTATTCCAAGACAGTGGACACTGAACAAATTTTTGTACGAGTTGCGAGTTAATAGTAAACTATGTAACATTGTTATATCATCTTAATTCTATGTTTCACGCAAGACAAAAATTTCCTGCCTACTTTTGAGCAGTTTTTCTCCGTGTAAATAAATATGTACTCGTTTTCTTTTCATTCGGAACGTAACAATCAACGTGTCAATCGCTCCATTTGCCTGAGGGCTCCCTAACATCTTCCGTAATACGCGTTTTCGTTCGCCACGACGAGACGAACACGGTCAATTCCCGGGGGAAACATCCAATTCTACGCGAAATGGAAGGGTTTCCAGACGCTCCCTGACTCTATGTGTCCCTAATGGAACACGCGTGCTTTACGAGCAACCGCGACGAACATTTGTTAAAAGAAAGAAACGACGCCCGGTACATCTACGTAATCACACACCCAGCCAGTCGAGTAAATTCACCGCTATATTTGCAAATTTCTTTACGTCGAGAATAGTCTGAGCAAGGATCTCGTTCGATCGAAACCCGCAATAGGTAACTTACGAACTCCGTTTTCGGTCTCCGCGTTGTATAAATCGGGAACAACCAGCGATTTCAGAGTTCGAGCGCTCGCTCTTGGCACCGTGGCTGTTTCCAGCATTTCGGTCAGTTCCCGGTGGCGTGCAAACGGCCTGCAATTAGCCCGCTTTCTAATTTGGTTTCTGGCTTGCCTACCGTCGACGATCTGACGATCAAATCACGTGACCTCCAACCAGAGTCGAAGTTGAAGCTAGTAAGTGCGCCCGTAACTCGATAGCTTCCTTCATGGCCGTAATACCGCTGGAACATTTTACGATTTGTTCCGGATTATATTCCGGCCGCTCGTTACTGCATCGCAATTCTACACTTTAATATATTGCTTACTTAATCTATCGCGTTTGTTCCTGGTTGTTCGGGCAACGTTTGCCATGTACGGGTAACTCCGCGGAACTCTGGAGAAATTGCGCCTGAGTGGAATACAAATTCAACCAACCTACCGAAAATGTTACCTCAACGTTGGTTGTTCCGCATCGTCTCAAGTAACGATCAATTCTCTTTAGCCTTGCACACAAATCCCGTGAACGTTTTGTTGCAGCCGGTTCAACTCGACTCTTATGAATTTTTTCACCAAATGATAGAGAAGTATGATACAAACGGAATTTCTTGGGCGAAGATATTTAAAGGAAAGTGAGCGCGCCGGTGCCTCTTAAAGTTTAAAGTCTTACGGAATAATAAATTGTATAAAAATACGGGTGGACGCGTTCCTCGAGAAGGCTGGCAACAAGTTCCTTGCGATTCGATCGGTTTAAAAATTTGACGAAGTCGCCTCGCGCGTTCCGGATAAGCCAATTTGAGATTCCTCGGGCCAGACACCAAAGAATTCTTCGGCAAAGCGACGCTTTATTTCGCGGGAAAGATAGGTAAACTCCATTCCCGTCGAGCGTTTGTTTCTCGGGGACAGCGGGTACGGTTCGCGCTTCGATCGTGATTTCCTACGTGGACGTTGAAGTTTTACGGAGCGTGAACGAAATACGTAGGGGAATCCGAATGAAAAGGGATTTTCGTCGTGTAGCGATATTACGGATTCTCCTTGGATCGCGAGGAACGTTGGACTGCTGATGGTAAATGAAGTTCGTCTAAGAGAAACCGAAAGAGAATTTCCATCCCCCGGAGCAACGAACGAGACGCTCAACGACCATCGGGGAGGGACAAAGACGACAATCGGAAAAGAATAGAAAATTCGCAGCCGGAATTTCGGTTTGGATGCATCCAATCAGCAGAGCATACACGGTGTCCCGGAAATACGCCTCTGTACTTCGAAGAAGAGGAGCAAAAAATGTCGTAGGGTCGTTAATTGTCTTTGAACTGCTGCAACCTCGAGGAAAATAATCGTACGGGGTTGTAAGTTTGTCCTTTTTTTTTACTATTTACGGGGCAATTATATACGGGATATCTATACGAATTGGACAGAATTTCTCGCGAGTTCGATACCGTTTCGAAAACGACAAAATGGTTATGTACACTTTTGTCGAAACGACCGACGCCCGTTTTATATACGACGCTGCCAACGGAAACGAACATGAACCATGTCGGTCGTAGCAGAACACTTCCCGCAGTGCAGAATTCCGGATCGTAAAATGTTTTCTTCCATTCATGGATGTCTTCGAGAAAGTGGAACATTTAAGAACATACGATCGTGGACGGTCAAGTACAGTTTTACGCTTCGAAGAAGAAATTCTTGACGAAGTTGCTGTAACTTGCATTTTTAGAAGAATAATGTAAACAGTCACTTTTCTTGGACCAAATATATTCGTTAGTAATAGCTTCTATTCTCGTCTATTTGCAAGAATGCAAGAGTGCAGCTTCGATACAAACGGGGACTTAGTATTTTCGTTCCCCACCCGGTTTTCTGGCTGTGAAATATTTTTTTACGATGAACAGCGAGCGTAATGATCCCCTGTCTTGCCAAGACTTTACAGTCCGAACGAGAGGCAACCCGAGATCCATAAACTGGAACAATCGTGAAAATTTACGCGACAACCGACCGACGCGTACCAATACCAACGTCGCGGGTACTCGTTCGAGCGAAAATACTAAAAGGAAATTTATTCATGACCCGTCGCTGTTCATAGAGCAACATCTTTGGATGCTGTAACCCAAGCCCACGCGCACTTTTCGCAAAACGTCGGGCAAGGACGATCGATCGAGGAGAATCCGCCGCATCTATCTTGAACCGTTTATGAATATTCATGGTAATATCCTTGCCCCGATGAAAAGAGACAAAAAAGGCGGGGGACAAAGGAAGATTCAAATTCGTGGAAACGCACGGTTACGTTTCATTGAAAGCGCTATTATTCATAGGAAATTTAATCGCACGCGCTCGTGGGCGTCAACTCCCGGTATTAAGTGTTTTCATTACCATTTCCCTCTTCCCTTTGCGCTCCATTTACAAACGCGAAACTCCGTAACGAAGAAGGAGCATCGTAACCGTCGTTAAAACTCGATCGAAACCTGCAAGTAAATTTCGATCGTTCGTTGTTATAATTATTTTCACAGTCGCCTCCGCAGTTTTCAAAAGTGAAATCTTCTTTCGACAATAGGTGTGCCCCGTTGCTCGTTTATCGATTAAATTGTCCCGCGCTTGGATAATCGACGTTCCATCGTAGGAAGTTCCTTCGACCAACTTTCCCCATCCCCTGGAGTCACTTTTGATTTTTCCCCAAGTTCCCGTGGAAGAGAAAAAAGAAATAACTAGATCGAAGCCACCTGCGACCGAACAACAGCTTCGATGTTTCCCAAGAAAGTAAAAACTCGAATCCGGGGTCAATCTCGATCGCACGACGCCAATGTTTCCCTTTGTGTAACAACCCCTTCCCGAGAGATTTACGAGGCTCGTGGGCGAACTGTATTATCCGCGGCGATCGGGGGCAAATTCGAACCTTACGATGCGACACCGATGTCAAGGAACACGCCGTTTTCGCGCGATCGAGCAAATAATTGCGGCAACAAACATTTGCGCGGCAGCTGACGCGACGCGTCCGTACGAATATTAATCGGTTTCGTATCGTCGCTGCCGGCTGTAAATCGTTTATGCAAATCTTGTCACGCGCGCTGACCCTCGTGAAACTTTTTTCACCCACGCGTGACCGTTTCGAGTCGAGAATTTTCGACCGCGAAGAAATTTCTGTTGAACTCTCTTCGATGTGTCGATATATATTTCGCCATAAGGAGACCAAATTATGCTGCCATATTTTAGAATAGGTCTCGCCAAAGCACAATATAGGATTTTTAGTGTATTAGCTTTACTCTACAAATAAGTCCCAGAGTGCAAAGACTGTGTAAAATAATTTTTTCATAATAAACTTTGAAAGATAAGGTAGGAGAGAATGTTATACCAAGATCTTTAACATGATTAAGCGAGGTTAGTATAGTACGGGCCACGGTATAGCGAGGTCGTAAACTCGAGTAGGTGTCAAAGTTTACACGTTTCAGCTCCCGAAACAAGTGAATTGACAGCAATACGAGCAGTTAAGGGCTTTAGACCATAGTCAGGGCCGTACGAAGAAATGTTTTATCTAGTGTCGCCATTTTTAGAGGTATCGTAACAGATAAAGGTCTTATTCAAGTCTTTAATATCTTAATTTACCTGCTTATAATATATGCATGTAGAAAATGAAAAAAGGTAGTGCAGTTATGGACACAAAAAGATATTCAGAAAGACACCCTCGAGCAAGATGTGATGTACGGCCCTAAGTGCCGCAGCAGTAGTCGGTCCCAACCCTCAAGAGTTTAATTTACGACCTCGCTATATTGTGGCCCGGACTACACGATACCATTTAGAGTATAATTATAAATTATTATTCTTCTTATTACTAAACTTAACAATATGGCACTTATTTAGATTGACAGACAATTTATTTAACGAGTCTTGAATCTTAGATCGATCGAGCATTTTGCTGATTATATAAACACATTTATATATCTTAAGATCATCGGGCATATAATAAAAATGTAAAAAGTTTGGAATAACTTAGAAATGTCATTAATATATATTATAAATAGGAAAGAACCCAAATGTGAACTTTGTGGATTATATTATAAAAAGAATTTCACAGTGACGATAGAACGCGTAAAATTATACTTTATCGCGCTTTAGTTATATCACTAGGAATGATAAATTGTGGAAAGGGAAATACAGTGAGAATAGTCGAGGGAAAGAAGAAAGCAGGAGTACGTATCGTGGTGTTCGAGCGGGATCTTCTAATTTATAGTCGGTATGGACCTAAGAGTGGAACTGGTGTCTAGAGTATTTGTATGTTTGCGCGTGGCTGGCATTAGTTGACTCGAGAATATTCGCCTCAAGTGGAAATAAATGAGTTCTCACCCAGCTCAGGGGTTGCGACGCCAACAGAAATGAAACTGCAGTTTCGCGTTGCGTCGGTGAGACCAATCAGCTAATGCATCCGGTCCCAGAAAAAAATACAATTTAAAATGTCATCGCACTGTGCATATTTAAAATCTCCTTTTTTGCAAAACAAAAGATCCACTTTGATAATGAAAATTAATTGACATTTCCGTTAGAATTGCGTGAGGTTTCCCTTATCTTAAATTGCGTGAATAAAATTAATGTATCGCGGTAACGCGACAAACGTTGGCTCGTTTTTTCCAAGAAAGCCGCTTTATTTCTCTATCGCTAATGCAGAGTGGAATTTAATATTGACTGAAATAAAATACCAAGGAAAATACAAGAACGCTCGTCTTGGATGGACGTAATTTCAAACACTAAAGAAAATTAAGGGAAATCAAATAGAACAAGGAATCTCACGTCTAAGATTTAATACCAGCCATGTAAATATTCAGACGATTATACATTCTTACGTATAATATACGATTCGCTTTTCTTTCTATCGAATTATATAAGAAAGGGATAAACTAGGTTCGATTATCTAGAGAAGATTCTCGTACGCAGGATCCGAGGATATTCTATGCCTCGATGGATGAGCGTAGAATGAATTAAGTCAAACATATCGCTAAAGTTCACCGGATGCTCACGATGGGATTAATTTAATTTCAGGGAATCTTGTTTCGTACCGAAAAGATGGAAAGAACCGTCGAGAGCTGGTTAAGGAGGAAAAGTTTCAAGTTCCTTCGCTATGACTTTAAGGAAAGTAAATACTTGAGTGTTAAGATAAAGCTCGTTTCAAAGATTACTGTCTACTTTCGTTTATTAAAATATTCTTACTTAAATTAATGTTACGGATCCTTTACTACGAATACTCTTCCGGGCTGTACGAAAGAATTGGTGAATAAACGAGGACGCGCCTGAATACGGACAGATGAAAGCCCTTTGGTAACGAGTTCAGAAGCTGTCGTTACAGTTTCATCAGATTTCTCGACAGGCAAATTACAGACAAGCGATTTAAAGTGTCCTAATTGGACGTTTTGATACGCCGGGGGCGTCATAAATCATGCCATCTTCGCTCCTTCGTGCCTCGAACACAGTTAGACGCCGCTAACTGTTGTTACCGTAATGATCGGTTGGAAAAATTTATACTCCCATTATTTCTGCCTATCGGGACCCGTGTAAACGACTCGGAACAAAAAATTTACCACGCGTCGTTTTATATTATATCGAGTCGTTTCGAAACGATTTACGATCATCGTAAAATATGGCCCCGCTAAATTCTGGATTGTCGATACACGCGTGGAGACACAGATAGACTCGAGTTACCATCTCGCGGTCACAAACGTCCAACGATACCCCAGAATCCTTTGATTCGATGTTTACGCGAAAGGATTGTTGCTACTGGATCTTAATTTTATTACATAACTGTGCATCATTTGCTATAAAAATAAAAATTTCAATTATAGCAAGTTATATTAACCCCTTGACGAGTCTGACTCGTTATAAGTTTCTGATGTCAAGTTATACACTCGTGAGGCTTCTCACTCGTCATCAAGTCTTGTATATTACAATCAACACAGTTTCATGATGTATACTTGAAACAAATCTATTTTTTCTCATGACCATTCCTTGCACGAACAAATTTAAACAAAATGAAACAGTATAGGTTCGACAAATCGTACGCCAAGGAGTTAACGCCACTATCTATAATAAAATTTTAAGCATTTACAGAGATCAGTAATTTCAAGCTCAATTTAGCTTCTGATTTTTTTTTAAATGAATCTCGTCGACTACTAATTTGTTTAAAATGGTAATAATCTCACTGGTGTTCTCTCGTGAAAACGACAAGGCTGACCTTGCAGCGAAATTTGCATTTACGTCAAACTCAAATTGCCATTTTATATGCAACGCGTCTTCTGATATTAGCAAACACATCATTATATATGTACACTACTAATTTCGTATCAGAAATGACAAATACCGGAATATTAGAAAGCAACGTTGAGCAGTCGCAATTTTAGAAAGAATTAAAAGAAAATCGCGAGAAATGTAACAATTGGGTATCTAGCGCGCGTTCCTCCGCAATTTCCGTCCCCAGGAGAAAATTATTCTGGCGACAAAGGCGTAACAGGGTACGTACCCCCAATCGAAATGAGATTTACGCGGTCGCGTTGAATTACAACGCTGTAAATCGTATTCCGGCGATTATAGATTGGGGATCGAGGGGTCTCGATAACGGTGGGTGCGCGGTTGCGGCCCCCCCCTCACCCCCCCGTAAAATAATAGTTGGAGATAATTTTATCCTGTCGGCGCGGCCTCGTAACTCCCACGGAATCGCGAAATATCATTGCGTCCCGGGGAGCCACCCCCCTTCCCCTCCCCCTCGTGTAACGTGTTGCCGGTTCGTGCAGCGTGGCTTAACTGCATCTGCTACCACGAAACAAACTGAATACTAATAACCGTCCGCTCGGTGTACGTACTAGGCAGCCATCATATTACAACATCGAGTGCCAACTGTGCCTATTCCGTAGGTTCACGCGTGTGCGTTGTAGTACGGTATCTCTCGTTCCGGCGGATCCAATATCGAGTCCTGGTTGCACAGCCGCTCTAGAGCCCGTGACACGTCGATGCTCGCGGCCCGAATTAATTTCATACGTAACTACGCAACATTGCGCCCGCTTAGCGAATACGTGCCTGGAACTGCGGACTACGTCCGGTCTGACGGGGCCGATTACGTATTGATAGAAATCTGACGTGCGTCCCGCGATACGAACGATCGTTGCTCGTTCGTAGGTGTCCGGGGTCATTCCGCGACAAATCGATCACATTCTACGCCCCGAAGCCACGGATTTTACGACGAATTTGCGTACAGGGCTGTGCATAAGCATTGGCACACCATGGTCGTGGCGATACAAATGCTCGTAACTGCTAAACAAATTTACTTGAAGGAAAAAGTTGTCGACATGTTCGTTTAACACTAGAACTACCGACAATTATAGTGTGTTTATTAGTACCAAAGAAATGTATAATGCAATGTACATAAGTGTTTATATATTCTCTTATAAAAAATTACGATAAATATTTCAAAAATTCAGTCGAGTAAATTTTTTACAAGTTTTATTAGAAATTACGAATGGGTCATTTCTACTGGTTTGGTAGTTCCAGTGTTAATATCTATTTTAGTTTAGTACATAGCAGAAGCAATAATGTATATACGTTGATTCATGAAATAATAACAAAAATGTATTTATTGAACATTTTATGGGTGGATGAAAGTATTGCCACACTATGATAAATGTAGTATATTTGTATTTGTTGAAAAATTTCCGATCGTTGTTTTAAAATGTAGGTAGAGGACGATCATCCTAAATAAATCGAGAATCTGGAATAAACTTCTTTCATACGAGGCTCTGCTCTCGAGAAAATAGACGCTCAAGATTCAAGTAGAGTATTACTACGGTATACGCGCAAGTAGAAATGGCCGAGTAATGGCCAGACGCGCGTATTTAGCTAATCTTAAAATTCAATTATGACGGAAATAAAGCATTATACGACATAATTTTATTCTACATTTTTAACTCATTTTTTCACGGTTGTACCACGAAGGCTTGGACAGCCTGTACTTAACCGCTGCTCGACCTCAATTTCAGAGATACGTACAAAAGTAATTATTCAGAGATACGAACCACCTCCCGATTTCAACACATGTGTGCAGTAGATTATTTAAATCGCAAAATCCCCTTCTTCAAATAAGAGATCCTTTTATGCATCTACAATGCTCGACCACTCGTCCACTCGGATAACAGTTATAATTCTATTTCGCGATTTTAATTTCACAGTTTAATTCTTACAGTTTAAAAAGAATCTTCTATTACGATCCAAGAACGTAATTCCACGATTTAAAAATACTCTGCCTAATAAACAAAATTGATTGTTAACTATTTGTTTACCAACCATCGTCAGGAATATTTTATAAACTAGTCTGAGGAACGAATAAAGCCAGAGGTAAGCCGAGAATTGAGGAAACGATTATAACGCGAGTGATTGAGGGAATACTTCACGCTGTATCGTTTCTAGCGTATCGTTAGCACAACGAGTAGTAAATTCACCCAAACACTATGGAGTGTTCCAAGTTGTGGCAGAAATACGCTAACCCCGCTATAAATTCATATAACAGAGCCGCTCCGAGACTCAGTCACGCTTACGAAGACGGAACTTTGAACTGTCGGTTAGTTTGATAGAGACCCGCAATATTCAGATTCAGAATGCAAAGTACGAGTTTGTTGCTGCGATTGAAACGTACCGATTGTTGGAGCGTAAATGATACAGGTGTGCGCCACGCGTATCTTCTGTTGTCGAACCACGTCTTAAAAGACCACGCGACGTTTCTTTTTCAAATTAAATACGGTTCCAATATACCAAATAACATTTCACTCCTTCGACTCTTATTTTGAATAATTACTCGCAAAGAAATCAGCAGCGTTCGATTCTTGGTGAAGGAGCATAATTTTGTATAGTTATACCGTCGCGTCGAGATTAATGGGGTATATCGTTCGCATAAATTATCATTTACGCGGATAATTTCGCAATTATAACGGGACTAGCCGCTCTAGCGAACCAGAAGCGAATCATTCTTCATTGATCACACTCGAATGTAATATACTTGCTTAATTTAATCACGTTGCGGCGTAGTCGTAACGCGATAGCTGCTATTTAAATTATATCGTCCGCTCGTATCGTAATTACAGCGCGGTATACCAGGATATACGCGTACTAATTGTTCGGTTTAACCGTGTAACGGTTCAAACGTCTTGTAATGCTTTTAATCGCTACTTACGCTTCCATGTTTCCCTCTTATTAATATCCAGCGATCGCCGTTACGATCGTTTCTCGTCTTCCTCTCGCTCGTATCACTTACCCGCTCGCAAAATTGCAATATCAGAAAATTAGTACAATTTCCGTGTCTCGTTCGCGGTGCCAGTAATCGCTTACCTGAAACAGAAAATGAGAAATTTCCCATTAAACTCTTTCCGCGCGTGTACACGGATCCACGATTACAAGGCGACCGTTCCCCCGATTTCAATCCACGGTTTTAATCGTTGTAACGCAAACACGACGTTTGAGATATAGGATCTATCGTTCCATTTCATTTTCTTTCGACGTATACGATGAGCCTCGCAACAAAATAAAAAGAGACTCGAGAGATTTTACGAACCGACTCGACCGAATTGTTTTACCAGCGTTCGTACATCTTTTCGTAATATTACAATACGGCGTCGATTCGCGATAGCGTTGCAGTTGACGTTTTAATTAACCAGTCGTGGATCCAGCGTGGTTTAAATAACGCGCACGAGTCGGTGGAGATCGGTTCGATACAAAATACGTAAGCTCGCGTGTTCGAAGCTCGAGCAGCAATATGCAAAGCACGTAGTTTAATCCGAAATGCGGTAGTCCCTATATTGCCCACCGCGATCGTTCCGAGTCGATCATTGGTTCGCGTAGGAGGCACGGGCACTCTACTTTTCACGTCCTTCCCACGAAGAAATTTCTCTTCAACGGGAACGGAGCCGCGCGCAAATCCATCCTATCACGGGCAGACCGCGGTCGAATCTCGAAATTTATCGCCCGGGAAGCCGGCGTGATCGATTCTTGATGGTTTTCGGCGCATCTCCTCCGAGCCGCCATCGCATACGTGCCGGCACATAAATCCGTTCGCGGCAATTACGGTAAAAGGGCGATTAATAATTGACCGTCGAGGGCCCTCTAAAATATTTAGAGGCCGCAAATATCGCCACAAATTTCCGTGTTCACCGCCATCGACGCCCGGGGCTTCTGCTTTGCAAATATTATTCGAAGCCCGGAGATCCAACCGGAGTCTTAAAGATCACCGGGAGAGTTAACAGTCTTGATAAATCTGGAGGGTCTTAAAGTCTTTGAATATCCCGAATCGTTAAAATGTATCACGGCGACTGTGAGGGCTTTATCAACGCCCGCGGAATAACGTTAATGCGATTATTGCGACACTTCGGTTGCACGGGATAGAATTTTAATAAATTAAATTACTAAATTGGATACCAAGTCGGTCCGCGTTCGCGAGCTATCGAGAATATTCTTTTAGGCTCTACGGGAAATTGCTTCCCCGGCTCACTGAAACTCGCTCGCGCTTTGGTTACCAAGTTTCGTAACGTCATTCTACAGGGATCCTTGCAGTTACGTGCATTTCGTGACGTTCGTTTCCCTGAGGAAGTACTGGTTGCCTCCAAGCTGCACGTTATTAACGAATTAACGCGTTCGAGACGTTGAAAAGGAATTATACATTTATTTTATTAAGATTCTCAAGTTATATCGGTAGAAGATTAATTAAATAGTACCAGTAGCGTATTATATACAATTCTCATACTTGCCAGCAGAGGGCTACGTTCAACCTCTATCTCTCTCGCAAGTACTCGATCGACCACCTATATTCCTATATAAGATTGCTCTACTAACGAGTCCACACCGTGAATCTTGAATTTTATTAATGAAGTAAAAATTTAAGAACTCGATAAATTCCAAGTGTGCATCGAGACGTTCCTAAAAGTCGTTAGGAAAGGATACGATGCCCAGAACGTAAGGAAGAGGGCGAAAGGGGATGGCTGGTGGGCGGGTTTCGTCCTGAATCCGTTAATGGACAGAGTGTACGGTGTTGAACGTGTTAGCCCGGTAATGTTCCGAGCGGGCCACTGTTCAAGAAATGTTCTGGACATCGCGTGGGCGAACGAGGAGGATATTCGGATCGGCACGGCAGGCCGAGTTTGCAATTACAGCGAACCACGATGGAGAGGGAGGTACGCTCGTGGCGTTGGAGTAGCCGGAGTTAAATTGAGTGGCGCGACGCGCGCGCCTTGCAAGGACCGCATAATGCGGCGTGACCCGCTGGGACCTCGCGTGTAAAAGCCATAACTAACGTACAAATATCCCCGGGAAACTTCTACGCTGACCTCCGTCGGCAACCGCATTACCATTAGGATTGTGGAACGAACAGGACACGTTCACCGATACACCTTCGAGTGCCTTGAAAATTCTTCGCCCACCTTCTTGTCTACGTCTATGAATACGAATATGGCGTTTCATATCCTCCGGATAAACAATACAATTCGAAATAGTTGCGGCGACCATGCACTACAAAAATACGCTTACCCTAACTCATCCTTTTCATTTTTTACCATTTTTCGTTCCAAACACCGTCCAGTTTCGATTTCCAAATATTATGCTTGAAACTGTTGGACATTCGATGTTAAAGATCGTACAATTTTCCGAGCTACACAAAGTTATTCGATCATAAATGATTCTATCAAAATAACGCGTCATCGAGTACAGTGGTTCAGGTATTACCCGCCGATAGTGTGTTAACAGCTAGATAGGACCAGGATTTAAATTAAGAAATTCGATTTCTTTCACCTAACAAACGGTGCGAGCTTATTACCGTACAGCGACCACAGTTGTTTACGAAAGTCGTTACCATTTAATAAATTCGATAGTTCTGGCAAACAGCGCCATTATCCGCTAAATAACTAGCTTTACGAATTTTCCGCCAACCTCGGCGCTCCATGCGGTCCGATTTAATCGGTCGAGCGACGATTTACTCGTCCCCAGGACGAACATACGTATCGAGAGTTTGTTTCCGTAAATTACCGAATCCGTGTTTTATTAACGCGGTCGCTTTTATCGTGACGCGACTTGCTACAGAGAATGGCAAGGGAGTCGCGTTGTCGCTGTATCGCGGGGCGTGGAAGTTAATAAATGCCCGGTAGCTGCAAAGATACTCCCTCGTCGAGCGTTGTTTTTAGCATCGATAAAAGTTGCAACGCTGTCCAGGCTCTGTATCGTTTACCCTCCACGGACGAATTTTACGGTACGAATTGAAAATTGTAAGACGCGTCAAAGATACCTTATCGATGCGATTAAAATAGTACGCGTAACTTTTTACAAAAATAAATTTGGAGACAACGAGGTAATACGCTTCACGGTAGTCTGCAAATTTTTAGTTTAAATTTGCAAGACGAATCAAAGATACGTTATCGATGCAAATAAATAGTACGCGTCATTTTTTTATAAAAATAAACTTGGAGACAGCGAGGGAGTACGATTCACGGTAGAATCTGTAAATTTTCGTTTTCTTTCCGTGGCACGAGCCTCGGACAAAGTAATACAAACTTACGCGTAAGTTAGCATCGAACGGTCCGCGTAACTTTCATTGGGATTCATTCGAAGTTTCGCGATTACGCGAAGCTGGATTGCACTTCGTCATCGGACGCGAACCCACGAAACTTTACCCGGGCGCGCAATCCGGCGAAGCGGAAGAAAATTGTCGGAAGTCGAGCGGAGGAAGAAGTCCCCAAAACTACGGAGAATCCCTTCGAGGGCCGTAGAAAAAGGTTCCCGCGCGAAAATTCTACCTCGGTTTCGTCGGAACTCTGTCACCGCGAGGTATTTAAAATTTCGCATAGTCGACATTTTCAGCGACTGATTACGTCGGTATTTCCCTGCCAAGTATTTCGATACCTTTGCTAATAAAAATTCGAAACTATCCCGGCAATTGGAAGCACCGTAACGAGCCGTGCTGGAATGTGGTCGTTTTCGATTCCACGCTCGGGGGAACAATTTTTGCGGACGAAATTTCAGTTTGCAACTCGACGGACTCCTGAATCCCTTATAACGAAAGCAAAAAGCTATCCTTTTTCGTTGTTTCTTATTCTAAAATAAAAATACACCGAATCGTTTAAAATAAATTCAGATTACGTGGATTAATTTTAATTATTATATCACGACTATTCCGACTATCGTCATCGTAATCTCCGAGTTACTTCGGATAATTAATCACCGATGATTAATAATCGATTCAAGTTGATTTGCGCAACTCTCCAAACATTGTTTCCAGGGAACGAGGAACTCGTATTAATCGCTGCAAAGTTTTAGTATAATTTAATCTTCGTCCCTGTCGCGTCATCTATCATTTCTATCGTTAGATGATCAAAGGGAACTTGACCAACGATACCGAAACCTTCCACGGAATACATTCTCATCGTATCCGTTAATCATGCCAGTAGAATGGCTCCTGCGTCGCACGCAAACCGAATTTCCTATTGAGCCGTCGACTAACAGAACTGTTTCCTCTGACGCTCGGTTTACATCGTTGATGACACTAGCACATAGGCTGATTCAATTAGATTTGGTGCGTATCGACGTATCGCGCCGAATGTCACGGGAAATAATAAAATTTCACGCAACCGAGCGTTACTCGTTGGACGAGAGCTGAGAAGGCAGACGTTCCGCGACAATATTTATTCAGGATGTCGATGGTCCACTTTTAGAAGCCCGTTTTTAGGCCGAGTTCAAACAGAACTCGAACGTCGAGTGTACCGTAGAGGTTAAAACGGATAAAAATTCGGATCCTGCCTCTATCGAATCGCCAACGGCCGTGACAGGACGTTTTCGATTAATTCGATCGACAGCGTGGGTTGACGTTGTTTTGGAATCGGAAAAGTTTCGTTACAGAGACTCCTATGACTTCTTGCAGTAAAAAAACAATCGATAATATACGTTTTTTCGATAGTGAAATAAGTTTCTTCGCGAATGATGGAACCCATTCTCGGTGGTAAATATTAAAAATGATAGAGTAGAACCGTCTTGTTCCTTTTCTGTTCTTCAAACTTCGTGACAGCATTTTGAAGAAGGGTGCTCTTTCTGTCAGAGCAAGAATGCTTCTCAACGCGAGGCTAGGTGTGTACACGAATGGTTTGATAAGGCAGAAGTCGAAGAACCTGACGGGTTTGCACAGAGCACTGATTTCAACCCCATCGATTCTAAAGATTGTACGACACGGAGCATCGATGAACCGAGTTGGAAAAATGACATCGAGCCAGACTGTAATGCCCATCGCTTGTGATGGAGTTTGTTCAAAGTTTTTTACGAAGGAATGGCGGCAAATTCTTGGTAAGCGTATAACGAAAATTTTGATAGAAGATCTTTTCGCGAGAGTGGACGTAGCGACGGCTGCAAAAGGAGGAACGCCGAGATTTAGTACTAAAGATCCAGCCACTGGCTAGAAAATATTCATCCACACGGATGCTTTTGGCAACTTAGTGAATCTCGAGAAAACTTGAAAACGACAGAGGAAGTAAGATGAACTGGAAACTACGTATTTTGCCCCGAAGTTTGTTAGCCGGGTCGTCTACTCGGTGTACAAGTTTCTCAGGTGAACACGTTTGATACTCGAAATGTAATTCCTGCGAGAGATATTAATCATCGAAATAACGATCTTACGTTCATGGTTCGAATCCTGTAATTCTAAGATCACATATTTTGTATTATCTATTACGATAAAAGATTACGTAAATATCATTTGCATTTAAAGCTAGAATTACACAACACGTAATTAAATTATTTAATTCCCATATTCATGTTTAAACGAACCAACAAACTAATCCAATGCCGGTGATAACAGCTAATTACCATAATCTCGGAATACTAATCTGTTTTCACTGAAATTACAATTAACATTATGCTAATTATACACGATCTCTCGATGTAATTACCAATGAATTTGATATCGCCTGTAGAGAGCGTTCAAAAATTTATGGAATTAATTTTCCGCCCAACGCAACCGTAAAGCTCGCAAAAAATTAGTCAACCTTGGTTACCCGTTGAAAATGAACGCAAGGAAGATTTATAATAAGCACAATCAATTTTTCGAATTTCATAAAGGAAGGCGTGCTACGCAAACTGCCGCGAAAATTTATGGTCGCATTTATATTCCTGGAACTGAAATAACATTTTTCGGACTAAAAAGCTGTAACGATTCGGACCGTATTGCATTCGGCGCTTCATTCGGTTATATAAAATGCGTAAAACGTTGTCGTTTGCGGAATTACAATATATTTATTTTATTCTTTATTATATTCCGCGATTCTGCACTCGTGTACTTTAATAATGCGTACGATCGATTTCCTATCTGTGGAACGGTGCCAATCGTATCGAGAGTAAAAACACTTTTGCTTGCACGGCGGATATGGCGGCTCGAAATGCCCAAAATATTTCTTACGACGCGTTAAAAAAAAAAATTTAGACACATTTGGAAGTCGATGGATTAAGAAAAATGTCTAATTATTTGCGTTGGTGGCTTCAGTCTATAATTTTGGTTTTAGTAAATCTTACGAGGTTTCTGTTCGACAACAAACCATTTGAAAACAAACACCTTCTCAGCAACGTTCTCCATTAGAACGCGTATAAATTCGTCCCGTAATTACGAAGAAATCTTTCGGCTCTCTACCGGGCACCAAGTTCCCGATGTTTCATGGAACTCCGACAGAAGCCGGGCACGTTCTCCTTGCCCGTGTAATTTATGACCGCGAGATTGCAGCCCCGTAATACGGTAACGGTAAAAGGGCAAAGGCCGCCAGTTCGGTGGCATCATTAACGTCGAGTACGATATTCGGGTAGTTTCGCTGTTTCGCCAAGCTTCGGTTTCATCCAGCCAGCCGTCTGCGTAATTCAACTGTGAACTGGCAACAAACGAGGGGAAGCGACCGTGTCGCGAGATACGCTCTTAATGCACTGTGCATTTCGAAACCACCGATTATTACCCGCAACGAACTAAAAATCCACGATTAACCGATGGTCGATTTCTTTTCGAGGTGAGACCGAGTCATCTAGTTTTGGTTTTTAAAAGAACAGAAACGATCGTCTCGATTGTAAATTTTATTACTGTCGCTTCGCCTCCCATGTTCGCCACCATAGGGATCGCGCTCTCACAAGCGCTCGACCGACCCCTCGGTTGCTGTATACATTCCTCAATCGACTTCCCAATATCCCAGCGCGAATAAAAACACCCAGACTCACCCTAAATTAACAACCCCCACCTTGGTTGCAACCAAACAGGAAAAATAACAAGAAAAAAAAAAAACAATCCAGTCGTCCAAGGCAGGGCCTGCTAGAAAGCCTTACTGACGAATCCACTAGCTGGCCCGGACGAAACGCGCCCCCTCCTTTCCTTTTTCTGCCCTTTTCAGCCAGCAGCGCCACATTACTATCTAGACCTGAATAAGAATAGACGGCGGGGGAAGATTAATTTGGGGCTGTATGCACGAAACTTAAGTATTAAATGTAGACGATTTCGACACATCAAAAGGAAGAGTAGAAAAGCTAAGTTAATAGCAAAGTATAATGCGTAGAATATCAATGTCGGAGGGTTCGTTCGTGCTTTGAGGTCCCTTATCGTTAAAACGTCGCGAAAGCGTTTTTCGTGCGCTCGCTCAACCCGATATCTTGGTAATTTTTCTCGAGCATCCAGAATGGAAAAATCGCACGTTGCGTTTTCGATTTATTTCGTCGCGGGGAATCACTTATCCGTCGGTCGTGTCGCGAATTACGACATTGGGGATTATAAGGGACGCGACAACGTTAGCGAAGAGTACGATACACACACGCCCGCAGAAACTCCCGACGTAAGCCGATTTGGCTGGCCCGTGGCCGGGGAACGCAATTAATTTCCAAAATCGATACTGCGAGATGAAATTCTACCGACCGATTACCGGCCTACGCTCCTCCGGGCCTTCGTTTTTTCGTCCAATGCGATCGGTCCTGTTAGATTACGAATTACACGCGAAAATATTAATTCGTTTAAAAAATCCAACTCACCTGCCTCGCGTTATAAAGACATTGCGGCGAATGTCTGCTGAATTTTTTTAATCAGTATATACAGAGGATATTGTTCGTAATAATTCTACTGATTTCGAATACCCGTCTAATATAAATATCTCTAACCTTTCTCTTGATATTGGTGAAATATTTACATGTATTAACGAACTCAAAAATTGTAGTCCAGGTTACGACAATATTCCTCCCATATATTTTTAAATCATGCAATTTTATTATGCTGTGGCGGCCAAGGCACCACATACGCCTTAGCCGTTCGAAGCCGCTACAATGTATGGTTGCACACGAGACGATGGTTGCACACGAGACGATGGTTGCACACGAGACGACCAGAGCCGCGTGAGCCGAAAAGCCGTTGTCGTCGTCTCTGACCGTCTTTTGTTTTTGAAGGCCTCTTGGTACGGTGGCGATGATCGTACCAGAGAGTCGAGCGTAACCCGCACCACGAGTCACGTCGTTGTACGACAGCAACAATAAAATTGTGCGGAACGGAACAGGGCGGAGTCATTACCTTCCCGATCCCACATTGGTGACCCCGACGTGATCTCGCCGCGCAAGTAAAGTTTTTTTAAGAAAATTTGGACATTTTTTGTATACGGACAATATTAGTTAGTGTAGAGAAATAAGTGTATAGTGTTAAGAACATAAGGAAAGGACACGGTCTGACAAATAGTAGGCGCGGTGTGTGTGTGCGGTGAAATTAATCTTTTGTGACCAAGACTGGTAAAATGACTGACCCTACCGTTAACGCGGGACATCCGGGAGTGTGCCGTTGGCAGTTGATCGCGTCGCTGTACGAATACCCGAGTTTTGTCCGGGAGACCCGGAGATGTGGTTTTCGATGGTAGAGAGAAGTTTTGAGGTATCCAATGTAACGTCGGAGACCACGAAATTCGGGTACATTCTCGGCGCGTTAAGTGCGCGACACGCCGCGGAAGTAAGAGACATTATCATGAATCCTCCGGCCACGGATCCGTACACGACGCTCAAAAATGAGTTTATTCGCCGGCTTAGTGCTTCGCAGGAACAGAAAACGCGACGGTTATTGGAACACGAGGAAATCGGGGACAGAAAACCGTCCCAATTTCTTCGTCACCTGCGCGGATTGGCCGGTACGGCTTTTTCGGACGGTGTATTGCGGACGCTTTGGATGGGCCGACTACCTGCTAATATGCAGGTGATTTTAGCCACGCAGCGGGACACCCCGCTGGATAAGGTGGCAGAGTTGGCAGACGCTGTTGCGGATACGATGACACCGCGGGTACACGTCACGGAGGCCGCGATTACGGGCGTGTCTGCATCCTGCCAAATACCCCCGCCGGGCCCGAGCATCGAGGCCATGTTAAACATTAAGATGTCGCAATTGGCTCTTTCCTTGAGGCAGGAAATTTCTGCCATCCGTGAATCCTTGGTGGACCAGGGGCAATCTTCCCGTCGCAGGTGGACCCACCGAAATCATCCAAACTCGCGCTACCGCAGACGATCTCTATCGCGATCGCGAGAGCGGCCCGCGGGAGGACAAATGGACCATCAAGGGAAATGCTGGTACCATTGGCGGTTCGGTCCGGCCGCGCAGAGGTGCGTTGCACCGTGCAATTGGAACGCCACGGATCAGGGAAACGACCTGGGGAGTCGTTGATGGCGGCCAGCGACACAAATCCAGCATCACGCCGCCTCTTCATCTTAGACAACAGCTCGAAGACGGAATTTTTAGTGGATACCGGGGCCGATTTGTGCGTTTTTCCGCGCCGCCTGCTAGGCGGATTGCGAGAAAGATCGGAGTACCAGCTGGCGGCGGCGAATGGGAGTGTAATTAACACCTACGGGACAGTGTCGTTAAACCTGCACCTCGGCCTACGACGGGATTTCGTGTGGCGATTCGTGGTTGCGGATGTTACAAAACCCATAATCGGGGTAGACTTTCTCGATCACTTCGATCTTATGGTGGACATCCGCAATCGTCGCCTCGTCGATCGGACCACGTCGTTAACGGTCCGCGGAACACGAGCCGAGGATGAAACGCCGTCGGTGAAGACAGTAGCAGGGACTACCGTTTACCACCAGCTCCTGATGCAGATGCCGGAACTTACACGGCCTAGCGGCACCCCGATGAGGACTACGCACCAAACGGTGCATTACATCGAGACAACCCCTGGAGCACCCGTTTCCAGCAAGCCGCGGCGGCTTGCACCGGACCGGCTCAGGGCTGCCCAGAAGGAGTTCGACGCGATGGTGAAGATGGGCATCGCTTGTCCTTCGAAGAGCGCGTGGTCAGCACCCCTTCATATGGTTCCGAAGAAGGGCGAAGAAGCTTGGAGGCCTTGCGGTGACTATAGAGCGTTAAACGCACGGACAATTCCCGACCGATACCCCGTGCGTCACATTGAGGATTTTGCGCAACAACTGAGTGGCAAAAAGGTATTTTCCACAATAGATCTCGTCCGAGCTTATAATCAGATTCCGGTTGCGTCGGAAGACGTCGGAAAAACGGCCATTACAACGCCGTTTGGGCTTTTTGAATTCCCGTACATGTCGTTCGGGTTACGAAATGCCGCGCAAACATTTCAGCGCTTTATCGACGAAATTTTACGCGGTTTCGATTTTTGTTACGCGTATATAGACGACATTTTGGTCGCCTCAGAATCCCAAGCCGATCACCTGCGCCATTTAGAATTATTATTTAAACGATTAAAAGATTATGGCATTGTTGTTAATCCGAATAAATGCACGTTCGGACAGGAAGAAGTTAAATTGCTAGGCTATCGGGTAAATGAAAGCGGCACTCAACCTTTGCCCGGCAAGGTACAAGCCATAAAGTCATTTCCCCTTCCGAAAAACGCGAAGGATTTGAGGCAGTACTTGGGAATGCTTAATTTTTACCGCCGTTTTATCCCAGATGCCGCTCGCTTTCAAGCACCCTTGAACGACCTTCTAGCCGGCAATTTAAAGGGCAAGACCTCGATAGCCTGGACTTCGGAAGCGCGTCAGGCTTTTGAAAATACCAAAAATAGTTTAGCAAACGCAACCCTGCTTTCTCATCCTGCGGTCAACGCTCCGTTGTCGGTTACCTGCGATGCTTCTGATTACACCGTAGGAGCTGTTTTACATCAGTGCGTCGGCAACGAACGACAACCATTAGCATTCTTTTCTAAGAAATTAGGATCTGCCGAAAAGAAGTATTCAGCTTACGACCGGGAACTACTTTCTATCTATTTAGCAATAAAACATTTCAAACATATGCTCGAAGGCAGACATTTCACGATTTTTACAGACCATAAACCCATAACTTTCGCTTTCAAACAGAAATTAGATAAATGCTCTCCTCGACAATTCCGATACCTAGATTACATTGCGCAATTCTCTACAGATATTCAACATATTTCCGGTAAAGACAACGTCGTTGCCGATGCACTGTCCAGAGTGGAAACGGTTAACCACTCGATTAATTTCGAAGAATTGGCAAAATCGCAAGCCCAGGATGAGGAGTTGCAGCGGTTGTTGAATAGCGAATCTAGCCTGCGATTACGCAAAGTCTCCTTGCCTGGCACGTCTTCCGAAATTTTTTGCGATATTTCGACTAAGAATGTAAGACCTTATGTCACCCCTCCTTTCCGACGCGCAGTTTTTAATATGTTACATGTATTATCACATCCAGGTATTAACGCGACGATCAAGCTCATAACGCAACGTTATGTTTGGCCGTCAATTAAAAGAGATGTTCGCACGTGGACACGTTGCTGTATACCGTGCCAAAGATCAAAAATTTCCCGTCATGTGACTGCACCATTGGCTACATTTGTTAAACCTTCTGCGCGATTCGAACACATTCATTTAGACATAGTAATTTTACCGGTGTCCGAAGGTTTCAGGTATTGTCTGACCTGTGTAGACAGATATACGCGGTGGCCGGAAGCCTTCCCCATGGTCGATCAGGAGGCCCAAACCGTAGCTCGAACCTTTTATGACGGTTGGGTAGCGCGGTTTGGTGCTCCCGTACGGATTACCACCGATCAGGGTAGGCAGTTCGAATCCAAATTATTTTTTGCGCTGAACAATTTAATTGGATCCACACGCCTTCGCACAACGGCGTATCACCCAGCGGCTAATGGGATGGTAGAGCGTTTTCACCGACAGCTCAAGTCGGCTATAAGGTGCCACGGATCCGACAGGTGGACAGAAATACTTCCGACGGTTCTACTCGGTATTCGTTCCGCCTGGAAAGAAGACCTCGGCGCTACCTCAGCGGAATTAGTTTATGGCGAGCCATTAAGATTACCGGGAGAGTTCTTGTCTTCGCATTCAGCGGAAGGCACAGAAAATGCTTCCGATTTTACTAATAGACTACGCAACCATTTTTCTAAATTGAGTCCCTCTAATGCATCACGCCATTCCGTTAATCGTACATTCGTTTTCAAAGATCTTAGCAGTTCAACACATGTTTTCATCCGAACAGATTCAGCCAAAACTATTTTACAACCCGCTTATGAAGGTCCATACGCCGTAGTGCGCCGAGGCGAAAAAACATTTACAATAAACATTAGAGGTAAGGAAATAAATATATCAATTGAAAGGCTAAAGCCTGCTTATATGCTAGCAGAAAACAGACCGGATCCCGTGAGCATAGAAAATCAGCCGGTCACACAAACAAACGTACCTGACAATGCGCCGGTTATACAGCAACGTGTCACGCGTTCAGGTAGACGCGTACGTTTTCCCGAGCGATTTCAAATTACGCGGTAGTACTTAAGGCTTGCGCATTATTATAATAAGTATCATATACCATTTATTTTTTTCCATCACTTTTATGTACTTTCATGTATTTTTAGGTATTACGTATTATATATTAAACTCCATGTAAATTCCTTTTTTTTTCAACTCTGTTCAAATACTGTAATGTAAATCTTAGTTAGGATAACGTATTTTATATAGTAGAGTAAATGGTAGTGGTAATGTAGTCGGTCAATTTTTCGTAATTGTGCCAATTACTGGCAGGGGGGTAGTGTGGCGGCCAAGGCACCACATACGCCTTAGCCGTTCGAAGCCGCTACAATGTATGGTTGCACACGAGACGATGGTTGCACACGAGACGATGGTTGCACACGAGACGACCAGAGCCGCGTGAGCCGAAAAGCCGTTGTCGTCGTCTCTGACCGTCTTTTGTTTTTGAAGGCCTCTTGGTACGGTGGCGATGATCGTACCAGAGAGTCGAGCGTAACCCGCACCACGAGTCACGTCGTTGTACGACAGCAACAATAAAATTGTGCGGAACGGAACAGGGCGGAGTCATTACCTTCCCGATCCCACAATGCCTAGAGTCTTGTGGTTAATATTCAATAAATCTTTATCTGCCACTAATCCACATTTGTGGTTTTACATATTACATCTTTTGTACTAAACGGTTTATTCCCGTTAATAAATAACAACCTAACCCAGACATACTGGTTCACCTTTCTTTTCTACAAACCCCTTTTAGTCGAAGCTTTCGACAAACGAACCATACCAAGATTTCGAGAGTGGCTATTAAAGTTCGCATTCGCGTCTCGAAATTGCGCAATAGGTTACGTCGAATGATCCGGTCGAGATGAATCACAACTCCAGCGAAAGTTAGCGCGGAGATAACTGAATGTGGCTCGTTCCAAGGTGTTCCAGAAGCTTACCCAACACGATGCTCTAAACTAATTCTATTTATTCGCGTCAGTGTCTGCGACAATATATCGAAGTTGACTCCCCGAGAGTTCGGTGTGTTTACGTTTAAGTCGTATTTTCGATTGTTTGGCGACGCTTAACCACCCACCACGCGACAAATAACGCGTGTTTCTATTTCGTATCAGTTCGTATCGAATTTACCGCGCAACGTTCCGAACTGTTGCGAAAGTTCGTCCCCCGAGCGCGGAATTTTAACAGAGTCGACGACTTCTCGTCAAAACTTTCGGAAGCTACCGGCGGCGAATTCGTAACGTCGAAGTTGCGCAAATTGCAACGTCGTTAGCGAAAAGGAAAACGAGTTTGGCCGGTGGCGGGCGGCAACGCTCTCGGAATCAAGCGAGTTAACCCGACTCCCATCAATGTCTTTCGGCACGTAGCCTAGATTCACCCGCAAGCGGACCCGGCCGCCGTTCGATCCGCCATTAAGATACCCGGCTAAGATAGCAGACATCCCGATTTGTGTACAATCGATACCAAGGGGTGAAATTAGCGAGATAATTTAGATCGGCAATCAAGATAGACGGGATCCTAGGGACGAGGGAAGCTTACGAGACCGGCGGATAGATTTCCAACGGTCAGAACACGGCGCACCGTGACACCTTGACCCCCTTTTTCAGCTCGTTCGCTCCGTGTTTCGCTCGCGTGTAAAGGTGATCTCGAACGATCTTCAACGTGCGCGAAACGCTAATGCTCCGTGACAATTTTTCACCCAACTCGATAACCCGGCAAAACGATGGAATTTCGGGCTGGCGATTCGAGGCCGATTCGGCGATAACTAAATACCCGCCAAACTGGCACGAACTTTCCCCGTTTTATCGCTCGGCGTCGAGAGGCCACCGTTGCAGGACCGCGATATGTTAAATAGAAAATCTTGGTTAGATTTCAGGATAGCTGAGCGTCGGACTTTGCAAGGACGAGCCATTTTGGGGTAACGTTTACTGGCTATATTTATGACTCAACGGGATACAATGTAAAATGCAATTACCTTCTCAACGAGACAGTATACGCATAAAAACACAAACAAAAATAGTAAACTTTGTAGGTGAATTGAAAAGTTACCTTGGAGGAACGAAATATTTGCAGCACCCTGGGTTCCATTCCGTAAGAATCTTGTGGTGGGGCAGGGGGGGGAACTAGATCTTCCGATCTGCAGATCAGCAATCGATAAACGCTTGACACCGCGGTCGAGGACCTTCTGGCAGCAGAGACGCTCCCCGACGCTGCCTAAGTTTCGAGTTTCAATCGTTTCGAGGAGGGGGGAGCGAAAAGGTACGACGAGTCGCGGTGATAGTACGTGATCTACGACAACGTCGATTCGTAGAACGGGGGATAAGTCGTGAAATCGACGCTTCCTTCTGCGAAGAATGGCCCCGTTTTTCTACGGGCCTGTAAAATCTATTCTCGAACGGAATAGATCAGAATCATGCTGGGGAATTCTCTTTTTCGATAGCGTTTCGTATGGTAATACGTCTTTGGAACATCTGAGAAAACTCGTTCGAGAACGGAAAGAATGAACGAAATAGGGTCTATGAAAAACAAAGTTTAATCGACGTTAAGGTGTCAGAGAGTTCGAGATTATAGAACAAAATAATTAAGTATTAATCAATACATTTCTAAAGAATCGTTGCCCCTATTTCTGTATCAACCCTTGATCTGCTTTTGAAATTACCGTATATACTTTCGAGTTCAGTCGTTAAGTGGCCAGATTTGGAGCAAACACGGTCGAAACGGTACTTTACGATTGGAGTTTCTATGTAACTTTCGCCTAATTCAAATCAAGTTTAATCTACCTGAATGTTTTGTTCCCGTAAGAAACGATACCAATTGAACTTTGTTTCGAGCCGGGACCAGAACTTTTCTCTTGGAAGCGGAGATATAAATACGAACGAAGGAATGGAACAAAGGCAATTGTTTTCAGTGAAAAGAATTGCCTCCGTTCGTTGAATACGTTCCGTCGAAAGATTTCGTTTAAAAATCACAGATACTGGCTGATTACGAAATCGTGGTACCGTGAATCGAAAGCGAAAAAGTAACTTGAATGCATGGAATAAATCTTTCTCGTATGGAACTTTCATCCATCGAGAAATGTGTTTTACCAGGATAAACTAAAAAATTGTGTGGCTAGTTATTTAAAAAATCGTTGCACAGTACCCTGTTTGCAAGGTTAATTCCTCTATTACTATAAAACCAGAGTGTCCCATAGTTGTAAAGCAACAGGCGTTGAGCCACGGTCATGAACTATCGAGTTTCAATTAACCGAGAACAATTTTGCGTGGTTTTTGGATGGCCACTTAAAAAGCGAAAGTAAATATTCGGGAAAAACTGCGCAAAAAATCCCGGTTTCCAAACTATGACAACAAAGTGACGTTCACGAGCAACGAATTCAAATTTTCGAATCGTTTGTAAAGTTTGAAAGGATCGATCGATGGATTCTAATTTACGAACGGAACGCGACCATAAGATAGTTTGGCAATAAATTTTGTTTGTTAATCGTGGATAAAGTCTGGCGATTCTATCGGTGGAGGGAGTCGACTACCCGACGAAGGTAGACAAGCGTTATGCTAGCATAAAACCAATGCCAGCAGCATGCTGCCAACACATGGCGCGGCCTGCAAACATTTGTCAGCGCTTCCTCTTGTTCGGGGCATTAAGTCGAACGTTTAGCCTGGCTGTGTTTCCCAGGAAAGAGGAGTTTATCACACCTGCGGCTATTCTTTTGCCCCGTTGGAAACATTATAGCAACGATGATCGCGTAACCGAGTCTTTCGTGAAAACGAAATAAAAAAGTTTCACCTTCGCGCCAACAATTGTTTCGCCCATTAAAGCGAGCCTCGTTTCAACGACCATTTGCGTCTGCAAAGGAACAGAAATTTAAAAAGGAGTCACTAGTCGCGCGAATTTTAAACGATCGGATATCATGTTTTAATCGTGCTCCTTTTCGTTGAAGAAGTAAACCGCCACTCGGCGCAAGAATAGGGACGACGGGACTGAGAAAGCGTTTTCAAAGCAGCAAAGAAATCTTGGTTCTTTTGTTTAAGCCGTGAATGGGTGTTTCTGGAACGCTAGAGTCTCGCGGGTCGTTCGATACGGCTCTTCAGCTATTTAAACAAGTAACAGGACGTGTTCGTCAACTTCGTTCCACGCGAAAAGATATTCCTTCTGAAAACAATCCTACTGGGATCCCGGGTCCTTCGTGGCCATATCTTTTCCGATATTGCGCCTGCTTCGGATTAATAAACTTCCGCGACTCGTCGTGCGTGTCCATTGTACGCCTTATCGTTGTGCAACGATTCGTTTATCGCGCGTGGATCTCGTTGTCATTCTCTCGTATGGCAGGATGCAAATGAGAATCCCGTGGAAAACAGGATCCCGATGCGATCGCTATTCCACTGGCCACGGCTTGTATAATTCATTCGTATATTTAAGCGACGAGTACACGCGTTTACGATACCGAACATGTTGCCATAATGGATGCAGCTAAAAGGGCCATCGAATGGATTCGGTTAATTAAGAGGACAATCTGGTATACCAATTGACTACGAAACTAGTCCTATTCGCTCGTAAGCAATACACTTTCCCGGGAATTCAATGGCGCAAATTAGTGCCGTTGGATCGCTCGAATGTCACTGAAGTATTACTGTTAATCGAGCTGTATTCCTATTGTTTGTAAGATCAATTTGGAAATATCACGTTGTCTCGCGTTTTACTGGCTAATTTTTGCTTCGATTATTCGTTCGACGTATCGAGATGCTCGAATATTAAAATACATGTACGTTCGAAAGCTACCAAGACTGAAAAGCTACGTCGAGCCTGGAATACTTGAAATTTTGATCCAATACTGGATTATACTTAAATCGTATACTGGATTTCGCGGTATAATTATGGTAGAATTCGGAGGAGGGTGATATTTTACGTTAAAATGTGAGTCGAAAACGTGGAACAATATTTCTTTGTATTGGGCTTCGTTTCGAAGATAACTAGCTTTGAAAATTTACGAATTGTCCGGCGCGTCTGACCAATATCGACTGTTTCTACTTACGCCCGCGTTTCAGTCGTTCACTGCACTACTAAAATATCTAATTAACTACCAACGTTGTTTGTAACATTGTTAACAGAACTTGTCGATACGTTAGTCTTTGGTAGGTGTTAAAGTGTTTTGTAAAAAAACACAGACTCGTGCAGAGTTGAGGTTGGTTATGTTTTCTTAGGACTTGGGTACGACAGTATTTTATTAATACTTTGATTAACGATAAAAAATAAAGCATTTCTAATAATCCACGGCAGGCCTGTATTTCGCCAGAAGTAAAACCGTCGATAACTTTCGCGTCTCTCTCGAAAAACTGTCGACTTCCGTTGCGATTAGCTTGTCGGAATCGAATCGCCGGCCGAGCGGAAAATGCATCTGCAAACTTTTCGATTGAAAAAAAGCGCCGCTTCGACTTGCGGCATCGTGTCGCGCCGAAATGCCAAACGAGCGCGCACAGGAAGTACGCAACGAACCGTCCAAATATGATCGAAGACACGCGTACAAACGACAAAAAAAAAAGAAAAAAAAATGAAAAATCGTTACGCAACCCGGGTACGATGCACGCTCGAAAACATGCTTCACAGTCGTGTGCACGCTTCGGCTCTATTGCGGATGACAGTTTACGAGAGCGTATGTGCGGTTGTCGAGCATGAGCTATACGATGTGTCGTCTATGCCCATAAAATCTAGCTTCGAGGGGTCTATAGTATTCCCGCCCTGGGGGCGGCGCGATACTTTGTTTCGCAGCTACGCCGGCATACTAAACGAAACGTAGCGTTTTCGGAGAGAAAATGTTGCCCGCGCAAAACGACAGCCAACATCTGCGGAGCAAACAACCTGCAGGGGGTCGCGATCGGATAATTGAATCACTTCCGCTATTTCTTCCCGCGCGACGGACTATGTCTCGCAGCTGTGTGTCGACGCTGGTTGACCGGTGTTTCCACGGGCTCTTCGCAACTTTCGGAGGACGATGTTGATCCAGGAACTCGGAGCGTTGATTGTAACGCTGATCAAACACCGGGTATCTCGATCGACACGGCTTACCGACCACGGCACTGTCGCCCTTTTATTTCCCTCGAGTTCGAGTCGTTCTTTTTATCGCGTAAATTGTATTTATCATCTTGTGATATAAAAGTTCATTGTTTCGACGTTCACTAATCACAACGATTCGTGGTACTATGCGTGCTTGCGTTTGCCTTTGTACGTCGAGCAGAGTTGTAACAAGCGTAAAGAGAGAGTTAATTATTAACAACACCTTTGATCGGCACGAGAGCGCACGCGTGTGTAAAAAGTGCAGACAGAGCGCGAGGAGAGAGAAAAATTGAATTATATAAACAGGTTTTGCGTAAACCACGACTGTACAGCCGACTCAAGAATGGTTCCGCGGTAAATTACTTCCGATCGAACGAAACACATCGGTTTAATTCTCATTTTCGATCGTTGAACGGGAAACACCGGGCAGGCTTGCTAATTACGCGTCGTCCGACACAACGGGAACAAATATTTTCGTCCGCAAACGAGATCGTCGAACCAGCTGCAATCCGGAGCGCATCGTTGCGAGCTTACAGAGTCCACGTGCACGCAACAATCTGCCCGTGGAACGAACGGGTACATACACGCAGGCAATCACGGTCTTTTCTTGTTTGGCCGCGTCGAAAGCCCTATCGATTCACCGCTAATTCGATATTCGCATTCACCCGGTCGTTGAACACAACGCGGGTACGTTTCTCATAAGCGCGCGTTCCCACGATTGGAAAAATGCGGCTGTTTGGGGTGAATTGATCGCGATTGATGGAATAACAGAATTTCGACACCCGTGACAACCTGTCGCGTTTCGTGCTGGAAACTTACGATCCGTTCCCTTGTTTCTTTTTCTGTTGCTTGGAAGATCCAAGCTCAACAGCGATAATCGTCGAAGGAGATCGAGACTCATTCTAAAACTCGAAAGGTGAGTGGAAATGTAAATAGAAATGGTTTTACTTAAAATTAACGTCCAGTCATAATTTCATTTTTCAAGCACAAACTGCTCTCTTAAACATTCCTGGCAGCATCTCGGTTCTCGACATTCATGAGATTCATTCTCCTTAAAATTTCTTCTCCGCCATAATTAAGAGGCAGCATTGCGCAAGGATCGCGCTTTAGTAGTGGTGTAAACGTTCCTTCGTTCGGGTGGTTGTTCCTCTGTCCCAAATAGCGCAGTTCTCACACACGTTGCGTGGATAACGGCCCCCCGTGCAATAATGTAAAAAGTTGCTTAATGTCGGCAAGTTTTTTAGGTCCGTCGCAATGCGCCGCGGCATTGCGGGCAATTAAAAAGTTCCCTGTTTATTTCGCGACAACGTCGACCGTGACGTCGGATAATCAGAGACGCACACGGTCCGACTGATAAACAACTGATGTAACATTGAGTAAAAACAGAACGGTAATTGGTATAAATCTGATCGAATATTATTTATTTTACGTCTCGTCGTTGTTGAAATTTTAAGAATCGATAGCTGAAACGTAAGATTACCGGTAGATTACGCTTATAGGTGGTTAACAGAAATTCGTTTCGATTATTTATCCGACTATGCAAATCGAGATGCACGGAGATACGTCCGTGTGGGTTCGTCGTCTTGTATCGACGCAATTGCAACGTGGAATCCGCGCTATACGTCACCGACGGACACGCACAATCGAACGTTGCAGGCGTCTGGCCTTATCTGATGCCCCTTCAAGCTGCAGGGATGGATGTAACCGTCCGATAAAGTTGTTTATTACAGATTCTGCGGGGATCGAGCAAGCTTTCGCGTACGAGCTAATCTCGGACTTCCCTGCTACCGTAGGATATTTGTTGTTCCATTTGCGACAATGGTATTCCCGAAAAAATCGATCCGAATTGCACTTCTACCGATCAAGATGGTTTTCGATTTTGTTATCGAAACATCGAACGGTTGCGTATCGCCTCCTATCCGAAAACTGTTATTGTTTTCTCGGTCGATAGTGTTTCTATATCCCATAAACAACGCGATTTTATTCTACGCGAAATATACAACTGTGTCTACCACGGACCTCAATTATCATTAAACAAAGTAATAAGAAATTAATTATAATTAATATTACATAGAATAACTGATTACTAGGAATAAATTATTATTTTTCGTATCAAATAATACTGTATTTTAGCGACGATGGAGTCAAGAATTAGAGAATGCAAGTCTTTTTTTTTCAGTAATACGTGACTTCCATACCGATATACCGTTTTCACGTCACGAATTTAGTTCCCGTCTCTGTTCAATTTGCACCGGATCATAAAACTGAAGATCCATGATATCTTTAACGTTCGGAATAAAATACGAACCCCAATTAAACAATTTTATGATCGCTATATTTATGGACACGGCATTAAAACTCGCCGGATTACCGCTTTATACAGAAACGGCGTGGAGGAACCGCTATCTAAAATAGTTATAAAGAAAGTTGCGACAAAAAGCACAATCGCGTTTTATGCAAAACATCCGGCCGCATTAACATACTTCGGCCACATAATCAGGAAAGTTTACGAATCCAGGCCGCGTATCGCTCGGCACGAATTCAATAATCTTGTCCATAATCTAGGCGTTGTAACGCGGAAATATTAATACAAACGATGGTGACGTGTAACGGTCGGAGCGACAGCAACAACAACACGAAACGTCACGGCGATGTTTCCGCGTCCGTCGTAGAAATTTTATTAACCCATAAATCCAGTTAAAGTTGCTCGAAACTAAAGCGCGTCGAACGAGTTCATATTGCACGGACGTTCGCGAAATCGGACTCTGGAGTTTTAATGGGTTTAATCAGTGTACAAACCGTGGCCGTGGCTTAATCACGTCGTAAATCACCGCGTCGCCGGAAGTCGAGGATCGTTCGCGAATCTCTGGACCGGCTACGCATTCTTTCGAAAACATTTCAACAAATTTATCGAACGCTCCCGATACGATTGCGAATTCTCTTTTTTTTTTTAATAAAAATTTAGAACGTTTTCTGCGCGCTCGAGCGAACGAAAAATGGACAGAAATGTAAAGTTCACGGAATGCAGATGGAACGTCGACGTCATAAGTCCAGCCTCAGTTAGCAGTTCTTAACAGTTCGCCAGATAAGCCGTTCTGATAAGTTCGACCAGCGAACTCCGAACAAAGCGTCGAACTCTTCCTTTCCTTTCACCTCTGCTCCCCGGCACGTTTCAGGTCACACGACCTAGGAAGAAGACATCGATCTCGACGTCTTCTCGACGGGGCAAAAAGACGAACGAAGAAGTTTTAATACTTCTTACTTTAATTAAAAGAAGGTCGCGTTTTCCGGATAGTTACGCAATTCTGGGTAATGGATCCCCGCCTGGGAGCAGATTGACGTTTCTTTCGCGCCCTCGACAAAGGAGGGGTGAACGCTCGTTAACAAATAAAATCGAAGATCGCGTCCACCCCCACATAAAACCTGAATAACGTTTCGTCGGAAAAAAGGCACCCGTTCGAGTCCATTTGCGGAAGGTGATCAACGGCTCTTTGGAAACTGAATCCCCCCCTACGGTTCCCGCGAATAGAGACACGCCATGCCGGCGTAACGAGACCGTCGTAAAAGATCGTCGATTCGGTAACGGCAGTTCGCGTTTCATAAAATTCAACGGAACCGTCCGCGGAACGACGAAGACGATCGACCCATGCATACGAACGCCGCGAGACCGATTATTTACTATCGATTTGCTTTTACGCGGCGCTCGTCGTAAAACGAAACGCTTTTGTTTTAGTGGCGGCACGAGAAAAGCCGCGGTTTATTTCGATCGGGCGAGCAAGCTTAAAAGACACACCTGCGACGCTCGCACCGTAAATACGAAAGAGGAATCCACGACCAGGACCTAACACTAGCAATCTTATTCACCAGTTATTTTTTTTTTTTATCAATTAATTACAGATTTGGAATCTGTCCGATTTGGTAAATTATTTTAACGGCGTGTATAAGTCACCGCAAGATAGTGTACTTTGATATTCGATTACAAAGGGATGCTTTCTCCTTGCGTTTTTTTTTATTTTTTTGTCAAACATTTTGTAAGTCCTTCCATCGTTTTCCTCGAACGATAACCCGAATTATTCAAACTGGAGTCGGGTCCCGTTCGAGGATGGGCCGTAGCGAAAGTAGAACGGGAATGCAGGCGCAGTGGGTCGCCAGGAGCATTTAATTTGCTAAATGCAGCCGAGCGACACCGGCTAAATTCAATTAAATCAAGTGGGGTTAGACTGGCCCCGACGGCGATTATACCCCCGTCCCTTTTCATCCTTTAACAGGATCCGTCCCCTTTCACGAAGGATCCCTGGCAGCAGCAACGTCGCTGCACGGTGCTCGATGCCCTAAAGTTTTAATGCCCGAATCAGTGAGCTCAAGTTTAATAGATGGTCGAGCTACTCAGCCGGCCATTGCGCTTTATAGCGTAACCAAAGGCCTTTGAGAATGTTGCACGTGTTTATGTAAGTTCACCGAGCGTTCCGTAAATGATTCATCGACCAGAAACAAAGAGTATTAACGTCGGATATACCCGCGACGTTGGGTTCCTATTAATTTTAAACGGCCCTCGGTGGGCTTTGGACGTCCTCGTTGTCGAGGAATCGTACGTTGAACAGGATCGATCACCGATTACGGGGTCTGGGTTTTTCGTTCGAACGCAATCTGGGCCAATGAATTCGTCGTTCAAAAACGATCCGCCCGTAAAAACGAATCGGATGAGCACGGGTTAACGGTCACATATTTAAAGAATAATTGAAGTATATTCCCCCCTCCGGCTTATACGGTCTCCCGTGAAAATTAGAGAATTATTGGAGAATTAGAGCAATTTTCGTTGGGAAACGTTTATTATGCGCCATGTGAAAACTCTTCTCAAGTTTCTTGCAACCGTCGTTGTGCAACCGACGGTGGGGAAATTGTGCTAAATTAAAAATATGAGAATACTGTCCGAACCAATATATCCAAACGAGCGTTTCCAAGTTAGTAAGTAGTTAAATCGGTGTTATTGTCGATAAACTTGACCGTATTTTCGAGATAGAGATCTCCGTGTTAACCGTGTCGAGTTAATTGTTTTATATTCGACGCACGTTTTTCTCAAAGCTTTAGTTTCGCGCAGCTCCAAGCATTTTCGATTGGATTCGCGTTTGGTGACTGGAATCGCCAATTCGATACTTTGATACCACTTTCAGCTTTCCGTCGCTGTGCAGAGGAGACTTCTGTCTTTGTAGTCATTATCCTCTTGTAACAACCAGTTTCCAATTTTCTCTGTCAAACCACGTTTTCGTCGATATCAAATAAATGCTTAATCGTCCTCAGAATTAATCTGTTAGTGATCGATGGCCAGGCGAATTGCAGTGTTTTAAGGGAATGGAATTATCGGATTCTCGATCAGACTATCGGCCTTTTAACGAGTAAATCAAAACTTGGAAGGGATAGTTTCCCGACTAGCATTTTTATTGGCCACACTGCGCCCGCAGAATTCGGTTACAGAACTCTAGGAGTACAATCGCGTTTCCAATAAATTACATAATTCTTCCCGAGTTTGAAACTTCGAAATAAAGGAGCAACAAAAATAAACTGGCACTTCGCCCAAGTTTTGTCGGTGGTCTCGTCGGTGTGGTTGACCCAGTGTATTTCGTGGTCGAACATCTTCGTTCGGACTTCGTTGGAATTTGCACGCGGTGTACCGACTAATTTATCTCCCCAAAAGACCACTCTTCGTTCCAGTTGACGCTTATTGTTCCGTTGTAATTGAGAAAAAGACACACCGACAAATAAACGTGTACAAATTCTACGTTTGGTCTAGCTTTATGAAATTTTTTAAACAGAGTTTCGAGACTATCGAGGTCTTTTAGAATGCCCAGAATAGATATGCCAGTAACGAACTTCAGAGCGTTTCCCTAATTCGTGTAACATCTACGCGCCTGGTGGATTCATTCTGCGTGCAGACGCGGTGCAAGAGTCCTCTAGTTTTCGAGGGAACCGACTCATAAATTAAAGTCCTCTTTGTTGTTGCGTGTGGGCTCACAATGCGTCAGTTGCCACCGAGCGCGGCTGGACTGTTTCCTGGAGAAAGTTGGTTCATATTTTCCCAGTCATACCCAAGTATTTAGGAAACATAACCAATCTCAAATCTGCTGGCCATGCTCTCAACATTGTAATTGTCCCTCTGCAATTTCACACGAGTCTGTGTCTCTTTACGAAACAATTTAACACCTACCAAAGACTAACGTTTCGACAAGTTCTGCTAACAATGTTACAAATTAAACAACGTTAATAGTTAATTAGATATTTTAGTATTCCAAATGTGCACGCTACCTCGATGTGAATCAGATCCAAGTAGTGCAGCGAACGACTGAAACGCGGGTGTAAGTAGAAACAGTCGATATTGGTCAGACGCGTCAGACAAATAGTCAATTTTCAAAGCTAGTTATCTCCGAAACGAAGCCTAATGCGAACAAATATTATTCCACCTTTTCGGCTAATCCTACAACATAGAATATCACCCTTCATCGAATTATACCATGAGTTATCAGTGGTGTAGCAAGTAGTAATACCGAATATTGGTCAGACGCGTCAGACAAATAGTCAATTTTTAAAGCCAGTTATCTCCGAAACGAAGCCTAATGCGAACAAATATTGTTCCATCTTTTCGACTCATCCTTCAACGTAGAATATCACCCTTCATCGAATTATACCATGAGTTATCAGTGGTGTAGCAAGTAGTAATACCGAATATTGGTCAGACGTGTCAGACAAATAGTCAATTGTCAAAGTCAAATATCTCCAATATAAAGAAACATTATTCCACTTTTTCGACTGACATTTTAACTTAGAATATCACCCTCCTACGAATTCTACCCTAATTATACCGCGAAAACTAGTATATAAAGGAAAGACTATCAACCACGCCGATCCACGCAATAATATAAGTAAGTTTCATTTAGCCAGAACAATTTTAGCTAGGATACGCGATCGCCGCTAATTTGTGTCGACATAAACGCTATTCGAGACTGTACATCGTAAAAAGCAGCATTTAAAAATAACTACACCCCCCGTCGAGGCTAAAACTGTTTCAAGGTTAACGATCAAAGGAAAAACGTCAAGATAATTCAGTGGGGGGCAAACAGGCTGCGTTATCTGGTCGCAATGATCGCGGTGATAATCAGCGGGGGACCGTGAAACCGCGTAATCGCGTTCCGTGGCACCGCAAAGCGGATTACGAAGCGCGCGGGAACCCGCTGCGAACAATGGCCACGGCGCGCGTTGCATCTTAATTATGAAGGACAGGCTCGCTCACGATGATTAGTGCGTTTAGTTTCTGAGACGGCGTTACACGTGTACACGTGGTCGCATTGCAGACCCGTGAACGATCCCTTTGGCGACGTAATAAGCCCCCGGGCGCGATAGGGGGGGAGGGGGCGACGGCGTTAATTGCAACGATCACCATTAACGGCGCCGTCTAATGACACGGATACGCAACGATCGATAAAAGTGTAATCCGCGCGGCTCGCCCCCGACGATAACGAATCAATTTATTCCGCTCGGTACGCAAGGTGATACGATTGTAATTCGTTTATTTATCGTCCGGCGGTTTCCCCCGTGGCGGAACCGGGCGCGGAATAATTCCGCGCAAAACAAATGGAGTCCCAAAGCAATAAAAAGTTGGAATCGCGTACGCGTCGCGACAGTTTTTTTTTTCCGCGCGAAAGTGACTCCAAAGGGCTGAAAAATTTCCGCTTTACGACGTTTTCGGGTTTCTGGTTTTTCATTTCTTCCTTTTTCTTTTCGTGGGTACCGTTGCGTTTGAATTTACAACCCCGTTTTGCAGCGTGGTCAACTTGGCCAATGGTTGTTTCGTTCGTAGCGATGGTGTAATATATATCTAAACGGTAGTGTGCGAGTGTAAGTAACGTCAGATCCATGGCGTGCGACGTTTATTGGGAACTGTTATTCGATACACATACCGGGAACACAATGTTCCGTCAAAGATCGTTTGTAATCACGCTGCATTATTGATACACAAACCTATGATTGTAATAAGCTGGTTATTACAAGACGCGTGTAAAATCGATAACTTAATAACCCAATATCCCGGGTACGGCGGTTCGGGGCAGCCTTAAGCTAATAAGACCGTCGTATTCGAGTCGATGAAGCTGTCGTACACCTGTTCCTTGTAGCGTTAATGTTCATGGTTCCCATCGGTACCTCGATATTCCCCCTGCACCCTTCTAGGACGCTGTATTTCCCGAAACACGAAAGGCACCGACGGTTAATTCGAGACTTTTATTTGATAAATGAAAAAACTAAAAGAGGAATTAATGTACGCGTAACTAAACTTTAAGAATAATATTAAAATATCTCCTTGAAATTGAAGTGAAATGTGACATCGTCGGTCGAAGGTAAATTAGTATTCGAGTCACCCAGCTTCTGCCTAATTCACGAAAATATGCTCGGCGGAATTTCGGCCGTGTCTCGCTTATCAGCAGGATACGCAGCTGAAGGGTTAAGGGAGAGGTTGTAACATAGTGGACTTGGCAATTGGGCTACGTAACAAGGCTTGCCTTAAACGCGGATAGAATCTACTCTATATGTTGGAATCGACGCATAGACTGAAATTTGTGGAAATAGGAATCGGCGGGATTGCCCCCAAGTGGAGAACCTGGCAGAATCTACCACATGGCGAACCACAATTGGGATTGTAGATGCAGATTTCGCGGATAAATTTGGTAAACGTACACGTAGGGAAGACATGCCGAAATCGTATCACTTGAGGCACTTTCTGTTTACATTTTGAAGTTTACCGATGATTTAACAAATTTTTTAGTTCGACTAGAAAGAAAACTGTTTCAACGTCGATTCTAGTTGGATTCAATCCGTTCACTAACGAAGTTTCTGCTCTTTTTTTTTTAAAAAAAAAAGTCCAGAACAACGTCGCTCCATTCGACGTTACGAGTACATGACACTTCCATCGCGACGAAGCTAAAAAGTTTGCCAAAATTGTTTCGCGCGAAGGAAACGCGGACCAGAGTTTGCGTATTAATGTTTCCAACCCGCTGAAACGACCATCGACTCTCAAAGGAAGCAGCTGTCGATTTCCCTGTCAGATTATCCGGCGTTGCATATTGGATCGCCGGTAGCAACAAATAATTTTCAATAACATTATGCCAATATGTGTTCACGCGTCTCTGTACGCTCAGTTTTGCCGCGTCGAAGCGCGGTTTCGCGTTACGAAACACGACTAATGCCGTTGTGCATTGTTATACGCGTATCACGATCGATAATAATTATTCTCTATCGATATAAATAATCATTACATCGCAAAATGGCGAGATGTTAAAAAGAAACCTTCTTCGATATGTTCAACAGCTTCTTCTTTCACACTATCACCGATAGTTTTTGCGAAACAACTTAAAGATTTTAGTCATCCATAACTTGAAAAGCTGAGCAAACATTTTTTAGTCCCTTCAGCTCTGGAACGGTCTGTACAATAATACGTGTTAGTCATCAAACTAGCTTACGAGGTCTGTTCAATTAAATTTTTTTTATTTAATGTGCAACTTATTGCTCTTTGTCCCCTTCAAAGTACTCCCCTTCTCTATTGAAACACTTATTCCAGCGATGATTCCTTTTTTGGTCAAAATTTCATTACATGACCCAATTGGTACTCCAACCTCTTCTGCAAGTTCTCTGATAATCAGACGACGGTTAATGCACACAAGATCTTTGATTTTCTGAATGTGAATGTCATCGGTTGAAGTCGAAGGCCTTCGAGATCGAGGATCATCTTCCATTGAATGACGACCATTTTTAAATCTGGTAAACCATTCGTAACACTGCGAACGAGAAAAAGTATCACTTCCGTAAGCTTGCTTCAACAGTTCAAACGATTCCGTGAATGACCTCGTACACTTTCGAAATTTCAATCGGATCGAACAAAGCAGGGGTCTCAGAGAAATCACAAACGCACAGATTTCGAAGTATCAACGACGATCGCGACAAACGGATCACCCTGTATCGCTCGTGACACGGAATTGCAGCACGCTCGATAGTCGCATTAGTCCCCGTGCAAACAACGACACGCGTAGGAACGGTACGAGTCGCATAATGAAATATGACAAGTATAAAACGAGAATGCTTCGCCCCCAACGGTGTTTATACACGTCCAGCTCGAAAAAAAAAGGGACAAAACGATTCAGCGGTTCGCTTTATTATACCCTTTGGCAGAACAGGAAACTGACGTTGCACGTTGCGAGCCCCGAGCTGTCGCGCTTCCGGTCCTATCGACTCGCTCTCGATCGTCATCGCCGCCAAGTAATCGATCAAAGGACCGCCGCGTCGAGGCCGGTGCACGCTCGTTCGTCCCACCAGGACGTTTCTCGTGGCCCGATAAGTATTTCCCGTACGGTTTGCACGGTATGTCGCGGTTGCGAGCGACACGAACGGTATCTGATGAGAAATGCGACGGCACGCGTTACGGGAACCCCTTGCAACGACCGAACTTGATTGACCAGTGACGTTTTCGATCGGTATCTTCGACGTGGAAGTTTTTAGGGAACCGTCAAACGAGATGACAATGCCCGATCCTTATCCTCAACGGGGACATTTCGTCGATTTTTCACTCGTGAAACTCTAACTCGTGCTTTCTTTATCCTCGCCGATCGTGCATCGTGTGTTTTTTTTGAAAAAATGTGTTAATTAGGAGTGACTGTGCTCTTTGCCTCGTAGTATTTGTACTGGAAATAAAAGATATATCTTACTCACGAAAATAGTAAACAAATTACATGATCGGGTCAATATTGAAACTGAAACCAATTTCGATAATAATAATGTATAATTTTTTAAGCGAGACCTGTAATGTATGGAAAAATATAGACTATCCCTAGTTTTATTTACTAGGTATCAGACAGTGTAAGGAACTGTCTAAACAGAAAGAAAATTGAGCTACTTAACGGAGAATCGTTCGTCGATAGACACTGTTTCCTTATCTAAAATCTTTATTTTAAAAAGACGTATGTATTTTTTACGAGGAAGATTCTGAGAATAAGCAAATCGTACGAACGTCAACGAGTTTTTCTGACCGTTCGTCTACGGTTCGTGCATTAATTGCCGCGAAATCGTAAAGGAAACGAGCCACGACTGATGAGAATAACAGCGAGACGTGTTATGGTACCTTTGTAGCGACTAAACTCGATTAGCTTACGACACCTTTGATCCGTAATTTCGATACGGAACGTTCTCGGTTAGGTCGAATCGTTTTCCAAACCCACGGTTTAAATTGGATCGAGCTCCGGCCCGTATTCCAAATCCTTCGAGGCAACTTCCATCGCAGGATAAATGTTAGCGTAACCGAAAATTCCATCGATCTTATCTATCATCGTTCTACGAATCCATTGGAAGGAACCGTCGAGTATTGATAATTTCGTTCCACGTGCCGGAGAAAATTTAAATTCTTCCCTCTAGAGATCGCAGACGAAGAATATAAAGATTCTAGAACATTACGATTAACCCGCTAAAATGTATAAAGTATGTTCGTTTGTGAATAAATTGGCGACCTTCGATGAGAAAATTTAAATAAGTACTGCTTGCTTGAAAATAAAATTCGCCCGGTGGGGTAACAATTCCGTATAATTGGGGATAAAGTGCCGGTGAAAAATGAACGCGCGATGGTTCTCGACAGACCCGGTGTTCTCGGACGGTTCGAGCGTTAACCGCGAACGAAATGAACTGTGACTGATGAGAATTGCGACGGCACGCGTTGCGGCACATTTGCAACGACCGAACTCGATTAGCCAGCGACACACTGATCCGTATCTTGGACATGGAAACCTCTGGGTCAGACCGAACCGTTCCCAAAAACGAGGGCGTAAATTGCAACGAGTTTCGTTTCACGTGGCGAGGCCGTGTGCTTTGTTCCGGGGTTGCAGGTTCCCTTGGCTGAGCTGGCGGCGAGGCACGAGCCCGACTACGAGCTCATGGAAAAACGATTAGGACCCTTGGCGTGAGCTTTATCGCGCCACACGATTTACTGCCGGCCATTGGGCAGATAGGGGAGAGCATGGAAACCCGGGGATACGAGCACGACTCCTCCTTTAAGAGGACGTTCAACCAACTCCTCCCTTGGAGACTCTGTCAACCGTGACCGTGTCTCTCCAGGTCTTCTAGGTGCGATTCGAAGGCAGAATTTTTAGGAACCGAGAAAAACGTCGGAAACTGGCGATTCCACGAAACGTTTGCCAAGGTTCCACAGAAAACTGCGTTTTGGATTCAAGAGGGCTTCAATTAGGGTTTAATGTAACGAATGTGGGAACAAGAAAGGCTTGGAGGAGACTCGAATAAGCTTTTGATAGAAACCAATGACTTTATTTTACATCCGAATAACGATTTTATATAAATTGTGAGCACTAGTGAAAATTCGAGTCCCAAAGGGTTAAAATGTGAAAATTGCTTTGCACAAATCGCGCGTCAGTCAGGAATATCTAGCGTCCTGCGCCCAATACCAATGTTACGGAATTCCCACGCTCTGGTCATCCGAACAATTAACAAACTATAATCTCTCGTGTGTAACTTGCTGCTAAGCCCAACGATAAAACCCTTCGCCCTCCATTATTCCTCGGTGGTCTCGACACATTTATTTTCAAACAGCTTCGAACTCGCGAACTTTATCGACACTCTGGAACTTTTAAGCGGGTACGCGCCGCGGCATTGCTTGTTTTATGAATTTCATCAACGTTATCGTTATTTTTACGAAGAATTTCCTTTTTACGCGCGAGCAGAAACTTCCGCGCGCTTTCGAAAGAAAATTCAACCAAAACTATTATAATTCTGCTTCCCCATTAATGTTTGTAATATGGATATACTTTCTCCGTGTTTTAATAAATGAAATTAGAGAAACGCGCGCACCTAGATTTTTCCACGAATCGTCCATGGAATTTGGACACTTCTCATAACGTTATTCACAAATATAATTTTTAGAACTCAAACTTACCAAATCACGTGAAAGCATCGTGCATATGCAGCCTTGGTCGCGCGATTCGATATTTTCGCCGTATCGTTCCGCATCAAATGAGAGGACGTTTGGAAAATGAATAAGATCTCATTCGGCGCGCTTTCAATGCCGCTCCCCATCAACCCTTCAGATTTTCCAAATTCCGCTTCCTATAGATCCCGTCGTATTCCCTGAATATTCAAGACCCTCACCTGACCGGCTGGAGAATGCCTCGTGCATCGTCATAATGCGAGTTCGCTGAACTTTTGCTAGCTCGGCGTTGAATCGCGGCCGCTTTTTCGAATCAGATGAGTTGCAACCTCAATTTCTTAAAGTATCTGTACACGTCATTTCACTCGATGCTTCTTTTCGATAGCTCGGGGCACCGATCTCGCTGCGCAAACCGACATATTCGTATCAAGCCTCTGATAAAGGAATTCCAACAGAACAATTTGCTTGGCTAATGTAACATGTTCGGTTTATTTGCAGGGAGGAGAAAGAATCGTATTTAACGGACAGCAACAGAAATTCAATGTAATATAATTTTCTATTTTCTAGAAAAATGATTTACGTCCGTTAAAAATCCATCGAATCCCTTAGCATTGTTATACTAAAATTCATGCTCCGAGTCGTTGGAATCCACGGCAGCAGCGAGCCTTGTTGCCATTCTTACAACCCACTCGGCCCTAAAAACCTCATTACCCGGTCGCTCTTGTACGTTTCCCCAGCCTCGATATAATTTTTCAAATAAACAAGCCGGAGGTCGTATCGAAACATAACTTTTTTTTAATCTCTCGACTGGCTTCTTACGCGCGACCAAACTTCCACGAAACGCGAATGCACAGACACGCCGCTGGTTGATGGGAGAATATAATCCGTATACAACGCAACGTGCACCCATAACCTATGCTATGTAAACAATATGAGGCTCTGTAGCGCGATCACACGGCTCTGCATCGGCCTCCCACGCGTGCTCCAGACATTTTCGTAGAATCCAATTTTCCAAGATTTTCAGCGCCTTAACCGTGGCGTTCGCCATTATCTCTTAAGCGCGCTTGTTCCGTAATGGTCTCGAGCCAGGTTAGGACGCAGCCCGCTTAGTAAACACGGCCGTTTCGGAATCGTAAATCGTCGGCGTAAACCAGGAGGGAGGGGGAAGAACATCTAGATCAAGCCGAAATATTGCTGATATTCTTCTTCGCCGAGTCTCTACCACTCACGGGGAACAACGCCGCCCCCCCCCCTTCCCCACCGCGTAACGTCGTGAAACGTAATGGCGAACAATTTTTCCCTTATCTCGTTCCGCGCGACGTTCATGCGACCCTCGCGGAACAAGAGGGTGACGCGAATGAGGAATTTCTAACGTTTCCAGCGACTGGCTTTCCGTTTCTTTGGGCTCCACGGATTCGAGCCGGTGGAACGTGTAGCGGACCAGATAAAATAACGGTTTTATCCAGGCCCTCGAGCGTGACGCAATGATGGGAGCAAATGGTAGCTAATTTTGGGAGCTGACGATTTGTACCAGGATGAAACAACTATGATTTCAAATATGTACTTTTAGTAACTATCGAATAAGTAATAAAGGTTACGTGTCATAAATCGATCACTTATGATTCTAAAAGTATCACTTGTTTAAAAAGAGTTTCGAGTGGGTAGAAGAAGAGAATAGATATAAAAGGTTCGAGGGGTCATAGGATACTGAATATTCTTTCACCTTTGAGCGTTGACTAAAAGCTCGTTTTGATGGAGCGAGGGATGGTCGTTTTTAGGGGCAAGGAATCGTTTGAAAGAAAATTCCAGGAAATGGACGCGGCTGTCGAGAACAAGCGTTGACAGAGATTGGCGATTTATGTGCCATTACGACGCAACATGCGAAGTACAGGGTGCTTCAAGAATGGGTCGACGCGTGCATGGAACCAACATTTTTTTAATATTATTGCAATCTTATCTCCGGAGCTCCTAGGCATAGTTGCAATTCCAATTTAAAAAATGCAGTTGAAAATCTTCAAAAAGCCACAGGGACACGTTACCTATTTATCACCTCTTCTAGCACAAACCACCGATAAAGTATCATTAATTTTCAGAACGAACACGCTGCCCTGATTAAAATTTACCGAATCGAATTCCCCGAATAATCTTCGCGTTTATCATTTGCATTTAATCCGCGCGGGTGAAATCGGCTCCCCCCGAGCGTGGTGCACGCCAGTCGGAGAACGAAAAGCAATTTTCCGTACCGTTGACAGTTCTGATGTCGCGTGGCTGGCTTTTATAGCCGAATACTCGATGCATATGCGCTCGCAGCATCCGGCGTCAGGAAGCTAAAAGTTAGCGAACGTTTCGTTAAAAGATTCATCGAACCTGCTCTCTGTTTGCCCTCCGTCCCTTCTATTTTCCGCCCACTGGCGGCAGTCTTCAACCACGAGTAATTCAGGATATTCGTGAAATTCGTATGAAAAGTTTTACCTCGACTCAGCTTGTTCCTGTGCGGCGCTACGTCGTCATCCAATTTGCCCCCAAACCCTACCGAGCGATCGACAAATTTGTTCTGCGAACGGAATTATGTATTCTAATGCGTCCGACGGTAACGACGTGCTTTAAATTTGAAATACGATGTGCTTACAATATGCAAAGCCACTTGCGCGAAGATCGACTTAAACCGACTAGAAACTGCCACGCAACTGTCTGCTGCGCAGCGATCGTAAGTTGTCGACGAATCAAATTAACTGTAACGCCTCGAGTTGCGCGGATTGTCAATTATTAGCGCTCCAGGAAACGTCGCGAACCGTTTAGCTACGATTCGAATGCAATTCCATAAGCACGTAGAACTAGCTAAAAATAGTAGATACGTATTTTTTTGATATGCTCGATGTAACTGTTCAAACAAATATTTTTATAGATTGGAAAATAAATAACGACGCGCGGTTGGTCACGGTGACGTCGCCTGTGACTTGGTAAAATTTTATTTCCAGCATGTTATTGCTCGTTAGAAACCGGACGATTTTCATATGCAACAGTTTTTGTTATCTCCGTGACTTTTTGAGGGTAGTTTTTACCCATCTACCATCTGTACCCATCAGCCGATGAAAGAAATACATGCTCGTATTTTTCAATGCTCCGTCTGTGTGCCAAGTTTCATAAAAATCGAAGACTGGCGATTGATACTGTTCCTTCGTAGTGACACAGTGGTTTTCAAACTAGAAGGGCCAAGGATAAGATGAAAAATCTAGTAGAAAAAAATAAAGAAATTTTAGCTACCATACGTTACCTAATACTTCTTCGTTAACAACGAGTAATTATTACGAGTACCTGTGACGAGAATTTCTTTGAAAATTAGCTGTGGATATTAAGTTTCCGTGACTCACCTGAAAAAAAGGAAAAGTCGAGTTAGTGACGGACAACGACAATTTTCGAAACGGTCGAATTATATTATCGAAATTATAAAGAGTTTTAGAATAAGAGCCTATTTAGAATAATTACGACCTGTTCGCGTGTTTTATAGTCGTCGCAAGAAATCAGCTAGGAAAATAATGCACACGCCTCCTCGTAATCGTCGGAGATACGTAAAAATTCCATAGAACCGGATTTAATTTCCAGAAAAGCTTCTGCAATTTGCTGGCCATAAAGAACGATTCTAATTACATTCGGACGTGCTCGTAAAACTTCATCCTGCGTTTCAGTTCTCGAAGCAGCTGGCGTGCTGGCTATTTTCGTCATGCTTTCTTTGCCGACGCGATCGCCGTGAAAGAGGTCGAAGAATAACAGAATAAAGCGTCGCAAAAACACTTACATCTTAACGAAGTTACCTACCGATGGAAAAACATCGTAATCTGAAAACGATTATACCGGTTTTGGTGCCCGCGAGAGCTCCGACGTCAAAAATAAATACACGAATGAAAAAGTAAACACGAGCGTTTATGTATCTGGTTCGCAAATACTGTTGTTCGACAACGGAACGAACATTGAAAGGGATAATACTAATTCCCAGCCATTAAATAACGCGGAAAGTATTAAAGGGTACAATTTATTCATTTGCATGTTTATCTTTGGTAACGTGTTTTCTGCCCATCCGTTTTCTATTTATAATATTACAATGTATTAACGGGAATCGATGTGTTTTATTTTTGAAACGTGTATTTATTAAGGTTGTAAAAATTATAAAAATTATTACTGATCGAAGTTCCATTCAACGCAGGAGGAAGAGGCTTATAATATACGGGGCACTGTTAATTCCGTACCTTAATGGCGTTGCACAACTAATCTCCCTCGTATTTTCTAATTCCAGAATCGATACGCAATAAAGCGTTGATGTTTGCGTATAGATGCAACAGTGATTACACACACTCGGCCAGCAACGCTTGTAAAGCCGCGTCGTAAAGCTTGGATTATTTCGTGGAGCTGAATATTCCCGTGAAAATTGCATCGATTAAAAGGTTACCCAGGGAAAATGAAAGATTTTTTTATCCAAACATTCGTAAGTTTCGAACCGCTACGATTGAATTTTTTTTTGCACACCCCCGAATCTTCCTATCCGATTACAAACGGATAATCAGTAAACAATGTTTTGGATAAAATTCAAAATTAATAATCGTTCTCGATATTCTTAGTATTTTGATAAATTAGAATGAAAAGATAAATTTCAAAGATCATCTCAGTTTACGACCCCGACACCTTGGTCGTCGCTCTTAAGGGAATCGACTTGGCAGACAATGCTTTAAAGGGGTAGTGGAAGACAGACAGAGAATAATGTTCCGCGCCAAGGTCTCGTAAAGAGTTAAACACAATGAACATCGCCGATCGAAGAAGATTTAAGGACTCTGTTATGGATTAACGATCTGAAGAGGCTCGCGGACAATGCTTCCCCCGAATCGATTCTACTTTCATGATTCGACCCGGATCAATTTGACGATATTATCGGGGATTGTTCTCGATATGCGCGGGATGGATACACTGGAATTGTCGTTAAACCACCGGAGGCCTATTTCGATGGCCACACCAGCGTTAACTTTGCGGATTATGGCTCTGGACGATTCGCCATTTCCAAATTCGTCCGTGTACGGTCGACTAGGACGAACCGTCCATCGATTTTTAGGATCGTTTCATCTCTAGGGTCGTGCATTCCTCGTGCGATCGGTCATTTTCGATGAAAAGAGAGAAATTTGATTTAATTTTTTGTTGGAACCGACCAGTTGTTCCTTCAAAGAGAAAACAATTTCGTTCTGTTAGTTCGTTCTTTTGATACACGTGGATTAAATTGTACTGCAGAAAGGACAACATATTCGAAAAAAAAATCAATTTCAAATATTCGTCGAAAAGAGATTTGTCGACGAACACCAAAAATGATATCTCTGGAATGTTGTCCTATTCAACGTAGCGATCGGCAATTTATGATTGGTTACGTGTTACGTGGAATCGCGATCCACTTTGTTCTGCGACCGTATTGCGAAATTATACTGCGCTGAAACGTACAACGAGTACGGTAACACGGCGATAAGATTTGCTTGTAAATTGCCGGTGACAAAGTCTATGGGAATTGTGTAACGTGTTCTCCGTTAAGTGTACGTAACGCCTATGAAAAATGTTCTCGCGTTGTTATCACGAACGATTAACCATACGCAACGATGGAATCTCATGCGTTCTGGTATTTACGTTTTATTCTGATAAATGTGGTCCTTTCGCCGATAACGATATTAATTCCATTACCGGCCAACGTCGGTTGAAGCGTGCGCCTTGCAATTGAATTTTTCGATTAGTTTGATTGAAGTTTGTGCGGATCGTTTATATTTTCAGAAACGCGTTTCAAATGAGATTGCACGAACGATGGTATTTCGAGATACACGATATTACTTCAGCATTAATATCGAATTCAATTCTTAACTCGAGATTCCTTATTATTATGCGTTTCGTGTCCATGATGGATGTTCAAAACAGAAAAGTTCGCTAGACTCTGAGATTTACCTGACTCTATATTTTTTCAAACTTCTGTGTATTCTTTCTATCGCAATTTGTCCTAAAAAAGAAACGACGAATATTCGCTGTGTAACCTTATATCAATTAATTTCTTCGCCGGTATAATTAAAAGTGAATCGAAGCTCGATGCTACGGGGAAACTACGTTTCTGAATCTATTTACTTAACAATGAGTGACGATATTTGCCCAAGAAATGGAAAATTCTGAAAAGCTAAAATGGGCCAACTGGATACCTTCAGTTTGCTCAACGTTGCAGCTGTTGGAAAAAAGTCTAACAAAGTCTAACGAAGTGTTCTACTAATTTATGTAGATAATAATACGAAGTTCCCTTTGGTATAACAAAATCACATATGTATATAGAATCTATGTAATGTTAAACTGATCACACCTTTCCTTTCCTCTTTTACTTATACTTATTTTCATTTCATTATACATTGACGGATCTATCGAAACGCTACGTACTCTTTATTTTTATAATTTGGAAACTTTCTGTGTTGCAGTAAACTCTTAAAATACACGGATGGTGGTGTGCTCTGGTCCATTTGACGCCCCCTCCAGGCGTTTGTCCGATCGTCGATGCTCAGTTACGGGCACTGTTGAGAGTCAACACAATTTCTGAAACAGTTTCGAGCAAAACCAATTGATATTCGTCCGAATTTGACCAAAGGTCGTAGATCTAACGCTCAGCCGATCCCAAAAAGCAATTACAATTTTGACTGATGCTTCTTCGAAGCATCGCCATTATTCTCGTTCGTGGCACGGTCTCCGGATGCCTCCCTATACAATTTAACTCCGGCCAAGCTTCACGTGTCTGAAACGTTTGCTTCGAGGGGGAAAGAGGCTCCGAGAGGCCGACGACGAAGACAAAGCCACAGCGCACACAGGAGTCAGGGGTTTAATCATTATCTATTTGCACGCTCTTCAATTATCCGCGTATGGTTGCAGCCTCTCGGCTATCGTCGTATCGACAGGCGGTTCGTTTCCACTTGACCCGATCCCGGTAAATCGCACCCGCCCAAACTTTTCAGAAGCTGTTCGATCGCGCTTCGATTTATACCAACCGCTCTTTAACTCTTTGCCACCAAACCGATTCATTAAATTTTCTTTTCTCCAAATCACATATTTCTTATTGCATCGGTCGAAGCGCCTCGATACCCTTTGCACAAAAGTGTCAAAATAATCACTTTAGGAAATATTTCAATTTTAATATCGCGAAACTTTAATACTCCGAATGAAGTGTAAATAAGAAGTATAGGTTTCGTATATTTAACTATTAGTATTTTTATATTTCCAAATGCCCCAACAAACGTTTGCTATGCGCAAGCAGCCTTTAGGTTTGTAATGCGTGCAGTTATATTATGCGAGATTATCGATCGAAGGCATTGCAGAGTGTGTATTTCGCTTGAAGCGTGCATTTAAAAGTTACTCATTTTTAGTTAGCCGCTTGTTAATCATAATTTCATTAGTCCGAGTTAGCTTTCCGTACGAACCATTGTATTTATATGTTAAAGGAAAAAGTATCTTACATATAATTATGTTTTATTTCTCAGTCGTTACCGTCTCGGCCCACGACGTTGCACCGGCAATTTTATCGAAATCTGCGTCCGCCGCCATCGGCTTTCCCTTTGTTAGAAGGAGGCCACTGTATTTCCATTGCGTTCCCCGGAGTATGGACGTTAACTCGTTACACGGTTTTGCTCTAAAACGAACAACACGTCTGTGACCCAGAACCGTGCGCATGACAACGGCGTGTCCCGTTCTTGCAAGTCCTTCGGGTGCGACGCGTGCACTGCAATTACTTGCAGTCACCGACGAGCAGACTCGTCGGGAACAATGATCCTCCTACGGTGCTTCTCTGGCGATGGCAAAAACCGACGCACCGAACTCGACCGGTGCGTCTGGATTTAACCAGCGCTACTTCCGCCTTTCCTCTCTCTCTCTCTCTCTCTCCCAAAGCGTTGTTAATCCGCGTTAACCGTGCTTTTACGAAACGAGCCGTGCCAAGAATAAAAGAAGGTAATTACGTTCCCCGTTCGGGCAACCAGTCGGAAAAGGCTTTTCCCGTGGCCGAGAGAATGTTTCGCGAGTTGCGAAGCCCCCGGGCGTTTTCACGTATTAAATTATATAAACATTGTTACGCGGTCTGCAGCGACTCGCGCGTTCCGTATCAACGTGCTCCTCGTACGGTCGACGCGAAAAGATTTTTCGTTGCTCGAAACCGACACGTGCAATTCGATGATGCGAATTGTTATCCGCGCAGATTGAAAAAGACCCGCGTAGCTCGTTTTATACATTTATTAAAATTAATTAACGACGAGGAGGAACGTAAATGTTGCTACCAACCAGAATTTCTGTCCCTTCTGTTCCAAGCGTTTCCCTGTCCAATTAAATAAGCTTCTCTGAAACTTTTACGCACGGGCCAGAAACACTAGCGAAACTGGAAAATAATAATGGCTTGTGCAACATTTATTCTTGGATCGCGATCGCGTTACTCTTCGGAAGACTTCGTTAAAGATTCCTGGAGACCCTGTAACACCTAGCAAAGCGAAATTTCAGTCTGGATTGTAACTAAGGACGAAACTTTGGTCCTTTATTATGATCCTCTCTCAAAACGAAAGTCCACGGAATGGCTTCGACCTAGCAAGCCTCTTCCCAGAAAGTCGGTCACGAGGAGAGTAATGGCTACAATTTTTCTAGGTTGGAGAATCTTGATTGCTTTTAAAGAAAACTGTATCCCGGTATAATTCCTGTTAATAGAAACTAGTTTCCGCGCGAATAGAACGCGCGAAGATACAGCTTCGAGCGTTATGCTAGTAAATCCCGAAACGACTCGTTCAAGTACCGTGGCGCATAAATTGTGGTTCCATGGGCAAATTCAGCAACAAATCCTCCGGCGCTGCAACATTGCGGCGAAGTAGTCGAAAATCAATAGCGAACGAAACATGGCCCTTTAGACCTGGCTAATTTTTGGAATCGCTCCCGGTAATTTCGACGACTCCGCGCTTCATAATGTTCGAATACCACACTGCATATATCTCAATGAAAACATAAGCACGCCGAAACTCGCTTTATCAATTCCGATTCACCGACGAGATTTCGATAATCCATAAATTTGTTAGAAAAGGGAAACAGAATTACCACGAATTTAAGCGCGCTTAACAGTATTATTTGCTGTAAACTGTTGAGTGGATTCAATAAAAGTTATATATATATATATGCAAATATTTCCACACATTTTATTGAATTAAATTCTGATATTCCTAGGGGAAAGCCTTTTAACTGGAACATCGGCACAAAGAAACTTTCCGGCTTAAATAATTTTTAATGATTTGCAAAGCAGTCGATGCAAACCCCGTCGAATCGATAGAGTTTGCTATTTATTTAACAGCAATGTCGGAACAGTCATTGGAAAGTTATTAGGAATAAAACTGGCAAAAAGATCAGAATGGCGAATCTCGACGCGTTGAATAAACAATGACATCAACATTCGCACGTTCACCTACGTGATGCTATATTCAAGGAATACAATCACTTCGCGAGCATCCGTACGACCGTAACATTCCGTCTTGTGCAATTTTGAATTACGCCTCCATTTACGTCCGCGTATGATGTTCCCAAGCGCCATGATACGTTTTATGCGCCATGTTTATGGTGTCACGTTAGACTGAAGAAAGATTACCCGGGATTTCACCGGTTCCCTGGAATCTCGTACACAAGAGCAATGTCTCGAAATGACTTAACCTTATTGTACGTTCAGTGTAAAACGCAACAATAATGGTCTCGATAGCAAACAACAAACCCCATTACCGTACAAATTCTAATAACATCAAACCTGCGATACGATAATGTTTAAGGTTATATTCCAGACATAATGTTCTCTAAGCCATCTTTGTGACTTTTATTTTTACGAACCACAGATTTTTCTATGGGCGTTTCACAAATGTATTCTATTTTAATCTGGTTTATCCTTTGATCATAGCACAGACGAGGTATGCGAGGGGACCTTGCATCCAATGTATTTTTTCGGACCATTTTTCTGGGGTCTCGAAATCCCATTACCATTTTCGTGTCACACGCAGCGTTACCAACAGATTTAGAAATGAATTTCAATACTTTCCATAGTCAAATCACATGTATTTACGCGCACACTACGGCTGCCTGCCCACCAACACTAATCCAGTGTGTAACATTATGAAGGAAGATGAAAAGAACCGCGAGGCTGAATTTATCGTTTAGCATCCGATTTATTTTGTATGGTACGTTGCTGGTCGAATCGAAAGAAATAAAATTGGTTTTACTCTTTTTAAGAAGAAGGTGGCGAGCAGTGGCCCTGATTATTGGAGCAGAGGCCACGTAGCTGGATTTTGGAGCTGCCTGTGCCGAAAGATCCTTTCCCGGGTGTGTCGAAGCCTTTTGACGAGTCCTTTCCTGTCCTCGGACGGTGATGTTTACACTATGACGGATCCGTAGTGAAAGAGAGCCGCTCAACGCGAGGTTTCGCGAGGCAGGCCGCGCCCCCCCACCATCAAACCACGCGTATTGGGCAAAGGTGCATTTTCACGCGCGACATGTTACAAGTGAATAGTCTCTCAACTGACCGCCATCCATGAAAAGAGGACAGTCAGATCGGGCCACGAAAGTCCATAAGGTGTAAGGTCTACTCGTATATCTCGTCTGTGATTATAGATTGCACCGACCGATGGGCATGCACAGGACTCGATTTAGTTTTAGGGATTAACCGTCGTAGGCGAGATAAGTGGGACAACGAATGGTAAATCGGAATGCAAAAAGGGATAGAAGATGGAGGCAGCTGGAGATCGAGCGTGTGGTTATTCGCGTCCCGTTTAGTGGCGTACGGTGAAAACCGCTCGCGAAAACAAAGACCGAGCGGACGAGTCGAAAGTGGAGCAGCTTTTTTTCTCTCCCCGGATTCCCCTAAAAGGCAACTTTAGCACCTTTGGGTGGTTTTAAAGCGGACGCCAAGGCGAAATCGCTCCCGGCTTCCATTAGCAGCCCGCGCCTCTTCGGATTGCGAACACCTTCGATCGAGTGCATTTGCATCGAGTTAGGGATTTCTACTCGGTCGCTGATCCAAAAGATGTTCAATCTCGAACCCACAAGTTAAACACAGCGTCCAAAAATATGTCAAGCTTTAGAAGTATTCTCGTAGTTAATTACCGAACGAAATATAAAACTGACTTTCACCTTCGAAATCTTCGTCGATGAATAATTAGAGGCATCGAAAGTCATCCAAAATATATATATCTCTTGGTGAAAGAGCTTTTGGATCAGATCTAACACTCGAACTGGTCGGTTATGGAAATGATTTGGCGTGGGCGTGTCGGAACGCTGGAAATGAAGTTTTAGGGGCTCATTGAGTTAGGAGGCGTGAAGTCTGCGTAATAGCTAAGATCTACGTTGCTGATGGGGGTCGGTGTCTACTTGGAAATGCTAATAACAAACGACTTGGTTCGTGTCGGGAACTGCGGAGCACAACCGGGTCGATGTGTTGTATAAATGTAGAACGGCAGTCTACGACGGCTGGTGCAATAAAACTTCTGATATAGACAGGAAACACCTGGTACCCACAGATTATGAGGGGCACGTAGTCGAAGAGCCTCTTAATTCCTACGTACAGGCGATTTCTGATGTCGCGTATACCATAAACGACCGAACAATTGAACCTCGTGACGGACGAGACTGTAAGCGTCTGGAGATTGTTCAATCTTTTTTCTTAAAATATGCAACAGCGCCTATTTTATTAGCTTTTCTTCAGAGGTTAACATTCTTTCGAGCGCCGAGTTTTATCTAAAAGCTTCACGCGTAAAGTTTGAAGTATTAAGAACGTGTTCGAAAAGTTTCAAGTCAGAATTCGAAAAATTGTGCCCCGCAGGGCCATTTCAAAGGTTCGTTTTATATATTCGGCACCGTAACTTGAAACTTTAAAGTACTTTTTCTCGAGGTAGCATTTGTCGAAACGACGACTAAGATATCTCGAAAAGTAAATGCAGCAATCGACATGAAATTTTACAAGCGTACGCAAGAAACCACTCTCCATAAAGTGGACTACAGTGAATCGAAAATTCTATATACCAGTTTTCATTGTTCCCGTTTAAACATTTACAATGTAAATGTTTAAACAATGCTTACAATGTAAATGTTTAAACGAAGCAAAAATTACAAAAATTAAAATGGAACGACCTCTCGTTTCAATTTAAATTTCCGTCGTACGTCCTATAAAATTAAAAAATATGAATTATTACTGCAGTAATAGCATCCGTTATTTTTATAATGCAGAAGGCTGTATTACAAGCTGTCGTATGTAAGTTCATCGCGTAAAATATTTCCATCGTGGAGGGAATGGCTGATTGTACACAGCCAAGTTTCTACGTTTCGCGTAATCAGCGAAGGTAAATAGTGCATAACTGAATATGAACGTCGCAAACGTATTCGATTGTACGAGTCCTGTTGCATGAGAATCGCCAGGTCTATCGATAAGTTGACGCACAATCGATCCGATCGAGGCACGAAAATTATACCGGCGAACGTCGAGACGTAGCGAAGCGAATGTGCTTCCAAATAATTAGCATACCTAGCTGGAACTCGGATTCAACACGACGAAGAATGATTTCCCAGATTGGACGTAATTTCGCGGGAGGTCGTGCATCATCGATCGAACGCAGGAAAATTGTCTTTCTTCTAATCTGATCTTCGATATTTCTTGGTTACTGCCGATGAAGATGAAACGACGCGTCGGGAAGAATTTCAATCCTCCGACCTTGCTGTTTGTCGAAAGTGACGTGACGTTCCTGCTACGGAATTCTGACTGTCGAAAATTTCCTACCTCCTCTAAGACGTGATTCGCTTCTATTTGACAGATATTATTCTATTACACTAAATTTTATTGCAAACGGTAAACATTTCTCCCACGAAAGAAAATTGTCGAGCATTTCTGAGGGAAATTCATTGTTAGAGACATCTATTTCACAGAGCGTGCAGCTCTGGATCGCAAACAAGATTGCACCACTTGTGCAACTACTTGGTCACTCAGGAATTGGATAACTCTAAGAGCTTTCGGATGATAGTGTCCCGACATGGTGGCTCAGTCCCTTTCAAGAAATAACCCACAGGGTCGTGCAACGAAAATTAACTAGAAACGTTCGTTGATATCCGGAAAAAGAGCTTGTAAACTCGAAGCACGCAGTACCATAGGATTAAATAAAAATTGATAATTATGTACACAAAAATTTCTATCTTGTATCGATCATTTCTACAAAACGAAGCTACAGATATTTCCCGTCTCCCTTTCCACTTTCGAAAACTCTTCGCAACGATCGCTGATTGTAATAATGCTTCGCCAGACCGACTCTCCCAAACTTCCCTCGGAAGTTTCTTGAACCCGTGGCTTTGGAAGCGGCGTTTAATAGGGAGCTTTGCCTCTTAGCGAAATCACATCCAATAACGAAACGCGGATAGCGGGGAGACCGAAGCACATACTCGGAGGTTTCGATCGGGGAACTTTAAAGTAGACGATCGCGGTTGACGTAATATCAAGGGTTCGCGTGAAACCACGCAAGTAAAGCGTTATGTTACGCAAAGAAAATTCCCTCGTTCCCCCGTTGTTTTGCGGCAGCCTCGACGGGATCGATTTACCGGCTTTTTGCGCGGAAAATCGCATGACTCGCTCTTGAAGGAAGTGACCTCCCTTCTGGAGGAATTAACCCTTCGATCGATCCAGCTTTACATTCGCGTGTGACCGCCCAGCGCGAAATTTCTCGTGAAAGAACTTCGTAAACGGGCAAGAAATTTGTCGAATACCGTTAAAATAAACCTCACGAAACAGAATAATTATTAACACGTTGGCTGTCGTGCCAGAAGAACAGATGTTCGTGATATTTTGTAATATTTGCGGCGACAGTAACGTTAATAAAAAATGTTACAAATATTACAAATATTCCTTTAAAGCTCTTACGAGCGATATTAATGACAGGGGAATGAATAAGAAGACTGCGACTTTAGTCCTGATTGCTCAATTTTTAAACTTACTTCTAAAAGTAACTGTATCCACCGCCCTTAGAACTTCGCTGCCGTGCACAGTCTTTATATTACAGAGAAATGTCTTCCCGACCGACCAATAAACTTTTTACCCGCTCCGTGCGCTTTTATCGAAGCACGACTCGCCGAAAAAAAAAATTCACGACCTATCAAATATCAATCATAATAAAACCCCGAATAAAACCGAACTACCTCAGACGTAATATCCTTTCCTTTTTTTACTTTAACGCGCCACCTTCCCAGAGTTCATAATCCGGATCATCGTGCCTTTTCTCTCCTTTTCCCCGGCCTGTCCATCGTCTCCCTTTCCCGAGGCAAGGATATTAAGTACATGGTTCATAAAAGAGCGAAGAGCTCGCGGTGCGACACTTAGGATTCAACGAGATTCGCGGTAGCGCGGGGAGACAAAACCGGGGCGCAAATTCGAATGGAACCTCAGGATACGACCGTCGTCCTTTACTGACAAATCGCGAAGATAGGTTCGCCCCGCTGCGGGGAAAGCTCTCGGAAGAATTACGGGAACCAAACGATGTCGTAGACAGAGACACGGAGTTCCGATATCTCTTGTAGCCGAGATAAGAATGTTCGTCTCTACTCCGGGTTACAATGTACGCTGGGGCTGCGAGCGAAAACGGGTCGAAGAACCACCAGGAATTTAACGGAGCAACTATTTTTAAGACCAGCGGTTTGGGACACACAGCTCGTGAAACCAAATTTTGCAATCTGGTTGAAGAAGCACCGTACAGGTACTCTTGCCGATTGGAATTTTATATACAGGGTGTTCGGCCATTTCTGGGAAAAATTTTAATGGGAGATTTTAGAGGCCAACATAAGACGGAAATCAAGAATTTTTTTCTCGAGATTACGTAGGAATTCGGGGGTATCTGTATTCACCAAAAATTATTGTAATTAACCTCTGCAATCAACTATAATTTTTCCAGAACGATTTGAAATGTTTTAATTTTGTCGAAAAATTTGTCCAAATACTCGAATTTTTTTCTCGAAAGGGTGTAGGATTTCGGGGGTATGCCTATTCACCAAAAATGATTATAATCGACCCCTGTAACCAAAAATAATTTTTTTAGAACGACTTGGAATTTTTTAATTTTGCCGAAAAATACAGCACCTACTCGAATTTTTTTCTCGAAAGTGCGTAGGATTTCGGGGGTATGCCTGTCCACCAAAAGTAATTGTAATTGACCCCCTCAACCAAAAATAATTTTTTCAGGATGATTTGACATTTTGTAATTTAATTTTTTAATAACTTTTTAACGAAGCCTCGATCAAGAAACTGATATTCTTAATTTTCGTCTTATTTTGGCCTCTGGAATCTCTGATTAAAATTTTTCCCAGAGGCGGCCGAACGCCCTGTAGATCATGGCTGATCGTATACTGACACGTTCTACTTGCATGCACAAACGAGTGCGAATGCCGGGCTTGTCTGACCGAACAATATCTTATTCTACTTAAATACTGTACATGTCTCCAATCAATGTAATTTTCACTGTAAATGAAACCAACCTTATTTCCTAAATGTAACGGGTTTTCGGTATTTTTCTTTCGCGTTTCATACCTAGCGAGAATTACGATCGGCACGAGGACCTCGCCGACGGAAACGTCCAACCTCGACCGAGTGAAAAAGTTGTAGCACCTTCTTCCTGGGCTGGAGACGTCAACGGAGCGTAGCGCGTTGCGTTCACGGCGAATTCCGCCGGAGAGCCGGAACGTCGAGAGGGCGGAAGAAGCGGAGAAAGACGAAGAAGAAGAAGAAGAGTAATGCCTCGCTCGTAGATAGCTGTTCCTCTCTCGCGCCGCCAATTCACGGAGATTGAATTGTCTAGCCGGTGAGAGACTCGTCGTTATGCGGCTGACGCTGAGGCGGTCGCGACTACACGATGAAGTGTCTCGGCAGTAATACGGGACAATAAATGATCGGGTGGTTTATTTCCGCCCAGGATTTACATTGCCGAGGGAGGACCTCCCGGGGGGTAAATTGTTTCTAATGACCTGGAAATTGTATGCTTCTGACGTCGGCAGCCTTTGTTACGACACTGCCGTTGTTATTGAGACACCTCCAGCCGAACGGATCAGATTAGTAATACAGCAGAACCTCCATTGTTTCTGTTAACATCCTGAACGAGCCGCTACACGAAATGCCCAACTTTATCGTACTCGGAGTCAAAGAAGCTTAATTCAATTTTTGATTCGTAAAAAAAACATATTTAATCTTTTCCCGGCCGCGTTGGTGTCCATTTCTTTTCGCGAGTTGATTAGGCTCCCGAGAGATCGACGCGCCCCTTCGATCCGAAACGGTATCATCCTCGGCCATTCCGTCGTCAACGTCAACGGGAGACTTCTTGAGCTATAACGATAAATTTCTTCTTTGTGTTTCTGCCACCTCATCGCTCAAAATCCTATTAAACCTCGCTCAGTCGGATAGACGTCCCCGAATATGAAGCCACGACTCGGCGAAGGTTGGCGCGGACGATACCGATGTCTTTTGCGGGGAATAAAAGGGAGGTCAGCATCGCGCGGAAGATGGAGCACGCGAGAGAAAGGAATACCACGGGAACGCAGGAGAAATACAGAAATACACACGATATACGGAAAGGATATCGGGACGCTTATAACCGTCCACGAGCACTCGAGACGACGCTCAGACGCCAGTGGCGAAGCAATTTTTTGATAGGATCGGTGCTCGAACGGGTAACCGCCTGTGTTTCGTCGGGGGTTGCTAGCGCGCCCGGGCAGATACGGAGCGTCGCAAATGGACCGCGGTCCCTCCTTTCAGCGGGAAAACTATCGAGAATTTTCCTGCAATGCGGCTGGAAGATAGTTTTAAAACGCGACCGTTCCCTTTTATACGCGAATACGTGCAACGTCAGCCCCCCCCCCGTATTACGGCGCGTCGACCCACGTCGAAGGGTAAATGGTTTTTATTATCGAATAATGCCGTGCTCGATGGGCGCGCGATGCTGTTATTGTTGCCCGCGGAAAGCGCCTCGCGGTTTCCAAGATGAATCGACGACACGCGATCCACTCGCCACGCACGCCACGCTCGCATTTTCACTCCCACGAAACGTGTTTGCGTTTCCGCGCGGAATCTCGCGTACAGGACGATTTGTCTAAGTCGACAACATTGAATACCCGACCGTATAACTGCTCGCCTCACGAAAAGAACACTCGAATTAATAGAAAACGTATCGCAGTTTGTACGAACCGCGACAATATACCGTTCGATCGTTTGGACGCAGTTTAATGTTATAAAATGAAGTTACGGGCTAGAAAAGCTAGTTTGGAAGTAACAGAAAGGCTTCGAGCCAGGTTTGTCTTTCAATTGAAATACTGAATTTAAATGTATCCGTATTAAAATGTCTTGTTTGCAAAAAATTGTATCGTAAAGAGTACCATAAATATCAGCGATACTCGCGAAAGCCTATGTAGCATGTTCCCTATTCACAAAATTCGATAAGCCGATTATATTTAGTACGTATGGAGTATGCTTCCGTAAATTTTTAACTGAAAACTGTCAACTATCTTATTCAAACTCGCTTCAACGACTCGTGGGAAATTGAATATAAAGAATTCACGGGGCCTCGCAGTTTGAACCGGTAGGATTACGATCTAAGACGCGTAGACAAAGTATTTCTGGAAAATTACGTGAAAAGATATTACTTTTAAATTCTGTTCATATTGTGTATAAAATGGTCGCTGGATTATTCGTTTGAATAAAGAGCTGCATTTTGCAAGTTTCGCCATTGTTTTTGAACGACGAAGCACCGTCTGATGAGATTAATGCATCTTCTCGTTTAATTTCGCGAATTGTTTATCGCGAATCATTATAAAGTAGAGCTTCCAAGCGTTCATCATTCAACGGAGATGGTCAACTGGCAAAATTGCCCTGCTGGAATAGTAAAAACCATTCCTGTGCTGTTCCGTCAGCAACATAACTTTCTTCTTATACGGCACAAATACTGCGCCATCCATTTAAATGACAAATGTTACATTTGTTTTCGTCCGTGACAATGACGTCGTGCCACCATTATTTTTCTTCGCCAATAAAATCCCCTCTGAAGTTCAATTATTCAAACGAAATAATAAAATCATGCCCGAATACGTGGACCGTATTTAATATTAACATTGCAATACTTCGTGCAATATTTCGTGTATAAATGTTTAACGATCTTCTACTAGATACAGATAGTTCCAGAGAGTGCTGGAGAGTTAAACTCTTGATAGCCTTCCCGGGGAACGAAACTTTTTAGTGGGCATGAAGCATTATGGCGACTGACGCGTCGTCATGGTACAAGATCTTGAGGAAGGATCTTGGCGCAATGCTTTCATGACAAAATTATCGCGTAAAAGAGTTGCTGCACCATGCCTTTACCGATACTGGGCCGTAATCATTCTGGTTATCACGCGACGATCAACGAAGACAATTTCTTGCACGCGTTGGAGGAACGACATGAACGCGTACAGTCGTTCGTGTCTTCCATTTCATCCACTTGTGCACGGTTGCAAGCTGCAGTCTCGCGATAAACTGCACGCACCGTTTCACAAATCTCTGGACCTATTTCCGCCAAGCTTAACGAGACGCTTCGCAATTAACTTCCCGTTCTTTTTCGTTTCGATCGAAGCTCGCTTCTATGCTAGACTCGACAACAAACTTACTTAAAATTTCTATACTTATACAAAGACCCTTCATCCGGGGGGAAAAAATAAGGTTGAGGGTTATATTGTTATCGAGTCGATCGACTCGCGAGATTGCTTGTTATCGCGAAGGTGCCAAGTGCGTGATAAGCTGCCGAATTCGACACCTACGAGGAATAGTAGAAAAGAGCCAAAGGATCCCACTTACAAATTATCGACCGCGACGAGTTCCAATTTCCCAAGGATATCCTCGATGGAATTCTTTCCTTTTGTCTGCTCTGTATCAGACTGGGCAGCGAGATCTCGTCGCGGAACAAGGGTCGTTCGATCGAAATGCGGTTAAGCTGGCAGCCGGTTGGCCGTTTCGGTGTAATTGAACAGAAATCCGGCGTAGAAGTCTAATCGACGCAATCAATGTTCAATCCGACGATTGGAGGGGTGATTAATAACAGGCAATTAGCGTTTTCATATCTAATTATTCACAGTGGAGCGTCCATTAGCGCCGACTCGATGGCTCGCGCTAGACGAAGTAGAACAAAGACGCGGAGAAGACGCGCCAAGGAGGAACCCTCGTTTGGCCAAAAAGAACTATTCTTTCTGAATTTTTTTTAAGGAAAGTACAAAAGTGAATAATTTTAAATTTCAGTGTAAAGTAGTAGAGTATTATTAGCTATAGTTTCACATTTTTTAATCGGTGAATATGTGAGTATGATTTGTTTAAAATTTCACAATAATTATAAAAATTATTTTTGAGAGTCAGCAAGGATTCCAAGTGAAATATAAAATCCCGCCAGGCTTAAATGTGAAATTGTTCCTGTAAGCTACACATTTAAATCCGCCTAGATATCGAATTTTCTATTTGAAATAAGAGAAGGTTTAGAAATTCGATGATCTACGAAATTATTTGGTTCGACGAACGGTAGCTTTGGATGGCTATTTAAGAACCACTCGAAATTGTAGATCCAAATCACGTTAATCCCTAGAAAGAAGGAAGGAAAGAATAGCTCCAAACGAACTGTTCAATGATTCGTTGATTTTCAAAACGATTTCCTAGCTTCCCGAATAGTCGAAAGACTAAAAAAGGCACTAACCCCCTAAAATGGACCAATCGTTGGGAACTCATCCGTTCTCCATTGGCTGGCGATACGCGTGCTACGTTTCTACCAACGGGCCGCGTTATCAAACTGTTCACCACTGGCGGAGGGTCGTAAAATGGGGTCAATGGCGGACGTTCAATTCGCGGTTCGTATCCGACATAGCCGTCACGAGATCTCCGTGGATGAAAACTGGAAGCATTGTGCGATTCGTGGCGACTTTTCGCTTATGCCTCGGAAAAAACAATCGTCGCAGCTTTCCTACAGTCGGATCAAAATCAATTGGCCGTCAAAAAACGTTTACCGATCGCCTCATTGTTATTTTTAAAATTTATTTTTAACTTCGAATGAGAAAACGATAAAAAACATAAGAATAGAAATTAGCATTTTTGGAGGCGACGATTAATAGAAGAAAAATATCTACCCCTATATTTCATTCAACACTAACCGATATTGCAACGACCCTGAACGCTGTCCCTTTACGAACGGGGGGATGATCAATAGGTCACACAGACCTCTTAACCTTTTCACCGATACTTTATGGCGTACTTGCTATCGTAAATTTATCCGCGCCACTCAGAATACGAGAAATCGAGACGGCGCGAATGGGCCGGCGTAAAAGTGTACGAAACGCTTTCTGAATAGCATTATTCGTGTTCATTGAACATACTTTCTTGGAAATCTTACTTTCATAGCAGAAGATTACTTGATGGCTCGTTATTAGGTATTTTCACGTCGGGGAGCGTTCGGAATCTCTGATGACCGCTTTTAGAGACGGAGCAAAATGGAACGAGTAGAAGAAACTTGTCTATCCTGATGGAATAAACTTGAATACTTGAAATATCGTTAATATAAAATCCTTGATAAAATGCACAATCGTTCGCGATTTATTCCCGTTGGATCGTGATTACAATTTTTCAATACAAAATTGTATACGCGGTGTCCCGTTCGAAAGGATTTTATTTAACGAATATTTCCAGGACGGTCGATACAGATTTTAATTTATGCGCCGCGGTGCATACATCAATTTGAATCCCGTTCGAAAAATGTACCCGCGTCCGGGACACTGAGAAATCGAATCATCCTAAAGGCTGACGACGTCGTTAGCCAAATTTCAGGATCGATAATGTCACTGAACGAGCCCTCGAATGCCGTCGGTTCTCTTACGTTATCATCGACGTTAATTTACCGATGACTCGTCGAGGGGAAACGATAGTGCACCGAATCGATAAACCGCGGTCGAACTTTATAGACGGTCGTATTTCGACTGGTAAAAATATTTTTGCCGCGGCAACGGTTCCGACCAGATCGTCCTGTCGCGGGAATTTATGGCATCGTAAAAAAATCTGCATCGCCCCGGCCCCCGATCTCGATTCCCCGGACACAACTTATAAATCCGTGGTTCGCGTGTACAGAGATTCGTTAAACGATCGTCGTAATTTGTCCGTTTCGCTTTAACGATCTCCGCGAGATAATTCCGTGGCCGCAACGTATCGCTTTAATGCGCCGGTTAATTGAATCCCGCCGCCGGACAGTCAGATAGTTAATCCATTAATGCTTGCAATTCTTCAACCGTAAGTACTCAAGTTAATCCCGACGAAATTTCAGTTTCAACTTGCCGCTAATTCCCATACCGCAAACGCAACGATTTTTGCCCCCGAGCGCGATTAACGGGAAATCATCGTAAAGCGAACTCCGTTCTATCTGTTATAAAGTAATACCAAAGAGTTGAATTGTATTTTTGAACACGTTTTTATCGTATCGCTGTGTATAAATACTGTACGGATGGTCGCTGTACTTCTTGGCGCTACTTTCGGTTCGAAGGATGCGAACGGGAGATCGAATTACGGACAACAACGGTTACATAATTGATCGTTAATGCGGACCACGGACGAAAACGGCGGCGGGATAAATTTTTCAACGCGCGAGCTAACTTAATTGGAGCAAGGTCTTCGGGGCCGAGTTTCCGTGGGAAATCGTGGAAAACACGGCCGAACCGCTGTCCGGACGAACGAGCGTCGCTCAGGTTCCCGGGGCAGAACTTTCCCTTTAATTGGACGGACGCTCGGGGGAGATAAAAAAACCGCGAACAAAGGAGGTCGATCAGGTTTTCTTCCCTGCCGCCAGAAATGGCGCGAGGAGGGACGGCGTTCCTACAAAGAGGAGACGAAAAAATGGGGGAGGAAGACGGCGAACCGGCGAGGCGGGGAAAGTACGACGAAAGAAAGGTGGAAAAAGAAAGGGGGTGACATTGTAAGCTAGACATTTTCCACTCAATCTGCCAGCCAATCGCTTCGAACCGGCGAACTTGGAGCTTTGTGCGCCGTGGTCCGCAAGGTTTCGCCCGCCCCGGAGACGGGAAGACGAAACAATGGTCGGAAAGAGGGAAACACGAAACACCGGAAAACCGTGTTTGCGCATCACCAAAGGATTTACTCGGTCTGTTGCCCGCCCAGGGGCAATAGAACGAAATGATATGCACGGACCGGCAAGAATGCGCCAATGAAAAGAATAACGAGCCTGCAGCTGGTCCACGGTGTCCGTGCCAAAACGGAACAATCGTCCTAGATCCATCCTCGCGAACAATGGACCGGACGATTTATCGAACCCGCCGGGATCCTCGTGCTCCTGATGTCAAAACCTGCCGCGGATCGATTTACGCTGCACTTTATGCGCTTGATGTACAACGAAGCCTGGCGTGTACAGTCAATGGGAGCTCGACCGTGATTCAGTGCGAAAGACGCGCGGGAGCCGGAACAATTGCAACGCGGAATTCAACCAACCAAGAAAGATGGAGACTCGTTTAAGCCCTAGCTAAAAAGGACTCGTTGGAGATGGTCTTTACAAGTTACGTTTGCTCTCTCGAGAATACAATTGATTTATGACCAGCGACATCGAGGCTAATAATCTGCGTTCCGCCAAGACCCGTCTCCCCTAACGTTCAAGCGTGCAGAGATCGTAACAAAGGGTCCTAATTAAAAGGAAACAGACCGCTAATCCAAGTACCCTTATTGCAATTCTTGCCTCGACGAAACAATTGTTAATAAACAGGGGAAGTCGAATTCCGGAAACTAACTTTCGACGCTAATTAAACATACAAAATTTCTTGGAGTTCGAACGTCAGAAGAGGCGTTCGCAGAGGCAAGCGAGTTCATTGGTCCGTCATTTCTGCTTTTATCGTTCTTGCAAGTGACGTGGCCTATAACAGACACCAGGCTGAAAAGTGGAGGGCTCTCTTTAATTGCTCCGCTGGCACGCAACGGCTAACACCTGGGTTTATACGCCGCTATTATTTGGCATTCAGAAGATACGTCGCGGCCGTAATTTAAAACCGCCGCGGCCACAACGCACGTGACGACAGTAATGTCGTATTAAAAGCACTGAAAGAGAAGCGACTCTTGAAACCCTCGCCCGTTAAGTAACACGGTACTCGCGTAACGCGAACAATAGGAAGCACGAAACTTGTTTCGACGTTATGGGACAAAGGCTTCCGATCCGTAGAACGACATTAGCGACAAGTGGCGCTCCCAAGGCTTTGATATTAAACATTTTTTTCCAACGCCGCGAATTAACTTTTTGATTTTCTCTATATTAAATTCTGCCAATTTTATGACCAAAGTGTAGCGGTTGTCTGGTCTGTGCCAACCCCTAATCTACTGAAATACTGTATGCATTTATTTTCATGGCGTTAAGCTTAAATAACTGCTAATTACATCCTTAGATGCAATTTGGATTTACACTGTATACAAGAAGGAAGACAAAATTTAATTTTAATTCCGAAGGTGACCAGAAAGCTTGTGATGTAATAATTTTGTCTGTCGAACATGCGTAGCGTTATTAAGGGCGTGAAAAATAGCTTTAAATTATTACCGTGAAAGATCTGCGGTAACGTTAACAGCATCCCTTTCTTGTTACTCGGCAATGATTTCGCGTCTTCGTGAATTCGCAACTTTTGCGCGTATCTGGCTCGAGTAAATCCCGCGGTTCATAAATCCTGGTAATTTATAATTATTAGCCATTCGTTGGCGGAGTTAATCGAGCGAAAGAAAAGCATCGCCCCCGAATACGCGGAGAGGAAGGTTTAATCGCACAAAGGAAGCGTAACATATTTCTTTCTGCCGGGTTTCACGACGTTAAGTTTAACGACGCGTACATTCGAAACAAAGGAACAAGAATCTCGGTGGCGACGAGGGCACCGACGCGTAATTGGCATAGGCCGAGTGTTTCTCTTCAATTTATCGCGCCATCCCGACGGCTAATCGGCACGTTTAATCAAAGTGACTTTTCAGGCACGTACTCACGTAGATAAACAAACCCTTATTTCTCTAGTGGTAATTTGATGAGAACGAAAAAGAGAATACCCGATGAGATGCACTGGCCTGAAAGATACTCTTACTCAAGTTTCACCGACGCCCCTCGATATATGTACTATAACTGCAATTCACATAATTTAATTTTGAAATTAAATTTTTAAACGATACTTCGAAGATTCACAATTTTTTCGCTGCCTTTTTTGCTGGGATAGAAGTGACTGTTATACTATTATTTTATTTTATTTTGTTTCTAGATAAAAGTTACGTCTTTCAAGTAAATTTATGTTCTATAAGCCGCAGGTATAATATTTGTAATTACTAGTTACTGCTCAATTTGATAGGAAAATTGATAGTGGAACATAATCGAGGCTAATTCAGTCAACTGAAGCGCAAACAAACAAGTTTCCTAATTCCAACTGGAAATTACATTAGAGACTAGTGTCAACAACTAGCGATCCAAATTTGAGGATTCAGCATGTTTATCTCGCTACATGTGTTATGCATATGTTAAACACAATACCTATAGCCGAATATTGTCAATATTTAATGTGTAATCGTTAACAGGCGTTAAATACACGTATGTACAGCATGTATTTTCTTCTATATTAACTTTGTTTGCGGGTGTAATCAAAATTATTGAACGCTCTAATACGTGATTCGAATGGAACAGCACTTTGACAAAATGTACGAAACTCTTAAAAATACCAATACGCTAATTTCTGATCGAGAATTGTTTGTCAATCGGACTCATAAAGTTATTCAATTACTTCCCGAATTATACTGTGTAGGTAATGCGATAGTCGATGCGTTCATCGATTTAAAAATTATACCACTTACAATGTTTCCATTTATAACGTTCGGGTATTTTACGTTACTAGAAAATTCAGTTCGCAGAATCGCCTTTGCGAGCGAACCGTAAGCCATTTCGAATACAAACTCGAAACGCTTTGATCGATGTGTCCACGTCCGAACGTGAATGGATCGCAGAACGAAAAAAAAAAAAAATCACACCGGATTATTTATTACAGCGTATCGAAAATACACGGACTGTCCATAGACATCACTCACGTTAGCGAAGATTTACATGGTTCCCGGTGCTTTGGTTCAAAGAGCGACAGAGAAAGAACGAGAGAGCCATCCCGTGCGAGTTGCAGATCGCGCGATCGTAGACACCGAGTTGGTCGTCGCGTCGCCATTGTGAGAACGTGTTAACAGGTCCAGCGAGTAATTCGCTGAACTTGTCGACGAGAGGCATTAAATCGCATCCGCAGAGTTTCGATGTTTTAAAATTACTCGTCGCAGAACGAAGTTCCTGCGTGTTCTCTGTGCAACACGCGATACGTTTGTTCCGCGTTGCTGTTTCTAAGCGCGCTTTTGCGCGAAAAAAAATTCTTCCGATTTTATTTGCCCGAAGATAGCACGATCGTGAGATTTGTCTGTTTTTGTTATATCTTTATCGCGTTACATTATAAAATGGAAAAAAGAAAATATATTCAAAGTAAATGGAGAAAAAATTCCGCGCACAAATCGATTAGAAAATAAAATATCAGGTGAAAATAGTTCTATTTAGGGTTGTAAGCATTAACAGTTATGTACTGGAAAGTTACAGGAAGATACAGTGTCGGATATCCTGTATATCAAGTATGTCTGACTATAATCGATTCTCTACTACTTGTCCGACTTGCTGTGCGGCCTTACTACTTGAAACGCGTAATTATTGTATTTCTTTTTCTTTAAATTTCGCACATGACCCAGACCCACAAAAATGCTACGTATACATAAAAATTCATTGAAAAATGTTTACATATTTGATAGTTTCGATAGAATTCTCCAAAGGAAACCGGAACGGATATTTTAGGAAAGCAAATTAATCAAATTTCGCCTGACACAGGACACGAGTTAATTTTCCAATTCGATACGTTCGATTCCCGAATTTATCGGCTTGATTATGGACGACGTTGACGAAACTTGAATTAATTATGCGCCAACACGTTCGCTAAACTTGTCTTTTCGAATACGATGTTGCGCGGGTAGGATTTTTTGGCAACTTTGAACTGGACGCTGGCGGACCATTTAATTCCAACTGGAAATTACATTATCTCCCGATACTGGGAGTCGAACGGACGACAGAAAGTTACGAAAAAGAAAACAAGACGCGATTTTTCGAGCCAATAAACTTCTGTGTCTCGGAGGATAGCCGTCTTATTTAATTAAACCGACAATGCAGTTACTGCCAGCGCTTCACCTGCTAGTCACGAGACGCGAGACGATATTATGAATTAAATTCTTCGAGCTGGGTTATACGGTCTAACGAATTTCTGGCTCGTTTCATCAGCTAATTGAATAATATTTTTGGCTCTCTGCCTTTTCCTCTTTTTTTTCTCATCTGGCTTGAACGAGCCTGCATTGACATACGGATCGAACAAGCGCCATATTTTAGACAGACTTTGCTCCCACCGTTCACGAATACCGTTCGATTGCGAATTATGCGGAAGTAATATCTATAATTTATATAAAAACTAACGGGAGAGGATAACATTCCCTTTAAACGAAAATAATAGTTACAGAAAGGCTTTTAGTGTTTCGACTCCCTGTTATATGAAATCTATATTATACAATAAATCGCTTTTTATTCTATTATTTATATTTTCTTCGTTTTAGTTTCGAGCTTCGTATTAAATTTTCATTGCATAAAGTTGGTTCGAGTTATATTAAGAATTGTATTATTACAGTTTTGCGACGATAAGTAATGCTGTACCTCGTCAAAGCGCATATTATTATTACATGCAGACTCGCGTGTAACTAACTGTGCAATAGCAACGCAAACTCGATTCAACATGGTCTGGACTTCGGTTAGGCATCGTAATAATAAACTTCTGATGGTACGCGGATAGCAGGCGAGGTTAATTCATGGAATTTACCACTAGCGATTCCTAGAATCCGTTGCCTTTAAAGAGAAAAGTTTGTCGCAGCCAATGAAAAGGTGCATATTTCATGCACCATCGGAGTCGGGCAAATTTCATTCACGAATAACAGATAAAAATTTTAGATTCATTCGTGAACATGTTTTTCCTCGCCTGAGCGCCGGTTCGAAAAATTCGTTAATGAATTCTAATGGAAGTTACGAGTCGTCCCAAAATGTTTATTCGTTGATGAAATTTTAATTAAATTCACATTTCAACTTTAACCTAACTGGAGCCCTTAATACAAAATCATGAGTATGGCAGAGTTCGTAATAAGGGTACTGTGATTTTTTTAAAATCAGAAAACCCTTCGCGAATGTTCCGCCAAAGACTAACCTCTGGCGTCCATGTAGTACGGATTTCTAAATGACTGACTCTTTCTTGATATCGTGTTCGTTAATTAGGATAATCTGAGTGTTGGTGCAAGAGGTAATCGAATTATTAAAAGCTTGTTAATTCGAAGTCGATGCCGCGGAGTACAAATTACAGTCTACGAAAGAAAGTGTTCGGTTAATAGGACGTCTCGGGTTTTCCAATGCGGTTGAATTGGAAATTATACGGTCTAAGGATATGCTAAACCGGTCTGGCTACTTTATCACGATTGGGAGATATTCTAGAGTTCTCGTTAAAACTCTGACACCGTATACCGCGATGAATACCACACAGCCGCGGGTTTTGCTCGTCCAGTGAATTTGTTCTATCGACACCAGCGGGAACTTTCTTATCGCGCGAGCCCGCGAGCAGCTTCAACAGAGCCGCGAGGGGTAATACAATGCAGATTACACTGCACTTTCAGCCTACCAGCCAGGCCAAGAATCTTGGCGCGGATCCCATTGAAATTACTTTCCAGCGGCGTTAACGGGACACGACGCCGCTGGAATCTGATGCAAGGCACCGTGTCCCTCCAGCCTGATAATGAAACAATTTTCTGCCAGCAGTAAAAACGGCACGTTGGACAGAATTCTCTCGTACCGGCTGCGAACTGTGTCGCATTAAATTCGAAGGGGGCCTTTATTCGAATTAACAGTCAAATTAAGTCGAGCACGGATCGTTTCGAGCCTTTTATTGTCTGAAAAAGAGAGTCGTTACAGAACATAAACTTCCAGGAATCCCGTGCAATTAGTAGACGCGAGATACTGGTTAACGTTAAGAACTACTTCGACGACGTAGAATCAGACCTGACATTGAAGATATCTGAACGTATGCACAGGAGATTCTACAGACATCTTTGCGGAGAGATCCAAGTGCACCGAAGATCATATTTTCGGTCATTAGGAAGTGTTTAATACCGTTGGTTTATGTGCCTGGTGATCGTAAAAGGACTCAACTAGCAAATTTAGTGTTCTAACGACCATCCGTCTCGTTATCGTACTATCCGACGACGCTTATGAGTCGATCGAGAATAACTCCTCCCACGCAGAACGTCGGAGTCTACAATTTACTCGAGTCAGCTCCAGATCGTCTTCGTTAATGTCAAATTTCGGTCGCCTCAAAGTGGAGCGATTCGAAGTCAAAAACTTTATATTTCACGTACGCGATCGTATCAGGTTTCAGAGAGGATATATTGAATTCGATTCGATTCCTCCGAGAGAATTCTGGCAAACGCGTTCCGGGCAGTGTCTTGACGCAGAAAAAAACACCCACAACCGGCGCGTATCGTTTAAAATTTCCAGTCCACGACCCCTGGTTCGAGGACCCAGCGGAAACTACAAACCGGCAGCGATTCCGCCCCTCAAAGGAGTGCCATTACATCGACTCCTTGTTCCCTTTTTACTTCGACATTCCGTCATTCCACAGACCCAATCAGGAGCCCGGGTCTAGCTATTTCATCCCCCATCGGATCGTCATACCGTGCCCACGGGGCTTCGTTCAATTTGCGATCACCGTCTCTCTCCCTCTCGCTCTTCTCCTTCCCCCCTCCAACCCCCGCCCACGCTCTTCAACCGTGTCCGAGACGCTTCTGCTCGTCTCGTTCTCTTCCTTGAGGGGGATAATCACGGCGCTGTTGCGGCGCAAATTACTTGAAAGAACCGACGACCGAGGAAATTATTTTATTGCTGGCGGAGTTGTGAACCGGCTGCTTCGGAAACGCGTTTAACCAGCAAATTTAACCGGCCGGCAAGAGTCGTTTTTCCGAGTGACCAATTATCGCAACGTCTGGGTCAAGATGAATTTCACGGAAAGTGGATTCGAGACTGTCCGAGGGACGCCTGATATTTTCCAAAATGTTAATATCTTTGTCCTTTGGAAACATCGCGGATCGTTCTTGTAAACCTGAACTCGTCGAACGCGTTTCGTTTCGCTGCAATTGATTCTCGAAGAATCACGACTCTCTTAAATAAGACACGCGAGTTTTAGCGAGGTTACGAAAACGAGCACTGAGACAAGTTTTAGTACGCTCGATCGTAAGCGTTGAGCAGTCGACGATGAACGACAGGGTGGTTCTCGCGCGCGAATTACAATTGCCGGGTAAATTAGGATAGAATCGAGCCGGAAGATAAATTGCAAAGATGACCTTAGTTTTCGACTCGACGTCTCCGGTTTCCCCCTTTAACGAGTGCAGTTTAATGCTCGGAGCAGTTTCCGCGGAGATATTGAAGTCACTGGGCAGAAGGGTGGCTCCGGTTGTTCTTTAAGAGTCCACTTCTCGATAACCAGGGGTGAAGTTTCTAGGACGTGGCGTCCGCTGGTTGAGAAGGGTGGATTCATAAGGCCCGTACCGGAGGGACGGAAAGAAGAAATCGTCGAGATAAGTTGCAGATAGCGCTGGGATAGTGGCGGTGCCGGCGACCGATCGACCGGAAGTGCTCCGAGTGAGATTACCCGAGATAAGATCGCTGCGTCTCTCCCGCTCGAGGGCTATATTCGAGAGTGCACGACCACCCACTGCCTCCTCCGGTCTGGCCTCGTCGCGGATCGTACGATCTTCGGCGAACGGTAACGCTGACTGTTCACCGGTAAAGGATCGATCGAACCGAAAGGGCGGAATAAATTCGTGGCCGTCGGTTGCGAACGGGCGCAGCCCGCGACTTTCGTTACGGGTTTTCAATTATTCGTCTAGTGGCCGTTCCAGTCGATCGGTCGCTTCAAACCCCGGAAACCGCGATGTCATTTCGTTGCCATATTATGAGCGGCTGGCTGGCGGCGGAAGTGGCTCCCCTGGAATCAATGCGGCCGCCGCTAACGATGTTTCGAGCACATCGATTCTCTTAACCCATTAACTCCTTAAAAATATCTCCCCGACCGCCTCCCTCCCGCTTGTTTCTCCGACGAGCAACGACGTAATCAGCTTAAAAATGGAAACTTCGAACAGTAATTTACCCAATTTTACTGCTTCTTCGTTGTTATTTTTGCGACGGGAGCATCGAAGCGTGAAATACAAAGATAATGTGCTTGGATCTAAATAAAAATGCGGTTCGTTGGCGCGTAAACTAATTAATTTTTAAATGAATAACGGTTCCCGTAACGGCGACGATGTGAGATTATACTTGGTTATTTAATGTTTCGATGCGGATTATCAAATATTTTATAGCGAACGAAATGCATTTAAAACGGTAATATATCGCAGTGTCAGGTGGAAAAATATGGAGTGCGCGCGGCTGTAAATTCATAGTGCATAGCCGGAAGGGTGAACAAAGCTACCTGACTGATAATGGCGGCGGTTTTGTTAGCGGATAACCAGGATCAATCACGAGATTCGAGCAGAAAATCAGACAATCAAGTGGAGAAGCTATTATCAACTGTCATTAGTCGCCATTAATTTGCCTATATCCCTAAACAGACGTAGAACTAAAGGCTAAATTAGCTCGAAAACAACCAAGTTTCATAAAATTCGCCATAATGTTATCTTTAGCGTGAATAAATTCATCAGTTATTTTCAGCTACCGATATTTTCCTTTCCTCGTCGTTTTCTTTGCCGTGAAACCATTACGTTTCTCACGGCAAATCAATGCAACCACCTTCGTTTCAACAGGAAATGGGAATGAAAAAAAGTCCAGAGAAACATAAACTCGTTGAGAGAACCATTTCCCGACCGACTCTATTAAATTAACAGCGTTAATCCTTTGCACTCGAAATATCGACCCTTTCGCAGCAGCAGCTTGACTGGCTGCGGCATTGTTTGTTCGTACATTCGCGCTTGCCTTATCTCTATGTTGATTACGTAAATTAATTCCCCTCCCCGTAAAAGGCTCGAGCGCGATACGGTGACGCAAATCGTGCTAATTTTTGGACGACGGTCGCCCCGGATAAATACAGAACTCGCTACGCGGCGACAACGATCAACCGGATTGCAATTATCCGCGTCTCCGCGTGCGCAGAGATTGTTGCAGATCGAAACGCACTCGAATCCGCGTGTAATTTTCGGAGAGAGCTTCTTCTCGTTACAGTTTCGTTGAAATTGCTCGAAAAATTGCTGGCATCCGCGCTCCGCGAGCGGGAGATCTTTATCAAATTACCGCGAGCGGAGCACGAAAAGTTCCTAATTGCAGTCTCGCTTATTCTTCCCGCGGAACGCCAGCAAATGGGAGCGCGTTTCGCCTCGCGCGTTGCAAAGACGGCGAGAATTGAACCTGACGCGGCTTTGCGCGCCTTTGTGAACAATTTTGAAACGCTCCTCCACGAGCCAACGGTGGAAACTATCGCATCCTGGCGGTACACGGCTGAAATATTAATACCGATCCATGTGATCCTGTAGCGCGAACCGATGAAAGCCGGACGCTTTCGCGAAAACGATGCTGCAGTTTACACGTCAAACAGTTTGGACAAATCGTACAATAAATGGAAAACACCGCACGTGTCGAGTATCGCGAATCCCGCGGTCCTTTCGCGGCCCAGATCTGGGGAAACTTAGCTTCCACAGAATTTGAAAATATTGTGAAACTGCTTTGGAAACGCGAGACGATCTGCGTGTACGTGCCTATATCGTAACAATAAACGTATTTTATAACTATTACTCGAACTTAGCAAACATTACGCCATTCGATTACAATTTTTCGAAATTTTTATTATTGCCGTTTATTCTTCTCAAAGTAGTCGTTAACTTTTGTTGGAAACATTTTTTTGTCAGATTAGTGTAAATGACTCAAAAATCGACCGTTAAAGGGAACGTCCTGTAAAACGTAAAAGTAAACAACAAAATAAACATGGAAGACAGCATAAGTAATAATAGTTGATATGCTCATAGGATAGAGGATGAAATGCCCTTTAAAATGGGCGTTCAAACCAGTCGATAGCGTAATTAGTTCCGAAGATATGAGGATTTTAGTTTCAAGTCGATGCGGTGGCTAGTTCCGGAGATACGAGGCTTCGAAGTTTGTTTACATCGCACGCGAATGAACGTTTACTACGGCCTTGTCAAGGTCGTTGACCAGCACGTGCTCGTAGTAACTAGGTTACTCGGCCACTCGGTCACGAGTCACGTACGAGAAAGAGAGATCCGGCACGACGCGTCAGACGAAGACAGAGATAGTCGAATTAAGAAAAATTATCCCTTTACATAAATTACGATATCTCGAAAACGGAAAGTCGGATCGCCAAAAACCAAAAACCGTTTTAAAGGGGAAGGTTTACTGCTTCCAACGATGGCTCAATAATGGATAAACCACTGGTAATTTCGAAACTGTACGCGTCTAAAGTTTTACTACTTTTAATACGCGTTAATAGGCTTTCGTAAGACGAAGAGCGGATTTTTAAAAATTACCTTTTCACATAAATTACGATGTCTCGAAAACGGAAAGTCGGAGCGCGAAAAACAAAAAACTATTGTAAAGAGGAGGCCTTGCTGCTCCTAACAGTGGCTTAATCATCGATAAAGCACTAATAGCTTCGGAACTGTACGCGTCTAAAGTTTTACTACTTTTAATACGCGTTATTGTACTGTTTATTAAAATATTAGAACTTGTAACTAAATTATTCGGATAGTTTTGTGCTGGCTTGCTGTATAGAGGAAGGGAATAAGCAAGTTATGTTTGTAAACGGAACTTAGTGCTTTCGGAGATTATTAATAGAACGAAAAATAGTTGTCTATGGTCCATCGTTTTTTCTAAAAAAACTCGAGGGTTCCGACTACTTTATGCAGATTTAGCTACATATGCATGTAGATGCTCCGTGTTAGACACTGTCCTAATCCCGGATGCATGCGAGCATATAAATAGGAAATTTGGCCGCCGGAAGACGTCAGAATCTTCCCATAAACGATCTTATCAGACGCGCGGCGAGGAACGCAGTTACACGCGTCGTCCGCGCACCGCTGTTCGACGCTATATCAGATTTAACTGAAGATTCTAGGGTTTGCTGACCTCTTTTCAACAGTTCCTCGAGCATCGCTTCGCTACTACGTCGTGTGTCGGAAGAATATAAATAGCGAATTTCGCGTTTTGAAACGTTTTCGCAGAAAACGCCGTTAGCATAATGCTTCCCGACGCTACGTACGAGATGCAAGGCAAACCGTGCCGGAAGGCGAGCTCCCCGGGCTTCGTGGAACAGAGGTTTACACTGCGCTGTTTTCGAACCGGCTGAAATCTCGATCATGCATCAACGTAACGCCAACGATGTTATCGATGGCTGTTCGGTTTAGTGTGAACAGGAAAAGTCATTCCTAGAAAATACTGGACGAGGAAAAGGGAACCAACTTTGCCAGGGATTACGTGTGTTTCTTCGCTGCTGAGAATGGAAGTTCACCCACTTCGGTGGCGTCTATGGTCGGTAGAATATTTAATTCTTTGATCGATTTTAACTTCAACGCATGAATTTTACTTCAGAGATTAAAAGAGTTCCCCTTATATTCTCTACCTCGTAAGATAAAATATTGCACAATCGTGGAAATAATCGTATGAAATTTTACCGTGTATAACGCTGTATATGTATGCATGTATCAAACCGTGGAATGGGAAAACGTGTTTGATCCTCGCTGGAAGCCTTCCTTCGTTTGTGTACAGAGTTTAAAGTCTAGGGAGAATATAGTTAAAAACTTTTAAATACTTACAATTAAACGTAGATAAAGATAAGTACTTGCATTACAAGATAAACGATTGATTCTACTTTATGTGCATTTATAGAAGTTAATAATACGGAATCGAGATATGATAGATCACATAATTCTGTAAAATCAACATGGAATACGTGAATATGCGAGATTAAGATTTCATCAGAATGCACAGCTTATTTTATACTCACAAAAAATTGTCTCTACGCCATTCCGACGAAACCAATATGCTTTATTATCCAGGACTTACCTGAAAGAAGAAAAAAGTACGTGTTATTCGCTGAAATTATATAGCAGGCTGTACTTTTATGTGTTCCTTATCGCCCAAGTTAAACCTTGACAAAAATTAAGCATATTCCAATTCTTGTTTAATTATAGAGAGACAGAGAAGTATAGAGCGAGAGCATAATTAGCAAGAGAGTACCTTTTTCTATATTAATATTTCCGGGAATTTAACGTACACGCTTCAATGCTCTGCACTTACCCTTCTAATTAATTATATTAACGAATTGAATAAATCATAATGAAATATAAGAGAAATTACACGATCCGAGAACAATGTATCATTTTTCCAACGAAAATGAAAATTCCGCGAATCGACTCTTTCGCGAACACGCTAGAAAGAGTAGGACGAAACTTCGCAACAAATACAATTTTTAATTGAATCGACTAATAGAAAGATTCTTTTTTTTTTCAATCCAACGATCGCAGTTTGCCCCAGTTCTTTGATTTAGTCCACAGAGACCGCAATTTCTCTCGACTCTTTACCGAAACGTATTCAATTCGACGCTATTTCGCCATTTATTGCTTTCAAACTTATTGTCAACAAAGTATCCGCCGACCTTATTACAGTCAAAATACCGCGGTCTCGGTGCTTCCGGCGAAAAATTAAATGAAAGAAAGTTTTCTCTATCTTTCGTTCGGCCATATCGATGTAAAGCCGTCGAGTAATTAGAGTGTGGAGCTCGTTATTTCTTGCTTTCACCGGCGAACTTCGTTCGCAACGCGGACATTTCTTGGTCGTGTGGCGACAGTACGTTGACAGCGGCTTTTGTGCATTCTGCAGCTTGTGCATACAATGCACTCTGTCAACCTTTCGGTTACAACGATATTCCTTACTGTAAACCCTTTACAATTCAAGCCTTAGATACTTTACAAAGACTACGGATCCGACCTTTAAATCGTTCCAACGTCGGCGAGGACTTGCGAATATAGTTTAAAATTTCTATGCAAGACCACAGAACAGCGCGTATTCGAATAATCAAAAACAGTCGAAAAATTAGACGTTGCGATTATAAACCGAGCAACAGCAGCCGGTGAGAGAAAGATTGTACACGAACAGGAAAGATGGAGTACTAAAACAGAGTAACGGTACATCCATGAAATATTGCACAAATGGTTTAATATATCATCTTCGCCGTATCAGCGTTGTTTCACCGCGATTCAACGCTAACAATAATTTTTATTCTCATTTCCTGTCAAGTCGTGGTCTCAGAATTCTCTCTTTCCATTGAATGCTTCCGTTGTGGTTATTTTTACTTTGCAATACTTTTAACGTTATACGGTCGTGTTATACCCTCTGCATGATTTTTTGATGCTCAGTAATGGCGGTGCTTTTTTATTTTTTCCCGAGAACGCATTACGGACGAGTACGCCGAGCACTGTGAAATGAATAAATTATGAAAAATACAAACGCATTATGTATAAATTTCAATTAAAACTTTGCCCCGTTTATACCGACAAACATTATTTAATTACGAAATGTATAATCTGCTTCTATTATTCGTATCCAACTGTTGGAAACTTTTCTACGCAAGAACAGTACTTTCGTACATATTAGTTGGACATTCGTAAATGATTCGGCTGTTAACGCATTATTTTTCTGTAGTTTCCTGAAAGATTTAACTAGGGCTCTAGTGCAGCCAGAAATAGATATTCAAGCTGAACTTATTAATATTTCCACAAACCTTACATCCGTCGTACATATTGAACGTCAAATATTGATCACATAAATACAAATATAGCCGCTGTAACATCTTCCGGAAAAGAAGGCAGAGGCTGTTGAAAAATATTCACGACGACGGTTATGCAAAGAATCGGAATATCGAATCATAGTATCGTAGTGTAATACACTCGTACATACAACGTTGAATTGTTCTTCGGCAAAAGACCACCTTTGTAAACCTCGTTAAACTATTTCTTTCTTTTTTTTCTAATATTTCATTTATAAATCTAACGCGGAGTACGAGCCATTCCGACCACGATTCAAAATGTACGAACTGGGGGTTCAGGTAGGGAAGAAAATTTCTCGAGGTAGAACGAACCTCCAAGAAATCCGCAAGAACCGAAGTAATGATTTTCTCGCGATACACGGGAGACACAGAAATCCCGTTATCAATTCGCCAATAGTTTCTCGCACGAATGGCCGACAGTTCACCGTAGATACTCTTTGACTGGAAATAAGGGCATCTCGGAGCACGCATATTGATGTTCGTAAGCACAATGTATCTCTCTCTCATCCCTTGCGATATGAATAATGCATAGGCGTGACTCTTATACCGTCAAAGTGGTGCGAACGAAGTTCGAACAGCGGTGCCGCTACCAAGTTTCCGTTTCAGATATTTCAAGCCAACAAGTGTACCGGGCGAGTCGGTGTGCGCCTCGTATTATCGAGCCGCGGTGTAATAACGAAATGCAACTGCACTTTGTGCCTTACGAAAATAACGTTCGCGGTGCAACGCTCTGAAAAAAGATATGCTGGGGACTTCCTTCTTTTTTCTCTCCTTGCCTGAAAACGTCCGCGGGAACGAACGCGCGCCAGAGCGCCGACGAATCAAACGAAAAGTAAGTAATTCTGGGATAATCTTCGTAATGAAAAGCAATCTCGGTAATGGAAGAAAATTTCAACAAATTCAAGTATCCGTTAAATTCGTTTATTTTTTTTTCACCTTTTATCCGTGTCCCCTAGCCCTTTTTATCTCTCGCTGTTGGGTCTGTGAACGCTCGACCCGATTTATCGAAACGACGAGAGGACGTTACGATCTTTACCGAACACGTGCCAAAGCAGTCAACCCTAACGGGAGTTTATAAATCGTTGAATCAAACGTACGGTGTGTTTTAAAAGAAATTCTAAGGGTAAATTGACGTTACGACGGTCGTTCATGAACCGAGACACTCGCGATGGAGTCATTAGTCCCACTTTGAAAACTGACTCGTATACACGAGTTCCAATTTAGCTTGGCATTAGCATCATTAATCCAACTTTGTTTCCGCGCACGGTAACTTAGTTCCATCTTAATTGTACACAGCGTCATTGTTCGTGCAAGACAGCACGCGGTTCTAACGACGCCTGGCGTTGTTACAACTACAATCTGTTAGGACATATCGAAATGTTCTGCTCTTATTGTCAGCTGGGAATATTCACGAATCGATCAATTTATTACGGTGGAAGATGAAAGTCCTGCAGATCCTAATTATTCAAACGTTGCTAAAGACATTTGAAACGTGACAATTTCCATTGTTTCTCAGTAAGGGTTTGAATTTTTGTCGGAGATGCTTAATAATATTCAAAATATCGCCAGAATTTGAACGAATATTGAAAACTTTAACAGGAACTCTCGTTTATTTCGATCCTGTGAAAATTGATATTGCGTCCTCCGCGCGCGAATCGAAAGAGATACAATATCGGAAAATATAAAGCGACGCGGAAGTAATACAGGGTAGATGATCAAGGAGAAACGAGGCAAAATGTGTACGACGGCACGTTAAATCGCATCGAAGCACGTTATTCGAAAGGTAAATAGTGGCAACGTACACTTTTCTCGACGCGGAGAAATTGCAAAACGGAGCAGCTGACTAAGATACAGGAGACGGATTTAAGGTAGCAATTTTCCCTTTTTGCTGGCGTATACCTCGTTCGCGTTTAATAATACGATGGCTTACTCGTACTTTCCCGCCCAAATGCTCCTCCGCCTCTGCAGACTATCCCGAAGAAGTTACCCAGGTAACCTGACTTTCGGAAACTCTTCGTGAATGAATTACGCGAAACGATATAGCCAAGAATGCTGTGTACACGACCGTCCAAAAGTTTCGTAACACCTAACTTATTGTTGATGCTAACGTTATATCCGTGACAATTAAACACCACTATTCGGCAATTGGATATTTCGTATTTTTCAAATATTATCGAAAATAATATTAAATAATATTCGAGAGACATACTAGTGGTCACAATATAAAATTTAATTATAATTATTATTTCTAATTTATTAAATAAATAATTTTTATTAAATTTTAAAGATATATGAAAATTTCTCTATTATTAAATAGGATTTTTTAATCATATCAGATTATTTCATAATAATTTCGTTGCACAACTGTCTCTGTATATTAATTGTAGAATTTATATTAACACATGCTAAAAATATTTGCTGTGCGTATATTTGAGTGCGGTATTGTTTGCAAATAAGGCTCTGTTTGCGAAATAATTGGACGCACTAACTCTGCGGGAGTTGTGTAACATTCGTTTCGAACTAAATAATTTGTCTCTGGAGAGGGTGACCATAAGTCGCCCGGTCGCCGATCAACGTCCCTAATCTCAATCCCATAACGTCGGTTTCATTAAATTTCCCCGGACAGCGCTTTCCATCACTGTCGATTTCATTAAATCCACGAGGCTGGCCGAATACGTTTAGCGGCGGTTTGCGGCGTGTTTCTGTTCCTTCGAGCTGCCCTCGCTTGAAAAATACGAGCTCGCCGGGGAAACATGCCGGTCTCGTAATTAACCAGCCGGAAAGATTAAAGAGGTTGGAAAGCCCTTTTCCCTTGTTCCTTTGTGGCGTGGCTACAGGACGCTGCCTCTTATTCAGGTTTCCCCGGCGCCGATGCCACGGCGAACACGAGTCCTACCCTAACGCCGCGATTTTGATGAATCTGTTCACGCCTAGAATTCGATATTTCACACGCGTCCACCGCCAAATTGATCTAGCGTGGCTGTTAAAGAAGGGCTGACGATTTTGCATCGAACGTACACGATGAAAACATTTATTTCGATAACAGGCACTATTTGAAAAATTGTGTCTTTGACGAGTGAAAAATAGAGTAACATAATATATACGCTATGTATTCGCATTTCAAGACAAAAGCTTCTTTCCTCCTGTCAAACGAGCAACGAGAGACGGATGGAAAGTCGGTTGTCAATCGCACTTTCAGGAAGTTCATGCGGAAGCCATTTTCTTTCTTTCTGATCTTTCCCGTAGCTTCCGAGCTTCGTGAAACTGCTGATTGATTAACTTTAAGACGTTTTGGAAGCTCGCGAGTCGTTTGCGCAGAAACTTCGTCGAGGAAACTTTTTGGTCGTCCACAGAGTGGCTCTTCGTTTACATTAAAATCTTGCATTTTTAATATAACGTGTTATAAATTTAAAAACTGTTTCCCTCGGAAGGTCGGTGCGTCGAGGCGTCGTGGTTCGATAGTAGTCTTGTGAAATTAAACAGGTTCAACATTGCACGAACGTTCGATGGTAGCTATTGTGCTGCTCTTATTGTTTCCTGCGACGCTCGCGAGATATGTACAGCGAACGCAAAGGTACGGTAAAGTAGTAGCAAATAGGAAACGGTATAAGAAAAGAAGCGCAATTTGGAATCTCTCTTCGTTCGCATCACAGCCGATTTCACGGGTCAATTTACTCAAATGCCTGTTCTCGTATCCCGGCTTCAACCTTTTTCCCCGCGTGTATACCTTCATCCACCCTCTTGCGAGAACGCACGCAATTTCCTGTAATATCAAGCAACATAGTAAAACGTAACATAGATTAAAGCTAAACAGAAAACTAACCATAATATATCCGGGAAAAAGTATCACTCAATGGCTAATTAATAGCTACGAATATCGTCCTTTTATTTAACACCATCGACCGTAAACAGAACGTTACGAGAAACTGCAACTATTTATGGCGTAGGAATTTTACAAAAATCGAAACAATTAAAACCGCCTAACAGGCAACGAAATATTTTTCAATTCTGTTTTTTTTTCCAATTTCCAATCAACGAGAGTGTTAAATAATTGTTCGAAGTCAGCGTTCGCAGAATATTTGCCAGTGAATCAATATTTCGAAACAATTTTGCACTGCGCGTTTCGATTGATTTCCCCGTCCGTGTATCGCCTAAGAAGAAACACGCGAAAAATAAACTGTGCCTACGCACGTTCGTTGCGCGCTTCTGATCAAAAAGTAGCGCCTGGCTGCCCAGGGGGTTTCGAGACAGTCGCTAAAGAGGCAAAAACAACCCGGAGTCGTTGCCAATATTGTTTCACGGGAGCTTCGCGGAAAGCACTTGCAAAGTTGTCAGACACTTTTGCAATATTTGGCTAACGGAAGGAAACTGCTCTCTCGAGTTTGCCATCTGTTTCTCATTGCAAATTTCAGTAGGAACTGCTAACAATGCTCCGTTTCGTTCAAGGGGAAGTCCCGCGTCTTGTTTTCTTGGATCACGCTTTTATCGCAGAGTACTTCTAAATGTATTCGTTCCGAGTTCAACGTTCCAGATACACAAGGACTTTCAAATTTTACGGATAAACTTCGGATGTGTACATAAGCCCCGAGAAAATACGAGGAAAAATGTGTATGGACACAGATACAAAACAGGGACGGAGTACCTTTTATTTGAAATGTCGATAGCAAACGAGAGCGATAAATAATTCCTCCGGCGAAAATAACGAACAGATTTATTGGATATAGAGATCCGTGAAAATAAATTTCCAAATTTTATTTGACAGATAAATTACTTTCGAATGATTTATTTTATTACGTTAAATAAGAATACGAAATTACAGACAATAAAATAATTCATTGATTTTGTAAAAAGAGGAGAATCTTTAAGAGAAGAAGAGGATTGCAACGAATAAATATACTTTTTTGATTTAATTATCGTGTTCCAGATTTTTGGCTATGGCTGATATCGCAGTTAATTCATAGACCTTATCTTGTTACGTTTCTGCAACGTCAATTCCAGAATCTATTTGTGGGTTTGCGAAATCACACAAGAGATAGAATTAGGATAGAAACTAAATGGTGCGATGTAGGTATCAATAGCCTTAAGTGATCAGTTGAATTTGATCCGAATTTAGCCCTTGCATTTCGCCTCGAGCATCAAAACTCGATTTAGTACGTTCGTGCATTTTGAAGTTGTTTACCTTTTCAATAAACGATCGATCGATCGATTCGCAGGAAAAGCGACACGGTTGAAAAAATATCTAGGAAGATATCAGAACGGTTAAGTGTGCAAGTTTATTCCTCTTTAAAAAGCGACGGGACCTTTTTGGTTACCTGACAGATTATCGAATAAATAATCGACTTCTCTATCGATCACAGGTACGAGCAAAGGTTTACACGACCCAGTAACCGACATCCCAAACAACATTAATCCAGAAAAGTTTAAATCGACTCTTTTTGCGCCCGATCGTCGCGGTGGAAGACGGAGGAAAAGAAAACCAATGATTTAATACATTGCTTATCTTTCACGGCAGAACCGACAAAAGCGCGAAACTTTTCTTAACGCCAAAACCAAGCAATGGCCACGATATTTATTGTCCAACTTCTTTCATTCGACGGAGTTCCATTTTGCGACTCACAATCGCAAGTTATAATTTTAATGTCGTTTAGCGCTCGATCGATCGTAATAGAGGGAATCGAAAACTTTGAAAATCTTTTAAAGAAACACCCATCGGAACAAACATTACGTTATACCCACAAAATAAATTTAACGCGCTCGTGTGCAGCAAAAACTGATCGATATCGTGTATTGAAAAATTAATGAAAACGTCGGCTGGATTCCTTCGCAACAAAATATTACGGCGTACAAAAGGCCACTGAGGCGTCTTTGTCGAGCGTGCGCATAACCGATTTTTCAAACTGATTTCTCCGGTAGCGAGGAAACCACGCGTGAAAAAATTTTGTCCCATAACTTTTCGAATCAAAAATCGTAATTATAAGAGTCGAATAAAAAACAATGTTCCATATACTGTGCAGAGATTAGAAGTTGTCGATGAATCGAATTAGATCTTAATGACTTGAAATTTCTACACGGTGGAGTGTATTGTTTATCATGGTGCATATTTTATTGGAAGAAGATTAAATTTTTCAACGTTACGGTTTTACTTTTGACGGACGAAGACGGTAATTGGATGCGATACGATCTGGAACGGCAGTGGTTAATTTGATTTTGGTGGAGAACGCTTTGAAAAAAAAAAAAAAAAAAACGCTAAAAAGTCGACGACGAGACAAAGGTAGGGAAAAATGAAACGCGCGATTCACTAAAGCGACCGAAATAAAGGCTGACGCTTTTTTCCCCCAACCTCGGTGAAAATATTCCGAGCGAGGTATCTTAACTAGCGAAACACGGAGTACAGGATTAATTGCGGCTTTCATTATCGGCGTTCCACTGACAAAGCTAGACACGCGCGTTACGTTTGTGCCACAGACAGCAGTATATGTTTTGTGGCAGTAAAATAAGCCGCTGTTCCAAGTCAAAGGCTGCGGTTTGTGGTTCTCTGTAAAGGAAACCCGCCGTTAAATGCTCGCCGCTGTAACTCGCGAAAATTTCGGTAATTCAGTTTGCCCATTTTTCCCGGACCTGTCTCGCGTCCAGTTATTTGTCCTAAACTATCTAAGTGATCTTCGAACGTTATCGTCTTTACTCAGTTTCTATTTTCCCTGTCTCGGGCGTCGTTCGGAGAATCAATTGATAATATTAGTTATTGTTTGACCTGTGTATATGCGATAGGGACGTTGCTACGATTATCATTCTCGGGTATCGCTTTGTTCCCTAAACAAGATTCTACTCCCGGCGTGGATTAGATTTCACCCAGCATTTCTCCTTCTGCTATTGCAAACTTAGTTCCCGAACTAAGATCAAATTTCGGAAGAAATTCAGCGTGGTGAATACAGTGACGGGCAGGCTGCATTAGCGATTAGAATCTCGCTCGCAGCGCTGTGGACGCCAGCTAATGGATGCAATTTCCAAATAAGCCGCACTGCAGATCGGAATCTTCCTCGCTGGGCAGTGAGTATCACGCGTGCTATGTCATTTTCAATTACCTCGGTGACCCGTTATCCGGTGTTCGTCGTGCTCGAAAAACCCGATACGCCTCGCCTGTCGTTAATTCCTCCTACACTTCTAACACATTTGTTCGCTGAATATTTCGAACGGCCGATCCGTGTACAAAAACATGAAATTTCATTTTTAGGGAAAAAGGTATTTTCATCTCGCGTCAAATAGATTCGAGTTTGCTAGATCCACGGACGTTCCTTCGGAGTGGACAGAGTGCAAAGAGTCAAAAACTGAGGATGGTGTTCGTTAGAGGGTGGTAGGTACCGGGTAACGTCCCGTGGCATGGAAAATCACGTAACGAGAAGCGATTCTTTTCCCGGGGCGTAGCGGCGCTCATCGGCCAGAAGGAAAAATCAAGGCGATCAGCTTAGCTCCGGGGAGGACTCGCTTTGAACTTTAACGAGCGCGCTGGAAGCTTCTCATCCGCCAGCGAATAGACGATAGAGACGGCCTCGACGAAAATTCCCAACGGTCTGGAGGATCGACTGTACCGACGGCTTTCTTTAAGGAGCAAGAAGCTGGCCTCGTAAATTTAATTCCCTGAAAATCGCGCAGCATCGCAGTTTTTTCTTTTTTTCTTTTTTTTTTTTTGCGTCGCAACGAAGCGACCGCGGATGTGACACACATCCGCGAGTGCGGCACGTCGCCTTCCGGGCGCGGCGAGTCGAAGGAACAGCGATAAAGGCTGGCAAAACGAACAAGAACGAGGAGCACTTCGCGTACGCGCCTCTTATCCCTCCCTCCCGCGGTCTCGAAACCTCTTCGCTTCTTTTCGAAACGCGATATTTTCCACTCGACGCGATTCGTGAATTGGGGCAGCGACAAATTGCAGATCGAAAGTTTAAGTTTCAGCGCGGTTTACTACCGTCCTGAACTTGGAAGAAATTAACGCGTCGGTATCGGCCGATCGAGTTACGAACTCTCTCGTCGATTCCTCGCAAAACGGATGCCAATAGTTGCTCGAATTGCGGGGGTGGTTCGACGAGCGACGATGAAAACGCGCGGGAAATACATTTTAGTCAGTCGACGAGAACGACGATCCGGGTTTCCCTAAGATTTCTTTTTTTTTTGTGAGTTTAACTAATTTTTTAATTTAGTCACATTCGAACATTGAAACGCGTGTATATCGTGCATGGTTACTTTTTAAAAGTATTTTGTGCTTTCAACTTTAAGGCGAATAGTTCTTATCTCCTTTGAAGCGTTCGAGTGACGTCGCTGGCCAACACCGAGGCAACCTCTGATCTTTATAAATACTTTACGAAATTCCTTGCTCCTGGCCCAATAATAAGACCCGATACTGCCATAATCTCCAATATCGTGCGGAAAGGTTCGCTAAAAAGTTCTGCTTCCACGTAGGAAAATATTTTCCACAATTTTGAAGGCACGGTGAAGATAAATAACAATTTAATTCAAGAAAATGGGAATATTCGTGAAACGAAAATCTTGCAGCACGTTCTGCATTTTGTCGCCACGCGTTGAAGCGATAATATGGAATACAAGACACGAAAAGCCTTTGTTCCCTGATTTCTGACTCGAGTTTGCTGCGAAATTATACTTTATCTTGGTGTATATATTATGTCGACTTGCTCGCGCAACAGTTTCTCGAAAAATATTCCTTCGCCGGAAGTATTTTGCTGCATCCGAGAAAGCAGCGACAACCCCTTTGAACGTTAAGGTAAAAGAAGAGGGCGAAGCGTTTCCTCGTTTTAAGTGTTTTCGAGCAATTTATTACGCGCACGACCAAAATTACGCGAAAATTTCCGAGAACGTTCTTAAAAAGCGTTTCAGGCAAGTGTACTCGCTTTGACACCGAGTATCGCAACAATTTTTATACAATTTCTGAGACTACAGAAGCATTCTGAAACGCGACAGAGTCTTTTCAAGAACAGAGACGGGACACTGTAGCCTCGCGATCTATTGAATTGTCCAAAATGTTTGCGTCGCTCCGAGGACGGTGATTTCAACGCCTGTTTACTTTGGTAATAAATGTTCAAAGCACCCGAAAGTCAACTCACGTCCCCGAGGCACACTTTAGAGTTACTCTCGGTGTGAGCTGTTTACATTTTTATTGTGTCGTGTAAAATATCGTCCGTGAAATCCTGAACAGAAGCACCGAAAGCACGTTTGATGCACTGGTATCTTCGTACGCTTCGTTTACATTGCTTTATTGTATTTCAGAAGATTCTTCGTACTTTACTGTGCGAACTTTTGATTCAATGTAATCATACTCGCTATACTTTCCTTGGTAAATGTATTCTTGGAAGTAATCTGAATTTACTTTCGTGTCTAATTAGTAAATTGATCAAGGTTTAACTCGATCGTTTCCTACGAATTTCTCGTCGACGATTGATTACTAATTGACGAGTAACGATTGCCGAGGCAATATGATTGATCCATGTTTGTCGCTGTCTTCTGCATAATAGAAGAATTCTCTGGAACGTCGACTCCATGTTTGACAGCTGTAGCTACCGATAACAGTATTCTATGAATCAATAGAAAGTAACGCGCGTAAAAAATAGATTACTAAATCCTGAAATACAGGATCGATCGTTGATATCGTTCTACCCAGAAATAGAACAAGCGACCATTATGATACAAAGAATACGAGACAGTTTTAAAGAATGGAATACAAAATAGGAATAATCCTATAATATTAATGATTGGTACTCTAAAATTTACCAGTCGCCATCATCTAAATATCCTTGATCGCAACAAGCAATAAAAAAAATTTGAAATAAGCGAGTATAAAGAATTGTAACGGATCGACAACACAGAATGAAGAAAGGAAATATCCTTTCATCCGAAACTTGCTACTCGTCGGTCGAGCTGGCTAATAACCGATCGCAAGAGGCATCCGATATTAGGAAAGCGATCCTCTTGAATAGACGATTAGGCGCAAAACTTGCGAGAAACAGGTGTGGCTACGAATCCTCCATCGACGATCGACTGCACTTGAAACTCCTCCGCCTCGCTACCAAGAGGATTCTCATCATCATCACGAAGATCCCATTTCCCGCAGGTTTCATACTTAGCCATCTCTTCCAGTAGTTTTGCCTGTCTAATATCGAATATCTCCAAATTTAAAGCCTATACCTAGATGTATCCTTACTGATGAGTTCACTGGCATGTTTCATCCTCATTCCTACATCTTCTCCAGGCTGTAACATACTTCAGCATTTGCTATTCGAAAATACTAAGACTACGGAAAACCAATATCGACGATTTAAACGTCTCGAAACTTTACTGTTCACTGTTCCTCCAACTCTACGATTAAAATAATATTATGCAAGATTAAACTCTGTTAATTTTAATAGAAATGGAAGACTCTTTTGCTCCAAGTCTTTTTTACTCGGAGCATAGCAAGCTTCGAAAACGCGCCGGCGGCAATTTTCGTCAGCGAGAAACTCGCGCGAGGATTCATTGGGTCAATAAATAACCGTCTCTCATTACTCTTCGCCGTTCGAGTTATTCGCACGGTCGCTCTTTCCGACTGCAGGAACGCTGCGTGTCGCGGATGTTTCGGTCGACGAGAAAACGACGATCGCGTTTTATAAAGCGCGCCGTTAGCATTCTTTCCGCCGTATCCCGAATTTTTGTGGGTCATCTCTCGAGGCAACCGTCCGCGACGAGAGGCCGCGCGAAAACCAAAACGGAGCGTTCCGCGGATGCCGGGTTAACGACGAATCGATGGCGAAGACGGAATTGAATTTTTTCTCCACGCATGATGGATGCGCCGCTGGAAACGCGCGGCAGGAAATTCCTCGGGGAAGATAAATATTTGCGAAATTTCCTGATACCGTGCTTGAATTTAAACGCTCGGGAAAATCTGTACCTCGGCTTACACGCACGCCCCTCGCGCCTTTACCCAGCTCTTCATCTTCGTTTCGTCGTGACATTAGCATGTTGCGAGCAGTAGCTTTCAAAAGATGATATATTCAAAATTGTATACAGAAAAAAATTGAAAATGAGGGCAACCGCGAGCCCCGCTCGTCTTAACGCAGACACTTGATCCCACCCCTTTCGTATTTTATGCTGGATGAGCATCGCCGAGCCTACGTTTATTTATTTACTTAGTTTTAATTAACAGCTTTATTCGTGGTATCGAAAACTAAAGACGCAAAAATTTTTTTCGAATGCAGGAGGTGTTGCATATTTTATCTTCGTAAAGAACAATTTGTTTCCTCGTTTGAAATCGACACTTGCAAAGATTTAGATGGGACGCGAGTACAATTTGCTCCATTGAAGTGGAAAGAAATTAAACGGATACGTAGGTGACGTTGAGGCATGGTTGTTGCAGATGAATCAACAGTGACGAAGAATCCATCTCTGCTGCATATTCAGCCAGCCAGAACGCTGGAACACGGGAGTAATGTGCTCGAGTTTACGAGAGCATTATGAATAGTGAAGACCCCAATTTTAGATATGCTGAACAAGAGAGGATAGTCGAGAAGATAGACGACGACCATAAACCACATCGTAGTGATCAAACACGGAAACTACCGAGGGCTGAGGAGGGATGTGTTTAAAAAGAGGGCTGATAAAATGAAAAATGCAAAACGACGAACAACATTCATGGTGATCGCTGTCACAGACTCTGGCTGGTAGTATTAATATTTCTAGGGCAGCGGCGAGGAGGCGTTTTGTTAGAATTTCGAGGAACGCGTATCGTTCAATCAGCGAACGTTAACCGGGCAGACCCGCAGCAAATCGTTCGATTTTGAAGGTGACAAACGGGGCGTCCCGACGTCCGCCAGCAACATTGACCGATCGTTTTATTAACCTGATCTGCCGCGAAGTAATAGTCATTTTTCCACGGCCGAGAATTAAGGCGAGAGCGGCCCGGCACAGCGAGATGTAGCTATCCGAGGACCTCGATCCATTATCCTTCGGTTGACAGGGCAAACAGCGACGTCGTCTCGATGACGGCCAATGCATTTCAAATAGAGGCGTTCACGTTGCCTCTGCGCAGCATCCACGGATACCAAGGGGAGGAAAAAGCGACAGGGGAGGCTCCCACCGCGAGAAAGAAGCGAATAAAGCCAGAAAGAACGAGCAAGGGGACGTTAAGGGCCTCGAGTTCACGGTATGGCGTAAACACTGGTATTCGTTACGGAAACCACCCTTCGACGATGTTCAACTTTCGGTCAGAAATATTTTATCTCCCCTTGTTAAGGTAGCTTGTACGATAAATTTATTCGTGAGCCTGTGGAAATTACAGACTACAAAGAAATGTTTACCACGGATTGCGATACCGGTAGCCGTGTACGATGGTATTCATTAGCGAACCGGTTGCAAAAAGACGTAGACTATTAATTTCAATTACAGCCGTAGCTCCTTCCACTCGTGACCTGAGAGTACGTGATTCTTTAACTTAATTGTCCTCGAGATTTCCGTGCGATCTTCATTATTTACCTTCAAACGAAACGACTGCGACACCAATTTCGGTTCAACGTCCACTTTATTTACTTCGTAGATGCAAATATCAAAGAGTAACTAAAGAGTTCTATTTTCAGTTTAACATTGATATAGATTGAGATGATATTTTGTAGTATTAAATTCGGTACGGTTATGGACGATAAATATATTTTACACGTTTACGAGACGAGTCTAACATATTACAGATCGATATTTAATCGACGTATCGATACGTTCGCATCGCTACGGTGTCGATATTTTACCAATAACTGCACCGTTAAGCCTATCTGCAAACGAAAACAGTTGAAAATTTATACGACGGACGATATTTTGCGTCGAACCGCATTTCCGTTTTATTTTCGTCGCGATCTAAATTAACGATTACCGCGAGCGACGCGACCTACGCGACAAGAATAATTCCATATTTTTCGTCAGATTAAATTGGAAACAATACCGACAGAGATAACCGCTAAATCTACCGAGCGCGGCAAATTAAATAAATTTCACTAAATGTATTCGATGATCTAGAAAATGATTCGCATATTTACCACCCCTGAATTATTAACGGATCTATATCGAACGAGCGGTCGTTTCGGTAACGCGAATTTTCTACCGCGGACGAGATCAACGCGCCCTGGCTTTATCCGCCCCGATACGTTTATTTAATCGCGAAACTTCAATTTCTCGAGGAATGCAATTTCCGAAGTGCAATCACATTTTCTTTGACGCGCGACGCTTATCCTAAAAAGATTACGGAACGAAGCTGAAGCACTCGCGACAGCATCCACTCTCTGCAATATCGAAAGCTCGTGGAAATTCAAGAAAAGGGAAATTCCCGGCGACGGATCACCTTTTCTCTCAACGGGGAGGGAACGAGCTACGGATTAGGTGGCGAAGCGGTGTCGTGAGTGACAGAGGGTCGGCAGAAGATTAACCCTTAGCGGGCCTTTATTTTCTCTACGCGACGGCAACATCTAAGACTGTTCTTTGGTACTAAGTCTGAGGCGATCCGTCGAAACCTAGGCACGCGTGACCCGAATGCGCCACTCGAGTTTCCCGGCAAATTTCGTGCTTTCACCGAAGATCTTACGCTTCGAAACCTATACCTTTCCCTCCCCCCATTCCAGCCAGGGGCTGGAAAATATTCGAATAATTTAATATTCGAAAACCCTCACCAATAGGAACGACTTTTATTATTGTTTCGTTGAAAAAGTTGAGATCTTGAAACGTGTTTCTGTTGCTTGATTCGCATTGTATTAATTATTGTTGAAATAATTGTTTTAAGCTCTCTGTAGCGCTCTGAATAGGAACGAATATTACGCACAATGGAATCCAATGAAATACAAGAGGTTCGTAAATAAGGCTGAAAAATATAAAATACTCGACAGCCGGGCACGGGATAAACCGAGACAAAAGTTGAAGGGGGATTATTTAATACCAGAATGAAATGCGAAATAACAACCTTTGAAATATTTTACATTTAGGAATGTAATTGGAATTTTTATGGAAGTTCGTGTAATTTTAAACCAATTTAATTTGAAAAAAACAAGCTGTCTTTGCGTCGAAAGAGGCCGACAAATCGAACTTGAAACATTATTATTACACGAGTTCCGGGTGATATCGATTGTGCCTATTAAATGATCAAGGTTGAATTACGTTGCAAATGTAGCGAGGTCCTATAACGCGGAAGCGCGTCTATAGCATTTCCGAATTGTTGCTCAAAAACATTATTACTGTTTCTGGCCAGAAATTATATAACTCGTGGTACAATTCATACCCGAGAGTTCGTTTTACCATTTCCTTCCTATTATATCACTCATTAAATGTTGCTGCACAACTAAATCCCGTAATAACAGGATGGTGCCAATCATAATCGACAAACAGGAATAATAGCAACAACGGGAATAATAATATTCTCGAGCAGCAATTAAATCACCACAATGCTCAGTTTTCACGACTCGTATAACGTGTACATTTATTATAAATATTTATTTTCATGAAAGCTGAAAAATAACGTAGGTTATTAAATTATAATAAACTCTCGCTTTCTTATTAAACGTACATACATAACGTACAATCGAATATATTCGAATGCACCTGTGCACAGTTTCTTGCAAACTCGATTAACAGTGATTATGAAATTACAAGTTGGAAAATTGTAGACTCGGGAAAATTTTAATACGCAATGTAGTCGTAATCTACTTCTGACTTCTCATTAAGCTAATATTTCAGATAACTCTAACTTCCTCTTCGTCCGCAGACACAGTGTCGCTCACACCCGCAAACACTATGTCATCCGTGGAGTAGGAAGCATTATCCTAGCCTTCGTGTCATCCACCCGAAACTTCCTAAACTTTGCCCTATCCCATCGCCCTCTCTCTTACTTCCAAAATCCTTGAAACCCATGACATTCAAACTCCGAGCGACTACCACTTCATTCTGGATCAACATCCGACCGGTGTATCTTTACCAGTCGTCGTTCGTTATTAGTTCCAGTTTCGAATTCTCCTCAGACCGCTTGAAATTTGCGCCAACCTTTGCACAATAATTTCTATATAAATATCGAGCATTTAATTATGCATAGTCGGTTTGACTGATCGCTAAAATATTTAGATAGTCTTATATAAAAAAAAAATCAAAAATCGATTTCTGAAACCGTGTTATCAAATTCTAAATGAAATTGCGTGCAAATGAGAGTACGGATAAATTGATTAGAAGGAAGATGAGGATAATCTATACAAGGTGTCCTCGTGTACGATTTCTAAGAAAGCTTGTTGGCGACACGTATTAATTTTGAAATTGGGGTACGCTTCTAATTTAATCGTAGTCGTATAGAAGACGACCCAGTTGTGGCAATAAACTAAATTACGGTTACGGATAGCACAATGACAGTACTTGTAATTCTGTCCTTGCCAGATAATTTCTTGGAGGAATATATGACACCAGCGTATGCAGTCATAATCTACTTTGCTTCTATAGCAGTAATAGGGATGATCTATGTACAATTTAATATTAAAAATTGCTAATCTTTTTGCACAAGTATCTGTGTTCGTGTATGCTTTCTGTCTACGTGCAATACGCGCGATATAGTAACGAATCCCTCCAATTTCTCAAATATTACCATTTTAATGTGTGAAATATTCATGAAATTTGATGCCGATTTGATGGTATTCCGATAAACAATGGCTCCTCTGTACAAATTATGAAGCAAAATATATTCCAACGTACACGTACAATGTTGTTTCGAGAAATTAAAAACAAAATTTCGATATACCTCTCAACTACCAAAAACATATCAAATCACCTAAAAAAAATCGCAGCAAGAAACCAGAAAACCAGTAAATAGTTAAAATATTACGGTTTGTGGTAAACTAGGCCCTCAAGTACAGGAATCCTCGCATCGTGATTAGAGAAGGCGACATTCGACGACATTATTAACGTTTCCCGTTTCGGTTTCTATCGATGACCTCGAGATCGGAGCATCAGTCACGCAAGATGTTCTCCATCAGTCTGTCAAACGGATTAGCAGACGTCCATAGATTCGTAGACGAACGTTGTACGCGCGAGGCGAGGACCGACCAGCATCCATAGCGGCTGACGATGGAAATTAACGCGTAAGCTGAAATTACGAGGAACCGTATAATGAATCCGTTAACACTCAATAAATGGATTAGCCGGTATCGGGGGATGGGCGTAATGCGAGGGCACTGCTAATCAAACTTGCGGCATTAGTCGCAGCGTGATTAGGCGCGTTATCCGACCTCGGAGCAACCCGGCGCTCTAACTCAAACATCGGCACGCTAAGTGAGCCAAGACGTTAGATTGTATTACGACGTTCACGGTAATTAATATCGCTCGCAAATCGTGCGCGTCGACGCTCCCGCCGATTGCCCGACGACCCGTGGCATTTTCGGAAGGGCAACCGTTTAACGAGCCAGCTTCCGATATCGGATCCTTCGCCGCCATCGCGAACTTCCTCGGCACCCACAGCCGAGACGTTACTTCTGGAACGCGTTCCGAGAAGGAAATATCGGGTTTCTTGATGGATTCCGCGCGAATGTCGAGAACCATCGATCGAGACCCCCGAACCCTGCTGAGAATATTGAGACGACGACGTTACCGCTGACACGGAGTTTGGCTTATTTAGCATAGACCAGACAACCTGACATCGAATAGATGCCCCACTTTGCCACCATACACTCGCCTCTTCCCGATGACAAAGGAAGCTCGTTTATTTATTTACGGGTCGCACCCCTCGATTAACCGTAATCAAGCTTCTCAGATGTTAACGGTATTCCCTATAGATTCAACGAACGTCCGATAGAGTAACATTTTTGTTACAATAATATTTGCATCGTTCGAGAAAGAAATATTGCACAAATTTTTTGCGATTCTCCCGTGACGTGGTGTCGCAAAAAATTAAAAAAGCACGGAAAAATCGGAACGCAAATGAAAGAGTTAAGAGCTAAAATAAACCAAGAATACCTATTCACCTAAGTAATATTATTGATGATATGTAGGGTGGAAAAATCTATAATTATGAAACCTTTACTTTTTCGTCTGTTTGGTTTTCCGCAACAGTGTTCTCGCCCGGGATATCGCAACCTTTCCCGTTTTCGAGTATATATTTTTGTTATTCTAAAAACGAGCGCTTTTTTGGAACACGTTTTGTTTCTATCCAGCGAACATAAAAACAAAGTTACGAAAATATACTAAGCTCACCTATACATATATAAAAAGTGTCAACGTATTATTAATACAACGTTACCCTTTAAGAGTTGTATATATTCATGACCCACATCCACTCCGTGTGTCTGGAATTTTTTGATAAGGGACACGACGGAATTCTGCCTTTAACTACGACCCTTCTATTGTTTCGTATTCCTCGTCTGGTATCTACCTACCGAATTAAGGATTCTTTTGTTTCTGCGTCGCCTTCGAATCGAAAAGGGTGTCGAGAAGTTCGGATCCGAGCGTTGTTAGTGCTTCCCTCCACGACTCGAAAATCCGAAGGGAGCGTTCAACGACTTCTGCGCGACTGGCTAACGACGACGTGTTCGCTCGAGGCGCGTTTTCATTTTGGAAAACAACACGATCCGCGGGAACAAAGTTTCTGGACCGAGCCGTGGATTCGTATATTATCTACAGATAAGTTTAGTAATAACGAGTTTGTTCGCTCTTCTAGTTCGCGAACGTAAAAACATGACATATACGTAGAAAAAATTAATAGAACGATTTCGGTAACGAAGCAAAGAATAACCTGTTTCGAAAACTTCGCGAGACCCTTCGAGAAAGAAAAACACCGTCGTCTGGCGAAAGTTGGTCGATTAACGTTCCAAACTGGAAGGAGTGTGTAATCGAAACGATACGGAACACCGATTCGTTGTGGAATCGACGCAGTTGCCGGCCACGGAATTGAAAAAAGTCTCCGAAGACTCTGAAACACCGATATTACCTGTAAGAGGGGGATGAGCGAGGAAAAGAACTCGTGGGTGGAGCGAGGGGCCACAAACTCGGCCAAACTAAAATTGCTGTGCTTGTCGTTCGAGCATTTAGCGAATTGCCTGCGGTAAGCAGAGGCAGCTTATCCGCGACGCATTAAAACTTTAAGACTTAAAACTGCAGGAAAAGCCGAGAAGGTGAGAGAGGATCGAACGAAATTCACGGTCTTTGTACGTGAAAATCACGAAAGATAAAGTCGAGATTTCCTCCTCTTCTTCTTACCTTGATTAGAAAACTGGCGATCGCGGCAACGGATTGGACCTTCCTCGTGGATCCCGGCGCGTGTCGATCGATACCGATTCCGTAATTAACTTAGGGATTCTTATTTCCCTCGACGGGGAAGAGTTTGCGTTGAAGGAATACGAGTCGGGGCACTTTACGCTAAGAGAAGATCAATATTGCCGTTTTTATAGTACGCAAAGATTTCCGCTGATTCACTAATTGCCGAAGAGACTCCTGCACCTGTTTCACAAAAATTTCCAGGGAAACTCTAGAACGCGCTGTCGACACAGCAATAGCTTCCAAACTTTTTGAAAGCGGATGGATGCAGACTGTGTTTTATTAGGAGACTTTCGTAACGAGCGTTAAGTTACCTTTCAAGTTACATTTTTAAAAATCATCCGTATTCATAGTTCCCTAATTTCTTTCGATTCTCCCGGATGGAAGATTAATTAACGTCGTACGTACCATTAACGAAGTAAACGTCAAATTATGTTCCACTTACCGGAAACAATGGTGGAATCGTAGCAGATTCCCGCGCGGAACATCATAAACGAAATGAAAAATGATCGGGGCCGATCTTTGGGGCGACGGACAGCTTCGATTATCCGCGTGCTACGATTTATGGCCGGGTAACTATTTTCCTTCCTTATTCCACGAAGAAAGGATGGAAAAAAGCGCGCGATGAAACAGCCATTATGGAAAACTGAGAGTGGCGCGATGCGGCGATAGTCTTCGCCGATGACGTGCGAAACAAGGGACCAGGAATAGAAGCGGGTCGTGTTTATAAAGGGATTGACGGGAGCGCGAGGGGCCGACGACGAACGGAGTGGAAGGATGAGAGGGTCCAATAATGATCGATCACACGTTACCTCCTTCACGGAAGACGTCCAAGGATCAACGCGCGCTAGGACGAGCCAGGATAGACAGTCATCCGCGCCCAGGGCCCGGCGATAACGAGCTGGGAAAAACGCCTTGGGAGAGAGTAACGACTTCCGAGACGATGAGATGACAACCGACCCTTCTTTACGCGTGTACCATCTGGCCTCGTACCCTTTTTCCTCCTGTTTTAACATCGAGGAGCTTCTTCGAGGCTCTCCGATTGCTTCGCGCGATACACCGACGCTTCTACCGACGCTTTTTATTCGTCAATCCGTAAGATGGATATTGTATTCAACGAATGATTCAGAAAGCAAACGAATGTAAACATTATGAGTCTGCACAACTGTTGCTTCAGTCTGAAAGTGATAGGATTCGAGACGATTTCTGTCTTTTTAAAATTGCAACTTCTTGCCGATTAAGTAGAGTCGTGCCGTAGAAACTGCGCAAGAAATACAATTGCTTAAAGATAATTGCAGCTGGCGAGGAGATGGCACAAAAGATGGGTCAAGTGGTTGTTACTTGACGCTTTAAAGTTCGCCTGTGTTGGCAACGTTTAATCCTGAGAGCGGCTGTCCTCGAGCTTCGTACACGGAAAAACGCAATATGGCGTCAACGGGCACTAACTCTGAAAATGAGAAGACGTAGTGGCACGTGATCCGTCGTTAAAACGTTAAACAGCGATTCTCTAGCTTCGTTTGCATAATTTTCGGATCCGTGTACCGTCGGAGTTTATATCTTGAGGAACAGTCGTTCGAAGGATTCATTGCGCCTTCGAGCGTGACTCGTTAAACAGAAGCGATCACTCTACTTTAACCGAACCGAATACTTTCAACGAAGCAAAGAGTATCTGCCAATCGCGTAAAATCGAAATCCATTAAAAGAATCATTCACTTCGCGTGGCCCAATCTACCGGTATCGGTTCGTTTCGTTTCAATGTTGAAGTAGTTAGTAGCTTTTTCGATCGCGGTGTTAAATCTCCGATCGTTAAACCGATTGCGAGTTACAGTTTCACTGTTAAACCTATTAGAAATTAAAAGATATAGTCGTACACAATCAGTGTTCGTAACATCAACGAACTACGTTGAAGCAAAGCAGACATTTTCCCTGAATTGTCGAGCGCCACTCGGTGTTCTTACACCTTCGCTTCCTTTTTCTTCCCTGAATCTGATCCCTCGACATTCTTCGCTCATTCCGCAGTTACGCCCCTATTCTTAGTGCTTCGCTTCCCCCGTCACTTACAAAGAACTAGTTCGTTCCTTTCAATGACGCCGCGAGGAGAGTGCCCCTTCCATCAGTTTAACACCGACAATTAACAAAATGACAGATTCAGGGGGAACAAATCAATCCTAATCCTACGGGATGCGACTTTATTAACGAAATTTCATGTATAATCAAATTATACAACATGTTTAATGAGTCATAAAATATAAAATAGTTACGGAGCCTACGATTGCTCAAACTTGCTATTACTCGCATTCGGTAATCCAGACTCGATCGAGTATCTGGAAACAGCGGAGTAATTATCGTCCATTAAACATATTAACCGTGGCCATCTGAACGTACAGGTCCTGTAACCAGAGACTTTTACCGAACTTCTCGGCCGTTTATCACTAGGCACAATCGAACCACTTTCCGCACAGTCGCGGTATACAAACGCTTAATCATCTTTGAACCGTCAACGTCAAAGGACACGAAACGCTTCGAATTCTCAGCGCGGACCAGTTCGCTGAACTCGTCGATTTCCATAATTGAATTTACATTCGTATAGAAACGCTGAAAGCATCTAAACCGGCGATTCAATGGCACGTCTGGGTAAGTTCAGTTTGTTCGGGGAATTTCTGCAATTCAAGAACGGTTCTGCCCGGTTTATAATACATAGAAACCATCTCCGCTCGACGTTATTTTTGATATTAAGATCGATCTGCTCGTAGCAGGTCAAATAACCGTTTACCGCGTTTGGAATATACGCGAGGTATCGCGTGGCAGGCGCATTGATTATAACGTCCCATATCGTTCATTGGTCATCGCCGGTGCCATACTTGTACAAGCAGTGTTCCTCGCGCGATGGACGCTACAGCATCGATGCAAAGCAAAGCGAACGTAAATTGGTATTGGAATTCCATTGTACCGCGGTCGATGGTATACACAGGGGCGTTCTAATTCGATCAAAATGATCTTTAAACGGAGTTTATAGGGTCCTTAGAATTTCCATGAATACGGGAGACAGGAATGCTGGAGGAGAGAGTGGAAGTGCTTGAACAGGCCTGAATTCCTACTACAACCCCGTCGACCTTATTTGCACAAGTATGTGTCACAGCCAACTGTAATATCGATGTTGCTTTCGATGTTCGGAATGTGAACTTCCAAAACAGCGTTTACCCATTACGGATACATTAAGATGTTATTGTCAAAGCGCCGGCAACTGCTGAAAGGAGCTGGTTAACAATAATCATAACTTGTGTAAACGGATCACAATGCAAACATACAAACTACAACGTGGCTGGAACTTCGATTGGACTTCGACCTGTTGGACCGAATTTGTAGATACCATCGGCCATGCAAAAGGGGTTGATAACGTTGCAATAAATAACTACGTTTTTGTAATATTTTCAATAAAACGTGGATTTGTTGCTCGAAATATGTGACACCGATAAGACACGTACTGAATTAATCCACGTTCAGCGAAATCTGGCAGAAGTCTCCAGAACCGAATGGATACCGGCAAAACTGAATTACTCTCCTCCTCTGAAATAACTACGGTCCAATCAAACTTGCACGAACACCCTGGAACTCATTCGGGTCCCACTGGGCCTGAAACTACTTCCTCCCGCACACAAGGGTGCAATCAGACGTTCCTAGAATCCTCCAACTCTCCGGGAACTTACTCATGCCCTGAGACCCGGCGATCCATGTCCAAACTCGACGAAATAGAAATTCTTTCAGATCAAACGAAACTTGTCAGGTCAATTTCTAAATCGTACAAAACGTATCGTGTCTGGTAGAACCCTTACGAATTCGGATAGTTCCCTCCGGAGGATTCGAAAAGTCTCGTAGAATTTATACGGAACTAATCAAACGAGAAGAAACTTAGATGGAAACTGGTAGGATCGTCTGAAATTTATCCGGGTCCTGTTCGACGCGATAGGACGGTATTGAATTCGTTCAGGCCACGTTGGACTTTCCAGAACGCCATAAAATTCATTCTGATCTCTGGAACTGCTTGGAATTCGGTCTAATCTCGTCAGATCGAGGAGAATCCCCGGAAAGGCGCAAAGATCTAGCAACGCGCAATAAAATCTTTCGAATCCGAGATGTTCAATTCTGAAATAGCTCAATTAGGTCGAACGAAGAATTGTCATCCGAGCCGTTCTACAGACCCTTCCCGAATCGAGTAGAACCTATTTCTGAGAACGTTTGTCGATTCAGTTTCGATCATGTAACAGTTTTCTCGTTTCTTTCCTGCTGCTCACTTGCTAAACTCTAGACTAGAACGGAAAACCAATCAGACCCACTGGGCTAACTTGTACAGCAAGTAGAACGTAATCTCGGATTCTCTTTCCGGTGATTAAGGCCTTCTCTGAAATTCTGCGACGTCCAGGGGTTCGAAAAGTGGTCCTGACGAGGTCGTTTCGCCTAAAATGCAGTCGGCCAGCGAGTGGGGAAACCGGCATTCGAAATGGTGGCCCGCGCGAGGTCGTCGCATTGTCATATCGTAGGGTAAGGCCTAGGGAGGCGGTGGGTGGCGCGAAAGGGTGGAAAGCAAGGCGACCCGTAATTATGATGCCATTATCCTCGCGCCGGGGGCGCTTAATTATACGGCGTTAGCACCCCGGGCGTACGTTGCGAACTGAGTTACGTTAAGATGCTCGCGGGAATACTTACTCGAGCACGGGACGCCGGCAAGGAGCCTGAAAGGACGACACGGCCGCCGGAACGGGAAGCAAACAGGAGGACCCCAACATAACTTTAACCCGGCGGGTCTTGTTAATTAGAGAACGCGTCGAGTACGTGTACCACCTCCTGATCATCGCGGACCAAACTCAGGCCTTAACCGTCCCCGCCGTGTGCGCGCGTGCTTCTGCGTTAGAGCAAACATTCTGCGGAGATATTCCTGGATAGGTGGGTGGAGGGTGGATATACCGATCGTCTTCCTGAATCTACGGCAAATGCTCGAGCGCACGATATACGGGGATAGAGTAGCCCTTGGTGGTGCGCGTTAATGCATTAATTATATAACCGACATCGGGGGTATTTTACGGTGAGCTACGACCTCTGCGCCGAGCCGCGAAGGCAGTCGAGCGGCAAGATAGAGAACCAGGAAGATAATTAAATGCACCGAGTATCGGAATTTTAATAGGTCGAAACTTGGTCACCGTGCTCCGAGAACTTTGATGAATTTTTAATATCTCTGTTCTTGGCTCTCGCGGAAATAATTCTCTATGCTTGCCGATATAAATTAACACTGAATTTACCGACACGCAGCTTTACTCAAGTATAATTATAATTCAACAAAAGTTCCGAGTAGAAATATTTCTTTTTGAAATTTTAATCAACTGGCTTTGCGGAACGTGACTGTAATCTCTAAATCAAATCAAATTTCTAGATAGATCAGCGAGGTTCAACTGTCAACGTTTAGTATATTGATATTGGATTTTCTTGTCATTCCATCCAATTTAATCATGGGTTTGGTCATCTCTTAACGGACAGGAGTTCTAAACAAGATCGACCCAAGTCTCCATCCATTTCGTGTCAAACTACTGAGCAACAATTAGGTTACCATCAATGGTACATGTACTACTGACATCTTAACTGGAACATGATCTAACGCGCAAGAACCTTAACCCCAATTCGACCTGCCAGCTGCAATTTATGTACACGCGCATTCGCACATTCTAAACATTTCTCCTGCGTTTGTGATTTAGTACGACAAACGAGCAATCGTGGAACTCGGGATGTATACACGTCTACAAAACGATATTTTTTAAGAAGTGAAATGTTATTTCCCTTTATTATGTGAATATACGGGCGTTTAAATGGCGATATAACGGTGTAATAGCCAATGTTTATATGTTTGGAAAAGGGCTATTAAAATACATTTCATCGTTACGGAATATTTGTATATTTGTGAAATGGCACGCAACAGGGATGTGCAAATTCAGCCTCTGGCCAAAATAAATTTTGACATGTCTGATTAAACTATGCTTGCGTCGACCACCGTCGTTGTTCTACTATTCCATTACGAAACAATGCAAACCACACCTCGACATTCGCACATTCATAAATATGCCAAAGATATTTGAGAACATATTGTAGAGCTCTCGGAGCTATGCAGCGATATAATTATAACCGTGCAACTCGTGTAAGTGTTTGGTTAGTATGCTACGAATTTAGTAACTTACAAATATTGCTCTATTCTATCGATAGCATTTAGGTGAACGTTACGTATGAAATTCTGTCCATGCATACAAGCATTCACAATTACCGGATATTAAATACATTATTATCGTCGCCATCGCGTACGCGACATTTATTTAGATAACTACAAGCACGTTTTTTTATGTCTCGTTCCGAATAATAAACAGAACGATTCGGTTTTAATCGAATGACCGCGAATTGACCGAAAAAAGCAAACCGTGTACGCGAAAATTTGCGAATCTCCGTGCGCGAAATAAAAAAAACAAATCCGTTGCTGTCAGCAGCAAAACGCGAATGCCAAATTACGCATCGAGCGCTCGTTCGAAGTTTACTCGCCGCATCGGTCCACCGATGGGTTTTATTGCGGTAATACATATAATGGACATCGCAAGAGAATCACGCGCCAATTTTAACAAACTTTCGTGGGTAGATGAGGGACCCAATGTTCCATCATTATTCAAGCATTTTCATAATTACTCGACTCGATCTTTGTACAATTGAATTTTCTTTTGGAAATTGATCTTTCTTCGAACGAATACTTTCGATATTCCGTCAGTTTGTATTCTACTCATAAAATTACTTCTTTGCGTATTTTGCGACCGGTACAATTTGCATTTGAAAAATATTAAGCGCGAGTTCTGTCGACGAAGTCTCGGGCAAAATCGTTGCGTAAAACTGTGCGTGATCCGATCGGTGAAAAGCAATCGTGTCAGGACGCAACGCGTCGAACATCGGCGAACGAAGTAATGTTACATGGCCGATTCCCGATTTTCGTTACGCGACAAGAAGAATACATTAAGAGGGGGAGGTGCGCAGGTGTGGACAGGGCAGCTCGGACAACGTAGTCAGCCCGCACACAAACGAGCCACCTTGGCGGGCTCTTTCGTTAACGATCGCACTCCAAATTACACCAAATCTAGGCCAGAGCCGCAATACGGCTTTTCGGTCCGGAATATAAGACAGGTTAAAGAGTCTTCGTTATAGAATATTTGCCTGCCGCAGGGACGCGAAATACCAGCCGGCCCCGACCTGAGGTTACGAGGATAATTAACTCTGAAAGGACCTTAACTCGTTCTACTCGGTGCGCGAATAATGCACCGTGGAAAATTTCGACCGTTCCGCTTGATGTGCGGCCGGAATGAAACGAAAAATAAAGTTTCCCCGCGTCCCGAAAATTTGCGGAGTCCTATTCTCTCCCACCGACACGCCGCGCCGGGGCGAGTTTCAATTCTTCGCGTGTCCCGAACTTGCGTGAGAATAATTTTCAAATACCCCGCGATGAAGGGAAAATCATCTCGCGTAATTAATTATTAGCTTCCAAAGTTTTCTCTCGCGCGCAACGGCGAATCAACGCTCCGGTTCGTCAAATGGAAACGATTTGTAACGGTGTTTGCTACGATACGCTCCTAATACGGACAAAATGAATTACAAATACTCGTGTAAATATACCGTGGGGGATAATAATAAATTTTAGCTTCTGTTGGTGGCACGTGACTGAGTTTACAATGTGGATTAAATGGACACTGGGCGTTCTTGGGATCGTAAATTCTGCGTTCTAGTGCTACGGTTTCGAGGACCCGGATATGGCTGAAAAATGTCAGCCGACTTTCTCGAGAAAGGCTTCGTGTCTTACTGCTTTCAATAGCAATCGACGCCACTTCCAAAAATGGTTTATCAAAGTATGGAAATCTGGGAGGTTATCGAGAAAGATCGCACAAATTGTTCTCCTGCTTCGACGTTCACGAGCAATTTTCTAAAGATGTTTCGACGGTGTATGAATGTTCTAAAAAGATTACTATTATACTATTACAGAGAGATTACGATAAATAACAGTTAGAAATGGGTCACGAGCCAAAGGAGTAGAGAAACGCTGCTTATGTCGAGCAAATGACACCGCTGGTCGTCGAAGGGTGGTCTGCGGATGACGTACTTATACGCCACAGCGTGTTAAGTAGAAATATAAATCGTGTCGCGCTGTAAATTATTACCGTCGCTGGTTTCCGTTTAATTGCCGTTGTGCAGCGCTAAAACGACGATAGAGACGATCTGATAATTACGAGGCGTGTAATTCGCGAAATTTTGCGGTGAATTTCTCCGCGTTGCAGCAGCGTCTGTCGTTATAAAATCGAATTAAAACGGCCGCTGGTATCTTCCCATGTTTGTACAAATTCGTCTGTTCGCCCGCAACGGTAAGCAGCTTATACGTTGGAACACAAGGGACCGCGCGTATAATGCCCCATTTAATTAGAGCCTCGTTTTGAAAACAGTGTATCGGGTAATTTCGAAGGGTTTCCAGCGCGCTTCGGTGCACGAACCTTCGACAAGCAAGCCTGCTTTCTCTGAAAAACACGTCGGTAAGTTAATTCCATGAGAGTGGAGTATTTAGTGGGATTTATAATTAGCGTCACGAAAGATGTCATCGGTTCTCGGTGTTCTTAAAGTGGAATCTCGTGTTTCGTGTTGAAAGAAACAGAAATAGTTTAATTACACTGTAACATGTCCGAAGCACCGAATAAAATTGTTATAACCAGTATAACCGTTCAGATACCGTGTAATGGATCAGAGGAATCGATGCACCCTCTGGTCTTTACGATCCGCCACTTCACAGCGACAAGAAATAACCACTGAAATTGATAATTGCTTCGCCGGGGTATATTATTTGCCCGGTCGGATCGTAAAATTCGAATACCGTTCCCGGCGACAGTAAAGCAAGAGAACTCCGGGGGAAACGGTAAAAAATCGTTTCTTCCGTCGATCGATTCGGCATTGTTAAGCAGAACGAGCGGAGTTATGGCACCTTTGCCACCTATATATTTCGCCAGGGTCGATTTAAAGTTCGCCGGAGAAACCTGACAGAGTTCAGATTCCCTCCGATCTGGATCGCGGAAGGTTGCTGAGGTTGCAGAATCCCGGACAGCATCGTACTTTCAATGAACGTCGATAAAACTCCCCGATTGATAACAAAGTGAAGTACGTCGAGTGCGATTCACCGTTCGCAGCGCTCCAATTAGGTCAGGTGCTTGCCTCCAAACAGTCGGCCCCGTGATTAATGGCTGAAAATGGGCTGGAAAGGCCACGAAGGGAGAAAAAAAAACACACACACACAGACCGATTCCATCCGGTGGCATTATTCCTAACACAACTTATTCCGCGTGTAATCCAGTCGTCTACTCTACGCCATTCTTTATTCCATCGACAATCAAGATCGTTCGATAGCTAGTAATTAAATTTTTCTACAAACGGTCTGTCCCATAATTTATGGGCCCACCTGTTCTCAATCTCTTAGTCAACGTAAAAGCAAAAAAATTCTAATTTGTCCGAAAGAGTATCTCAACGTAAATCTCAGTCGATCCTTTCGTCCCTTGCGCCTTGATCTACCCAAGAAATCTCACGATACTACAATTCTATACGAAGCAGAGGATCTGAGCTGGAAGTTACGATCTCGATAAACGTCATCGGCTATTTTATTCGCTTCGTAATAACTCGATGCTTCACGGCCAGAATCTACGGTGTTACATATCATTCATGTATGGGACCGAAACGTTTGGTAACTTGGGCGTTGGCCCGATGATCTAGCGCATAACCCCTCCGGATGGGGTTGACTCATGCCGTATGTGAGCAATTTTTATTACCTTATATGGTAATGCCCCGCCACTGTACAGAGCAATTTCAAGTATATAAGGGCCGCGTTTTCTCACTCGTGGAGCTCAGTTTTCTTAAAACTCTCGAGACGTCGTTACTTTGTCACTCGAGGCAAGATCGGGCTATAATCCCCATCGAGCAACTATCTACCTTAGTGGTTTTAATCGTGAGTGTTCAATAGATTATTCGAGAAGTAGCTCCTGCGAACGCGCCGCGTAAAAGCCGACATAGAACTTTCGCCGTCAAGGCAACCTGGCAATAGTACCAGTTCTGTTAATTGATCACTGTACTTGAGCAATCGATCAGAATATATTCAAGTAGTATTCCTCACTTGTATCATTCATTTAATACAACCCTGAACCCTATTAACAGTAAGACTAGGGGTATCTCACGAACCCGGTACACCTTTACCGCTCGAGGTGTACCATTACGACAGAGCAAGATCCTAAAAACATCCTAAAAACCTACGTGGCTCCCAGGGTATAAAGCTCTTGGTTCGTCCACTCCTTCTAGCGGCTCCCAGGGTATAGAACCCCTGGTTCGTCCGGAACTCCTTTCTCTTTCCTAACCATACCTAAAACCACCGGTCTAATACTGCCCTCGACCGAATCCAGGATCTCGCGCTCGCGCTCGTAACAACGGATTCATGCCACCTCTCTGGAACGACGTCCATAGATTCGCTTAGGTGTCATTATTAAGATCGACTGACGTTATCAGCTCGCCCTATTTTTCCACCGACGACGAACGTGTGCTCGCAATTCGTAGAACCGGATGCAGGAGTTAAGAATGCTTCCTGGCGACCGGGAGAAACCGAACGACGAAGTTAGATAACGAAAGTGTCGTGAAGGGGGCGTGAAAAAAAAATGTCGCTACTCGAGGAAACAAAAGGACAAAGCCCCGATCTTCCGAATTCATGGCAAGCGGATCCGCCTGATAAGAGAGCGAACTAACTCAAACACACTGGGTCGTGAAGTTCTTTAACCGTAACTTAGTGACCGGCTCGAGCACGCCAGCGGGGGAATTTAAGTTCGAAAGCTTCGAACTTCGCCTAATTACGGTTTGCACGGGTCGTGACGTTCGTACGTACCCGGCTCAGGCCAGGCATTCGCGCTAGCCTAACATAATTGGACCGCTATCCGTCTGCTCGATAATTCAGGCTACCGTCGATTCCAAACTCCTACAACTTGCCATAGGGTTATTAACTTTCCCTGTGAATCAACGCGTGGTCGAGTGCCATGATTTTTACGCGTCAAGCTGCCATGAATCTTCGATAACTGAATCTGGCGTACCAGCGAACGAGCAATTAAATTGTTCGATTCTCAGTGGTCGTATAAAATATTTGCATCGTGCTCACTAAGATCGTAGAAGTTGAGTTCTCTTTTTTCTTGGAACGAGACACGTCGACAAATTAAAAATACGTGTTTACTGGAGTAGGGCAATTCTGATCGATCCGATAGGGCAGCATTAGCCTAATGAAACTAACGTGACAACACTATTTACTAACATTTACTGCGGTAGAACAGGGTCATTCGGATCTGATAGGTAAAATGGGAACTGTCGTCGATCAAAATAGAACAATGTTCCATCTTGAAAGTAGAATCGGGATCGTCCTACGCTAGACTAAGAAAATAGAAATCGTCCAGTGCTCAGTCATCGCGAGTAGAACAGATTTATATTTCTCGGACAAGTGAAATGGCCACGTCTCCGGTCAGTCACGTAAATCAGAACCATATTCTACCTTGAAGAACTGAGTTTTGTTGAAGTTCTCTCTATAGTGTGTAGAATAATTACAAGAAAAACAGCTCTTCGCGAAGATCATGAACGAAACTTCGGAAAGTATCTGTAAATATTGAAGTACAAAAATTTTCGAATACGTGGCACACCATTAAGCGTCGTCAGGAGTAGATTGCAATTTGAAAAGGAAACCGTAGAACTGTTTCACAATACGGCTTTTTATCAGCGAACTGGAAGCCGCAAGATTTCCGTAATCTAGAGCTAGATGACCCACGTATTTCTGACTCATTGATGCCAATGCCAGCAGACTTTTCACTGGATAGGAATAATTGCCGGTGCGCGGATCAGTTGTTCGACAATTTGCGGCGGGACAAATAAAATAAAATAAAACGAGGAGGGGGGTGCTTCCTTGAAATACACAAGGAGATTAGAACCGAAGACACAGCAGCTGATAAGGGAATTAAACGAGGTCGAGTGGCTTCCTTCGAACCCGGTCACTCGATAGATCGAATATTGCGATGTAATCAACAATGTACTTCTTTCGAGGATGATCCGTCCATGTTCCAAGTGTCGTTATTCAATACACAGTGTGATACTTCGACAATCTAACGGTCCAAAGTCGTTCCAATATCCTCCCACGCAGTAACTGGAAAAATCAGATATGTATTCTAATTAAAAGAAAAATCGTATGTTGATGCAATAATCGACACAAAAGGTTTCAATAAAACTATCTGCAGTCAATGTCCATAAATCTAGTGTCAAATTGGCTGCGAGCTCGGAAGGAACTTCTGGAAAGCTTCGGTTTGCTTGCGACTTATGAACGCTCGACTCTTTTCAGGCCGGAGTTTACGTTTCATTACAGCGTTCCGTTTACTCTGTAATTGTACGAATTACAGAAAACTTTCCTGAATGGGAGCTTCTTTGCATAGAAATACAGAGAGGCGACGATGGAGCCGTGATTCTACGACCGCATTGCGAGTCATTGGTTTCCCCGTAGACGGGCGCGCTCGCAGGAATGCACCGGCAATACCTCTAGCGATTTCCGCGATAGAATGCATCAATATCTCATCACGAACTCCCATTTCCCTATTTCCTGCCTTCAAACTCGACCAACGTTACTCCGCACGCAATCACGAAAATCTCTCGCCTTAAAAACCACCGGCTGATCGCGAAATGATTCTTCGCATGTTTAACACGGTCCGTTATTTATGCCAGTAATTACAAAAGTGCCCTGAGTCAATATCTTTTAATACCTTTCCTCGCATTATTACGACGTAGATCGATGCGAGACAAAGTGACCGACGATTTCGATTTCGAAACGTAAAATTAGCATTCTTAATTCTAATTATCTATCAGAATTTTTCCGTAAACTAAAAGTACTAATTTTATTTTGTATTTAAATGCTTTTCTAACGATTGAATTTTTCAGAAAACATCGAGCATTTAAAAAGCTACGGATGCTTGGACGCTTTGTGAAAAATTTCAGTTTCACGCCAACGAAGGTAAGATGCATACCAATCCCGCGAAAAAATCTGGAAATAGCATCAAGGAGATACCGATGCGTGTTCTGTTTGCTATCGAATAAAAGCTGGCACAAATATTTCATGCATGGAACGCGAAACGAGCCATCAAAGCACGACGAACGGAACCGAAAGGAATATACGGAAGGTTGCGGACTGAAAGTGGATTGGAAAATACCTAAAAATTCTTCTTCCAAGCATTACGACCGATGTAACTATCAGATGGCTGTCGTAGGTCTCCCCAAAAAGATGAAATTTTATAACAAAAGCATTATCATTTTCTTTATCATCTATGTACAAGAAAAATTTCCACTACTCAAGTTGATATTTTTCAAAACCAGATCACTTACTTGTACGTATGCATAAGTTTCATTTTTTATCTTCCTTCAGTTTCCTCGAAAATATCTGATACACTCTTCGTAATTCCGATAATTAAATCGACGACGAATACCGTAAACATTGAAATAACTTTCTTCCCTTCTCCAAGAATAATTTTCCCGCTCTCGAGATTTCAATTAATTTGCCTCCGTCGCGCACGAATCAATCGGTAGGCGCAAAACGTTCCCCCGCCGATCGATAAATTCACCATTAACAAATTGCTCGCGATATTTCGTTCCCGGTTTCACCAGATATCGCGCATCCAGTTCGAGTTCGACCATAAACGTGAAAGGGTAGTGGCATATACGGTTACAGGGGGTCTCATCAACGGCCACGCGTGCGCGTGTACAATCGAAAACGGCGGTCGGGGAAGACGGTCGTATCGGCGTATTTAATTTCGAGATATTCACCGATAACAGCAATAAGGTCTGCTCCGGAATCCGGTATAAATACGGCTCGGCATCTTCCCCTATATTGCTTTACAATTGGCTGACTGCGAGCCGGAAAAATTCACGAGGGTTCACCGCGCTCAATATCCACCCCCACCGAGCTATAACTCGATCGGGCCAAACACCCTCCACCGAATATGGAGGTACATCGCCTTATTTCGTTCGTCTGATCGTTTCAAGGGAGACAATTCAAATATAATTATTTGCTCCATTACGCTTCGAGTTGCAAAAACATCCGTCCGTTCCCCGAATCGAACAACTACAACCGTGTTTATTGCTCTCCGAATTCGAGCCGACCCTTAGGGGGCGTCGACAATCCGAAGGGGATGCAATAGGTACGGCAATGTCACAAGTAGAATAAATTCTGGAACGAAATTTTGTCAATTCGTATTTCAAGTTTCCTGCAGTCAAATACTCGAAATTTTCCAAGCTTTCAATTTAGTCAGAGGGTTTAAATATTCTTTTGCATTCATTAAGAACTGTTCTAAATTATTTGTACGGAAAGTGTTATGTGTATTCTGCACGAGCTGGGGTATAGAAGATTAGTCTTTTGTTTTAGAGGTGCGCCTTTCAGGAAGTTTGAAGCCTGTGAAGGGGTGATATACGTGTTCGTGAATCGCGCGAAATTTTTTAATACTCTCGCCTCCTCGCGATGGATTGCAGCTCTCGTCGATAGCATTCCTTTTGGAGAGGGAAAAACATTGTCTTACGAGATTTCAAAGATCACCCTCGGAGTCGTTCCGCATCGACGGATACATATACTGGGGGAAGCCACAAGAGTGCACGAGGGCGCGGAATCGTATTTCGTCTTCGAGGGTACGCTAAACTTGTGGAACAAATACTAAAGTGGAGACTCGCGATATGATAAATAAAACATTCCTTTTCAAATCATTAAAAAGTAATTGACAGGTAACTTCCATTTGAAACGAAATTACTAGACACCGTCAGATACACGAATAAAACTTTCTCCCGTGACGCGTTTCAAATTGGGATCAATCGAACTATATCGATGAAATGTGTTCTATCGTAGAAAAATAAACATTCGCGTTCGCAAACAAAGGTAAACACGTACCATTGAGAGTGGCGTGTTGTCTAAAACTAAATTCCGTTGATGCCAACCCGTGTGAAACTTCGACGGGAATGCACGAGTGTTCTTTGGTTTATTTTTTTCTTTTGTCAACTAATTGCAGAGGACGAGCTCTCGTAGCTGGAACCAATCGATCTACGGGACTACGAACGAGCAATCCGCGGCTCTGAACAGCAATAATTGCCGCAAAAACGCCGCGCTAAAACAAGCCAATTACCAGGCTGGGGGGAGAGGAGCCCGCTGCTGGCGCTGGTGCTGCCTGACGGGTAGATTTTATTTTCACCGCCAATTCGCTCGGCAAAAAGATGTCCGCTGGTCGGGGCGTGTTTTAACCGGGGCCGGGTGTCTCCGTGTCTGGTGCAAATGACGAGCACGCCAGCCAGAAAAATTCGAGACCGGCTCACGGGGTACGGGGGTGTGGAACGTTTGGCCCAGTAACGCGCCAGCTCGCCCGGACTAAACTAAACAGAGCGAAAATGCGGTATTCGTTACGAGTCGGAGCGAAACTTTTCTTTCGAACGGTAATTCGCTTCGGGCTGCGCCGAGCTGTTCCCATTGATTGCCACCGGGCCGAGTCTGCCTTTTATTCTCTCTCTTTCTCGCTTCGGCATCGGTGATCCGCGTGTTCGTTAATTTCTCGCGCGAACATGGAAATGCATAACCGTCCCGGTTCCAGCGTGGCCTCATTATACCCGTCGCGTCGATGACATCGAAACGAAATCGACGCCGTATATGTTTATGCTGATGAACGGTCGACGCGTAACAACGACGCAAAAATGTTAACGGACCTACCGAGGAAGGAGAGAAAAAAACACACAACGTTGCCACCGAAAATTGAAAAGCGAACCGGAACGCGTTCTCGCGGCTTAATTTACAGCGAATTGATCAAGCGAATGTAATTATTGCTTCTCTGATTTTTGCACACCCTTTGTGTTAATAATATAGTATAATACGGAAGAGAAGAATGTTAAATTAAGAAAAACTTAACTTGAGAATTCCGTACGCGATGAAGGATATAGTACAGACTTGCGTCTGTGCATTAATCACTAATTCTACTTGTTGCTGAGGTCGTTCCTATTGTACACGCGATCCTACGAATTTTTCAAGTCGATTTTCTCGAAAACGATGCCGAATAAATTATCGTGAATTAGAACAAATACAAAGTGAAATACAGAAATGTATACGTGTTTCTTAACATTCGTATTTTACTGACTTGTCTATGGAATTTGTCGCGCGCGTTTCAAGAATCACAAAGCAGGAATCACGCAAGAAGCAAGGAACGTAAGCAAACGAGTTGGTCGAGATTGTAAATTTTCACGTCTCAAAGGACAAAAGCGGAGAATGAGCGAGAAGAGAGATGTCTGTGCAAATAAAGGAAGAGATCGAACGAAATTAGGTCAATTGCGGAACGAGATATATTTCACAGGAATACGGTTACATGCAGGCGCATCCAGGACCGATGACCGGGCGTCCCAATTTCCCTGCGATATTTTATGTTGATTTTTAGCCGACATTTTACATGCTATGAAACGATACAAAAAACAGATTCTGTTTTCGCGACAAGAAATACCAAATAAATTATTCCATTCCAGAGGTTCAATTTGTTATTTGCTGCTGCGTATCGCGTTAATGACCGAGCCTTCTTAATTATTGAAATATGTCCGTCGCTACTGTCAATATTATCATTTAATATCAACAACTTCTCGTTTGTTAATTTGTGTTCTGTCGAAATTTCTGAAACTACAATCGTTTATGTGAAATTTACTAGTACTATTTATTGTAATATTATTCCTAACTTACCCAATAGTAAACGTAGTACGGGGCACGTTTGTTCGCTTAAACTTTCAGCGCATTCGTGTTTGATTGTTATTCTGTATCGAACTTTGTACCAACAGGAACGTGAATTAACTTTGTATTTGCATTAAAGGGGAGCCCATCGATCAATTTTAATTTTACTATTAAAAACTTCGTCGTTAAAGCTCGCTGGAATTCTAATTCTGCGAAAGGTGTAGAATGAATTAGAGCTCGGGAACAATGTAAGACCAATTTCAAGAACCAAAAACTTTTCGAAATCCAGCGCCAGATCTTTCCGAACTATCGAAACTGAACTTTCGTATCGCGAGCTTTAGGATTTAGAACATCAAAAGCGTTTCAGCCGTCTCAAATACCGGAACACCGAACGTCGAAGCAATTGAACCCCTGTAATAGAACTTCTAAACTACGACACTACTCGAACCCGCAATTTTTGAACTTCTTGAATCCCACACTGAACCGTTCGAACATCGAACATTATCCGAGTTCGATGAACTTTGTAAAAAATTCTAAAAAAGAATTCAGGAGCAAAAATTATTTTCACTTCTAAAATAACGCCTTCGAAAACCTCTGGGAATCAGAAAATATTAACACAGAGTATATGAAAAATTTATTTCGTTGCTTTCTCCAATTACTTTATATAAAATCGACTTTATATAAAAGTGAATTATACCGGCCGCGTTTATCAACGATAGATATGAGAGGTAATAAAAATTAAACAACCGAATGGGGGAGAAATATCGCGACGGGACGCAGAATTGCCAGCATCGAGCCATAACTCGTTTAATCATCGCCGGGCACGTTTAATCTTCGAAAGAGCGACGTCCTACGTAATGGAACGCGTCCACTCGCGCCTTCGATTCGCTCCCTCCTCGACGGATTAAAGGAACTTCCTCCAAGTGGGTCCTCGTCGCGAACAGTTCGCCGGGCGAGCGACAGCTCGATGAAATTCGCCTAACGATCGATCGCGGGTACGGAACTGCAGCGACAATATGCTCCCAGCGATCGATACCGAACAATGACAAGGTGTACTCTATTTCCACGGTACGACACAGACACGGATGGTTTACGACGTCGTGTAAAATAATTGCCCGGGTTTAATTAACAGTAGTCAACACGGTCGCTCGTCAACGTGGCTCCGAGCTAATAAATAGCGCGTGTTGAACGGCAACTTGGCCCGTGGAGCCAGGGACACGTATTTCACAGAGATATATGCATCTGAACCCGCGCTCTCTGCCTGCTCGACGCTGACGACGCTTCATGACCGATTGCGGGAACTCTGATTATTAATATTCGCGATTGAAATTTACCTCCCGACCGTGCAAAAATTTGCATACGCCTCGCCCCGTGTTCCAAGAACTTTTTCAAACGCGTTCGCAGCGCTACGATTTAAAATAACATTTTCTATATCTGTTACGAAACTTTCAAAGAAAGTAATTAGCCAACGATCTTATGTGCTCGTAGAATAGATTCTGTGCAAATGAAATTATGCAGCTCGGGGGTTGATATTACGATTCTTAGTCGGAGTATAGATGGGTGAAAGGTGACTCCTGCAATTTGGAAGTAATTAATAAACCGCGGTAGCGACTATTTCGCATCGATCGTCCATTCGGCCATTTTCTTCCGTTTCTGGTTTCCGGTGCGATCGTTGCCACGCGATATCGCGAAATACGTTATTTTGCCGGGGATCATATTTTGGGAAGCCACACGAGGTGCATGGCGCGTTAATTAATGGTAGATTACGAGTGCGATGTGGTATTGTGCCTCGTCGACAAGTAAATCAGGTTATTGTTTCGTACGAATTCCGCTGAAAGTGGTAATTAAATTTTGCGAATGATCGACTAGATTAAATTCTGCTCTATAAAACAACTCGAGAAGTTCGATCTACGATAAGCCTGTGAACGAATAATCTGTATGAAAACATGGATAATGACTTGAAAATTGAAAATCATGTTAAAAATATGTTATCAACCGTCAATCAAATGTTACAGTGAGCTTCTTGTTGATATAAATTGTTATTTAATAAGGAATATTCGTATTCGACAAGTTCGCATTTAATACTTCGAGTTTCCTCCGAAGAAGTTTGTAAACATTTCGCATTCGAAATATTTATAAATTAAATATTCTCGAAAAATCCAACAAAATATTGCATTTTTCTTGATTTAAAGAGAAACTGGCTATTATAATTATTTCGTCCTTTTGACGAGACCAAGTAATTGTGTCACTGCAATACTGATAAAGATAAACATTCATAATTAGATACGTCACTGTGTAAAGCATGCATTAAGCGAGAGACGGAGATGAAATGCGACTAATTAATCATCAGCTAGTTCTACGGTTTGCTCGTTTTTGCTAGAATTTACAATTTCGCGTCGTTTCCTTCACTTTTCAATGTTTGATGTTCAAGACATAGATAAAACATTTTTAATAATTATTAGAACAACGTATTTATAACATCACACAAAGGGTGCATATTAAAATTGTCCCGTATATTTTTAAACAAAAGCAACAGAATTGTAATTTCTATCAAATTAAAAATATCTATTGCATCCACTAAAACTACTCGACACAAACGAAACTGAGAATAAGCAAATAAAAAATAAAGTAATTTTTCTTATAACCAATAAATACGGAGTTCCCGCTAAAAATTGTACCCGGAATAACGAAAACATCCATGTTTCACTGACAACGATACTTTTTTTCTTTTACTCTTTTGCATCGGAATCCAATTTAATATTTCAATCGCGAAATATCTATCAGACTCGGTTGTATTTGGAAAATGCCAAATGCGTATCGATAAAACATTTTAATTAGAAGCAGTATGTCACGTCGTTCGACGAACGTAGACTGTTTAAAAATTTAATTTAAATACAGCCGAAAAGTGTAGGAATTAATATTCCTCCGTCGTTCCGTCCAGTCGAACATCGCAACACATATTTATCAAAACTTATGCATATGGATGATAGAGACGCATCGAGTCACGGAATATGGTTGGCTTAAAACATGCAAACGACGACGAAGAAAAAGAGAGACGCGGAAACGAGACGGGCGAGAGAAAGAGAGGGCGGATCGTGCATATTTTAATTGGTGGCCACAGCGTTCGCGTTCAATCAGGATGTGCTCGCGTCTCTCGCTTTGTCGATGCCCGTATCAACCGGAAACTATTTTTTTTTTTTCTTTCTTCGTATAAATTTTTAGGGCTTAAGCAACCTTGGACTGTCCTCGCTTGGCGTTGCAACGCCGGTAACTTTCGCAATATTGAATGCAACGTACCATGACGGATCGAGATTACAATACGGGATACCAATATCCTGCCACTTCTTAATATTCGCCCCGAAAGCGCGCACGAGGAATGGAAAACTTCCGGTTGGATTCTCGTTATTGGCGCGAAATTGCTGCGCTCGCAGAATTCGAAAAAACAACATTGTCGTCGAACTTTATTATTCATGAACGAGTCTCTCTTTCGTTCTCGTGAAATAAATACTTGGAACAAATTAGAAAGGAATATTCAGCTTCCAATCTTCCAAGTTTTCTTTTGGTCGGAACACTGTTTTTAATAAACCAGCCAGCTTATAAGTTTACTTGGACGCGTTTCCATCGGAAAACGCGGATCGCGTTTGCATAACTCAAACTCGATACCCTGACAAATAAGTGATGATTGGCCACGATCTCCGCCGTAACGCACGCAGAAAATAGGAAGCGAAACGCGCTGAATAACACGATAAACGTTGTATCAGGAACCGTGATACTCGAATAACATATTCCAGGTCGTCGGTAGGTGCCGCGTGCATGCGGCATACATAATTCAACGGCGCAGGTGACAAGTGAGGATGAGAAAACAGACATTTCCTTTTCCGTCGCGAAATGAAGATAAGTTACACGTGGAAAACACCGCCAGATGCCGTACGTATCTATCGGGGATGTACTCGGGCCGTGACTTTTCACCTCGCGAAACCGCCCCGGGCCATTTGCCTCTTATCGATATGATAAATAATGGCGGTGCAGAAGACACCCTCGAGCCGTGCATTTTTCGAATCGAGCGCGGTAGAAAAAAACTTCGTTCCGCGGGGCGTCGATCACTTTTATTCCTCGCTCGTCGCGTCGAACTGGCGCAAAATACTTCGGGGTCTGCCTCGCGACCAAGAAAAAACTTACTCGAGAGCGTCTCAACGATACTTTCCTGGAGAGCAATTCAACTAATGAATACTTCATTTACGCAGACTCGATAGGTAATATTCCTATTTTTTATTCGCGACTGCTACGTCGACTCGCGACAGTCTGTTTCTAGAACGATTTTATCAAGCAAGGAATTATATAAATTCGTTCTATGTATACGTTTTTTTTTATATAAATTGATGTTTTTCCCCAAGGTTGTTGATGGCTTATTAATAGATAAGAGCATCAACAATGTCCGTTTCTATTTTTATTTTAACAAAGTATAAAAATAAAAAAATACACTCCGTTTAATAAGCATCGGTGCGAGTTAACGGATGTGGTTTTTAATAGAACAGAAAATGAAAAATCTCGTTTCTATAAAAATATACACGGAAAATCTACGGATCCGATAGATTTCTATTAAGTCTTCACCGAATACCGCGCATTCCAGTTCGACGCGATTCATTAATTATCGAAACGCATTAAGACGATTGAAACGTTGAAATTTGGAAACTCGGGTTCGAAGTGGAAACCCAGTGTAGAAGACGGGCGTTTTGTCACCATGCAACATGTCGGTAGCGTTCCAAGGGAGCGATTATCGAAAGCAGGCGAGACAAAATGGGACAATTACATTGGTTGGCTCGCGTCCCTCCGAGGGATCGTAAAGCGAAGATTTAGTTATCGCCTGCACAAGAAAGGTCAAAGTGGGGCAGGCTTTCGTCAGTCTGGACCTACATAAAATCCGTTGCTGTACACGACAAGGCAAAAGGTTTACGACTAACGCCGGAGTGGCGGAAGAGGTTGCAACGAGAATCGGGCGGAAGTGGGTTTTCACCCTGACCCGGTTCACAAAGAAATTGAAATCTTCAACGTCAATGTTTCGCCATAATGGGTTTTCGCGAGGAGAACCAGCAGCTCCCGGCGTAACGTGAAAGCACGCGTGGCTTTTACATCGAGACGGGTGCTTTTGTACGAGTTTGCAAAATATCGTGTCAGTCTTCCCCTCTTTTCGTAGTCGGGGAGACATTAGAGGAACGTTTTAACCCCGCGAAATAATCGTTTCGATGATGCATTTAAACGTCATCCGTTTTAACCTCGCGTCCTTTTTCCCCCGATAATATCCAAATGTATTTTAATAATCCCGTCGAGCCGTTAAACGCGACGAAGTACTCGCTGTCGCATATAGGTCAAAAAATAAAAATTTAAACCGTATAAATTATTGGTATTCCATAACGAAATACAGATACCGTTTAATGAGAGTATTCATTAATGGACGTCGTTAAACAATAAATTACACCGTGGAAAATAATTACCGACTCTCGCGTTAGAGGATGAACGAAATATCAGGAGTGCTCGAAATGTTCACACGTATAATAATTGTATTTCGTACCGTGAGATTATACCTCACTTGTATCGATAGCTTTCGAACTATCGATTGCACAGTACGAGCAGGTGATTAATGATTATTTTCAATGCCTTATATCTATTAACGCGTTCCGTTGCATTATTTTGTTATTGATTAAACACGAGATTATTGCAATAGTCGATAGGCGCCTAGCGCAAATCCGATCTGTGTATCGGCGATAGCGCGATATCAAGCTGATCGACTGATGTATCTAGAAGGAGCAACAGGCAAAGCCCAATTAAACCCAGCAATTTGTGGCATCTTCGCCTCCTCCTATATACACCGTTCGCGATTCCCGAACATGGAAAACGATAATCGAAGATTAAATATCAAGCATCGCAACGTCGATGCTTGTTACGTTGAACTTGGCAGAGCAAACTGCAAACCGGATACGAGTATCGCGTCGATGGACAAACTTCTACAGTAAACTAATCGAAATTGCTTCTGATTTACAACTTTGAACCGCTTCGGTCGAAAAACTCTTCGTTTAAGTAAGTTCGAAATATGACTGAAAATAAAAGCGTTCGGTACAACAAAGAGGCAGCATTTTAGTGAAATCATTCGTCTCTTAACGGAACTTCGAAGTCACGAAGTCAAACGAGGTCGAAGAAAGTAGTGAGTTTAACCGGTAAGAAATTGAAATTACTTTTAACGTATTAGAAACAAATTGCAACTGAAGCAGACGAAGAAAAAGTTTTGTTACAAAGGGAGTAATTCGATAAAGTATTCTAGATGGATTTCACGTGTTCGTGAAAACCAAAATTCTCGTAACGCGTTCTTCCAATTTCTTGGAGGATTTATCGGCACTCGTCAAAGCCAAAGCTGATTTCGCAGAGTCCAACCGTTTTGTCATTTTGTATGCAAGCAGCTTATATAAATTGCATTGACTGGCTGCTTTCTGTAGCCCGCTCCCTTTGACGGGCAGTCGATATTATGCTTTGGATATACGTAGAATCGAAGAATATATGGCTAGCAGATATTGCATTCGCAAACTATCGGCTCTACTCATCCCTGCACAAAAGTAGAACAACGTTTCCTTTACAACGTTTGTATACTTGCAATTATATTCGAATGATGCCAGCTTCCGGACTTTCTATGTGGAAAAATTGTTCTTGCTATTTTAATAATTCAGTCCTTACTTACAAACCAGTTTCTTTCTAGGATATGAATTGGCGACAAGATTAAATATCACGTGGTAACTAGGTCACATTTAAATAGAAATTTCAGAAATAATTATTGGAAACTGAACGTTTTGGTCAAATTATTTCTAAAGCAGATAGATGCACCATTTGTAACTATTCTGAATGGTACCTCCACGTAACTGAAGGGTATATATTTTCCCCGCTACAACGTTAATGTTCCTATATTTTAGGTTATCGATTGAGCGTTGGTGAGCCTCGAAATGAACGTCCTCCAGGACACGCTATAAATAACAATCGCAAGGGGATGAATTATACGATATGAGGAAAAAGGACGTAGACCTCTGGAAGCGTTCCCTTTTCCAACAGGAAATACAGTGCATCGTTTTACGTCTGTTGTTTCATTAACGTTTTATTTGTTAAAATTCCATTTTCTACAGATTTCATAAACATTTTCGCGTGGTTGACCGCGACGAAAAAGTAATCAAATTATCTCTAGCACATTAATTCATACTAGTATTTTCGGTAAACCATGCGGGAGCAAATGTACCGCCGATAAATATAATCGTGAAACTGTTTAATGCATCCACAATGCTAGCGTTAGAGTACATTTGGAGCGTTGCCAACGCGAAAAATTTGTGCGTGAATGCGCACCTGGAACATTCAATAATTTAAATGCAACGTTAATTGCGTTTTCATAGGATTTAATTACAAGAAATTAGAGGTAGCAATTTCACCGCGGCAGATTATTGATGATCATTTGGAAACTTTTAAAGTAAATAAACACAGAAAATAATAAGATCGTATCAGTGTAACATGTATAGAATTATTTTTTGAGCGTCGTTTCGAATAACGCATCACCAAGTGACAGTTCTAAGATCGACAATTTTTCAACATGAATTTACAAATTCGCGATGTACAGGACGGTATAATTTTTACTTTCGAATGTTCTCTAATACGAAATCATCGTCCATGGTCGAACGAAAATAAATATTAGAAATATTTGTTTGCAACTTCACGTGCCACGGAGTCAAGAAGCTGTGAGAAACGTTCAAAGATTCCCTAGCCTGAATTCAGCCGTCGCGACAAGACGAACACGACGGTAAAGTTTGTTGAGCGCGATCGTTCGTAAGTCGAGTACCAGTTTAATAATAAATAAATCGCCGCGTAGGTACTTGGCCATTAATAAGTAAGCAACGCTAATGGACACCGACGACGTTCGAGGGCGAACCGTATCTCGGAGCTCGTTCGTAGAATAGGAACCAAGAGACACACGCTGTCCGCTGCGAATGAGCAAATATCAGCGTGCGTTAACGAGAACCCATGGTACCTGGTTGAACTTAGTTTGCCAATCGTTCCCGAGTACAGCGGAGAAACGATCGCGCGCTCAATCTACGCAAAGTTGTCTCTGCAAAGTGATGGTCCCGGAGATGGTGCATTATTAAGTCGTCGAGCTTCGAGTGCCTCGGGCTGGATAACTCCGGAACTGCTCCCTAAGAGGACACGAGGGAAGGAAGAACGGTCAGAAAAAAATACAAACGAAACGTTCTGTCCTGAGTCTGACCGGTATTGCTCTCATCCGCCCCCGCGATCTGCCATCTTTCCACCCCATACGCTTTTCCCCGAGCTTATCCTGCACTTGGATCTTCGGTTTTACGTTTCGAACACTCTTCGCTCGATTGTTTCTGGCCCGATACGTATCCTCCGCGACGCTTTTAAATACGATAACAGAGGATCATATATTATTCGGGATAAGCGATGGATCATAGAAAAAAATTAGTCTGACCTTCTAGACACGATCGTATTAAGAGTCTTTGAGCGAAGACTCAGTGTCAGTCTTCTATCGTCCAATAGTTTTACCCGCGTCTATGAGAGTCTACGAAAGTAGCGAGCAATCAAAGATACAAAGAAGAAGCTTTTCCACCCAAAGATGGAGCAGCGGGGAATTTTCTAGATCGCCGTTAAAGCGAGAAGAAACTAGGGATTCCTTTCGCTCAAATTTTAAGTTGCAGGGGCGACGAAGCTTTAGCGTCTTAATTGTCCGTTGTTTGACCATTCGAATACTGTCACAGCGTTGAATAAAGAGAATGGTACTCTCCTCCACGGAACTGTACCTCCCGCGAAAGCAGTGCCTTTTCTTTGCGTTACCCTAGTGTCTCCGACACTCTGAAAAGATAGTGCCTCTCTCTCTTTTCACGTCACCGTAATGCTCCTGACACTATTTAGGAAGTCCTTATTTCCGCGCCATTCTATGGGTCGGACAATATTCAGCCGAGATTTTAAAACTGCTTCTCTTAATCCCACACAGGATCTGCCGAGGCATCGTTCCCAGCTTAATACTTGCTTTACTTAATCCTACGGAGGGGACTTTCGAGCGTCTTTCTTCGCTTAATGGCTGAAAAGCGGAACCTCATCGACGGAGAGCGTCTTGAGTATTTCGCCGGCGTTAATTGACGCAGTAAAATGTGCATTTCGTGTTTCGTCTTTAAACGGAATACTTTTCAAACGCCCGTGAGAGTGTTGGTAATTTTGTATATCCTTTGTTTACCCCTCGGTTAAATGTTTGTGAGTTAATACGACGCGAGAAACAACGGCAAATAAATCATACGAAAATGAAAATCAAAGTCACGACTGCAAACTCCGCAAGAATATAGGCAGAAAATATACAAGGAAGTCTAACAATCCCATTTCCTCTCCAACGTAATATTCTTCTACGCCATTACCATTACCATAAAGGTGTAATAAGTATGCGCAAGAGAACAACTTGCGTGCATAAGTACGTTGCGTTTACTATTGGAACATCGTGTGCCCGTATATTGTCCCGTTGATGTCTCTATATCCGTATTAACACGTTCGCTCCCGTATCCGAGTTAACTTGCACTCTGCATGCTGTGGACCGTATCCGAGTTTCCTCAGATAAGGGTGCAAGCGAACTCGAACCACTCGAACGAACTTCGTATCGATTTATATCGCACTGTTATACGAGGAACATACATGAGATAATCTAATATTCTCCGTTGGGTTTCCAAGATATTTTGCGTGCCATTGTCGATCCGATTTTACAACGGTTTCGCTGCGTTGATTCGTACACAGTTGAAACCAAACAGCGCTATGTAAACGAGAAAATGTTTCGTTACAGAATATTCATTATCGATTTAAAAACCGCGTGAATCGTAACGAAGCATTATAAATCGCCGCCGGCGATAAGGAAATGGGGGAATTGCTCGACGAGGCCAGTCCATCAAGGAAGCCCTGAATCAATAGCGAGCACGGCAACTAATAAAAGAAAGTTATTCTCTGCGACAGCGTTATCGGTCACGAGGAGGTGACTACCCGTTTCCCGGGTACAGAATCAGCCGTTTTATGGCCAAGTATTACGAGCATATCGGTTATCGAAGCCAATAGACCGATTTGTTTGACGACGTTTTCCTCGGACGGTACATAAACTCGCCGAGCGGGCGATTTTATCTGCGCAATAGACTCCCGTACAAGCGTCCAGAAAGCGAACAAATATTTTCTGGTCGTTGACTTTAAATCGGACGGGCAAATACCGTTTCTAATTCGTTTGCCAAGCCGCTGACGCTAAGCACGACGACGCAGCTGCTGCAGGATTTACCTAACCGGGAGATATGGCGAAGTTTATACTCGGCAAGATTTGCTCAGACTGGGCTTTGTGTCTCGTACACACCTCAACGCTGCACCAGGTGCGATATTGCGTCGTCCTACAAGCGTTAGATAATACAATGCTCGCTACTAACTGCTCTGGATTGGCTTTAATTGAACCCCACCTCGCCTCGCTTCGATCAGATTTAAACAATGTACGATGCGATTTAAGAAGATTGTGTTCAAAATTTTGTATTCTGGTTCGAGAGAATCGCGTTTGAAGTTTAAAGTCTCCTTTCGTATTTTGAGAAGGATGGTATTCGTGGTCGATTAACTATTTAGGGGCCATATACAGGGTGTTCGGCCACCCCTGGAAAAAATTGTAATGGGAGATTCTAGAGGCGAAAATAGGACGAAAATCAAGAATACCAATTCGTTGATGGAGAGGCTTCGAGGGTATGTCTATTGGCCAAAAATGATTATAATTGACCCCTGCAACGAAAAATAATTTTTTTAGGACGATTTGAAATTTTTTAATTTAATGTTTTAATAACTTTTTAACGAAGCCTCTGGCAAGAAATTGATATTCTCCCATTAAAATTTTTCCCAGGGGTGGCCGAACACTCTGTATAACAAAGTGTCTGCTTCCTCATAGAACTCTTTCAGCTTTCTTATATTCTTTAGCCGTACTTGCTACTATTGTGTAAGGTTTAACTCTCGGCTGTTTGTATTCAGCTTTTGTCTTTATAGCCTGGAGACCAACTCCGACTTCCGTCGTTTCCATAATTCTCAGGCGAGGTATAAACCGATCGTACACGCAGCAGTACAAACCGCAATTCCAACGAGTTTCGAAATTCTGCATTATTTTGTTTTTTACCCAGAAGATAGTAATTGCGTATTTATTACGAGAAATAAAATAGAATCTGCTGCGCCGTTGCAGCAAGTTACCTCGAACGGGACTGGGCAATTTACGGGAGTCATTTTCGATAGATACGTCATGATACGCGAGTAAATCGGTCAGAAACACCCCCTGCATCAAGAACGAAATAGACTTCTCTTCCTGTGTCGTCTCTTTCCCTGAAAGTCTCTCAACGGGGCTGTTGGCCAGCCGTGGGTCGGAATACAACCAGCTGGCAGACGGAAAACAGCAGCTGAACGGTGAGAACCCAAGTTTCATATGTGAGTGAAAGCAGGAAGGAACGCGGGAGACAACGAGAGAGAATCTCGATGAAACGCCGTTAGGGGAATACCGTAGAAGATTGGAGGTAGTTACGAAAAACGATAAAGTCGAAGGGTAACATCAAAAATACAATCATAGGAATCTGTTGGCGCGATAACACCTACGCGAATCGATCCCCTTTATTCGTGGCTTCTCCCCCTATAAAAGCTGCTGCAGTTCAGAAATGCTCTAATGGTATTATGTACTCGTTGAAAGCTTCAATTTCCGATCCAAAGTTCAACGGTTTACGACAAAAAGTATTTCTATCTGGTAAAAAAATTGTGGTTCTTAAGATGGGAATACGAGACGTAAATTAATTACGGTACCCTAAAAATGATTAGAATTATTCTTAAAAGTTGTTTACATCGGTAACGGAATACACTGTATAATATCAAAATCAAGGGCAATTAATTAGAAAGTTCAATTCGATTTCCATGTCTCCTTAAAGATTGAGCTATATTACTGAAATTACTACTGAAAAATTTGTGCATGTTTCTCTGCTTCGAACGCGATAATACTGTTATTGGTGTACATAAAGAAGATCGACTTTAAACATAAAACAGTGCAAAGAAAATTTGTTGTAATTTGCGAGATGACACGCAACGATGACTGTACTCGGTAATGGTTGCTCCGCGTTAACGAAGCTTAATTTCGCCGGCGCTTGATATAATGGCCAAGATCCTGGGAGCAAGCCGGGGGATAAAAGTCGTATCAGTCTCGATTTCCTACGCCCCAGAAAACTTTTTCACCCTGCTCGCCGATACCGTAAAAGAAACTATACTCTCCTCACATTAATATTTGTAATGGAGTCTCGAGAGAAAGCCCTCGTCGTGTCCGCGGAAAGAAAAACACATCGATGACCAGGACCCTTTGTTTTTTTAACAATCGTAAATCCATCGAGATGAATTTGTCGTGAAAAGGGGAAACACCGTTATTGGACTTTGCGGAAACTCCAACGTATCCTTTTTAAAATCAATATAAAGAAGGGAGCACGTAATTGGAAACACTCCGAAAACTCCGCAAACATTGATTTTAATAAAACTTGCTTCGGAAAAATATTGCACAGCCCAAACGAAAATTCCATTTTTCTCTGACTATTCGATGTCTTTGAATTTTCGAATCATTTTACAGGATCGAAAAATCATTAAAACGAAAATTTAACATTTACCTATGAGATATTGTTTCTATTAGCTGCAATATTCGTTCTCGAGGCAAACCATTTCTTCGTTACGAATAAAAAGATAAATATCAATGAAATCACGGCTCCGTTAATGCGTGTAAATGCATACACGAATAGGTGGAGGGCTTTGCAGATCGCCGAGATACGTTTAATCGAGATTTCATTCGAATACACGCATACTCGACAAAACGCCAATCGCGATGTGTACCGAAACGAGGTCTCGCGTCAACAAATTTCATTTTACATTTTCGGCCTACTTTTACGTAATAAAAGCAGCGTTGGTGCACGACCTCCCGGATATTATTTTCGAACGTTTCAAACCTTTCCGCTTCAATTAATCGATAATGTTACCTCGTATATAACAATAATACATACTTGACGAATAGTACTTGACTTTCAATCAGTCAAAGCACTCGTTCTCTATGTAATGATTAATAACGTACAATTTTATCCCGGGTACATTTGTTCTAGGAAATGCCACTATCTGTAAACACAGGTTAAAATTTAATTCTTACGTCAGGATACTCCTAAAGATCCTGTAGGTAACTCTCTTTGTTATGTTCCGTAACGCAGTGCGATTCTGGACTAGTTACCTGTATAATCGTTTGTAACAAACGTTCGGGAACATTACGAACAGCCCTCACGTTCGCAACGAACGGTGGACGAGCGATCGTGCCCCCATTAGCTGTTGCTAATCGTGGACATTATACGGCGTAATCGTTGCGAAAAGGGGAAACAGAGTGCGCGCGGAATGGTATCGAAATGAAAATTGTATCAAGCTCGCTGTGCCCGGAAATTATCCGAAAAATGTGTTACACCATGGGATTCGCACGCACTCGGGGCCATTTTATCGATCCGAAACGTGTTATTCCGTTCGTGGAACGCGCGAACGTAATGGTCGCGGCGCACGCCATCGAACGATTCCGTGAATTACGGTTCGAGCGACTCCGGGGATCGGCGAAGTAAGGTTTGGAAAATCTCGCGGACGGAAATCTATAAACGATCGGCGTCGTCCGTACGACGGGTGTTATCGATGTCCAGCGACGCTGGAACTGTGTCAGGTGAGCTGACCCGAATTTCTCGTCGTCGGGGCGTTTGTTTCGATTCGGGGACGTTAATCGGCGATTCCGTCATCGATACACCCCGGCTTCGCAGTTCTCGTTCGTCGTGAGCCAGGAAGTTGACTTTCCATCGGTGGGTTAAAACCAGCAACGCGCTCGGATACTCGCGATGCACCGTCGACGTGCCCCGTTAATGCTCGCCTAACCCACATTTCTCTCGGGCGAACATTCTAAATTCACGCACGAATATATTTCACCTTTGATTTTATCTTGATAAATTTAGATCGAACGAATCGTTACGAAACTACGCCCAACGCCACCCCGGACCAGTCGAATCGAGAATGGGCTGCTTTATGGAAATTCGATACTTCGCGTATAACGGGTTCCCAACGAAGATCGATTGCTCTACTCCTTTGCATTGGGAAGGTAAATCGATGAATTTGTTACGACACAGCCGATAATTTACAGTATCAAAATGAGAGTATAGGCCCCTGTTTTCAGAAAGGCTTTCGTCGAGAAAAAGTGCACAGGAGGCCCGTTGATCGAACGAATTACCAAATTGCTTAATTGCTCATCAATATTGATCAGGAATTAATGACACCGGACTATTAGTGGGAGCCGAGTGTCAGGTACCGGGTTTACGCGAAAATACGCGCGATACCGTGCGTATAAATTGCACGGACGGACAGCGTCACTTGCAACGCGCGGTACGCTTTCCAATTAATCATCGAACTCACCTGGAATCGTCAGGCGACTCGGGTGGAGGACGCGGGCGATTGCAAGTCACCGGTGACGAACCCGGGAATCAGAAATCCCCGGGATCGAGAGTTCTGCAAACGAATACGGCGAAAACACTTCGAATTCCGATTGCGGGAAACGCCGGACAAAGCGGAGGGCCCGGAAGGAGGACGCGGACGAGTAGGCCAACCGAACCAATTCAGAAATCAGCTGCCATTCCTGTTGCCAAGTCAGCTTCGACGGTGAAATTAAATAACTTCTACGCTCGTGCTCGTCCTTCCTCGACCGCAGCGACGGTTCACTTAGACGACACTTGATATTCCTATGTCGTTTCACCCGGGATCCCTGGCTTCGTAATCTTCTTACCAAATAACGAGCCAAACCGAGTCCCGTCGATCCTCCACTTTGTCGTTACTTTAATAACCAGCGTGCAAATTGGATTTGCATTACTAAGGAAACTGCAGAAATGCATGTGGGCTTATCGAAATGTTAAACAATATTTTGGACAAAGCTAAGTGTTATTTACGATCTTGTCGAGCTTTGGAGAAACGTTTCTTGATGCAAAAACCGAGGAGCTCAAGGCGCCCTCAAGTTCCTGAGAACGTGGATGGAGAAGCTCTCGTCGAAGGGCACGTCCCAGCGCGACCCAGGGTAACTGGTCAAGATTTCGTTGCTCGATCCGGGTGCCTGGTGGAGACGACAACGCGCGCTCCTTCGGAGTATCCCCGGACCCCTATACGCGCTCTATCTATATACCCTACGGTATTAGAATCTACCGCGCATATGTATATGGAGGTATGTGCATATGCAGGATCGTAGCCTGTGCTATCCGACCCTATATCGGCCCTATCCAACTCCGTTTGACCGGTTGGACACCGGCCAAGACCTCTATTAGATTCCGTCTAATGTCCAATGTGGGAGTCGGTTCTCCCATATCACGCGAACCGGTTCGACCGAATTTACAGATGTTCGCTTACATGCATCTGCCCGTTGTTTTATCGTCGTACGAACGGCAATTCGTCACCGCTGGCCAAGCACTTTCGCGTGCCCGCCGCCCTTTTGATGCATGGCCGTGCCCTCCGATTCCTTCGATGGCTGATGGACACGCGGTCGTTACGGTAATCAGGGAAACAATTTTAGAAATACGTAGACTCGATTAAGTAATGAGAAAACGTGTCTCTGGAGGTTGGCATACGCGCCCGGAAATCTTATTTAAACCATTAAGCCCTTATCGATTATACAGAGCCGTTTGATATAAATATTAAACGATAAAAGGTACAAAGACTTCCACACAGAGTGGTCTTGACATAATCCAAGATCACAGTGGAGTATAAATTTTAGAAACGAACGAAAATGTTTTTATTACCGGCGCTTAATTATTTAACAACCCTGAAAGTTTTGATTATTGTCTCAAAGGTTAAGGACAACGCTATTCTACTCGATGAGTACGGTTTCGAAGGATGCTCGTAAACGTAGATGCAGCAAGATACGATACTCCAGTGGAGAGCATCGTCATCGGAAACGTTGATAGCGTGCTGCAGACTCGGTGAACACACGCCGCGTAAATACCATTTCCGATTTGCCTTTTTAACGTCCGATACTTTTCAGTTGTCGTAACTCCGCGACCGGATATCCGATTAAACAGGAGTTCGCCGTATTCGCAGAGATTCCCGATTATACGGATCGATAAAGGAGCGATCCCGACGGTTTTTAGTATTTTCAGAACGACCGTTTTGTGCCATCCGCCCGTTTAATTCCGACGTCGGGAACTTGCCTCGCGATTATCCGCTTGTCTTTATTACAATCTAAATTGCCAAATGGATTTAATGGCCGGCCATAACGCACGCACACGAGCATTAAAACCTCGAAGCACGCGTGAATTTTACGAAAAATAAAATCATTCTGAATGGAAAAGTACATCGAGGATATAAAACGAACTTCTTCGGTCCGAACTTTTCTTTTCGAGAAAATTGCTTTTCAAGATTCGTGAACCGTGCACGCACTCGTGGTCCTCGAGATATCGTTGGACGTTGCCCATTACGTTTACGTTCAATTCCATTTTCTTGAAAAAGCATCAAAAGCGATTTTTATAAAACGGACAAACGTCTCGTCGTATTTTAAAATACGATCGAATATACACTTTACTTTGAACAATAAAGATGATAAAATAAATTGTATCTACCCTGTATGGCCAGTTACAACGACCTATGACTTTCAACAATGTTCAAACAACGGAATCAAAGAGCCGTCCACCGACTGTCAAAGTCAAGATTCACTGAAATGCGAAAACTACGGGTTCGTTGCTTGTCGGAGGTAAAAAGAAAGTCAAATAGTTGAAGCGACGGATACGATATTGCAGCGCACGAGTAGCGTGCTCGCCCTAAATTTGAATTGCAGACAACCTACTTTTACAGATTGCACTTATCATTGAGGGACTTTGATTCGACGATACTCGGACCCAGTTCCCTTTCCTCGAGCCGTTCCGACTTCGATTCGAGAAAAAGTTGCGTTACTCGATAAGCGTTCCCCGAACTTTGTCGCTCGTTGATTTTACTCTTCAAGAAAATAGTCCCGCCGATTTCTTGTCGAGCTCGCTGGAAAATTCCACGGTGCTTAATATTCAAAGTGACTTACTGCAGCGTGGAACGCAACACGCGGAAGTATTCATTACCCTCCATCAACTTATGCAGATTTTTACGTGCAAAATCGTTGCAGAATACTCGTCCATAATTCAGCTATTGACGTCACCGTTGTGTGTATTATAATTTCGACTTGCTCGTTCCTTTCTTAACAAGCAGCTCGATGGATCGTTCGTTTTAATCAATAAGCTACACTTTCATCGTCGCTACTTTGTAAGGTTCGATCTTTTCGTTTGGTCGTCAACTTATTTTTAGTAAAATCTAAACGTTGTCGGTGACGAGTGGATAATGAGAGGGAAGTTCCATAAAGAGAGGAATGGAGAAACGTACGGTCCTCTAAATAAAGTAGCAGTACGTATGTAGATCGGTATTTGCGCAGAAGATTCAGGCTGGCATACGATAGTAGGCTTAGCAAACTAACATAAATTTCGGGAGTACACAGCTTAAAGTATTACGAGGCGTATGCCAAACCCTCGTCCTTTTACGCTGTATTTACTGCTATCTCGTAGTTTGAGTTCTTACTGATACGCGAACAAACTGAACTTCACAGTAACGTAATTAATAGTATATTATCAAGTGGCTTTACGGAGCTTAGAAAACGTGAACAATTTTCCACCTCGCGAGCGGTCGGGAGAATGGCGCTCGAGTGGGAAATTCATTTGTCCATGAATCCCATTCGGAACTCCGCTTTCGGTGAAATAAACTAACGACCCAATTCGAGCGATAATTCGATGAAGCCTACCTTAATTTGTGAAATCGACTGATTTAACGATTACTCATAAAGAACATTAACAACAATTTGATCATCGTGTCTCGTCAACTGCTGTCGATCGAAGCTATTTTAATTATCAAAATTACGGCAACAAAATGACGAGCATTCCATAAAGCATGAAAGGTAACCGGCTAAACATTTGCGTAGATGAAGACCAAAATAATAACACACAACACCGGTGTAGCTTTGTTCTCGATCGTCGAACGAACCAATCGCGTTAATTTTGCCTGTTAATTGGTAGCATCTACGGTGCTCGAACTCTCGTTTCCCTTATCACAACGCTCGAAGGCTAATAGGACAAATACGCCCCTACATACAATTTGTTAAGGACTCCGGAAAGGACTTCTGTAAGCTGGGGTTTACGTTACGGTCTCTAGGAACACGCTATTTTGGAGAAACATCTGCTAGCAATATTCATAACTCAATTAAGTAATTAGCCGAGGGATTAAAACCATACAAGTTGCCTCATTGTCGCGAAGTTTCTACGTATCTGTCGAACACGCACATATTTATCGTCGCACTGTCTTCTTCCGAATAGCAATTACCGTACCATAAACCCACCACATCTACAACCCTTTGAACCTGACCTCTCTACCCTCCACCGCATCAAGGATCTTCCTTGCGCTGTGACTTCCAAGACTTGCTCCATTTATATATTTAAAACACAGACTTAAGAGCATTCATCAGACACTCGGGGGAAATTGTTACGATACACATAAGACACAAGATCAACGTAAACAAGAGACAAGAATAAAATACGAAGAGTCGAGGATCGTTACTCACCCGGAAGGCGCCCAAGTATTTCCGAAACTTACCTAAAAGAGAAAGCAAACCATTCAAATTAGACAACGAATTAGCGATAAAGTGAGGACATAAAAAATAACAAATATCGTTCCAAAGGTGCCATAAAACGCACGGAAGAATTGGAACTTTGGTGCGAATAAAGGCGTTGGTCAACACACAAGGAAAAAGTAAAAGAATTCTTCGAAGATCAAAGCTCGTCTCGAAAGATAGAACGCGCCGGTCCAAGAAACCCCTCTTCTCTAATCTCGGTCGCCTTTTTCCAATCTGGCGGAAAGTAGGGAAAGCCACGCCTGCAGATGGCGTTATAAACGCGTTCGCTTTGAAATTCGACGAGTCAGCCTCCCGTTTCCCGCTATTCGAAATTAGTAAGCATGAAAGATTTAATTTTACGCGCTTGCACCGACCGTTCCTAAAACGTCTACCGAGACTCGCAAAGGCCACGATACACCCCCACAATGCTTTATACGCCATTCTGGCATTTATGCGCTGGATGTACTTAGAATCCACGATAAGTATCTTTCGTGTCGCATTATTATTCATGGGCTTTCAACTTCGTTCTCTCGGTTAGACGTCTCTCGTTGTTTCCATTGATTTTTTTCCGGAGGGGGGAGGGCCAATTTTTCTTCGAGTACGACCGCGATTCGCGCGGGATTTGCGGCTCGTTCTAATTTCAGACTTTTATACGTGTTACAGTCAAAGCCGTGAACTTGGCGAATTATACGTTCGCTAATGAGCAGTGCCGGATTTAGGCACAGGCAAAATTGGGGCACTCCGAGTTATATAAATCGTAAAAATTATTCGTCGGTAAATTGAAATTCGAGATATACTCTTGAAAAAGGTTGGTACAAATCGGATTATAAAACGAACCATATTGAAAAATATTTGATAAATTTAATAACAAAAGCGAGGCGACTGTTCGAAACTTTTGCTCGTAATGAATTAGCGCATACCTGAGCAAATTTTATTGTCCGTGTAAAAGAATCGTTTTGCTCGTGACAAAGAATTACGCGTATAATATTTATTTTCAAACATAAAAATTGTAACGTTGAACAGACTTTCTAGTATCGAAGTATAGAATTTATTACACACGGGATAATTTATTGTGCGATGTAATAAACTCGTATTAAGAAATTCGATGGCTAAGAAACCAACGCGACACAAAGTTCTTTGAGGCATCGCGTACATTTTTGGGAGCGCAAAGGCTTCTATGCAGATCATACAGATTGAGAACCGTTGCTTCAACCGAACTCGTTGAACTCATCGTCCAACTCAAACTTTCCACCCAACTCAAACTCCGCTATTCGAATTTCGTTCGAATTTAATAAACACATTTTAACTTCTTCAAAGTTTCGAGGATTCGCAGAGCCGGACCAGAATTTCGGTCGAACGCCCGAACACTTATAGCATCCGATAACGATACCGAGCGATTAATCAACGAAGATAAGCGCAAGAAGTGCAATTTCCGTTGTAATCCAAGGAGCGAGGGCAAAAAAAAAACGTGTCAGCAGCTTGGACGTGAAAAAAGAAAGATAAAGAATTATGTGGTAGCATCGCGCCCCATTTAATTAGCAAGCTCGAAAGCTTCATCTTGACCCGCTGCGGGATTTGAGAATGTGCGCTATAAATAAAGAGCAACGAGCCCTGGGTGAAAAGGCGAACCGAAACGCTGCTACTTTCGCGTGTCCCTGCCTCGCTGATAAACTTATTAAACGAGATTCAGTTCCGGAACGTTGTAATAGCCGAGGACCCTGCCACAAAGAGTTTTCTTCTCCCAAAAAAAGCCAGCAAAACATGAAAGCTTTTTATCAACAGCAATGGGTTTAGCTGCGCGCTGGACCCGCGCTCTTTGCTTTATTGCGGAAACTTAAATTGCATGACAAGAATATAATTCGAATTCGTTACAAACACTCCGCGAAGCTAAATCGTATTTCACGAATTAGGATCGTGTGAAGATGACTTTTCTCTTTTCTTTCCATTTTCGTCCAGCGAAGCACCGCGTGCTGGCCGGCGTACTTAAAATTACACGATTAAATATTCCTACTGCGTCTGTATTCTGATTATGGGGAACGTAATAAGTTTCGTAGTTCGAAAGCGTGAAATATGGTAATTCAGAGATTGTTTCTCCGGGGAATTTTACCAAAATATTTTTATACATTTCATTTTGAAATTGTCAATTATTCCACGCGATGTCGACTATGTACAAAAGTCATACACGTTGGACTTTATTACGCTAAATACCGACACGAACCGGACTCGAATAATACGATTTAATCGAATCAATGCTGGGGACGCCAAATACAGGCGATTCTGGATCGAAGAAAGTCAGTACAGATGACCCAGAACTCAATGGACACAATATAGGCGAGCGTCGATTCAAGAGATGCAATACAAACCGTCCCAGATTCTAGCTACCTCGATATTAACGACACCTTGGTAAAGAGACCTAATATCGATGATTCTAGACTGAAGAGATCCACAATACGGATGACCCAAAAAATTCAAGAGACGCAATACAAAGGACGATGGATTTTCCAAGAAACTATCGGTATCTCGAACGCAATATTATGTTATCGTACAGCGGATAGGATATTATGGGTACAATCAATCACGCTTCGCACGTAAGCATCGATCCCGCGTAACATATTGAAATCTGCGAACCGGTTCCCGCGCGCCGCGAACGTTCTACAATCGACGGTTGGTAAATTTCGTCAAAATACGATTCGTCGAATACGAAAGTTATGACGAGAATAAACCAACGGGAACGGATGGAGGTGAAATTGAGCTTTATAAAAGCGCCTTGAATTTTCATCCGTCATCTGTCCGGGCAGGCGAGCAGCCAGGCAGGAAAGCTGACACAGATTGCAAACGCTGGAATAAATAGGCGAATTTAAAGCAAATAGGTTAAACAGCCCGAAGCGTATTGATTGTTCGGTTCGACGCTTGCATTCAACGCTGCTGCTGCTTGCAATCTTTACAGAGAGCCACCACCGTCACGCTAACATTATCGTCGTTTCACCGATATCGACAATTACTCCCCGCGTATCTGCTACGCGTTCGATCGCCATGGAACTGTAACCAAGAAAACTATGTACGCTACGGTGCTTATAGCCACCGCGTAGCACCGTGTAATTTTCATTGTTTATTGCGCGTTTCTTGATTCCCCTCTACTTTGGTCCGAGACCAGGGCTAACATTACGATCTCGTTATGGATCTGAAAGCTACGTACGCGACGATGAAAAAATCATCGCTGCGTCTGCTCGACGGACTAGCTTCATTGATCAAAGTTCAGTTTCTTCGTGAAAAAGAAAAGTAGAAATATACGACAGAGAAAAGTTTTGAACGAGATGATCTAAGATGTCCGTGCAATTATTTTGGAGAACGCCGATCCACTTCGACCCATTAAGTATAAATGCTCGCTGGAGAAGGTTACGGAACAAAATTTCGCGACTTAAGACGTCCGAAGAATTACGAGAGTGGGCGATACGTGCGGGAGGAAGTTTGAATATAAAGTTGCGGAATAACAAGTGCACGGCGGCGCGTATTTCTTGAGAGACAGAATGCATCACCTCGTCTTCTCGGAGGCGGAAACAAGGACGAAAGGAGGAAGGGGAAACTTATCAAAAACTTTACCGTCCTTTCTTCCTCGACGCCGTCGAACCGTGCTTTATGGGAACAAACGACGCTCGTCGTCCCGTACCTTCGAGCCCTGGGACTCCGTCGCTCCTTTGACCGGACATTTTGCCAGCGATCTAACCAAAACGGGAGAAGGGAAAGGCTCGGGGCACCGGGGAACTGCGATAATAACTTCCCGCTCTAATTAACGGGGCGATCAAATAAAAATTATCAAAAGATCGGTCGACTTTCAACAAAGGAAAAAAACCCCACGGAATGGAAGGACACCTCCGCCATTGGAATGCAAATTCATTGAAACGAATTCCAACGCGGTGTAAGACCGTCGTAATGCCTCGCGGAGCGGAGGAGAACGGGAAAAGAGAAAAGCTCCAACAACGCCGCCCACGCACCTTCGTCTTCGCGCCGTTCCCGGGCTGTTCTCGTCTTCTTTTGTCTTCGCTTACCCGCGGCGAAGGAATTTTTCGAGTTAATTTTCTCACCACTCTGAGTGATATTCCCCGAGCGGGTATTTACATTTTCTCCAAGCCGTTCTCTTCCACCCTGTCGTTCGTTTATCCTTCGTCTAGTCGTCCCCTTCTTTCAACCACCCACGACCACAATCCTCCTCGCCCCTGTCCGACGAACGCTCGAGGAATTCAACCGAGCTTCAGTTTTGCTATTACCTTAAGGGGACGGTCTGGTAATTTCGGATCGGAATATCCATTTTTTGCTTTCTTCGTTCTCCCAAAAGTACGCACGTGCTCGATAAATAAACGATTTTATAGAATATTTATACGACGCGATCGAACCTCCATTACGGACCAGGTCGTTGCTATAATAGGAGATCTACATAATTCTCCGAAATACCGAAAGGTATATACGTTTATATAACTGAATCGAATACTTGCTCTTAGAAACGTAATAATGTTGGAAATATTGGGAATCGTTTCGTTCGATATTTAATTCGCGAAAAAATATTCCATTCCGATCGGGCGTGGTAATATTGTTGCACAAAATTTATGTGACGCAATAATGCCAGCAGATAATCGCATCTCGTGGTTGCGTATCGCGACGCACGCCTCGAGAATACGTAATTGTTATGTAACTTTACGGTGAACGAAGAGCATTTTGTTACGTAATAGAATGGAGTCCGTTCGGTCGAAGGCATCGTGCGATGTTGCAAATTCAGCCCCTCGGTCGAGGTAATGCTGTGAATAAAATAATAGTGGCTCAGGCACTTAAATCTGCACCATCAGAGTAATCAGTTATCTCTAGTTTCGAAACTAGAAATTGAAAAATTATTCTACGCTTTCGTAATGCAATGGAATATATTTCTACCGTCGTTCCACTTTTTGAAAAACCGATTTCTAAACTTTTACCGAAATAATTGTTTCGCTAAGAATTAGTTCGGGCAACGCTCGACTGGGTGGAAAGCGAGCAGAACGCCTGGCGCCTCGATTAGCCGCGTGAGCGGCGTATTCAGTCATTGCACAAACATCAACATCTGTCACGAATATTCACATTAATTTCTAATATGCACAAAGACGTACGCTTTGAGCAACCGTCTGGTTAAATTCAAACAAGCGAAACTAGCCATTGTAGGGTATGCTCATCCACCGGGCAGAAGACATTAAATTAGCAACGTTTACGGCTTCGCATCTCGAGCCAGAGATTATATGTACATCCCTTCGTCAAAGCCCTGCAAGGACAGATAGCCATGATCCCGGTGACCGCGAGGCTAAGCCTTTATGCAAATCATATTTTACAACGTATAGACACGATCCATCCGGCGGACGGAGTTTGGAACCCGTCCGTGGGTCAGAAACGGGACCAGAAATCCTTTATTTAATAACGGTGTCTCTGGTTCTGCCCTTCCAGCGCCGTTATTCCTCGTCAAATTGCATCGGGACGGTGTTAAAACAATTTATATCGCCCCTTGCGGCGACGTCGGGCTCTGCTTCTGGCCGACGTTCGAGATGATACAGGGAGCTGGTCCTTAATTCATGGATTACATTTCCCACCCCCCGAGAGCCCTAGTTCTTCTCCATATCGTTCCATCTGCACCCCGGCCAACCCCTCGACTGGTGGTCGCGGTCGCGGTCGCGCGTTTCGACCCTATTCCGGCGCGATTCGACGCTGCCTGTATTTTAATTTCATTCGCACGACGAAATGAATAATTATTTAAATTCGCATTTGTCTTGTCGTCCACATCTGTCGCCGACTCGAACTCTCCCGCGGTCGCGTACGAAGCTTAAAATTCATCGTCACGGCCCGGCGGCTGACTGAACGTACTGATTTTAAACAGATTATAATCGCGATTAGAATTTTAAATAGAGACCGCGAACACTCGACGCTCGCGGGTTTCGACGCGCGGGCTTATTATGCTCGAAACCGCAACGTACGTGCTGCGAGCGTTTCCTCCGCGAGTTTACATTCGCCGTCTGCCAAACGTAACGATAAACACACGCTTTATTTACAAATATTACAATTACACGACCAGCGATACGATTCGAACCGTCACGCACACTCTGACTCCCGCGAAATGGACTCCTTTGACAAATTAACCGGGACGATTCGCTCTATTTCCCGGCAGGTCGCGTTAATGTTAATTAAAACGCCTGCGGTGTACAGATTTTTTAAAAATGAACAGAATATTTTTAAAAATTTGAAAAATGACCGGAGGATCGCGAAGTAACTCTCTGCGAATTTCAGGAACGCGAGAAAATATATTTTATGACGATGGAAACTAGGATCGCCGAATATTCGCAAATATCGCGGCCGTATAAATTCTCTCTAACTACGTTTTATCAATCACAAGCACAAACAGAATTCAATCGGGTGATTTCATAAAACAAAACTGACTCCACGAAAGCGAATAAAAATCCAACCGGAAATCAATATTGTGCACGGCTCGATAGGGATGCCTGAAACGCACAAAACAGGGAAAAAGAGAAATACGCCAATCGCGCGCCCCGGCTTTATCGAATGATTGTTCAAAATAAAATGACGTCTATCGTTTTAAAGCTGCGCGTGACAGTCGACATTTTATTAAATCTCTCCGAGTCTCTAAGAATAATCTCTGCGCGATTCCCGCTGTTCCCGCTATGAAGGGAACCGTCGGTATTTTTAAAACGCGCCCCACATCTTCGTGTTAGATGAATACGAGTACCTTGTGAAAGGACGCTGTACAGAGAGTACGAGGAATAAAGGATTGCGCTCGATACAGCCACGAAAGTACCACTCGCAAACACTGAATCGTCATCGCGACGAACACGTTACAGAGTAACAATCTCTGTTAGCTTCTACAAAGTTTACACAAAAGATTACTTCGCGGATAAGCTACGCTATCTCCAAACTCGATAAACTTTATCGACGATAAATAAAAGCGTCGAACAGTGCTGCGTAAAAATCGGAGTAAAACCGTAGGAAGTGCAGAGCGTAAATACGAAATTAATATACACAAATTGACCACAAATACTTTTCTAACGTCGTACATTTTAGTAGAAATAAACAAAGGGAGTAAATTAAACATCCGTGAGAATAATTATTAATTATTGTCAGATCTTTCGGATCTATCCAACGGATACAGTCCGATCGCTTACCCGACTGTTCGAAGCTTAAATGCTTCTAAGACTGACTAAACTAATTGGGAAGCCTAATTGCTGCTAAAGCTGACTATCTACCAAGATCCTGATTACTTCCGAGGTCTCCGATTAACTGATGAACGACAATTAACCTCTGAACGTTGACTCGTTACCAACGACGAATTATTTCCGAAAGTGTTGTTTACCTCTAGTAGTTCTCTGAATTCCGCTACTCTCGAACATTTTTTAATTACGTTCACGGTGCAAATTCGCGGGGAACTATTCGAATGTTACGATCAAGTTGAATGTCGTTTACGGAGGCTCTTAAAAGCTACTTCGTTTTCGAAGGAGGCAAGATTACGGGACGCGGACGGTCGACGCTCTATTAAACGAATCGTAAAGCTTGCCAGGCGTCGATACGCTTGCATGATTTATTGAATAACGACGAACTACGGGGCAGAGTATTCATCGGGCGACGTAAATAACTTCGACAGTCCCCGATGCGGTTACTTTCCTCGGGGCTGCGGAAGTTTTCCAACTATCATCGAGCTTTGTGGGGAAAAAATCTCCAAGTTGAAAAAACGCAAAGTCGACGGGGTACAGAGAGATCGCGAAGAGGCGCTATGCATAATTTTTCGTTAAATATTCATCGACTCGTTAATATTATTTTTTGTTTAATACTTCGTCCTCGCCTCTTCTCGCCCCCCGTCCCGACGCCCCGGGGAAACGAGAAGGAAATCGTCCGTTGGGTTTCAAATTCGCCGGGAACTACGTGCTGGAAAGATATTACGGCTCGCATTAAAACGCAAAATCCGGGCGTTTCCCGCTCGCTTACAGTTTCAAATCCGCGCGAAAAAAAAAAACTGACGTTTCGCCGATGGTCCTGGCAGAGGTTCGATACGAACTTTCGCGATAAAACGAAACGTTACAGAAAATTAGTATTACAGCGGAATCCTCGATTCGCGCGAATGGGACGAAATACTTGGAAAAGTATCTTAGTTTAAAACTAATACTCCGAGTCAGATATGTTCTCGATCGTTACAGTTTACGTACGAATCCTAGCGTTGTTGCATCGACCTTTAGATCCGAATTTGTTCGCGTAATAAGTAAGTTTCGCGGAAAGGAATGTTTCACGATCCTATTATTTCCGATAATCGAGGTTCTGTTTCCGTTCCGGGTGAACCGGAAGCCAGCCACGGAAGTAGGCTCATTACCGGTGTAGGTACGCGAAAGAAAGGAGCAACATAATGGCGAGCGTGATAAGCTCGCTCGGTTCTATAGGCTTTATCTCGTTCCCGTGTTTTCACGGCGAAGAAAGGTTTTCGACGGGTCAATGGTTGTTCCGCGGATGCAACTGCGGTCTGGAAGAGATCCTGTAAAATTAATGACGCAACCGACGTGTTGTAGGTACGTTACGCGCGGACTAGATATGAAGTATTCACGGACTATGATAGACGCGCATCTAGCGAGGGTGGATACGGGTGACGCTTAAAAGGCAGCCATATATTTCGCGCGAACAGGAGCATCGAGGGCAACGGGAGACTTTCCAGAGCAACGTAGGCATCAGGTGCGCTATTGGCTTATCGAGAATTCCCCCGGCGACTGAATGAACATTATCATTCGACGGCCATCGCTTATAATTCATAGCCCGTGAAAGCTGTATTCGCGAAGGCGACGATAATTTTCAGCTGCCTGCGTATATAAAATGGGTTGAGAGTCCTGTCATCTAATTTTCAGCCGTGTCTTGCAGCTTAAAGTTCAGAGCAAAGTTCTGATAAATATGCGCCTTCGAACCGTTTGTCCTTTATATAGAATCACGTTTTATAAACTAGGGTATTTCTGCAGAGAAAAAGTCTTTCAAGTGTATCGACAAAATTCACAAAAAAACTTAAGTTCTGACTTACATAAGTAACGACATCATATAACAAATTGTCCATTTCGACAGCTACGATCGATAAACTTACTAAGCCATGTCAAACACAGTAATGGACAAATCCAGTTTTAGTATCGACTAGATTAGATGCTACGTGCCCATATCGGGCGAGGAAATCTCGTCGAAGAGCGATATTAAATCATTCCCGATATCGCGAACGCGTTAAGAGAAACCGCTATCGATAATCGGCTTAAGGATCTTGTCACTTGCCACGCATAAAAACGAACGCACGGAAGACACGTTAATGCGTTCCTACGGGCAGCCGACTATCGGGTTCCGGATCATTCGGCTGAAATCCTGGTTAAGAACCGAAGCTACGGTGATAAAAGGCCTCTTGGAAATATATAGAGTAAGATATCCGGCGAAGAAAACCCATAGGTTGACCGGGAATGTCCTACATAGTACCCGGAGCTTCTTTCTACTTTCTGACCTATAAACCTTTTAATGGCCCCTAGTTACTCCGCAAAGAACGTCTAGCGTACACAGACTCCTGATATTTCAATCACGTGACGAGCATTTTTTTCACGGTCGGATTCGCCCTGCAAATTGTACTGCAACGTGTACGAGTGATTCGTATCTGAACCACGAAACGTTTTAAGATTAACTCGATTCGATCTACTAAATCCAGTAATTAATGAATTTCAAATTGGACATTGTGACGCAACGATAATTTAATATTGAGCTTTAGAAGGTACAAATTTCTCGATTGTAATTTTTATTTCCCGTTGGACGAAAACCACATTAACTATGAAAATTTTTGAAAACACAACTAAGAGACTCTGGGTACATTATATTTTTACGTTGCGAATTCAATTTCTGATCGATCACTCTGCGGATACTGTACATTTCGGTGCAATCAAGGAATACGGCGGTTCCAACAATATTTTTGTAGAAAAAACTTTCCCGTGGGAGCCCGACCAACCCTTCTTCCTTTCTGATACAATATGCCGCGAAAATTGTTACATCGTCGAGCAAGAGAAAATTTTTAGTTCGGTCAATACAGGTTCATCGGATTACTGTCTTGCAATATCGAGTTCGCTCATCGAACTGTACCAATGCTTCTTTCACTCGCCTCTCCGTAATTGGATAAACCTGAAAATAACACGAAATGACGATAACTGGTTCTCAGTCAGGCGTTATCGTTACACGGATAACGAGTAATGATGCTAGATTCGAATTTCTACGTATTTTCGCCGAGTACATCGTTATTGAACTCTCTATCGATCAAGAATACTCCTCTCTGCGCTCGAAAAATTGTGAATTGTACCTGCTATTATTATACGACTTCTTCTGACGTTCAAAGAAATTAAGTAACAAATAATTAATTAAGTATTGGATTATTGCAAATAACCTAAGAAAGGGAACTCTATTTTGTATTTAAATTAATTTTAAAAGTTTGTCCAGTACGTGACTAATATGTCTGACCATTACTCGTTATTTCTACTTATACTATGCAAGCATGTGTTTGCACACATTGTTGACTGTACAATACTATCTCTATTTCGTTGAGCTCCCTATTTTCGAAGTTAGAACCAATCAGAATAGATAATACCATACATTAATGTTCATAAATTCTAATACAAGTAGAAAGAATCGATAATGGTCAGACGCGTTAGTCAAGTCGTACACCCTCGATTTCATTCAACTTTCTCTGCATCAAAGTATACAAAGATATTTTTTTCGAGATAAGTCGGAATGTATAAATGTATCGCGGTTAGGAATGTGTTATGAAGATACCCTAAAGATTCTGACCGTTCAATAGAAGGACCCCTAAGTAAGTTGGTGATTCAACGGTGGTATTTACCCTCTTTAACGGAGCAGAGAAGACATGAAATTTAATCATTCTTTGGAATGCATTCATTGAATCGTGCATAGTGTGTACGTTGGCCAGTGGATTTGCAACAAAGTGCGAAACATCGAAGCATTCCCTTTTTCTCGAGCATGTGCACTCGATTCCTTTGTCCTGCACGTTCGCCGAGATTCTCAGGTTAGAAGCGGATCATCTTCTTCCGCGCGCATAAAAGGTAAAAGGCAAGCTGATGCCGTGAGATATGGATGGAAGACATGAAATAACGAAGTCCGTAAGATGGAAGATCTATGAAAGGCGAGGATCTTGTACCTGCGTGTCTACCTTACGCCCATGCTCTCGTAAAATGCGTGCACTTTACGACGGTTGTTCGTCTTTTACAATGTAGAACAATACCCCGGAATACGGCTATCCTACAACTACTACAATAAACGTTGACTCTTGTCAAATTGTTAAGATTCTGATACGGAAAATGCCTTGGTAACTTTATCACAAAGTTACGTTTATAACTAAATTGTCGTTTGAATCTTGATAGCAACTCGGTCTCGTATTATCGAATAAAAACATGATTTAAAAGGCATTTTGAGAGGGAGAAAAATAAAATTCTGCTAAACGTAGGCTACCCGTTGGTTTAAGATTATTGCAGTCTCTCGCACGATTAATCATCCCTACGTGTGATAACGATGTTACCCAAGAAATATATTTCAAGTTTAATGGCCAGGGAGATTGACTTAAGAGGTTTAATAATTATCTGGCAGGAATTCAGTATACAATCCTCGCCGGATTATTTCATAGACGAAATACTTTTGGGACATTAACCTCGTTCCTTTCGACATCCCTCCGGAACTTCGCGCTGAGAACTTTCCTAAGTATTTCGTTATTCATAAGCCAGCTCGGCTACGCCATGCACTCGCATTGTTACGCCGGGAACAAAGAAGTCGAACTGTCACGAGTTTATCGTCTAACAAGCAGTTGTTCGGATGACTCGAATCAGTCCGTGAACAGAATGCGACATGACGCGATTAAATTTTACTCGAGGCTCTCGACGACGAAACGAGGAAACGGTCGTTCGTATAATGAAACGAAACGTGTTTTGCGCGAGAAGAAACATTCAAAGACGAATCGTCGAACGAGAACTTTGCCCATCGATGAATTTATCCCGGGTACCCGGGACACGCACACAGGACCGGTAACAGTTCCTCGGGAAAAAAGAAGTTGGACACTTAGCGACTTCGCCATTCGTAGAATCCCCCCACACGATATCTGCGGTGAAAGCAAAGTGAAACAAATAGCTGGAACTTTTGTCTTTCGGGAGGGGATAAATTTTTTCGCGTCGAGAATGTGTGCCCGGTGGAAAAGTTTCGACCGAACCGTGTTTGACTTGGGTTCTCGTGGAATCGACGTATCGAATCATACGACTTAAGTTAAATAAGTTTTTCCCCCGCGCTAGAATATGCAAGCGAGAAGGTAAGAACGAAACGGAGGATCCGCTAAGAGAACAAACAAGATAAAGAAAGTTTTTAATAATACGTTCTTAGCCACCGCGGCCGACAGAAATCGGAGCATCGATGAGGAAGTTGGCCGAATGGTCGCAGTTCAATTACCGGGGACCGATACTTTTATTAAATTATACTAATTCGCCGGGGGGAATCTAATGTTTGCGCCTTCGAAACTTCCCGATATCGGAAAAACACGCTTAAGCGTTTTACTTAATAACGTACTCGTGTTCTGTGCGGTTTATTAAGGGACGGTTTAGCGAACATCGATACGCAAACGATATTTTTAGGTTTGAGCAATCAAAACGACCTAAAATATTTGTCTACATTCTGTGGTTTATAAGTATTATTTAAATAGAATTTCAAATTACAAAAGCTACACGAAATTTCGTCAAGTAGTAATCTATTTCGTGTGCCTCCGGCATCAGTAGAATATACAATCATTAGTCAGACCTGCATAAAGTGCAGTAAACTATACGGCTTGACTGTGCAACGAATTCGAAATATAGCCGAGGTACACTTTGGGCAACGTTACTTAAGTACGTCTATAGGTCAGATCTCGTCACTTTGTCAACTAATAGTTAATGCAACGCGAATATTTTGAAACGTTGGTACATTCTACCGTATTCATTAACGAAAATAGAACAAGTCGAGTCTAACCGAAATTTAGATTCGCGATCGAACGTCAAATCTCAACGGAGGAAAAACGTATGCTACGCAAATTCCCATCTGCCGATAATTTCGTTCCTTTCTGGCGCGCGGCAAGTTATAGACCGAGTTCATTAGCTCGTCGCAAATTTGCATATAAAACGACGCTCTCATCAGATACGGTTATGAGAAGCAAACTTTCATTTTATAACAGCAACTGTTCCATGCACGTTGCATAATTTATGTATCTTGTTTAGGCTGTATATTCTGCGCGAAAGGATCTCCTTTTGATAAGAAGCAACGCTGATCAGCATAATATGCAAACAACCCCCGGAAGACGATGTTAATTCATAACGGATATAAACGACACAACGAGGAATATTTAGAGCCTTCGCTTCTCTGCTGTTACTTATTAGCGTCGTTGTATGCTGGAATCTTGTTACCACTTTTTGTGTGTTCTACTGTAATACGATCCATGCACGATCTATGGGATTAACCTTAAGTAAAATTGCGAGCAAAATTTAATTTATCGCGTCGATCTACGCTATAATAGTGTACCACGTATAAAATAAACAATTTAACATATAAACTGTCATAATTCCAGACTCGGTACAGTTAGAACTCACGTTTGGAATCCTCGCATCTAGATTTCAACTATTTCGAAACATTAGCAAAATTTCTCTATAACAGACTCTCATCCATTTTTTACGGTATTTTTTCATGCTGTCAAACGTCAATTACAATATAAAGTACTCTTCTTGGCCCTAAAAAGGACGGTGCTAATATATAAATATTTGATTGATTGACTACGGATCATTCCCGGCTTGTCACCAACTTTCCGCCCGTTCGTAAAACTAGTTTTTCTACGAGTTGATTGTATGTAGGAAATTTGGTTTTCTCCTTTCACGACGGTTGGCCAACACGGTTGAAATCCAGGCGTGGAGATTCTACCAGCAATCAGTGGTCCAAACATGAATTCTGATTGTACATTCATCTGACTCTGAATTTATGTTACGCCAACTACGAGAACCAAAAACCGAGGTGCTGAAAGTAAATTGAAATGTACACCGAAAAATGCTTGTTACGGAAACGCGGCGCTAAGAATAATTACGAACAAATGTTTGCGGGCAAACAACGTGCAGTGAAATTAAAACTCTGATGTTCCATTTAAACATACGTACATAACGCTTCGACGTAAGTTTATTCTCTCTTTCGTTCTCAAAATTTAAATGGCCCGCACAATTGACGTCGATACATTTATAAAGAACTAAAATAGAGCAGTTTCAAGTCGTTAATAACCGTTCGTAAGTAAATGAGTAAACTTTAGCGAAGACGGGAGGTTCCAGCGAAAAAAGGGTTGGGACTGTCGCCAAAATCTATCACGACTCACGTTATCGGTATCGTTTTCAATTTCTTCGGTCCGTGTCACGCTATCCGTAACGGAGGATAAAGGAAGATCGAATAGGAGCATCGTGACACGCGTCCCATTTTCCAATCGCGATACCAGACAATCCGGCAATTATTTCAAGATATATCACCGTTTCGCGGGCAAAGACAGAGGAAAGGGAACCGTCGGTCGATCATTGTGTATCGAGGTTGCTCAAGGAAGAAGGAAACCGAACAAAAGGGCGACAGCGGGCCTCCTTCGGGCGAATCTCGCGAGAGCTTCTTGACGCAGCGCTCCGATAAGGAAACGGAAGGCACGAATTTCTACGTGCTCGACATACGAGCACCGTCGACCTCCTATCACGGAACTAGATTCCGAATTCCGCGATCCTACTGAACAATGCTACGAGCTTTGTCAGGCGTCACTAGGTCGTATGCAAAATCAACCGCGTATTAGGACGCTGTTCAGCTTCTTGCAATCTTAGAGACTCCGTTCCGATACACGAGCAATAATTCAGTTTTACTGAATCATCCGAGAAGCTCGGTTTATCCTTGTGTCGCTACAAGTACACTTTCCACAATCGTATGTCAAAATTATTCGGGAAAAATCTAGCGATTACAAGCGTCAAGGATGAAAGATATCTATTATAAAGTATTGTTATAAAAAATTGGTAAAGATAGCCTTAATCGTAAACCCGTAAAGACGAAGAAAATTCTAAGCTAAACTTGTCCATATAGAATGGCATTCCCTAACTTATATTCCACAAAATTAATTTGCTTGATATATTGCTTCGTCCGGCGAATATTCGAAGGAAAAGAAGATGTACCGTAACAAATTGTTAATAAAATCTCGAACTTGGAGAAACAAGAAGTTTCGAAATGACGATGAAAACTCATTAACGACCAGTCGAGAAAGTACCGCGACAAATTTAAAAACTGCAGAAAATAATAGGCGACAAAGTTTGCATAAATGTATAACTTCGCTCGTATAAAAGAGAAGAGAAATTAGATATTTTTTGCGGATGTTTCGCATTTTACGACGTGTTTTTACGTATATTTCAACTTTCAACGTTCGGTCGAAGAAAGGGGACGCGAACAAAGACATGCTCGGTTATATTACGGGAAACGAAATACGTCGTAATTAATTTTTCCGCTCGGATATAACGTTGCGGGCGAGATCAAAATGTTAATTTTTTCGAGGGAAGCACATTATCCGCGCGGCGTATATGTTTGCTGAAGAGATAGAGCGAACGACAGAGTTTACATTTATCTCGAAGAGTGAGCGGAAGCAGAAAAGATAATACCATTAGTCGTAAAAAGGAAATGAGCAAGCCGTCTAATTAAAACGATTTGAATTTCCCCGAGGCAGAAAAGTTCTAAGCGATGATTCAAACGTTTTCGACGATCTCCAATTTGTAATCCGTTCCCATTTTTCCTCTATAACCATGATCCTGCACTTCCTCTGCCAAGTACCTTCAACGGTATGCTTCACTTTCGAAAACACACGTTATCGTTGCTCTTAAAATGTTAGCAGTACACTTACGTTCCACATTTTTGCGCGAAATGCTGCCATATTCGATATTCGCTATTTACTCATAGAGTTTACGTAATTCGCATTTTCAAAATAAGTCTCGACCGAGAATTAGTTCGTTGAATATTTAAAGGGAGAACGGATAACAAAGAAACTGAATCCGGCAAACTGCTCGTAATTAAAAAAACGTCTTACAAATGTAATGATTAATCGACTCCCTACGGAATACACTCCGTTTTGTGCGACTTCCGTTGCCGATTAATTAAAACACGGACTCCTTTGCGTCCCTCGCACTTCATCGGTTCGAGACGTTAATAAAAAGCAGAACAGCAGCTTCGGAACGGCGGTTTGCTTAATTAAGCTCGGAACAAGTCCGTCCTTTGGCTTTAATTTCGTCCAAGACGACGAACAAAGTACCAGGTGGAAGGGGATTCTCCTTTAGAAACGTTCCTTTCCCGGATCAGTGCGGTCAAGCAAATTGTTCTTAGCGAGTTCCAGCCGCAAATGTCATTGAGAGAACTCTCCCGCTCAAACAGCGTGTGCATCGTTAACAAGGATACCCGGCACAAGTTACCTCGTGAAGCGCCAGTTAACTGCTTGTTTCATTAAGTTCATCTTCATTCGTCTGCTTAATGGACCTCACAGCCTCGCTCCGATGTCGCTTGGAAATCACATGGACATTTAAAGTTGGGGTTCCGCGTTCCTAGACGCGATCGCATAGGGGTAGTTGGCTCTTCTGAACAGCTAACCGATTGTTACGGCCAGGGAATGACTCAGAAAGAACGACGCAAGCTTCACCCGCCAACCAGGTGATTTATTCAACGAGCGGGCGCGTTCACGATTAGCCAGCGAAATCAGTAAAATATAATACCGAGCAAATTCGATGTATTAAATATGTCACATTCGATCAACAAACGTTAAAATTTAAAGCTGATTACCGGAGGAATATTTCATTACACCGAAAATAAATTAAAATACATATTTAAAAATATCATAATTTTTGTTCGCGTGTTATTTTAAAATACACGCACCCGTTAAAAATATTAAATATTTCATTTCCATGAACATTGAAATTTAGAAAGCTTTCGGAATAACTAATTGATCGCAGTCTCCGCGACGTATTTACAAAAATTGAAAATCGAGCGACGCTTTTACATTCGACAATTTCTGGAGCCACGGAATTGTCAGGTCTTCGGACAAAAATATCACCAATAAGACGATACACGTTGCGGGAGCCTCGAGAGACGAAAATTGCGAAGCAGCTACCGAGAATGCCGCGGAAGTGCCCAAGAAATAATTCTACGATTCGCGCACGGTGCCGCGGCGTTGAGAAAGAAATCCTCGAAGCGCGCGAAGTAATTCCGCCATTACGACTGGACGATTTCACGGGCGTAAATGAGAAAAGTTTCCCCCGGTTGAAATTTTTCGCCGTAAATATATGCAACGCACGACAATATTAAGATTATGCGTTCGCGCGGACGGTTTCCCTATTTTTCTCGCGGCATTTACCGCGACGTCGGAGCGCGAAGCTAAAACGCGGCCAAGTAAGAGGAACGACCATTGTCCCGGTGAAGAAGAGAGCGGTGAGCCGAAAGCGTGGAATACGATACGTTTAATTCAAGACTCGCCAACGAGGGACCATCCTTCGCGAACGCGTGTCCGTGGAAGAAAGAAACCGGGAGCGAAAGGAATACGTCGGGCAAAAAGGAGACCGGTACGAGGCAGGGCGAAAGTTAAATGACGGCGGAAAACAAAAGGGCAGACAGAAAGAGACTCTCGGTGGCAGGTCCGCGAAACTGGTGTAGGTAAGTGTAGCAGTTACAGATTAAGCGCAACTAAACATCCCTTAAACAACTCGGCCATAAATTCGCCGGGAAGATTAAGACGCCTTCTGCAGCCCTGCCCTCTCCTAAATACTCTTCTCCTTTTCGTGTATGCCTTCGAGGTAACGGACGTTCACAGAGACGCAAACGCTGCAACCTTGCGGCTTTTGATCTCTTTCCGTCTTTCGATTCGCTGTTTTCTTTTGCTTCGTCCCTTTTTACCAGTTACCCCTTTCTCTCGAGACCGCGAGCAATCTTATCTTTTCGCTACGTCGTTTCATCTCTGTCCCTGCTGATAATATAGTTCGCTGGTACACGGTCTCGTTCTCGTTCTCGTTCTCGTTCTCGTTCGCTCTGTCTCTTGCCACTCGGACGAAGATAGCTTGCCCGTAACTAACGATGTCTGATTATTGCGGCCGGAAGATAAATTCGCTTAATTTCACCCCCAGGCCTAGTTACGTCCGCGTGGATAGTCCTGTTTCCGCGGTCGGAAGCTAAGCGCGGTAGCACGGTGTTCGCTAGCATCCAGGGACGAAACGTTCGCTGGTCCGAATCCATGTACGTTCGACGGCTCGGGCTGTTTCCACTTAATGAAACAGGGGGCTGTTTCTTTGCTTGATCGCACGAGAGAAACGTCCTAGGGAATTGAAGGCATTCGATACGTTTCAGTAATGTTTATTTCGAAATTCTGGTTCCTTGGTTCGTCCTTTTATTAAAACTGCGATGATTGCGATACGCTCAAAAGCCCCAGAGCATCGTTTCGCAAACACGAAATATCGGTTGCCCGATCGGTAACTGTGAACTATTTTCCCGTTTCTGTCATCAATTATTTGCCCTATCGAAAACCTATTTCTTTAATTGAGTTTCTACGTAGGCACTTCTGTTCCGAACATGCCCATCCAATCATATTATTTCTGTTATATACATATACACGTTTCCAGTAGGTAATGAGACATCGATATGCTCCAGTCGATTCTCAATTATTTCGTTTCTTCCGAATTGTTTCGTTACTGTTAGAGCGGAGCTCTTGAATTCAATAAGGAAACTGACGGTACAAAAGACGAGGAAAGGGGGCGGCCGGTCTCTTTTCACCAGTCCAGCGTGCATCGATTTTCCTTCAAAGCGCATTAAAGGTATTCGAATATACTTTCCACGCCGATGAGTAGCCACCCGAGGTGATGGGGCTATTGAAAGCAGCTCTTGGTAAAGTATGGTAAAGTGGTCCGCCAGATCAATGGAGGTAAACTCTATGCGACGTTTAATTAAACTACTTCGCGAAATTTAACGAACGGAATTATCTGTGCATCGTTTATTAAATCACGATCCCGATCGCACGGTTTCGTTTGTTTTCCGCTGAATCGCACCAACGACGCGACTTGAGAGAAGTAATTGAAAAATTATCATCGCGGCCTTTCATAATGCGCCATTATTATCTCAGACGTAACCGCGTTCGAAAACTTACAAGAACTTACGTACAAGTAAAAGTTATCGATTATAATCACCGTGTTTCATACAGACCCATGTTGATTTAATCTTTTGAGTAAATTTCTATCTGAAACTAATAAACGTGTCAAAACGTCACGTTACGCCTGAAAATGTGTGTATAATTTCTAAGTATGCAAACGAAGCTTATCTGTAGAAAGGCGAGCGCAAAGAATTCTCTTGGGAAGCCAACGAAGATTAATGTTCGATTCTCGGTGCGCGCCGCCGTTTATCGAATCACCGTATGGAAAATCGAAACGAGCGATTATAAGTCGTCGGTATAACTGCAATGTAGATGGAAAAATAATTCGGTCTCGTCGGGTCGTTAACGATTTCCATCGGGCTCGTCAGGAATTGCGTTATACGACGACAGTACGATTGGCTGGCGGAAGAAGCAGACGATAATCAAAAATCGATCGACGAAGGGTGTTCGAGAAAGACGCCCGGCAACCGTGCGAAACTTCGAGTGCCAATCACCTGTCATCGTAGCGAGCGTCTTCGTTTCCTGTTTTTGACACAGTTCCATTTCAACGGTCGCGCCACACGTATGCATCGTTTAACACAACGCGCGTTTCAATAGATGCGAGCACGATCATGAATACGAGATGCCTCGTGACAGATACTGCGGATCGAGTACCAAACAATACTACGCGAAAAAATATAGCCAAAGTGCGGCCTAAGATTTTTCGAGTTACCTTGAAATCGTCGACCAACACTTTTTAGACGTTTCCGTCGATGCTATTTACACTGGCAATGTGTACTTTCCTTGACGCATTTATTTATTTTATGTCTTCGAAGGGAGTTCGAAACTTTTAGGCCACACTGTACGTTTTCACCGATCAATTTAATATTCCTATTAATTATCAATTATAAATGAATCATAAAGAGCGCAGAAGAACAATCCATTATACTATATTCATGAAGATCGCTTAATCGCTCTGTATCGATTTTCAATAAAAACTGTATTTGTTCATTTTATATTTACAATCATAAAACAAGTAATCCATACGTTTATAACAATTTATATTTAAAAACGGTTCTAGCCAAGTTATCGAATACGTTTAAATGTATATTGGCATGCTAATGTGTTACGGATTTACACTGTTTTCGGTCGATTATTTTAATGCGTTCTACAAATAAATAAAAGCAAATTACAAGTTTATCAATGTTTGTAGATACAAATTGAAATTTAATTTACAGGCACGCCAATTAAAAAGAATAACGTTTTAATTACGCATTCCGTGCTCGCTTTTATCACTCATAAATTGTGCACCGAAACGAGGTAGAACGACATATTTTCATCGAAATTGAACCCGGAGAAAAATTGTAAAATTGAATTAATTGGAAACGCAGTTTCCCCTCTCTTGCCAGAAACTTTTAGGAATATTCAGAAATTTTTAAACAGCTACAATGACGATAAATAGACGAACTGGGTCAAGAACGTTCTAGCCATCGCGACCTCATCGGAACGTAAAACATCAACGCTGTTGAATCCCACTGCACGCTGTCAATAGGGTATATTCAAGAATGGTGAGAGACCATCACTGCGATAGCTATCACCCTAAGTACGGTCGCATCCGTCCTAGAGGTATTACCTAGTGATTTGTCGTGCTCGCTCTGAGCCACATTCTTTTTTCCACCCTTATTTTCTCCTACACATCATTCTCTCCATCTTTCTTCCTCGCTTTGCAGACACATCACACGCAGCATCCAATTCATACGATAAACTTTATGTAAATATATCCTAAAGACACAGGATATATTACAACATTTTATCGCTAAGTATGCTTGTGGTAATAAAAGAACAGCAATAATATCAAATACGTCAGAATCTATATGTAGCAAGATTGCTATTTATTTCAAAAAGACCTGTCCAAAAATGTAAAACCTGATGTGAAATTCTTTTGGCAAAAAACAAAATGAATATGGTAACCTTGTGCCCTCTGGGATTGACTCGGTGGAGATATTCCGTTTGTCACATAAAATATTTCAATACACCCTTACATATCAAAACAAAATTGCGTTCGCTTCCCTACGAGTTCAGAGAAAATAAATTGCAAGACTTTATGCGAACCACTTAGTATAAAACATACAGTTTTATTATTCTCGTCTCCATAAAAACTCAATAGCTTTGTACTAGCTCTTCATACCGAAACGACAATTCAAAGTGTAAAAGTCTTCCACGCCTTGTTCAGCATAAACATACTCGCTACGTAGGGAATGTTTTATACTTCGTTACAGTGCAATCGACGGTGCAATCCACCGCCACGATCAACCATTATCTCGAATTCATCGAACTTCTCCAAGTTCGCTCTTAAACTTCTTCGTACTTCGATTCAACGTAAAAACTTCGTTGATGTAAAAAGTGTCGATCGATTTTTCACACTCGCATTAAGCGTCACGTTCTCTTTTCTCCCCATTTCGTTTCCATCCCGCGTGTACACCATTGAACAACATTAATTAATACAAAATTAATTTTTTCGAAGTTCCAGATGCAGAGAATAGACATGCACGAAAAGAACTTCGACGAAAGAAAGGTTTTCGAATATAAAATTTTTCGTTCGTACCACGTGTGGAATATGGAGCAAATAAAGGAATGGATTTTTCTTGTCCTCGACGACAGAAACGATTTTAACAATTCCAGAAGGGTTCAATTTTTAAAATTTCATCCGACGAACCACTGGTAGTTCTTTATCGCACGAATATCTGCAGGTTTTGGGACCGTGCGACTAACGTACGAGCTTATTTCCGAAGTTTGTCGCAGCCTCGAATTAGCCTAAGAAGATATAGCGAGCGGAGCAATTTCGTTCGCGCGGAATCGGACAAAGTAGGTTCCCTTTCGGTTAAAGCGAACGTACTTTCTTGTTACCTTTATCACGGAAAATCGGCGCTGGTATTACTCGTTGATTTGTCGCGCTCCTTTGCCTTCCGTTCTATTATTTTTTTTCTTTTCTTTCATTCTACTCGCCTTCGCCTTTGCGCTTTTTCGCTTCGCCTTACTTTCCTTCAAAACGCCGCTCCTTTGTTCACTTATACTGCGAGATGTTCTCGGTGCATGCGCTGATCCAAGGATTTCAGAGTGCGGCTCAACGTAGCATAATGCGCCACGTTCCTGTATTGCGCTCCTAAATTCTCGATAAACATTTCGCGAAGTGTGCGAACGTTGTTCGCGTCGAGCCACTCGTACGCGAAAAAAAAAACAGGAAAAACAAGAAATAGGACAAATAACGAACGTTATTTTCCGGTCGACGCGGTATATTTATACACGGAGTCGTGTGAAAAAGCGGGTTACGGTATTTAGGGCATTAAGTGCTTACAAACGTTGACAAAAAAAAAAAAATGTCCAATTAACGTGGATTCTCATTACAGGACTGTTGGAGTAATTTGCGATTTTCTGTTCCGCTAACGCGAACGACGTACGTTCGATAAATGTTACAATCACCATCTATTTAAATCGACAACTGTTAACCTGAAATTTATAAACGTAAGGTACAAGTATCGAATCAAGAATTTCGGCAGTATCTTGCAACACGGATATAAGCAGCACGATCGGATACACGTTTAATAATGAATTTAAAAACTTCATCATCGAGTGATAAAGAACCAAGTTGAAACGAAACCTGGTACTTCCGAGAAAAGTTCAATTTAATTTCTCGAGTATATTTATCTCGAAGAAGTTCGACGCAATAAATCTAACGAAACTTCGACACGGTTCCTCGGACATCGTACGTTATCGTTACACATCTACCGGGATGTCCATAAATTCAATCAAACTATTTTAAACATTCGGCCAATATTCCCTGTGACTTCCAATTTCTCCATCCATGAAGATTAGTTCGACGCCAGTAAAATATTAAATACTAGGCGAAGCTAAAACCACACGACATCTAACGAAATTAACATTTTATCCGTACACGTTTGCTTCGCCCGACGAAGTATTAAATTCACTCATCCGCTCCGAAGTGCGCAAGTAACTGGACGTAAACTCGCACAGAACGTGTGAGAATACCGTGCATTCCCCCCATCCACTCCATGCACATTCCTGCTTTGCCGAGCAAGCCTTTAGCAAATAATAATGAAATTCTAGTAGACATTCGATAACAAAGTTCCGAATTAGCTCGAGCATTCTCACTGCCCTATTCTTCCCCCGCCAAGTTGCCCCGAACAAACATTTCGACGAAACTTGTACAATATCTTTCGCGAACGAATCGCAAAGGCTGCGTCCTCCAGTCCATTGCCATGAGTTTTTAAATTAAACCTCGAACAGCGGCGCGCGTACGTCGCCCCGGAAACACACACGTCCAGGAAGTTTTATATCGGGCCCGAGACAAAGAGACCTCGCGACGTTACCAACGTTTGTCTCGATCGTTTCTCCGCGAAATAGATCTCTTTGACCGCGTCGAACGGACCGGGGCTCTCTCGACAACTGCTTCGAATTGTTTTCTCAAAAAATTCTGTTTCGTTCCCCTGTTTTCTGCGATTTTTCTTTCCTTTCGCGATAGAAGTCAGATTTTTGTTCGATTTAAATGAAATTTTTTCAGAAATAAATAAGGTTCTTCTTTGACATGACGCGATTAGAGGTGAAAGCAACCTCTGGAAGCCTGCCGCCATCGTTAAGTAAACGTCAGACTTGGAAGAAACTTCGGAGGCACGGTGAATTTAAGCCATCGCGACAAAGGGGAGGCCCAGCTTCCGAGTCGCATCAATATTTTTTCCCACCGCGGTTATAATAACCGCCTAGTTAGCCACCTCTCTAGCGAAGAACAATACCGAAGGCGACAGTTTATGCACCGACGACACTTTTGTTCTCCAGCGACCCCGAGCATGTCGAGGGTTGGCGTCCGCGTGGTTGGCTCGAACGATGAACGCGGTTCATTGTACCTCGAGGAAACCGCTGCACGACCTTAAGAAAAGGCGTGCAGGGAACGATCTAGATACCGTGATGAGCCTTGACGCCTCGGGCGCCCCCGTGCTCGACGTAATCTTAAATGAAGTATCTACGATCTCGATCAGAAAACCCGCGGTACATCGCAACCGATTCGTTTGAAGGGTCTCGTGATAGGATTCCGGGCGGAGTTTATTAAGCTAGCCACTCTGATTGGTACTTGAATATTTGTTTCCACCGACAGCTGCATTCTTGGCAGAGGAATGGCTCGACGATCGATTCCATTGAGGTAATTTATCATTATTCTGACAAAGGAAGAACCCCCCATTCGTGAAATGATGCGTATGGAACATTTTATATAAACTCACGTACCTAGCGATTGTACGATATAATTTTCTTCGAAAATTTTCAACTCCTCGTTTGATATGTATACAGCAACGACATAGATTAGTATATTATTTTAAGACCTACATTACGATCGCTAACGTTATAAAACTACGCAGCTTGGAAAGCAAGTTACCATAATGAATATGAATTTCTGATAAGTATGCAGGCTACAGAAATTTATAAATATTAGGCTTGAATCTAATATTCTTTAAAGAAGAATAATCTGTTTGAATTATCTAACTACTTAGATAACTCGACCGATGCAGTAATTGAATGTCCCGACTTAGCAATTTAATGGGCCAATTTTCCTCTCTCGGCGCTTACACAATCAAAAGAACTGAAATATGAAAGTATAAATCCATATCCTTATCCTCGACATTTCATCGGGCACGCTCGTTTATACAGAGCTACGTAAACCAGGTCATCCGAGCAACTCGTTTACTTTTGTTGATAGACAAAGGTGCTTCGAACGATTCTCGCTCCGCCTCGACGGTGATCCGAGTATTTTATAATTTTTTGTGAAAATTTCGAAAAAATGACCGATACCTAGATTCGTCCGAGGCGCTTCCCCTTTTCGTTCGGGCGGGCTGTTTTCGATGCCACGCCCTGTATACCAAAATAAACGGGGCATGTTAACGGAATCAACGGTGGTAACGAAACAAAATGCCAGTTTGAATTGGAGCAAACTCGTTCTCCGATACAACGGGAATAGACGGAAACAAGACAGACCGAAACGAAGTACTCGTTGATCGGATGATCCTAACGAATCTTGGTAAAAACGTCGAACGAGGCCGCGCAACAGCGAGCTCGTTACAAACTGGCTAAGGATTGACAATTAGGGTCGATCTGTTTTTGCAGATAGCGGTCCGCTGGCGCTACGGGAACGAAGTTCCGCGAACCAGAGGAACGGGGCACGAGGAACGGAGACAGAGAGAGAGAAAGCTTTGGGTCGGGTTGATTTAAGCCCTGCAGGAGGTGGTAGAAATCTTTGATAAGGCACGGCTAGCGCGAACGCTGATTGGTCGCCCCAGGCCTCGCGTCACCGTTCAAACAATGCGCTCCGTGCTAACAATGCAATCCCGACCGAGATAAAGATATATAGAACCCAGCAACCTATATCTGCGGGCCCGACTACATCGTCGCTGCGATCTTCTTACATCTCAGACACGCGGCTCTCTGTCCTCAAAGGCTTGCGGATCCGTGTCGCGAAACAGAGACAACGCGAGACGCTTTGCTCAAACTACGTTATCTCTCCGAATCCTTGCGAACTGTTGCGGACTTTTTAGCTTTCTTTGCACACAATTCCGCCGGAACAATCTCGTCCCGGTCGTTCGAGTGTTTCGGGACACGGATTCTCCGCGTACACTGCCGATCAAAAGTTTCGACCGCGCCTACGCGACCGATATTTCATAGACAAATGCATCGTTCGATCATTCCCTTATCCCAGACTACCCCGATAGCTTTTCCTACTCTTCTCGTAAATTCGATCGCATTACTCTGCTCCAACGGTCTGGCTGAATATAAGGCAGAGACGAATTCTTCGCCCCCCGCCGCCTCATTTGGAACCACCTTGCCTCCAAGACACCGATTTCTTTGATTAATTCAAGCTTCATCGATTTGTCTTCATAAACCCAGGAATGTTATAGTCGTTAGCTTCTGTCTAAAAGTTTGTATACCCTCCGGTCGAATCACCGAATCTCGAATTTTCTTTCCTTTTGCCGGGCTTGAGAATTATAATGATGAAGATCCGAGCTTTTTAAATTTATGTCACGCTATTTTTCAAATCAAACAAATTAAACCATTTAGAATCATCGTGGTTCTAAGACAAAAACCTAAATATTGTTATGCATCGTCGCTAGAACTTCTTCGAGGCGAAGTTTTGAATATCTTTGTTTGCGGGTTATAGCTCCTGTACTCCGACGATTCGTAATCGCAAACCGAGCTGGAATAATTGATTCTACTATGCTGTTTAGATACAATGTTCGGAAACTCCTCGTTTCCCTTAATGGAAAATTAAGAGGTCAATCTTATGCCAGTTTGTTGAGTGAATTATTGGAAGAAGTTCCCGTAGATATTGTACACCGCGTGTGATTTATGCATGACTGTGCACCGTCCCATTTCAGCCGAGCAGTCAGACTGTTCTCGAACGAACGATTTTCTAACACATGGACAGGTCGCACAGAATCTACTGTCTAACCTGCTCGTTCCCAAGATCTAAATCTATTGGACTTTTATTACTGACACGCTACGAAAATAACTGTTTATTCAACACCCATTCCCGGTGTTAAAATACTTCCTCGACGTTCTACGAAACACCATGATATCGCAATAGCTGAATCGAGATATTAATTGTTTCGTTCGAGAATAAATTCATAGAAACTGTCATTTTATTTTATCCATTAACGAGGAAGGTGTTTTACAGATGTTTCGAAAATCCAGAACACAATGGTTATTTACTGCTACGATTCCACGATATCGATGATTTTTAATAAACAGTTGTGCCGCGGAGGAACTTCCTCGGTATTCTGTACGAGGAGACCAGAACACGATGTTGAAAGTCGGAACAATATTTGTGGGAGTTGTTGCGGGCTGGATGGAAGAATATACCATTGGACGAGTGGAACACATCATATTGGAAAAGTTACATGAAAATGAGAATGTCGAAGCAATGGAAAATAGTAATCAAAGAGAAAGGCGGACACTGATGGAAAGGATTTTTCGTAATAAATTCCATGCGACCTAAGTCACGTTAATTCTACCATACGATAGGAAAATTTCAAATTAACGTACATAACGAAATTTATGTACGTTATTGGTAAGTCAAATATCGGACAAAACTTTCCTTGCGAAACCAAACCCTCATCTTTATCTTAACCCTTCGTCATCCTGACTTATCGAACTCTGATCATGCATCACAGTTGCAATCTTTCAAATCTCACCTACCATATTCAGATTTATTCCAAAATCTGAAGAACGAGCAAGTTTCAATTGCCAGCCATTTAATATTCGATTTTTCTAGGTCAAACATTATTCGTTAATATTACTCTGTTATAAAATATTCATCTATTACATTCCTACTCTGAAAAGGTTAACTTTGAATGCCCCGTAAATAAAGTAGATTAAGTAACAACAAATGTGTAATAAATTCATAATCCTTCGAACCGTGTACACACATTCCTCGAAAGTATCTTGATTGCCGATTACAGAATGGACACTTTTTTTCATACAGCATACATACTTGCATCGATCACAGAATTGCCATAAACAGACTCTATGACCCGACTGTATCGTCGTATTATTATTCACGGAATCAATATTTCAAAGCACATGCACATTGCCATATAATTTCGCGTGCGTGTCGTTGTGCAATGAGGCGAAATATGAAGTGCGCCACTCGACTTACTCGACAAAAAAAACACGCCATGTTTTTCGAGGAAATTGAAGCATAACGATTCGGTCATCGAAGGGAAAACGAAAAATCAGAATTCATTTGGCGAAACACAATCGCGAAAAAAATTGCTTTCCGTTCGCGAGTTATTCCCGGTGACGCCCATCGATCAAGAATTCACTTACGGTACGTGCAACGATTTATATTTTCGTGAACAAGTACCACAATTTTTCGCGTACGTGCAATATAGATCCAAAGATTTATAATTATAGGAATAACATTCGATTGATTTATCGTTAAAAATACATCAAATTTACATACAGGATGATCAGCCACTCTTGGAAAAAATTTTAATGAGCGACTCCAGAGGCCAAAATATGACGAAAATCAAGAATACCAATTTGTTGATTGAGGCTTCGTTAAAAAGTTATTAACAAAATTATTATTAAACGTTATTAAAAAAATTTGTTCGCGTACTCGAATTTTTTTCTCGAAAGTGCGTAGGATTTCTGAGATATGCACGCCCAGTTGTTTACCTGCGCGCGGTACATTTCAGCAGGCTATAACTTCGTTAGTTTTTCAAATTTCAATTTAATATTTGGTAGGTATATTTTCGAGACTACATGCTAAAAGAAAACGCAAAAAAAATTCGATTTTTTAAATCCCACAAGGTAGAAGGGCCCCTTAAACCGTGTCTGGGTCTCGCGAGCCAAAAACATCCATCGACGTAATTTTTCAGAGGATTTTCATCGAAAGGTTAATTAAAAGTTGCGAACACGGGACAACGAAGGCCATTACCGAATCGAATATTCACTGAAATCGCCGTAAATATCTACATCGTTACGATAGAGCCTCTTGTATCGGAATACCAATTATCCGAACTGATAGGAAATCTGTTGAGATAACACAACGTTCCTACGGCAATGTACATATATATACTATATTTTGTTTTAGTTTACGTATTCGAAAAGCACGACGCGGCGACTATAAAATTATATTTATATTCAACAACGAGCATCGCCGGACTAATTGTTTCGCCGATAATCCCGTGGAGATACGCGACGCAGATCGGCCGGAGGACGGCGAACAGCCAGCGGCCATCAATTAATGCGAAAATAATACAAACCCAAGTACACGCGCTGGTTGCATTATTACCAGATACCCGAGAGCGACCGTAATCCGCGCTTAACTCTCGCTATCTCGTCTTTAACGTCACGTCCAACAGTCGCTTCGTCAACGAACGTTCGGCAAATTGGTGATGTAATTACGAGTCCCTGCTTGGTCAACAGGCTTTACCTGCCCGCTGGAATTGCTCGTAATGACCGATCGGACGTATCCCCCGCATCTATCGTGGATTCTCCGGACTCGATATACGCCCACACACAGGCGAGAGCGCGCGCGAGCGCGCACGTAGAGAGATCCGCACGATATTGCACCGTGAATGGAACACGTCAACCCGTGGCTGTATATTTCGATGCATACGTCCCGATGACGATTCGAATCGCGGACTGCACTTCCACAGAGAGAGAGGTAATACGACGAGGGGCCGAAACGGTGACGCACGGGGAAAAGAGAGCCAAGAGGGAACAGAAGGATGGAGATGAGTTTGAATTTGGCCCGCGCCTCGTTAATTTTTCGCCCCGTGTCACTGCATTGTTTGCCCCGGGGGAAAAAGAGTGTTTATTGCCCGCAGCTCGAGACGAAAGCCAACGAGTCGCATCTACGTGTTTCCTCGGCGGGCTTGTGCACGCGACCGTGCTCAGCCACCTACACAATCGCGGCCACCTCGAGCATTCTCGTTTTAATGATTTCGATCTAACAAGGCCGTCTAAGTCGCGAGCGTGGAAGGAGGCGAAGGGGCTGTTCGAAAATGCCCGTGCCACTGTCCGTGTTCGACGAGCGAGACACGTTTCGATGAAGAACAGGGAGGAAAAAGAAACGGGTTGGTCGCGGACCTCGATGTACAATTTCAACGTGCCCGCAGTCCCATTAAAACGGTAAGAACCGTCCGACGAGTGACCGGATACTCGAGCAAGAAATTTATATCTCTTCTCATCAATTAGTGGGTATCGGTTTGTCTTCCTCGATCGACGCGTATTTCGATCCTGCATGCGGGAACCGCGCGGGCGAAATTTAATGAGAAGCGTGCAAAGGCACGCTTGGCCTGAGGTGATTCGGGTCCGCCGCGCGTTCGTTTCGTATCCTTATATCTATTTTTCGATTATCGGTGTCCAATATTTTCTTTTTCGAGCACGGCTCTTTGTCGCCGGATGATTGTAATGGTAAGCGCGGGCTCGGTCGAATCGGCAGAAAAATTGATACGAATAGAGGTCAACACGTTCGCCGCCCACGCAGTTTTTTGGGGTTACTCCCTTTTTCCAACTCGTATTTTCCGACATTTTGCACGAATTCGTGCACGATATTTTTCGCAAATGATGAACCTGTCTGGTAGGATTTTCTCAATTTGTTGTAAACAGTAATATTTCCTACAATTTCATTTTCTTACTATTCTTGTCCCTTTTTTGTTTATATTAGATCTATAATATTTCGAGAATGTACGTACAACTGAAGCAAACTGAAAAAACGATGATGGACCAATTGATTATTTCACGGTTCTCTTCATTTTCAGAATTGTACAACTTTAAAAGTAAATATACTATATTAATAATGAATTTTTATCTTCCTTATACATTTTCTTTCATAAAATCCGGTTGAGATTTTAAAATAACATTTTGCAAATTGCATGTATTTGGTTTAGATTTGTTTGGCTTTGCTACATTGTTAACATACTAAATTTGATTGCTTACTTTGCCAAAAAGTAGTATTTATTCTAAAAAATCTGAGTTACGTAATGTACGTATTATGAACAGGAGAACGTGTTAACCACATTTTCTTTTATGGCTGCCGTCCATTAATTAAAGGGTGCATTCTACAGCAAAATTCTTCTCCCAGATGAAAATTTCGCGTAACGAGTGAAAAACAAATAACTTTTGATTTAATATTTTTTGAAAAAAATTATTAAATTGAAATACAAAATAAAATTACATTTCATGTTTAACAAGTATAATATTATCGAAATCAATGTTCAATGGAATAAAAGTTGTGAATCGATTGCTACGCAGTGACATTATACATCATCTATTATTCTATTATAATGATGTTTCAGAATTCTAATAATGGATCTAATTGGGTGTAACTATTTCTCTACTCAAAAGGCAGAAAACCAGGCACCATCGTACTACATAGAAATGAGAAACATGATATCCAGGTTGTAATTAATTATAAAATGCAGTTGTATCATCCACCATCATTGTTAAACAGCAAAGTGGAAAATTTCATTACGAAAATTAGTAAAATTAATTAACTACGAAGGGTTTCGTTGCACAATGATACATAATTTTACGGTTCTGCGGTACGCTCGATAAATTTCGAACATGTTCTGCCTACCTTGCTACGTCATATTTACATTCTTACCCTCCTGGGGGATGAAAGGATCGCACTCGAACGCGTGCAGACGACCTATCCTCAAACAAACGAATGCACTCGGATTCGGGGATCATTGTGTATCGCAGCCCCTCGCGTTCGAGCCCCAACGAACATCAAATTTCATATGCGAGCACACGAAATTACTGCACAAAACGGTCCAATTATTTTCCACGGAGATCAGAGCCCCAAAAATACACCGTTCATCAAGAAAATTATTCAGCCTGGCCTGGAATCGCGAAACGGATTAACCGGCCTCGATCCCAAAGAAAAAAGACCTTCGTTTGTTCTGGGTCAAGCCCGAAGATTTGAATTGTAGATTTAACTTCTTCGTCGTTCTTTGACAAGAACAAAGATAATAAGGGTTAAGGAGAAGAGCATATAATTTTCCGTTATAATCGGGATTTAGTAGCTATACGATACCGTGAAAATTAAATTCGACATCCATTTTCGCCAACCGGAATGTTTAACGAAAATGTCATTCGGCAATTTCGAGCAATACTATTCCTGAAAGCACAGTAATAGTGATTATTGAGAAATAGAAAAGTAATTCATAAACTGAATTTTTGTAATTTTGTCTCTTTGATATCAAGACTACAACTATCGAAAGAATTACTAATTATGTGCTTTGCGTTGAAATTCGGGTCTAGCAACATGTATCGCGAAGATATCGGGAAATTCGACACTTTTTATTAGCCGTGGTTCGCGAGCGAAAGTTCATCCGACTGAGAATCACTTCGCAACAGTAACAGTGTTAACGCTAATTGCTTCCTTGCATTCGAAATGTCAGCGTTCTTACGCTCAGCTTTACCGAAACGGACGGAAGAAAGGGAAAAGAACTTGAAAGTTCGTTAACGACTTGAAAGAGCCATTCTTGAATTCTAAGCTGAATGTGAATGACTTTAAAGCAAAGGGAAACTTTGAACACTACGAGAAGCTGGCAGACATGCCGACCAGCACCTTTGCCGTTATTTTAATTATGCTTAAAACCGAAACGCGCTAAACTTTTTAGCTATTTCGTGGCGAAGGCGTACAGTAATAAAAACGTATTAATGAAATAAATACCGTGATCAAAGAATTCTATTACACAATCTCCCGTATTATGCGCGTTTTATCGAGCTTTGATAAAACAACCGTTACTTTCGCTTCTACCCCGGCGATCACGTCGTCTAATTATGATTTGAAATATCGCTGTAAACCATATCGCGTGCATATCCGTTTCCAATTAAAATCCACCGCCAACGTTCTCGAATAAGTGGCAAAAGAAATGAAAGTATAATGACCAAAGAAACAAGCAATGCAATAAAGCTAACGAAATGAAATATAGCGATCGTTAAATAACTTCACGTTTTATCGTAGAAATTATTTGTTACTAAATCTATATAGCACCGACGAGGCAGCTTTTTCGAACGCCGCACAAACGTGAAAATTTATTTTTACCAGTTAACGCACCCATGCCAGCAAAATAGGTAATAAAAATAAATTTCAAACTCATGATCAGACTTTCGTACTTTTGTTATCCAATTTGTTTAACTTTGATAAATCCATTTATTCTCAAAAATCTCCCACGCGCGAGACTTCTAGTTTTTAAGAGATATACGAGGTTTAATTAATTTATATGAATATTTAAATGCTTAATGTGTTCCGGGCAACCCTATCATAAATCCAACGTGAGGAAATCCTTACGCTTGCCCGCTAGAAATTTCCCACCGAAAAGAAATGTTTGTTGCGCGCGAATCTCTCGGCTAAATGGCGCAGAGTTCACCGAGTAATTATTCATTCGTATAACAAGCATTTTATGATGCGACTCACCGTTATTAATCGTAGCGAAAGCGACGGCGCTGAGCAGCCATGCAGCTACGCTGATGGCGGACATCTTCGTTTCCCTCGTTGCAAGTTTCACCTCACATAATACGTGCCCCTCGGACGTTGGGTCTAGCTGGAAAGGGTAGAAGACACATTGTATTAACCATCTACGTGCTGTCCTAAGATATTGCAGGTTCGGTCGTGCGTTCATAATCTTATCAAGGGGCTATATTTTAATAATAATCGTATCCAGCGCAACAGCCAGGTTCCAGACTTTCGAAGAAGCGCGGAATTCAAAACGTATTCGACAACCTTTTAATTAGAAAGCAATTTTGTATATCTAAGACCTAAACCTGGAAGCGTAAATATATTTTAACAGCAAGATATTACAAGCTGTACTATTATTCGTAACAACTGTTTCTGTGTTTCAATGTTTCTTTCGATAAACTGTAATACTATTTATTCCACTGAAGTATTTGTAAATGCCACTTATATTTCCGTAATATTTACGAATGAATATCAATGTTGAAGTACCTGCAAGCTGACACTGAAACGGAGGCTGTTATTTTAAGCGCTCGATGTAAATTTAAGCAAACACGTATCGACCGGAAACAAAAATACCGCCATTTTTCTATCGGGGGGATAGCATGAATAGAAGCGTACAGTTGCAATTAACTCTGATTAAAATAAAAATCTTACCGTCAACATCGGTATAATGTTCCAAGAATTGAATTCTACTTATTATTCTTTACAAATTTCGTAAGATGTTAGACTATAATATTATCAGTCGATGACACGTAAATTGATGACTAGTTTCGAATTGTATGTAAAAAGATGCAGATCGAGAAAAATGCAGCCCGGAAGTAGCGTTTGCAGGAACACGGATCCTCGTAAATTTCTATCCGAGAATTTTCACGGAACACGCGGATGATTTCCGATGCCACGTTCCCCCGTCGCTTTCTCGTTCCCGGGGATACGAAACGATCTTGAGAAGCTGCTCATTCGTCACGTTGAGATAGCGTCTCGCTCAGAATGGATCCGCAGGAGGCGTGATGTCCTGGCCGCTTCTTATGCCGCTAACCGTCAGCGAAATGGTCCACGTTGACCGGATCCGATGCCGTTGGATCGTCTCCCCCGAGTCCTTCAGCCGCCCCAACCAACCCCTACGCCGCGGTCCATTTATTCAAATCACACGCGACGCTCCTCCGCCTCGAAACGCGGACGCGGAGATCCCTTTGACGAGAGCAACGGTGCGCGGGACGGGGACAGGGAAGGGTCCGGGGAGACAAAGAGTTAGAAATAGCATGATGGAGCACAACGGAGAAAGGAGAGCAAAGAGGAAAACGTTAGGGAGGAACAAAATAGAAACGGAGAATTAGAAAAAGAGAAACAGATATACGGGAAGGTCAGAAGAAGAGAGGGAAGCTATCACTCCATCCGTGCCGACTACTTTCGCGAAACCTGCGCACACAGGCCCGACCAACCCTTCAGACGCACGTTTCACGCTAGTTCTCCGCTCCTTTCATCCGGCTACGCTTTTTACTTTATGCATCGACGGTGCGCGAGAACTTTGTGTATCGTCGCGCGCACGTGTGCCAACGGATCCCGAAATTTCGCTTTGGCTACGACTTCGGGAGACAAAATGGCGAGCCACCGGCGGCGCACGGTGCCGCGAAATTTCGATAAACCGCCCTTCGCGAGCGGTTAACCAACTCCCGACGACTCCCGCGCAAATGATTTTTCAACGACCCAAACTTCTCGCCGCAGGTTTATATTTCTATGCACGGCGTAATTCTGGAAACTGGGACTGTGGCTAGTTTCCACGGCGAAGACGGGGAACGTTTTCTAAGGAGAACGCTGCGCAATGTTTGATAAGACTCATCCCGGTCTGATTATATTCTTTTCTGCGCCGTGAACGACAGAATTTTTAACTCCCGTTGCTCGTTCTGACCAAAATGAAATTCTACTGTATACTATTTGTCAGAAAAGTATATATTTCACGATTTCAAATTATAAATTCGATTTTTATTGACTTTTAACGAAACGTGAGTCTTGTACCGCAAGTTTCAGTACGCATCGGACAGCGCGTAGAAAGAAACGTAAAAAATATTTCGACATCTAGTTTTCGGTATTTCGAGGAAAAGGTGGATCTACAGAACGTACACGAATAAAACATTTTTCAGCGAGGCAAAACGATACGGTGGGTTGCGTAGTTTGCACAAAAGTGATATGCGATGTTGACTCGCCCCACGTGTGCGCGCGCGCGCCCACGCATTCGATACAAAGCAACGTTAAATTGTACAGTGAGGGAAGCCTGACCTAAACAGTTTCATGTTTTACTCGCTCGCGGAAGCAACGATAGCGATCTTTCGACTTTCTGACGGATCCATTGCTTTCGCATGAGAGGCAAAAGGAGAGCCCGGGAAGAAGCGAAGAGACGAAACCGGAGAGCGAACACACGAGCTCTTTGCCAAAAGCGGAAATAAAGTGGAAGGACTATCTATCTCATTGTCTTAGATAAACTCCATACGTGAACTGAACGATTTCCTGCTTTCACAATAAATCAAGAAAATTCTATTTAAACACGAAGAGATATGGAGGAAAAATTGATCGTCGTACGATACGTACGGCGAACGGGAATATATTACCTTGCACTTTTTTTACCTTTTGTCTTTAAAATAATCGAGTAGCATCGTGTATCCGCGTAACACGTACTACTCGATGCGCCCCACGAATGATTCATGCGTCTCATTCGAGACGTTTTATTCCGCGGCGATGAAATAAAATTGCCTTTCTCTATCGGCGCGGACTCGCAAAAGTATTCCGGAACGCATTTTAATCGTGCTACCGCGTGAACTTTGACGTAAACATAAATTAATATTTTCCAAACTGATTCGAATTACTCTTCGGCCAGGTTAAAGTTTTCATATTTCCCGGATATAAAGAGATAACTTTTTCTCTGCAACTCTTATTAAAACACGCGAATTAATAGAAACGTATAAAAATTTAACTCGGCTTCAAAGGGAAGGACTTTATCTTAGTCCAGAATGATTCAACTGCTGAACCGCTTTGAAAATATTGCGCTAGAATATTACTCGCGATAAAAATTACGTTCGTTCCAGTTTTTTTCATTTCGAATCGGTTTAAACGCAGAACGGCTGAAAACCGTTGCCATACTTCGTACATACAAGAAATTCGTATAGGAAAAAAAACAAAAAGAAACGAATTACGAAACACATTAATTCGAAAAACCTATACTAGTCAAAGGCGCGGTTTCATCCACATTTTTTGCGATAACGATATCAACCATAATTTAACCAGTACACACAGCACCCAGCAGGAAATAACGTTTCGTCGCGGGATATGAAACCTTTTTCCTACATAATTTTACTTTCTCCGGGTCGCGAAACACTCTGTATCACATAACTTCTCATTTCACTCCAACTTCCGCAAACTTTCCTCGTTTCGATGTGCAAAAATTCATCAACGCGAATTTCCGAAAAATCCTGGAAGAATTCCTGCAATTTTATTCGCTGGTTAATTGATTTTATTCACCGGGCATATAGTGATTCTAGAAACTGGAACGGCTCGTATTTCTTTCTTTTTTGGTTGCATGCAGAAAGAAACGCTAGAGGAAACAGTTGAATGGTTTAAGAAGGTTTAACTTCCTATGACCCCACTTTTTCTGCAAGTGCAACGAAGCACCTGCAACATGCAATCGTCTCTTTTTTTAGTAGAACCGTACATGTACTTATTCACGAGTCAAGAAAAGTAAATTCTTTACGAAATAGATGGGGAAAAGAATGCCTCGAAAAGAGCTCCATTTTTTAACAATTCACATCTCTTTTCATTACATAATGTTCATCCGCTGTCTAAAAATGGAGTACATAGATAGACGACTGTTGTGTTCCCTGTAAAACCTTTTCACCCTATTCTACTAGTCCGAGGATCAATTTAATAGACCGCGAAATTCATTTTTCAACCGTTGATTTCCGGAAAACTGACGTATCGACTTGGCTCTTCATAATCTGAACTAAAGAACAGACTGATAATATAAACATGAATTCGATTTATTTTCACATTCTTGACGAACTAATGGATGTAGCAAACAGCTATTTTGAAGACCTTTAAGAAACAGATTTTCGAGATGACGTAAAAACTTTAGAAATGCATCGAGGCTGAAAAATTGAAAGCAATTTAAAATCGTCGTATATTTCGACGCATTGAAAAATAAAACAGCAATTTGTAGCGAAGATATTAATAATCTTTCTTAACTGATCGTCGTTGCCCCATTCTCCCTTAAATACGTGAAAGTTATTAATGCGATCCTGTATGTGTTTTCAACTTTTCTACCGTTGAACATAACTTACGACGAAGCGTTAAATTACCTTAGTGGAACGAGCAAACAGCCAGCGTCGTAATCTAGCGTCCGTCGCGTTTCAAGCCAGAGAATTGCCGTGATATTCATGCCCGGTGCTCGGTAATTTCGTGTTTTTCACGCAGCTACGTAAAATTAACCGACGAATTTCAGTTTCCAGCCGCGTCGCCGCCGCTACGAATGAAACACTAATGCATCCGATGGTCGCGCGAACCGGTGGTAGCTCACAAATTAACCTTTTGAACAAACGTTTCTACGACAATGCGCTCATCCAGCAACTATCGGCACAAAGACAGCGACTCGCGCCCCGAAACAAGCATTTCAACATTATTTGACGCGCGATACCGCAAATTCGACCACGAAATTGCGTAGAAACGAATTTGCGTCGCGCGTTCATTCCACATTTATTGCTAATCCCCGCAAATTGCCGATTCATCATTTCTCGCGTTACGCGCACTGAAACATTCTCTCCCCCAGTAAATCAGACCGCACGTTATTTAATTTTGTTCCAAATCAACCGAGCTAAGGTGTTAATTACATTATTACTTACATCGTTGCTTATTTTTTGCTTTTATTTCCAGAACCTTTTCCCTATTCGATAAACCGTATATACCGATGCAAATTCTTTTTACAAACATTTTTTCTAAAAGGAACAGAATTTTGTCTACCAAATATTATCCACTTGTTTACCACCCCGTTTATATAATTCGAGTCTCGCAGCCCTCTCATACAATACCGCTGACAACCCTCCACTCGTTCTCAACTACATCTATCCGACCCAATTCACCATACATGAAAGTTTCGAGTCTCCGTCTCCTATAGATATACGTATCATACTACAACTTCCTTCCCTTTGATATGCGTAATTTGCAAACTTATACTCCCTTCAAACACGCTGCCAAATCATTTATTCTTCAGCATTTTTCTTACAGTTTACTAATAATTATGTATACAGGATGTTTACACGGTTTTATTCACAATTATATGATTTTTTAAAGTCCGTTTCTTGGGCGAATTTATTACCATCGAAGAGACACTGCGTCTTTTCAAATACTATTGCCAATTAATTCAGTATATGCATTCCCAACAAATCCGCTAAGTACAGGATAAAAATGTATGGATTACGTAAAGCTAAAACGTTTTACACATCAAACGACGAAATTCACCGCGGCAAACAATCGGAGAGACCATATATAAATGCTAATGCTCCGAATAACATCGTAAGAAAGCTAATTTCCCTAATTGAAGATATGGATAAAAACATTACTACCGACGACTATTATGTCAGCATTCCTCTAGCTGAATTTCCTGCAAAAGAATATAACCTTGATTGGAATCCTCCGGAAGAACAAGAGAGAAATCCCAACAGAATTCCTATCCCATGAAGAAAAAGTGGTTGGGTCATCCGTATTAAGCTTTCAAAAGGACAAACCTCTCACGTTTTATGTCTCTAGCAAAAATAGGGTTGTTATATTGTTGTCTGTGCTCCACGACGCAGAAGATATTAAGACAAACACCAACAAATATTCCGATTCTCGTACCAGAAAAAGGAAGCCCTCGGTTATATTCTACAACCCGCGTTGTTGGAGAGTCAACAATAAAAGTAGTAATTTCCTTTCTATTTAAAAAAAATCATTTACGATTACTTTATAACGCGCTAAATGAAACTCATTTCAGAATGCTCGATTGCAATAAGTAAATATAATCGAAAGTTAAACAAAAATCCATTAAAAAAGGGTGAACTACGCCCCGTATATTTTATAGTACTTCGATCTACAAAGGAGAAACGATATTTCCGTGAAAAAAAAAGAACGAGAACCGATGATTTATTTGTAGAACCTATCACTACGGTGGTAATCGATCTCATTCGTAACAGCCGATATTTCACTTATTGCTGTTTATACCGATTTCTCTTAAATAAAAATTACAATATAATATATTTGTTGTTCTATTGTTTTAAAAATATTTATACGCGTCACTCCTCCGCCATTTTGTTCTAAATCGAACGAAACGATTAATTGGTCCAACTCTTCGTTACGATACAAATCGATCTTCCGTAATAACCTGTGTCATACTAAAGCTCGTATACCGATGCGAATTTCAAGGCAGTGACGTAGTAATATACGAAAGCGAAAGTACTAAGATCCGGTAAACAGATGTCTCAACACTTAACCTTTCATCTTGGACGTCTATAAGTTACGCCGTCTGAGGACGGAACATTTCTTTCATTTCGAAATTGGAGCATCGGCCGCGAGAGGGAACGACGTCGAGTAGCGCGATCAAGTTTGATGTACCGTTGCAATCGAAGTGAAAAAGAAATTGGCAATGAATGTCCCCCCATCGATCGTCTGGCATCGAGCCACGTCGAAAAGAAAGACGCGATAGTTCGTCTTACCTATTTGCCGTTGCTACGCCGCTTTCATCACTCCGACGTGGCGGTTGTGGATGTTAGGACGACTGGAAAGCTGCTAACTTTTTTTCCAGCTGGCCACTTTTTCTCTCGCCTATCCTTTTCTACGACTTACGTGCCACTTCCGCACGCAACGACACAATTTGTCACCCGCGAACGACCATTTAATGGAAAATCTGATCGAGCTCTCTCGTTAACTTGCCACACACGCGAATTCGATCACACGAGGCATACCGATTGCAATGCTGTTTTTCTTTCTCTCTCTTCTATCTCTTTCTCTCTTTGCTCTTGATTTCGTAACGATTTCCCAGCGATCGATATATCGAACTTTTTCGTACGCGAAACAACACTCCCCCGTCGGTCGTACAGTCACGTCGACGTTCGACGACGTTCTTTCTTCGATTTCACCTTCTGGCCACCTCGGTCCGCGTTTCGTGGTCTTCGTTGTTCACCTGTCGCGGTCGTTGCCTCTGCCGTCGCTAATTAATTTCAAACACAAGCGCAATAATGGTTGTCCTCGGGGGTGTTTTAATTAAAACTGAAAACTGGATGTCGTTCGCACGGCGCACTTGACCTTCCTCGCGGGAGATTTAATTGAAACCCCCTTGATAGCGACTCGCGACGATTACGCGTACGTGCGTCGATTAACTCGGCACGCGTATCTCGCATATTCGACGTCCGTGCGCGAGCATAGCAAAATCGAGTCGGTTCCCGGTTACGTTGTAAACGAGTACGCGACGCGCTTTCGATTCTCGATCGCGCCGTCAACAGTGCCCCCCCGACCGCGGTGGACGGGGCAAAAACATTCGAGAGAGAAAAAGCCTGTCCGAACGTAGCTTCCGGAAACTGTCTTCCAAGAACCGTCTCGCGCACTATCTCCCACAGTATTTATCAACAACTGTTCACCAAGGAATCACCGAACAAACCACTCATTTCTTCCTAGATACGATAACAATGTCGTTTCGATAACCGAACATCCGCGTCGCTCCAATGTTTCTCGAATTGCACGTAGTACGCGAGTTCACCACCGATCTCGAGATCGGTGCCGTTCGATCGATCGACGATGCACTACGCGTGACACGCACTCGCGGACGAATCCTTGCGATCCCTTGTCATCCGCGAATCATATATCGAACGATAATCTTTCGCCGATTTCTTCTCGCGCGCTCGTAAACGCTGCTCTCGCGATCAATGTCATCCCACGATAGATCACCGTAACGACGACAACTTACTCGTCGCGGATAAATAACCGTCTGATCACCGACGAAAAATATCCTGTGTCGAGTACAATGTGCGCCTGTATACGCGTACGTGTGTGTACGTGACGGTTACGAACCAAGATCCGACCGTGTCGCGACGCGATAGCGAACTGACGTCCTAACGGGCTGCAGCGCCCCAACGGTGGTCGTTCGGCGAACCAACCGCCACCGCTTCACCGCAGGGGACCCACCCCCCTAACCGTACCACCCCTATCCTTCCATGCCCCACTACACCTGAAGCTTCTAATCGCAACCAGGCTGTTGTACCATGCACGCGAAACTTTCGAGGCTCTTTTTGGGTTCGCGTCTTTCACGAGGTCGACATGACGAACGTGCAAAACTGGAGCTTCGTGGAACGTCCTACGGTATACAGGGTGTTCCCGGGTTAAATGTTCAAACTTGAGATGCGAACGCAGACTCGGGAAACAAATTTTTCCTCGAGAGGCATTTGCTTCTCAAGTTACGAGAGGATAGGAACGGATCGAGTCAAAATAATCAGGGCGTATTTATGTATCAGACGTACAAAACCGATCAATAATTCTGAAACGTATAAAGCGTATTTTCAAAAGTAAACTAGATTACGCTAATGTACTGGTAACTTCAATTTAGGTGCGAATAGTCTATAGTCTGAAATCCTACAGGGTCAACTGCTTGCAAACTTGTCTGAAGCAAAATACACGTACGTACGTTCGAATGAAAGTTATACCACTCGATATTGTACCGATACAAGGGAATAGTGAACGTAGCTATTTTTAACACTGGCTATACCTATCACTGTCTCGCAATGTTCGGTTAAACGTAAAAGTCATTATTAGAAACGTAGAATTACGTAGAATTATTAAACGTAGATATCATTATTTGTTACGAATTATATCGTTGCGATAATATTTTTGACGGTGGTACGACAAAACAATTATACTAACGTGATTTCAGAGTGCGTTCTATTGCTAACGAATTCGTATGATGGTGGTTTGATACATTTGAAATCCAGGATTTAGATATTCCAGCTTGCAGTTATTTAAATTGGTCACTATAAATTTGTTATTCAGAACAGCGTTCGTGGCGATTAGAATCCGGAAAGCTGATTTAAATTAGAGAAGACGATTTATATAAGCTTTTAATCAATGTGCTTTAAATCATTTCTTTGACGGAATAAGGCTCACCTGCAGATATTCAAGTACGTACATGCATACAATAAAGTCACGAATATACTTTGTTGCAAATTACGCTTTATCAGGCCGGAGGTCGACGGGTCTCAATCATTTTTTATTTTACACGACGTTACGTGGCTCTGTACTTTTCGAAAAAAGTGTATTATTACTAAACTGCGGATATTTATGTACCTAAAATATGTTGAAATATGCAAATGAAGTACGTGATACACGAAAATTATATTGAAAATATGCAATAATAATGAAACCTTGGTTGTTTGCTACGTTATAATTGTAATTTAAGTTATAATAAATTGTAATAATTTATTCTATGTTAGCTGCAGTCGATCAATGACGCTTATCGGTAAAAATTAAATTATTTGCGGAAAATGAACGTTCGACGCAGTATGACTTGATTGGAGCGTGTTTAAATTTACTCCAGTAACGGTATTTAGTTTCTCGTTTCGGTATTTACTAAAATATTATACTATAATCTTTTTCATTTCGTTATCGATTCCCCATAAAAATAAATATTTGCACGAACATCTGCAGTCCAATTACTATACTGGATATTAATAAACGAACGTTTCTTTTGTCACTCCGTGTTGCAAGTACGGTTATTAGTTGCGAGAATTACACCAGTGTCGTACATAGTATAACCTTTACTCGCGGAAAATAAGGTTGAACACCTGTGTCATGGTCTAATTTCCAATTAAGGCGTTATTAATACCGGAGCCAGCGGAAAGCGGCATTATATCTCATGGATTATATTACAATTTACGTTTGAATCTATTCGAATGTAGAAACTCCGCCGGGGTAGCGGCCAAATTTCTGATATCTCTATTCCGCGTGCGTTTTCGCGTTAAATTAAACGAGGCACCGGAATATTCAAGCTAGCATCCATTCCGAACGGCAGGAAAGAATGGTTGGTAAACATTTCGTACAATGTAAACCTCAAGAACCGTAATAATCTTACTTCTCTATGCCCGAGCACGTTCTTGAAACGAAAACATTGAGACAGTTTCGTCGAATCTTTAGCGTTACCGACCTGCCTCAATTTTCAAGACGTAAATACGAATGAAACTATATATGTATATATGTATATGTTTCGGTATTACCAACCGTTGACCTAAGAAACACAACTTCATCTTAATTTCACTTTTTGATTATCTAAAGACGGGCAAAAATATGTCTGCTCGACATTCTATATTCCTCTTGTTGTTTTACTCGTAATTATTTTCAGTACGTTGCCCGTATTGACTCGGACATTGCCAAACCGAGTAAACTGAAGTTCCGACGATATTAATGTTACAATTCACGGTAGGGTAAATAAGAACGAGCAACAATTACACGATATAACCGTGACATTGCACGTTTAACCATGATATTAAGAGTCAGTAACCCATACGAACCAGTTAACCGACCCCTAGAAGGTACTTGCCCCCGATTGTTTCGATAAAACTTTTCAGAGGGGGAGAAAAAGTTGTCGATGAGCATGTTTACTTAACAAGCGCGAAATTCATGGACACGAACGGTTTACTCTCTTACCCTTGGGAGGGTTGAAAGGTGGGAGGAACAGAGGATAGGTCGTTTCACACAGCACCGCCTCGCTTAATTACTAGTTGCTAGTAACAGGAGTTAGGAACGTTTAGCTCACAGTTCACGCCATCCAACAAAAGCTCATACCGTTACGACGAACTATTCCTATTGCTAGCTCAGATTCAGCAGTGAGCCTTCACCGTACCGAGATTCCTATTACTTCGAAATTATATCACCTGACGAAACCACCTTCGAGTTAGTAGTTTCCAAACCGTAGCTAGCTTAGTTTACAACATAATTATCTTTACCGTTAACTTTCACGTATGAATTAACAAAATGCCGTGCGACGTACATTGATTTTACCAAGGAGAGACAGAAACAAACGTTGCTTTTTCAAGTGTCCCCGATTGTGCTTCAAATTTAAATCTTGCGTTTCGAGATAAGAAAACGCGATTATTACGCAAATTGAAATAGAAAGAGCATCTTTCTCCAAAGATGTGACCTCGATTTACCAAACGCTGCAACGTTCGACTCGCTTCGTGCTTTATTACCTACCAACGAGTGCGACCCTTTACACGTTACACGTGAAATATCGATCCTATTCGTAGTTCTCCCTGTTATTCGTAAATCCAAAAAGCAGGGCGAATCGCATTACCAATATTGCGTGAGTCGCAAACGACCTTACGAGGAAAAGTAAACGATCGAACAAAGAGAAGAAAATTATACAGAGTGAATATAGTTGTTTTTTGATAACTTGTTTAACGGATATTTGAATTTTCCAATAAGAACCTAGGAACGGAACAATAGGTCTGCTTCAAAGCCGTCGCAACAATGAGGCACTTCGTAGACATAGACTTCTGTACATAGCCTTAAACGTAATCTTTACAACTTCAATACGACTTCCTGGTACTTTCTCTGAAGCTTATAGTACGTCTTGAAAGGAAAATATGACGCTCGAGTATTGTTGACGGTGGAAGAAATTTTGAAACGAACTAGTAAGAAACAGAACAATAAATTCACCCTGGAGTCGTTCATAACCGTGCTATACCACGTACACTGAAATCGCCATGAATTCGAAGATATAGGTTTACACTTTACAACGACCCCTATAAAACATTGATACACAATTTCTCTCGCCTTTTTATTTCATTTTGCCACGCGTCGTAACAATGCATAATGCCTGTTTCTGAAGATATTTATTAATACTTTATTGCTAGTTTTAGAATATGCCTGAAACCTTCCGTAATGGGATGTAAACAGAATCTTACACTCGAAAATACCTTGAAGCGTGTCGGTGGAGACAGAAACGGAAATGAAGTGGCCCGACAAATATCAACTCGGGCTAAGTAAAAATGAGATATCCCGTAAGCAACAGCCGCAATTTAGCCAGAGTACATCCCTTGTCGCCTTTGGCGAGGCTTCCGGGCACCGTTCTCCACCACTGGACACAACGTTCTCGGTCGGTTGTATCCACTCGCGTATAGTTACACTGGGCTTTGCGCCCGCCTACGCGTGCATGTAGATCGCGGGTAACGACGATGCTACCTACACTAAAGCGGTCAGACCAGGCTGGCATCCGTTACCCGTGGACCATACACGCGCAGATTGGATCGGACATTGCACGCCGTCAGCTCAGTTTCTGAACAAGGAAACTGCGTCCGCCACCGCCGTGCTGTCCAATAGGATACGGACTAACGCAAACCACCCGTACATTCGGACTATCGAGTTGTAATGTATAGTACGAAAGGCAATCTAGATTTCTCACTGACAAGATCGCGCTGGAATTTCTGTCAATTTCGACGCCCGGGGCCGACAGGCTGAGTCACGCGACTATTAAGGGCGATACCGACGATACGCGAAGGTTTCGGTTTCGTTTACGAGCAGAGAAACCACCATTCTGGTTCTATACGACGAACTTAATTTCTCCCGAGTGAAACTTACGGGTGGTTGTTCGGTAAGCAAAGAGCAATTTTTTTATTCTTTTATAGACATTGAAATTGAAACATTTTCACTTGTTTAGTAATGGTTTATGATAGAAATTTCGAAACTTTGTGCTCAGACGCGTCAGGGTGGTATCCAGAGTTAATTGAATCCCGTCTTAGCAGAATCGATTTCTTTGTGCCGTCGTTATCCGTCGATAGGTCGCGTAATTTAATTGCGACCGAGCGCAAATCCCTAGGCGAAATACTGCCGCGGCTTTCCGCTAACTAATCCACTGCGGGTTGTACGCACGACCGTTAGCGAGTTGTGCCAAGGAGTGCAGATTTGCCGTTTCCGCGAGCACCACCCCCAGTCCGTCGTACGTAACCGACGTACGACGTTGCAAAGGGTAACAAGACCGCCAACCAGGTGCTTCATTTGCATTTATTCCTATTCGGGGTATCGCCTGCAGAACTGATTAAATATTTGCCGTCGTCTGGAACATCGACTAGCGCGACTCGTGATGGTCGTTCCCAAAAAAATCCTTCGTGCTTTTATTTTAATAGCTTGGCTACTATCGTCGAACGCGTACATCAGAATTCTCTAATTTACACCTGTAATTTCTTACTAGCGCAGTGAAGATTAATAATTCTGGGAAATCGCAGAATCGTAGTTACCGTATTAGTTTCACGCAAACTAATTAACTTGCTATGCTTCAATTTCATCGATACAGCGTATCTATTAATTATAAAGGATTCTATAACGATTTCGACTTACCCAATAACGCATGAATAATTCTCAACAATTATAGCAATACCAAGTTGGTTCGTTGCTAAAGGTGAACGTTAGAAATTGAAAGGAAAACTAGGAAATTTTTAATTTCTCGCGGCACCGGAGGGAAGAAATTCTATACGAACATATCTGTTGAAAACAGAGATTCAGAAATGTTTCGCAAAATTGTACGACTTCATATCCGCGGGTTTACGTTATGCGAAAGATGCGGTGAAAAATCCTCCGCACGTGCAAGTGACTGCACTCCGCGGAAACTCCCCAACATAATTCGTCTCCGTACGTCGTATTATCCTTTCATCGTTGTAGGCGAGTTTCGTTTTTGAATAACGCGGAGGAGCCGTGCTCGCGACGTTTCATTAGTTTCCACTAATTTCTGAAAGGAATACGAGATCCGGGGAAACGTTTTAAATTGCTGGTAATTCCTATACGCGGTCCCCAATCCTCGGCGTTTCGCCGTTGAATCCTAATGAAAGCATCAACCGACCAGGAATAAACGGTTTTGCGTCCTTTTCACGCCCCGGGACTATATCTAATACCGAACTGAATTCACGGGGGTCGTTTAACTGAAAGAAGAGGCGTCGGAATTACGTAGAAAAGGCGCGGTAACGCGGATCGACGACCAACCTCAAGATCCCCAGCCTCGTGGATTTCAATTTCTCGCGAGAAGAAGCGTGGAAGCTCCGGCGTTAAACGGAAACGAGCTAAACGAGTGGATTCGCGGACGACGACTAGTTGCTTCCCTTCCATTATCTTTCACCTTCGATTTCCGTTAAACTACCAAAAGCGTGCGCGCGCCATTGGTTGTCATTCCAAGCGACGGAAAAATCAATTACCTAACGCATATTTCGTTACGAGACTATATTGCTCGACATTCCGGAGAATCGAACCATTTGCAAGGGAACATAAAATTAATTCTACCTAATTTTGGCTATGTCGATCGTAGGAGTCGTTCACAAATTATATCACGCATTTAGGAGCGGAAAAATCATCGAGACATCTTTTAGTTACTCGAGATTTTAGCATAGTCACGGACCTCTTTCTGTTCTCAAATCGAAGGGATTGTTACTTCGTTTAGCATTTGTTTGATACTCGTTGGAAACATTCTTAGAAGAAGAATTTATTTTCATTGCTTCCAGCAGAGTATTGTTGCTTCTGTTATGAATAGAAAGTTAGCGTGTCATAAACCTAAGTGTTTCAGGCGAGGTAGAAATTAATTTTTAATGGTTCTGGTATCGTTATCAGAGTTACGTTCACCACTGTGCATAAGTAAGTAGCACAGGCACCCTTTGTTCTCTACACAATAAGCGCGCTAAGCCGCAATGGTAGATTAACAGTCAGTTTAGTCAACCTATAAGGGACAATATCAAGGTGACCGGAGCTACGTATTCCTTTATGAATGTCCAATCTCAATTTTAACGAGTGAAACGGCTCCTCAAAGTTTGGAAATCGAGATAAAATTAAATAGATAAATGCATAATATTATATAATCCCAGTAATACCACTATGGAAATATTTAAGTATAGAAGTGACTGTTAGTTTTACTCTGAAACAAAATATCTTCGAGGCGCCAATTTTCGACATCATTATTCACGCATCGATTTAGATTGTATTTTCTAAAGGTAAAGTTTCCTTAGCTGTTTATCAAGAAAAACAGTTCAACCATGTTCTTCGCAGTGGCACCTGACGCGCTGTAAGTCCGTACACCAAGAAAGGATAGAATTTATATACCAGTTTCCTGGGACAAAGGACTGAACTGCTCCGTGCAACGTCCCCACGGGTGCCGTGCAATTTCCATTGATAATTATCTGCCTCCACTTTACTCCATATTTAGTCCTCCAAAATCGTCTTAGAGATAGAATTCATCTATGAAATACTTTACCTTTAGAATTAGATGGGAGAATCTTCACATCTTTCGAACTAACAAGGAAACTACCCAAAGTTATAACGACCAATTTTGATGAAACTTTGCAGGATTATTGAGGTTCAACTGCACGATTTTATTATTTTCCTCGTTATACGAACGTCGCAACAAAGAGATTAAAAACGTTCCCATTTAAATCCATAAAAAAACGAAAATTGAATACGTTCGATCAGAGATTTTGTCGCAAAGCAAAACAGTTATAAACGACGACTATTTTGAAGGTATCTAATTGCGTTTAAAACTATACTTTCTACTTCTGGCATTTTCGGTACACATATCGGGGGATCGAGATTGATCATTTCCCTCGCGAAGAACATTGTCATCGCAGTGTCGCAATCAATCGGTGAATGAATATCGGCAAAGAACGATCGAAGTGTCATTCTCGGACAAGCGTTCGACCCAGGCGAGATCCGGGCAACGGTGGACGTTAATGCGGGAATCAGATGCGAAATTAGCCACCGGCGAAATGCGCTGTCGGTGACGGACGACACCATAAATTTCCTGACGCGTAGAACGCGCATTCATATACATATATGGGGGGGGTTGGAGGTGTAACGGTGGATTCGTCGACGGCGACACCGCGATGACTGCTTGTCACCTGCCGCCACGGCAATTGTCAGCTTATGCGGTACGAGCAGGTATTCTCATACACGGGGGTCCGCAACACGGTTAACTCTAATAAACACGTCGTAAACCGGCATATTATACACGTACGCTGGCACGCCAACAACACGCCATAACGTGGAAAATTAACAAGTGCTGGCCGACCCGGCGCGTCGATTCCGACAACCGAAATTCCTTATCGTTAATTTCACTGACAAGAAACGCGGTTGCGTTCCCTGCGATGCACCGTCGCACGTAATGAAATTCAACGTTTCCCTCGCGCTCCATAAAATCCGCTAGCGGTGAATCCGACGCTGAACGATTCCGCGTCGGATCTAGGCGGAACGATCCTTTCGGAATTCGACTTCCGCCTCATCGACGCTAGTCGAGACTTCGTCCTCGATCCTCTAACAAGGCGGCCGCGTGCCATTTGTAAACCGACGTGTCGCCGTCTATTCGAATTTTATTCGGATAAAAGCACCGCGTGACTCACCTCATAGTGCGTGAGATCGAACGGAACGGGTATTAAATTTGCCCGGTTAACTTGTTACGCCTAGCCACGACGAGATGGAAATTCTCGTTATCCGGCGGGATCAAGGAGGATTTGATGATCGGATGGTCGCGATTACACCCTCGAGACCTCTGGGAGTCAACTTCTTTTCGACGGGGGGACTTTGCATAATTTATGACAGAACCCTGGCAACTAGCGAATTTAAATCGGTCTTTGGTAATGTTCGTATGAGAAATTGCAAAGTTAGATTACCGCCGTCGAAACTTTTCGTTAAAGAGAGCAACCGAAAATCATACCCTCTTTCAAGTATGTCGCGGAACGCACAATTGTGTCACAGTCCGGAAGTGGCTGGAGTATGATTAAATTTCGAACTACTCTCGAACTCGACGCTCTATTTCATTTAACAGGATAATATATTAGTCGAACTCACGTATTTTTAGCGTCGCTTAAAATCTTTTCCCAAGCGTTCTGAAGCGCTTCAACAGAGAGCGACTAAAATTTACCGCGACTCCGATAAAACGTAATCGGCGTTAATCCGCGCAATTTTTAAGCGTCGCGATTGTCCGACAGTATCGCGGTTTCGTTTACTTGTCTCGAGAACGGGAGCGATACAGCCACGCGCCGATCCATTATTTCTGACAAAATACTCGGCAACGGGAGTCTATCAAGCGTCTCGCGGTGAATAAAACATCGTTATTACGGTGGCTCGTGCTGCGTTGCTATCCAGGCACTCGCAATCTAGCGGGCGGGCAATAATCATTAGCCATTAGCCAGAGGATAGCAGAAGCGTAGGTGGCTGGTACTCGCGCGAAGCGGCTCAAACCGCTCGAAGGGAGAGAAAGACCGGGGAACGGGGACTGGCAGAGATACGAGAGTTTAAATAACTCGGTGCCGAGGGTAGATAAGGAAGCCCCATGCCAAACCAAGCCGACGAAGTTGCCCGCCGCGAAGTTGGCGTGCTCGTAAGCACTATTGTTTCGTTTATTACGTCGATTGCTTTAGATTTCGGCATAAGCGCACACACACTCTGTATATCTCCGCGCTACCGGTCTACGTCCTTTCTATCCGGCAACCTTCCGACCTCCCACGCCATCCGCTGCTCTTTCTCCGAAGGTTTTACCCCGAAATGGAAGGAGATCAGAGAGTGGAAACTGCATTTAACGCGGCGCCCCCTTCTGTTGTGGCTGCGCCACTCTGATTTAGAGGAAAACTTGAGGTTTCGCCCCGCGCGGAAGACCTCGGCCCAAGTATAGTTCCACGCCCGTTCGCGTTCGCGTTCGAACCCAATGGAAATGAATAAATCAAACGAGGTTAAGTCTACACGGATATTGCCGTGTATATACACGATGTCGGGGGAAAAGTACCGGCGAAAGTTCAGCTACTCGTTGAAACAAACTGGAAAACCTTGCACCTTAACCCCGGCATCGTCGACTGTGTTTATTCTATTTATGCAGCTGACGAAGTACACGATTTTTTCTTACGACGTATAGTCGTTTATAGCGAAAATCGTACAGATCTTCGAAAAAATATGTATTCCAGTCACTCATGGCCACCTCAAAATAACATAATTTTATCGTAACCGCGTACTTAATTTTATCTTAGTACCTCCTACACGTTTTGTATGTTCAACACGTTCGCGTGGCGCGTCAAGTTTGAAAAGATCCCTCGGGTGGAGGCGAGGTGAAAGGGCCGCTTTTCCCGCCTGACGTCCCCATAGACTTTGCTTCCACTTCACTTCCTCAACAGTATGAATTTTGCGCGCTATTCTAGTTCGAATCCCACAACCCCATATTTTCCTTTTTCTTCGTTTAAATTTATGATAGCGGATCGCGACGTCGAGAAACCTAACTTCTGAACGTGTTAGATTAAATGTGTATGGGTGCGTTGAATATTGTATTCCATGTTTTAATAGGAATACCATAAATTTCGCAAACACTTTTGCTCGGTATTCTATACTTTTGCAACCGACTGTATGCGTCTTCCTTCGGGAGTTGATCTCGCTTAATCATGTTCCGTGGTAGCGTACCCGTCATGCGCGTGTTGAGCCTTGTTTCCAAGAAATGTTGATCGAGCCCCGTTAAGATCTTTAATCGCGGGATTAAAGTACTTCGGAAGGGATTACGTTGAAAATCGTCGCGTTGTCCCGGGATCGTTCCTCTCCGCGGAGAATAATATTTGCTGCGTTAGTTCGAGGACAGCTGCGAAGTACGAAACTTCGTCGGATTCCAAGACGCAGCAAGGTTACATTTCGTAACATCAGTTTGCCTCGGGGGTCGTGTACGTGTTCGCAATGTCGGCAGAAACACGCGTGTGCTTCGGGATGAAACTTTTCTGGGTTGCACAAAGCGTGGAAAACTTCCCGACAATTACAGTTCTTTCGTAGCCTCTGTTCGGTGGTTTCGCAGGACGGATGTAGAATCGGCCGCCCGCGGAGCTCGTGCCAGATTAAAGGATTAAAATCCTCCGGGTGATTTACAATAACTCTTTCTATGTTCAGAAAAGTCAACCGAACGTGAACTAAAAATACTAAACAGGCATCCTCCCCGATTTTTCTCGATTTTAACAAACAAATCCAAGTTATTTTTACGTATTATTATTCTGTATTTATACAACGAATACAGAAATTTTTCTTACTTTAGTTGGTGTTAATATTCGTTATTAGGTAACTTTGTTTTTACCACGTACCTCCGCCGTGTTTTTTTTAACAGAAACTTGCTTTATAACGAAAGTTTAAAACCCCGTGAAATTGAGTAGCAACTCGTTGCAGCTTACATAGTTGAAAAGACGTTACAGTTATTACCGCAAGACAGCCGAACTATGTCTAACAGAATATTCGTAGTTTTATCTGACTGTTTCTCTTCATAAAGTACTCATTCATGCGCTCACCGTCGTATCGCACGCTCCCTTACCTATTGATCAATTGTACGAGGAAGCCCTGGAATCCAGAAACAAAGGCTTCGGAAGTTTTCCCCGAAACTCGCTGGGAAAACTACGGGAACAGTTACAAATGAGGGTTTGTTACACACGCTCTTTATTTTGACAGATCTTGTAAGTAGTTTACGTCATCCTTCGCTATGAAAAATAGCTTTTCCTCGAAGGGCGCGTTACTTCCCAGTGAGTCAAATCTATCCTTCGATCAACCATGAGAGACCAACGGAGAAGAAGAAATAAATTACGCTTTGTTTCGTTCGGTTCCTTTCAATTTTCTCTAGTAAAATCTGAACAATATTTTTTGATGAAACTGTTCGATGTTCGAGGACAGGAAATGGGGCAACTTCGCTGTGCGTTCCCGCGAGAATAAGGAACACTCTCCAGCCTAAGTTTCCATGCATAGAATAGATACGTCACGATCAGATCGACGGACGTTCGTAGAAAATTGTCGACGAACATGGCGACGTTTAATTAGTGACAGACACTTTACAACGCCACAGCGGCAGCGAATCTATCGAACGTTAACGGTCGGATATCCGATACATCGTGGCATGCACCGCAAAGCTGCATTGCGCGAGACCGCAGTGACGTTGTAGCCGCCGCCTTGTATATATTCTCCATTTCCCTAGAACACAAATCCACGATTTCTCTATTCGAGCTGCGCGCCTAGACGATTACGCAAGTCGTTAATCTCGATCGTCGGGCAACATTAATCCTCATCCTGGGTCTTTTCGAACCCAAGTTCTTGCCACTTGATTGGCACTCGGCTACGAGCATCGTTTGTTTAACCCCCGAACAGCGAATAATTTGGGATGAACGCGATTCAAGAAGAAATTTTATATTCAATGTCATGTACAACCTGTCAGATGGTAACTGAGACCGAGTTCTAATCAGACAAATTATAATCAAATTAAAATACTACTTTGCAATGAGTTAACTGCGTAAACTTCGTAATGATAACGTTGAAAACTAAATGTATACCAGTGAAAATATTTTGCAACAGTTTGGAAGTACTTTGATGAAAAGTACTCGAAAACACTCGTAGCTCCTCGTAAAATAATTCCTGTACCGTAGTATAATTTTACGTGTTTTCGGTGCGAGAACAGGCAGAGAGGTATCGCTGGGTAAAAATGATTCCAAGTACGAACAATATCCAGAATCAAAATCAATTTTACCGGTACAATGGGTACGTATGTGCTCGCAGTAACAAAAGTGTAAAAGAAAGCTCGCTGCTTTGGACAGTTGAAAGTGATGCCGAAAGTTGGACCAACAGGGTCAGAAAACAGTCGTTAAAGCAAAGAAGCTGTTCTTACACCAGCAGTGGAAGAGCTGAAAGGGGAAAGGGGTTAAAGAAAAGAACGAGAGTCGTCAACTTCACCCTTTCGTTTCCCTCTCCAACAGTTGCCTTGCCTTCTTTCCGCACCCGTGGCGGTATGACAAATCGCAGCTATTCCGCGAGCATTAAAATTTTCGTCCTCCAGGAATCAAAACGGTTACGCATAGAACTCGAATACTTGTATAAAAGTTATACCGACTGTTTTTAATATCAATGAATAATTATTTAATAATCTTACTACGGTACAAGGAATTAAAGAACAATAGGGTACGGGCGCGATAAAGTCGACTTGTAAATCAAATTCTATAACTGTAAACAAACCTCGCAACCGGGGATGAGTAGGTACAATAGAACTCCATTTATTTGAACCTGTCGGGGGACAAACAGTTCATATAACTGGATCGTTCATATAATAGGAGTTCATTAATTCTCCCTGCTACCTATTGATTTCTCGTTCCAATAACACGAGTTCGCGTTCGGATAAATGGATTCGATCACACGCTTTTTCGGCAGGTGCGTAGTTAATCGGCCACCGAGTAAAATTTTGTTTCGATAAATGGTTAGATACAAAACACGATACTCTACTTAAGAGGCTACTGAAATTCGTGACTATAGAAATTATAGTGGATATATAATTAATAAAGCGTCAAAAATTGTGTTTTGAAGTTGACCAGTTAGAACTATGACCTCATATCTAATTTATTGGTTTCATAGGTTCTGTTATTTTACAATGACGCATGGTGCGTTCGTTAATTTTAACAATGTTTAACTAGCGAACTATAGAGCGAGAAATTTGTAATCGTACCATTAACATTCGTGATCGTTCGTACGGGAAACGGCACGTAACTGATTTTACGTTAAATAAAATCGCAACTGGTACGACGGGTTACGAGTCTATTACACGAGCGTCAGTCACGGCTATCCACCCTGCATGAAATTGCACCTGCAACATCGGTAACAACAACGAAATGGCGATATGACTTTGCAACTCGAAAGAATGCGCGCCGGGAGCGAACGAATGGCCGTGCCGCGGTTGTTATACTGTCATAGTGACGTTTAATTAAGATAAAAGCAGTTCTGAAAGAGAAATCGTCGACGTTTTTGCCTGGTTTCGCTCATCTGTTCCGGTAAAATAAATAATTTCCCGGTATATCGAAGGTAAAATTAATCTGTAGAATGATTACGTGTAATACATTTAATCGACTCGCGCACGAATTTTTACGAGCGTTCTTTCGTTAGATATATTACTCTTTCAACCCTTAAGTATATTGATTCTTTTAAATTTATCAAAAGAACTTAAAATATAACAGATTTTAAGCAAATATTAATCGTCGGTTGACAAAATTATTATTCGTATGCTTTGCTAAAACGGCGCGCTATTCGAAAAACGTATTAAATAATTTATCAAACGGATCACTGGAGCATACGATCGTTTAATAACATCTCTTTCCTCGCCTTCATAAAGCGTTCTATTTCTCATTTCATAAAACGCAGCAGCAACAGCAGCAGCCTTTACGATAACCTGCTGTTAACGTTCTTTTACACCGGAAAGCTCGTTCCCTTAAAAGGGCTTGCATTCAATAAACAAACGCAATAAGTGGATCTATCCCGGGGGTGCAATAATACTCGGTCCGCATAGTGCTTGAGAGATTTTTTCTTTTTTTTCTAAACGCAAACAGAACGGGAAAAATAAAAAAAAGAAAGGTTGTGCAAAACCAGGTTTCGGGGGGCGTCGACAGTCGACGGTGTCATTAATTTTCCGCTACGATCCTGGCCGATCTATTGGATCACAATCAGAGGCTTATCGCGCTATCCATTTCCGGTATCCTCTGTCGTTCCTGACCCTCTCCGGCCCACCCCAGTACTATTCTATCGGTAACGTCGGTGCTTTTGTGTTCCCAGCGGGTATAGCTAGCTGGAATTCCGAGTGTAAATCCAACTAGCACGCAGGTTCCAATCGTTGCACCCATACCCTCCCTCCCTCGTAGACTGATACAATGGACAATTTGTCAACGAGCCTAACCGATGCCAGAGAATGGCTCTGCCGGTCTTCGCAGCCACCGCCGCTAACGATTTAAGCACACCCACTCCTCTAACTCGTAAATTAATTAACGTCATGCAAACGAGTAATATTTCATACCGTGACCCCGGCAAATCGACGCGACGCGGATATTCCATTGATTATGACCGATCGATTGATTACATCGCTACGCGAGCTACGCCGCGCGTTTTTCAGACGTCCAAGAATTTGTTTCTCCCGCGCAAACGAAATTCTACACTATCGAGATCGGTGTGTTTCTCCATTACTTTCTTCTCCCTTCTGAATCGAGAAATGTCCAATGTTCCTTTTTTTAAATTATATACTTATTATAATAATAAATGTTCGATAAAAAATGCTTTTCATAGCCGGTATATAAATCAATTTGACAGTAATGATTGCTCGATGGAACAGGGATCGTACAGTTCCGTTTAACGAGTACGAACGAAAGGCTGTTTTAACGCGTCAGAGTGGACGCGCGATAAAAAGTTGATCGCGCATAAAATATACTTCCGGCGTCGCTGTTTAATTTCCAATCGCACGATTCTCTTCCCCGCACGCTCCATAATGAACAGGGAATCTATATCGAATGGCAACGTTAAATGACTCGATCCCCTCGCGTATTTGAAAGAAAGACAATTACGCGATCGGCGTGTTTACCCCGTCGGAACAATGTGCCGGATTTAAGTTTCTTTCTCTGTGGCTGATGGTGAAAAATTAAATAAAACAGAACGCAATGGAAATCACCGTGGGGTTCGTTACACGATGAAACTATTTTCGTTTCGTGGAGCTCGTTCTCCATGAAACAATGTCAGCGGAGAAGAAAAATCCAAGAAAACTCTTGGAACACAGTCGCTGTTTCCGAGGTTACGTTGGGTTGAAAAATTTAAACGAAATCGATAAGAATCTTTTCGCTGGCACTGGTGGGTTGCAGTCTTGAAAATAACGATATTATTATTATACAAATAATGGATGTTCACATACGAGCGCAAACTTTTTGAACGTATTTTTCCACCACAATAAATTTTCGATGAAGCATGAATATTTTACGTCCCCTACCCGATGCGAGCTCCTTAATCACAGGAGGCAGGGAGCAGGAAAAAGAGAATCGCAGGAAGAATTAATTACAGCGTATCAACATCGTCGCAATTACGAGAACACGAGTGCTACTGTCGGAACGTGAAATTTGTGTAACGAGTTTACGACGACAGACGCGCGTCATGTAGTGAGAAAGATGATGCATAGGCACAGAAGACCCCCCGAAAGATAAATTGAGAACGAGGTCTCGTCTTGTACCGGCAGTTCCAACCCTCCACGAGAGATGGCTTCCCATCAGTTTCAATTCTCGAAAACGCCCGTACAAATTTATAATACCCGCCGTGAATTTGCCATTTCCTAAAACAAAAATTCGTTCTTGCTCTTATCTAAACGGTGTCGAGACGATAAACACTTGAATTTAACTATTTATATCTTTCAAACTACCGAATAACTATACCTAATCATCGTTTTAGAAAGCACAGATGGATTCACATCTTCTGTTTCATTCTTTGGGTTAGGAAATGGAATAGTGGGGGCAACATGTGACTGGCCTCGGGCGGCCAATTGATTTTACTCGAACTTGGACGGCCCCGCGAATAAGTTTGCTAATAAACCACGAACGAAGCGATTACCCGTCATTATTTTCTCATTTTTGTACCGCGGCTCGCCTCAATTGCATACTAACCGACCGAGGTACTCGTGATTTATGGCCCGTACAGTGATATCCGCGGATCCGCCGTAAATCTTGGCATCGCCGACGACCAAACGGGTGTTAACGAACCGTCGTCTAGCGGCGCAAAAATATCGATTCCGCGTGACACTGGCAGCCTCGTCGGCTTAGTTTTCGCACGGTTTTCGCCGAGGACTCGTTTAATAGAAGCACGATATCGGCGGCGTATCGCGGCTGCTATCTAAATAACGTAATCGACAGGCTCGGAAACTATTTCGATACGGCGACAGGTACGTATCTGCGCTCGTATCGGCATTTCATGATGTATATCGTGGCGGCGGGACGGCATCCGCGAGAGCGCAGTTACCCAAAATGCCTGCACGCAATCGAAACAATGGCCCAATTGCGATTGCTGGCCTCGAAGCCTACAATTTCCATTTAACGCAGTTGTCTGTAAGCTCGAATGTAATTCGGCGGCCACGCGTGATTACGTTTCAGCTGTACCAGCGTTTCCAACTGGATTTCGTCGTCTGCGCGCGCGTTCGTTAATACCTATCTCTCCGCGTGCGTAATTATGCCCGTGAAACGCGGTAACGGAGCGAAAAATGGATTTCGTCCGTGTCCTTCATCCCCGGCGATTCGGTCTTCGCGAACGACGAATCGGTGTAACGAGTTCGTAATTCGCTTCGATGTTTTACGCGAAGACTGTTGTCTAAACGACGTTGTCGTTTAACTTTCGCTACCAAGTACTTTCGTATTATCCTTTAAGTAGAAACGTAACGAACATACAATATCTAACAATGTCGAAACATCAAGGACCCCGCAAACTCCAAATTACTTTGGATGAAAAAGAAAAAAATAAACTTTAGATAGTATCGCTCGAATAGTATTCGTGCAGCGGAATAAATGGAACGGACTGTGGTTTCGACTCATTTTTTACATCCAATAGTTCCAAAAGATTATTGCAAGAAATAAAAATCAGTGACGGCGATACGAGAACTCGGCGCATAAAATTCAATTATTGAGTGGCGCGCTGTATCGGATCCTCTATTCAGTCGTTGGATGTACTACAGTACATTACAGCCGACTATGCGAAAATTCAGTTTAAAATGTCACCAGCATTGACTACGAAGCGAATCGAGTCTCCCATTGAAAGGGAGATCCACCAATCACGAATTTTCGCTTCAGTTTCTACCATAAAAGCATGGCTTGCAAAAGATCACGTTGAATTCCATCGTAAATAATAGGCGAAACAGCTTTAAAAGCATTGAAAATAAATTTCTCTCCGCCCAAATATGTATCATCATTGGTACAAGTAAAATAAATATATCGTGTGACCCCAATACCTAAAAGCCATGATCAATTATCTGTTCTAAAATATTATGCTAAAAATATTTGAAAATTGGGGGATAGTTTGACGCGCTAGGAATTAAATTTATTTTATTTATAATCAATGCTCCATTATTTTGTGATTGAATTTTTTGTGTTTGATGGATTTCTTATTTCTTGTAATATGTAAACACATTTTTAAGGGAAAAATTACGTATTATAAAAATGAGAAATACAGTGTGAGATATGCAATTGCCAACAAAATGTCACGTTCGATGCAAAACTTAGTGTTCGAATCTGTCGAAACGAGGCTCGGAACGGAAACGCGAACGGTGACTATTTAGCTTCAGTGTCGGTACCATTCGTTATATTATCTTCCGTGTTCGAGATGCGGAACGACGAGCTGGCAAAACTTTCAGGACAGAGTCGCTAATTAATACGTTTAGATATTCATGCCAGGAGATATCGGCGAAGTTCGTTGAACTTGCGGGTTACAACGGAACGTACCGCGGCGGGGTGCGTTAAAGTAAGGAAGAAGCTAACATCGCGACGAAAGAACGATTGGCTCGTTGCCCGAAAATTTCCAAGATCAAGCGAACGGAGAATTACGTTACGCGAAGACGGAATTTTTATCCGTTCATCAACGAGAGAATTCCATCCCGGGAAGACACCTCGCGATTCCTGATACCTTTCCTGGACACTTCCCGTTATCCACCCTCCACTATTTGACGAGTTCTGATTGCTATAGAAAAATAATCCAACTATTACGTATTCGTGATGCTGTTGTTTAAAAAAATGTGAATGTCTCTAGCCAGGAAAAACTGGTACGTCGACTAAAGTTTCGCTCAAAGGGTTAACCCAAACACGCAATTCCAAAAAAAAAAAAACTAGAAAGCTACACGCAGCGAAGAGATCGATAGAGTCGCGCGTTCGTTCGTCACCGCGTCGAAAAGGTCGCGTAATTTTCAATAAAAATTCATGACAAAACAAAATGCCCGTTTAACGTAAACGTTACATCGTACGCGCGCCTCGCGGATCCTCGTTCCGCGACAAACGAAACCGCCGCGCGAATTAACAAGACTTTCAGACGCGATTTCGCCCCGGGTTACATTCTTCCACCCCGCGAAAGGGCGAAGCTACACTCCGTTTTTTCCAAAGCAGAGACACGTTTCGAGTTCGACAGTCACGCGCGAAAAATTCTCGCCATTTAAACATCCTGGTGGTTTTCCAACGCTCGGCGACACGATACAATTCGCGTTTCGCAGCAAGCCGCGCAAATTGAAGCAGTTTGTTTAAATCGTAAAAAAATAGCCGCGATTTGAATGCGATAACCGTAGAGGGTAGGAATCGAAGAGGTGTAGGGAAGGGGAGGGTGGGATCCATCCGTTTGAGTATACCATCGAGCTTCCAGGGCTTTTCCAGCGGGGGTTACCGCGCTGGTGGTGCAGAGCTTGGAGGAGATTGGGGGTCGAAAAGAGTTTGAAATGGAGCGACCCGTGACTGAAGCAGAGCTCAGCTGTCGCGCGCAGCCCGTCCGTGGAGAATCCTACGGCGTACAGTCGTCGTTAAAAGTTTCCCCGTGCACATCGTTTCTCCAAGCGCTAATTACGCTCGTGAAAGTTTCATTATGCCCACGGTCCGAGGCGACGCGATATCTTACGTCTGTAATCGAGGCTGAATAGGATCCGTCGCATTGAATAGTGATACGCCCGGTAATGCACCGTGAGCTGCAACCTAACAGACTTCGGGCAGAACTTATTTCCATGATAGCTGGGAAAAACGCTAACTAATGCCTGGTGTCCACTTGAGAGTTTTACTCTTGAGACTCGGTATCGTGAATAAGAGCCTTCGCGATGAAAGTTACCCCGGTGCTCGTAATCAGAGTTGGACGAAATTGTGATCAGGCTAGTTTTCCAACTATTCCTACGAAGTAATTATAAGTGTAAATTATCGATCGGATTAAACACTGTTCTGCTCGTCAAGTTGGTTCTACACGTCTACGCGAAAGCAGTTAAATCTGTTCATCCACCAGATATAGAAATTAATTTCCCAGAATTTTTGTGATTTTATCATTACTGTCTCTAAATACTTGAAACGTTATCGAGTACGGTGGAAAGATCAATGAAACCTCAAATACCAGTGGAGTTTAACGTAGCAACGGGTGTGGTTCATATTTGTCATTGTATTCTGTACTTATACTAACAGTAAGACCGATGCTGGTGCCATAAAGCCAAACTAGGTTAGTCACACTGGCCCGAGAAACTCTCGATTTACAAATAAATACGCTAAATATGTTCGAAACTATCAGATTCCGGAAATATGTTAATTATCTTTTGTCTCCTTCGGCACTGTTTTGAATAAGTGGCAAATTAAAAAGTAAATAAACTTTAATTAAATTTGAGTAGCTTCCAAAATAATAGATTTAATATATGGATAGTTAAAAATTGCACCACTATATTGACAATGTTCCCCGATATATGTAGTTCAATAAGGCCTACGATACCTCCTAATTTCAGTTTCGAATGACCGGTCGTCGATCCTGCTTCTGCAGGATGTTCGAAAGGACCCTCGACTACGTGTATAACCATAACATATCCGTGTTGCTAACGTGTACGTCCCTTGCGCTTCGTTCTGCCATTCTCCTGTATTTCGTATAATGGTTCGAAACTGTTGCTTGGAGAGTTTGGTCGAATGAAAACGTCGCACGAGTTTCAGTTACGAAAGCATCGTTACACGTCCACGATGAATGTACGGAACGAATCCTGTAGCCCTCCCTTTTCCTGTTTGTACACGAACCCATGCTAATGCTTCGAACGTCAACGATTTGGGGAACTGAATATTCCTATCTTCGAACTGTGCTCGAGGCGTGTCCTTTGGTAATTGCTAACGGTGGACTTTTTATTAGAAAGAATAACTAGCATTAATATTCGAATACCTTGGAACTTTGTACATCATTGTCGTGCATATAAATAAGTAAAATAATTACTATGGATTTCCTGAAACAATTCTATAGTGAATTTCTAATAAAGAATCGAGCCGATTCGATCCCCGTAAATATACCTTTGCATAATATATACTATTATACTCTTATTTCAGTCGACTAAATTGTCGATTTCGCAAATAACAAATTGTTGAGCGTGAAAAGAGCCATATTGGATTTTGCGGTCTATTGTTCTTGTTTTTACATTTGATAACAACGCACTTTCGAACAATATGGTCGCTTCAAGATTTGTATGCGCGTGCAAAGTTTATATTTGTATACGGTTTTATTTGCAAACAACGATATTCAGCGGTTCAGCAAAATTGAAACGAATATACCAAAATCACATTTTGCGTCCAAATATTTTAACGATACTAACATTGGACGTTATTTCCTCTAGTATGCATTATGGAGAAAACTATACGCATTAAATAAACAATTTTCTTTCTTATCCAGAGTGTTGTAAATCGTTAAAAAAGCATCGTTAAGCCCACATCAAGATTATAGAAAACAATAGCGCACGTAGTAACATGCTATCCGAATATCAATGCGAGTCGCAGTACACAAATCTGTAAATGTGTGCCTTGGCTAGGTCTCTATATTTGCTAATCTATTTACGTTTGTGATTTTAACGCGACATGGATCGAATAGAACATTTACGAATACGATAAGTTAAACATGATTCGATAAGAGATCTAATCTGTGGCTCATTATTTATTTTCGCAAAAAAAGTTATTACTTTCCTTCGTGTACAGAGACAGATGATGTTTCCTATCAGATAAAAATCGTTTCTTTTAATTCTTGAATTCTTTCTAAATAATGAAAGATCGGTCAACGCAAAGAAAGTGTTTCAGAAAATTCCTGAATGCCCTTCTTCCGTAGATTTGTATCTGATTCTAGGCCACTCTGTACATCTTCTTCTCTGTATTAGATTCCCTGATCCGCGGAGGTAATTTCTCGCACGCAAAGTGCTCTCGTTGCTGGCCTGGGTTTTCATTTCGCAGACCGAGCACGCATGCTCCGCACACATTGTTTTCCCGCTCGCTGCGCGCAGCTCTTTTGTAATTCTCTGACTCTCGCCCCGTACCCTTTCTCTCGTTGTATTCATCCCCTAGCGCGCACGCATCTCTTCAACCTACAACCCCCAACAACTGTGTACACCGTAATCAGTCCTTCATCATCGCCGTCGTAACCAGGCCGACCGATCAAAGAGCATACCCACCGACAATAGGAACACCTTACAAAAATACATGCGTCGGACGAACAGGCGTCTTCGTCGCGACGCCGAACAGTCTCCCCTTCCATCTTCGCGAGCGATTGAAGTCTCCGGGATTATTTTTCCCCGCGTCCTTTTTTCATTTCGCCCGTGATTTTTCGCAATCGTTCCAACGAAAAAAGCTCAGAAACGACGAAAATATATCCGCGACGAATTAGAAACGGCGAAACAGGGGATAGTTTAACAATACTGTCTCGTGTTTTAAAATTAATTTACAACTCTAATTTGAATTAAGCAAGAAAAAAGGCTTTAATAAATAAACGGAAAAGAGGAGCATATCTGTTTTCTACTAATCGCTCTCCAAAGTTCGCGTTACTGATCGTTCGTCCAAATCCGTGGGAACCGCCACTCGGTTTCTCCTAAAAGAATGCGCCGTGGAACGTTAAACGAACGCTCGCTAAACGTCGTTCCATCGAGTAAAAAAATGTACAGAGCCCGTTATCGTTTTATCATCTTCGCCGACTATAAAATTACGAGGTGCGCACGGTAGCGATACGAAGCGTGGCTCTATAAAAGATGCAAGACTGATAGACGCTAAAAACATCTTAAGGGATTACGCCACCTTTACGGCGTGAAATAATCGAACAACGTTCATTTTACGAACCGATAGTTTAAATACAAAGCAATAATGTAGAGAAGATCCCATCAGGAAATTTATAGTATTTGTAATCTATCCTTAATTTCCCAGCCTCAAACGTGGCGTCCCTCGTGCCTGTAAACACTGTGTCGTCCGTGTTCTACGAACCTAACCTCGACCTGCATCGCCCTAACTTCCGTGTCCTGCATGAAACTTCCTCAACCTTGCCCTATCTTATCACCCACTTTAACCAATCTGTTAAAGCCATTATACTAGGCGAAAGAAGGTATTCGAAGACTTTAAAAAAAGAACTAAATTAAAACAAGCGGAGAAAGAGGGAATATTTTCGTATATTAACGTTCCAAGTTGCGAGAGAGGCGAACATTTAAGGAAAATACAGAAACTATTTTAAGCGTGTTATACCTTGAAATGTGGTTCCATACATAAGCCAACGTTGCAATCTTGGCTCACGTTCCTGCTGTTTAGATATTTTAAAAATTCAATGCGACGCGATAATAGCGTGGCCCGCCGAAATTAACAGAATAAGTAGAACGCGATTTCGGCGTTGCCTGTGGTTGGTTTAAGGTACTGCACGCTTTTAAGCACGGATCCAACAAATAAAATGTATCAAGTAGGTCAGTTGAATATTTTGAATAATATTGACTAGTAAACTAAAGCCTTTGCAGAATATTGCAACTGTGACACCAATAAAAGAAGTCTAATATATTAATGCTCTTAATGGGAATCTTCCCCTTAAATCTATGGGAACGAAAACCGATTCTATTTCTGCTGAAAAAAAAGATACGAACGTTTGCTAATCGTTCTTCAATCGGGAAAGAGGAAAGCCAGAGGACCAGTAATCGTTTTATCATCTTTAACGACGATACAATAAAGTTACGCGATGCTCACGGCCTGGATACAAAGCGTGGCCTGATTAAAGATGCAAGATTGATAAACGCTGAAAAACGACTTAACGTTGGCTGCTCGGGATTAATCGGTATTATCCGTTTGAGAGGGCCACGGTTGCACGGGACGTAACGAGCGGGAAAAATTAAATACCGCGGGTCGCCTTTCAGCCGGTTCGTTTGTTCGTCGCGTTCTGCGCGCAGAGACGACGCACAATCGAATAGAATCCTCAAAAGCTCGCGAAAAGTAAAAGACCAGATTTTCACGAAATGAGTATGGGTTTCCGGGCTCGCAAATTACTAACCCGATATCAGAACATTAAAATTGAAAATTTATTTTCAGACTGATGTCCGAAATTTTTCTAAATTTAAATTTCAGTATCAACACTGTCGTCGGACGCGTACTGTAATCGTGTTTTCTACATAAATTTTCTTTCCCTTAATTTTTCTTTTATCGAAGCATCTCTTGCAAGAGTTGCACGGTTCGCTCCCACGTAAAACCAGCCCTCGCGTTGCATCTAGTGCCAGCGATACTCGTAACGCGCCACGCCGGTGTTTTACGATCGCGAAGGAGAAGTCTGTTTTGCGAGCTTCGGGTCGAACGTTTCGTCGTAAGAAGACATGCTACGATGCAATATAGAACTCGTCTCTTTTCGTCGCGGTCTCAATAACACGACCGTTTAAGCGTTATACGTTTACCGCGGGCTAATTAGGATCCATCGTTACGAGCGCGGCCTGTTTCGCGGCCCTTTTCCGTTCCCGGATTCAGTCACCCCCGACAACTTCCGAAAACAAAGAACGTCGAAAGGAATACGAGGGATCCATAAATTACGAAAACGCGTTTCGCCGCGTCGCGAAACGGCGCCGTCGAGTTTTCTTTCTGTTCGCAGCAATAATACGCGTTTAATTGCGACGTCAACGTCACAGCCAACCGTACGTTTCAACTGCTGAAATAATGATTACGGGAGCAGCCGGTTTCTCTGTACGCGCGCGACCACATGCACGCGTTAACGCGAGAAAGAAGAAAAGAAGGAAGCAGATTCGCGAACGCGAGACCGACGACCCGCCGAGCCAACCATGATGGAATTATTTCAATCGGAGATCCGCCGGGTTCGCGCCCTTTCGCGGAAATGGGTTTTGCAATTCTTTGATCCGATCGACAGGAGACACGCCTTCGTGTCTATTTAATTAGAATTTCTATTAGCTTGCGATTTGAAAAGATCCGGAAGTTTCCAGGCGCAATACGATTATTTATGAATTGAAATCGCGAGAATGTGATTTCTAAATATACGAGAAAGTAGAATGCAAGAATATTACAACTTATAAAGGACAAAGAACGCTATTAAAAATGTAAACTAAAAAAACTTTTAAAAGTACAAACATAGTGGTGGATTTTCTTGAAATTCGCGCATATTTATTCTACATCTAAATTCGACCGACACTGGAGTGAGGTACACAATAGTAGTAGGGTGTTTCGACATTGTGAGTGTAATTTCCAATATTCAATGGATGGATTTTCAATCGATCAGTTCCAACCACGTCTGATTCAAAATATGTAAAGCTTCAGCAACTCTCGTTTAAAGCACTCTATCACTTGTCGACGACACGTTATTTCAAACAATTGATAAACCATGTCTAGAATCGATTACGTTATCAACCTTTGCTACGAACTATGTATTTTTTCGGTCCATTATTATTTCGGTATCACGTGCAACAATACCAACAAGCTATAGAAAGCGATCAGAATGCTTATTATGATAGTAAATGAAATTACACGAATTCTCGCGGTCACTAAATTCGAAAAAAATACTAAGTATACAACTGGTCACCCGTGTTGATTCGGCTATTTCAACCTACAACATGGTTGGGGACCAGAGGAAACAAAATACATAGCATACGACTCACCAATTGTAGAATGCAAGCACCCGAGCGACGATGTTGGTTAGTAGGAGTCATCAGCGAAATCAGCAACGAAGTCAGCAGCAATACCATCATCGAATTTCTCTAGATCCACAAGTATGAGAATGAGATGTCAGGATCCTGTAGAAAGAAAGAGTAAATGTTGTAACGAAAAGGTTACTACCGTATTTGAAAACTTGATGTAGGAAAATTTGAATCACACAATTTTTTTTAAGCATACTCGGAACAAAATACGAAGAATACTTACATTTTTCGCAAGTGGGCATCCCCAAATACTCCTTTTCGCATAGATGCAGATTTTATGTCGAAACGTGTTCACAAACTCTTAAAGCATTATGGCGTCGTGTCGATTGCGTGTCCGTAGTTTGACCGTACTTGAGCGTAGTTGAGAGTCTCGTGTGTATTTGTAATTGCGGGCTCTAATAGAAATAAAACACAAATTTGTTAACAGACACTTATTAATATTGTATGAATGCATCGATGGAGAATGACGAAAAGAATAGAAACGGTTAAAAATAACAAATACATACGTAATTATACGCGAAGCTGTCAACGAACTTATCACACCACTTTCCAGACGAAGAATGACGAACAGGATCGGACGTGTCTCCCGCGCGAGGAGTGGGGAGTGGGGTGAGGGAGTCACGTAGTCCGTCTCGACTCTTGATGTGTATTTTCGAAAGAAAGGTTAAACCTTATATCTCGAAGAACTGAAAATAAATAAAATTAAGACACGATGTAAATAAAATTAATATAAAAAGATATCAGAGTATCAATTAATTAATGATTTATAATCTTTATACTCCTGTGACGTCACAATGAGAAGCTGTCATTGGCTCATCTAATATCGATCTGTTATTGGTTGCATATATAACTAGATCAATTAAAATATATTAATTATAACCATTTAATGCGTAAGTATTAACTTTCAATCTAAATTTCAATCAGCTTTTCATATAAAAGTTTCTTTTGTTTCTACTAAATTTTCTAAAGATATTTATTTTAATTCTCACTAGATATCCAACCTTCTTTGACGCGGTGTCGATAACACTGAACTTGACGCAGTTTGGTAAGAAGTCTTCTACAGGCATAAACGAAGTGTGAAGTAGACGCCGAACGCGATATTTTTTCGTAACACAGGGATTAAGGGCACAGACAATGCATAGTATAGACGCATAAAACAACAGTGTTAGTGTCACGCAGATCAGGAATTCATGAGTCCATCTCCAAGGTGAAGTCGAGAGACCGGCGTCCGAGAATGTAAACACAACCTAACCAAGTGTTCAAAAGATAGCAAGCGTTTCGGATTACTTACTGATCCTGGCTTACGAATGCTAGCAATAGTAAGAATAAAATTACTTTTAAAAAATATTATAGAATACACAAGAATACTGTAGCACAATATTTATTAAATTTTTATTTATATAAATTAATGTTTTTGTGTACTCACTACATATTTTTCGTCTGTTGTTGTTGCATTCACAAAATTCATACCAAAAGCGTTGATTAAAATTTCGATTAAAAATTAATATATTTCCATAGATCTAGTTACGTGTCGCGTATATCGATATTCGATGTTCGAGCAGCACCACTGATTGGCTACTTCGCATCGTGACGTCACAAGGGTATAAAGATAATAAATCATTAATTAATTGATAGTCTGATATCTTTTTGTATTTATTATATTTATTTTATATATTTCCTTTATTTATTTTCAGTTATTCGAGATATAAGGTTTAACCTTTCTTTCGAAGATACACATCGAGAGTCGAGACGGACTACGTGACTCCCTCACCCCACTCCCCACTCCTCGCGCGGGAGACACGTCCGATCCTGTTCGTCATTCTTCGTCTGGAAAGTGGTGTGATAAGTGCGTTGACAGCTTCGCGTATAATTACGTACGTATTTGTTATTTTTAACCGTTTCTATTCTCTTCGTCATTCGCCATCGATGCATTCATACAATATTAACAAGTGTCTGTTAACAAATTTGTGTTTTATTTCTGTTAGAGCCTTCAATTACAAATACAAACGAGACTCTCAACTACGCTCAAGTATGGTTAAACTACGGACACGCAATCGACACGACGCCATAATGCTTTGAGAGTTCGTGAACACGTTTCGACATAAAACCTGCATCTATGCGAAAAGGAGTATTTGGGGATGCCCACTTGCGAAAAATGTAAGTACTCTTCGTATTTTGTTCCGAGTACGCTTAAAAAAATTGTGTGATTCAAATTTTCCTACATCAAATTTTCAAATACGGTAGTAACATTTTCGTTACTATTACTGCCACTATATTCGCCTGTAATTGTAGTTGTAGTATTTGTTGTAGTAGTTGTAGTTTTTCAGATGGACATTTGGGATCATTAGTAAAATTAGCGTTGCGCATTATTTGATACGCGATTTTATTAGTGTCGCGAAATATAAATATCAATCGCGTTTACTTTTAAGATAGCGTTGCGACTAATATGAATATGTATTGTAATTATTGTTAGAGTTGCGAATGATGAATGCTTTTCGCGTTTCCTTTCAGAGTACTGTTGCGAATAAGAACTGAAAGCGGTTTGATATTAGCGTTGCGAAGTACGAATGATTTCTGTATCTAGTTAAAGTTGCAAATAATTTGCATCAATTATGTATGTAGTTCCATTTAGAGTCGCGATCGATTTTTCGTGTTTGCATTTCAGAGTAGCGTATTGCGTGTAAATATTAATCTCGGTTTACATTAGCGTTGCGAAATGCGAATACTAAACGTATTGTAAGTTGCAAATAATATGAATTTGTTCGCGACTGTTGTTAATGTTGCAATTATTTTTTCGCGTTTGTAGTCAGGGTAGGGTCCAAGGGTCACGAAGCAGCTAAATTAGGTGCATCAGCTGTGATTCTCCGCAGCCTAGAACGGGTGTTTCCCCGATGATAATCCTGACTGACGCATTCCCTTTATTTCGCTGCTTGCTTTTCTTCGTTGGCTTTAGTAAATCTCCGACTAGCATTTTGAAAATCTTTTTGGGACTAATAATGCAGATAATTTAATATCTATGTAACGTCTCTTATAAGTGGAAGAGTTCCTAGTTCCAACGAATTGCTATTTCAGAACTTAACAAAGAGATATCCCTACCGAGAATAACTTTATTGGTTATTTCTTATGCACATGCAAAAGAGTCGAGTAATAAAAATCAGGCTATTTCACGTCTCCTACTACGAATGAAAACACAACATGCTGTGTTCCGTTATGCACAGGTGTGCGAATGAGTATCATTGCCAGGAAATTGAACAACAATGGTTTCCAGAAACTACTTTCGATGGAGCGGGACATTTAATGAAGTGCTTTAACGTCCGCGTCTTTAGAAACAGAGAATTGTCTCACTGGATTGTAAAGGATAATTAACTGGAAACTCGAGGCGTCTTGGTTCGGTAGGAATGCTTTAACTTCTCGCAGAAAAATAAATAATATACTAAATTTTCATAGCAAGCGTGAAGTATCGCTTGCAATGATATTTACCTTCTCTTGATAAAAAGTCAACGATAGGAAAATGTCAGGGTTAATCGTTGAAAATACTATCAAACCCCGAGCAATCACGGAGAACATCATCAATCTAAATTCGAAGTCTCTGAAAGTACCATCAATCTGTTGTCTTCGATAGAAGGAACAACGTATAGCCCATCAACTTAGAGAAGATCTCTAAAGGAGTTACTTGAGCGTTGGTAGAATAAGTATCTGCAACTCACCAGTGTTAATCCGAGTAATAATTTACAATTGTGATTATAAAATAATCGCACAGCAATTACACGGTACTACACGGTAATTATGTCGTTCATAATTACACGGTAGATTACACTTTACGCAACTCTGGTGAGTAGCAGGTGTGGAACCAGGTGATATGACGTAGAATCGCGTATAGTGCTGGACTTAGGTACAAGCAAACTTAGGTTGTTGTCTAGAAGGACCATAAATTATAGAAATTTTTCATTTTATTACTATACTTCAGGAAACTGAAATTCAAGATACAAGGCACATATTAGAATTAGATAGTCTTATTGAAGATAAGAAGTACACAACTTGCGTTTGAAATATTTTCTTCTCGAGCGAATAGCTTTCGAGTTTGATGATAACATGGCTTTTTGGTATTGATTGAATGTCTTTTTGAAAACTATTTCTAGTGGAAACGAAATTTTCTCGAAACAACTAACCGGACATTGTCTAAACCGCGGTGAATTCCACAAATCGAAATACTTGTACTCTTTGGATTTGAAAACGATAAATAAACGAAATACGCGTTCCTTTTGATTGTACAGAGCGATTGATGTCGGTCGTGCACTGTTATCTACAAATTAATGCATATTCCGCGTTAATAATAATTTGTCGTGGAGAAACGGTGTGCATAGCGTCTTTCGGTGCACACCATTGGGAAATTTAGTTCTGTGATTAACTGCGGTGCTCTGTTTCAAAATCGCAGAGGCGAAGAAACCGTATTTGCTTGGAACGAAGTACGAAAAAGGACCAAGAGAAACCGCTGAGCCAGAGAATTCGGTGAAACCGAGGGACGGACTTGTAAACAGGGTTCTTTTGAGAATTGGATCGATCATGGAAAGACCCCCTTTCATACCGTTCGACTTGAGTTTACCATTGATTGCAGTTGATACCGCTGCGGATACGTTTACGGACACTTTTTTCTCCTTTCGCCGATGGACACAACAAGTACTGCAAGATTAAGTGCATTTCCTTCCTCGAAGAATGAACGACTGGCGTGAAAATAAATCGAATCCGATGTTCAACGTGTACAAAGTGGTAAATTCAATGTACGGTTAAAGAATTCGGAAATACCATATAGTATGAAGTACATGGAATTATATGCGTGTATCCGAATTGATGTCGTGCATTCCAAAATTCGTTCGAAAAGTTAAATAAAATAAATTTCGAAACAATTACGAAAATATTAGCGAGAATAGAACGGAAAAGCAAAATTTCGTATGTAAAACCGACTTTTCCCGAATGAAAAATGTTGACTAATTTATGGACAGAGAACGGAAAGTTCAAAATCTTACATTGCTTTGTTTAATGGTCATAACTGTAATATATAATACGCATTTCCTTTATTTATAAGAAAGAATTCGCCACAAAAAAAAGAATCGCCAACTTCCCGTTTGTATTATCACGATCGTGTTTTAGAGAATATCAGCAAGTAAAAATAATATCGATTTGGCGCGATTAAATATATTTTCCAAAATCAAAGACGAAGAAGGGCTTCCGGTGTTGCGAGATATCGCCCAACAGGTGCCCCGGCAATAAACGATTTTTTCCTCGGGAGGGGAAAAACGTACGAAAGAAGGTCGAGGAAGGAACTGGAGAGGGTTGCTGAAGGATTGTTCATGGAAGAAAAAAAAAAAGTACTCCCTGCAGAAGTTCGTCCATGTTCGAAGATCGAGCACGCCCTGTTGATCGAGCAAAAAGAAGCCGCGGCGTTCTGGGCACGATGGAGCGCGATGCAGTGGATTAAAGTCTCGATATCACTCGAAAGTATGTTTTAAGGCGAGGAGAAGTGAAACACGACGACAGCGGCGAAGTGGAAGTGGAAAAGTTCCAGGAAGACGCGGCTGGATTACCGCGACGAAATCGAACGATACAGCTCCCCGAAGGCACCCTCGCTGCAAGCTTGATTACGCGATTACACGCGCCGAGAGGAAACGGAACAATCTTTCCTGATTAAATGATGCGGCGATAACCGGTACCGCGGCGAGTAATCGCATCGAAACGTCACGCGTTAATTAAATTAATTCGTTAAGGGGTCGTTTTCCAAAGTTGGGAGGCGTTTGTTTGCAAAACTGTCTATGTACTACTAATCGTTTTCATTAAAACTTCTAAGCAAACGTAACGCCACAAGCTCGATTACCCCGAAAGAGTAATAGAAGCGCTTCGCGGATCGAATTATGCAAGTATGACAGTTACGGTATCACCGATACGATTAATGTAGACTCCGACCAATTAAAATCATCGATGCGTCCGCGTAACAGGAGAAAAAATGCCAATTTCTGCAGAGTCGGAGCAATTAGTGGTCGCGAATAGGATTCGACCGATTCGAGGAGTGGAAAACAGAAAGGAAAAAGATGGGAAACTGAAAGTTCGTTATATGATTTAATTACGTTGCGCGAGCGACATTTAAGGCCCTTTCCAGATCCAATTTTCCGTGCAGCCGCACAGAACCGTCGCCGTACACACGCATCAATTTCGGAGTGCTCGTTACACGCGCGACACTCGGCCGAGGAGCCGCCTTAATTAAAACGAAGGAAAAGCCAGAGGAACGCACCGGTCCCGTCTCGTTCTCGCAACTGCGGAAAACCCGACACCTGGTGAAATTTCCTCCAGCCACTAATGACTCGTAATTACAAGCCGGCGGGTGTAAAAATTATTGCGGCGGAGACCTTGTTTGGCGCCATCGATCGTCCAAGAAACGCGCCCCTTTTCGTCCGACGTGCACCCTTCGTCCGTGCCATCCGTTCGCCCTTCTCGGGTACCCGCGACCGTCTGTTCGTTATCCGTACCAATAACTCTCATTTCCCAAAAACTTTCGACCCGCCTATTCTCCCAGATTTCATGATCAAACCCTCCCGATCTCGCGTGTCCCGCTCCTAACGCAAACACGGCAGAGCAGTATCACTTTTCAACTTTTGTTGTTGCGTAAAAATTTCAAAACGAATTATCGAAGTCGGTGTAATCATTATCGTTTTAAAGATTGAGCTGCCTTCGTTGACCGGTCCTTGTCACGATGGTACATCGGCGGGCCTCAAAGTTCATTGAGATACATTGTCAAGGTTAATATTCTACCTTTTTTTTTTTTTTACAAACGTATTATATAGTATTTTACAGATTATCGAGCAATGGTTTATTTTTATAACTTTTCCAACAGCAGATAACATCTCTGACATTTTTTTCCCATCGTCGAAGACACGTGAAATATTCAAACGGTTCAAGTTGAGTGGAACATCCTGCGTTATAGGAATCATATTTTTTGCGAATCATTCGTTTATCGACTCCCGTTGTTGCCAATAATCCTAACTTCCCGACTTTTCGTATGGAATTCTCTGTGAAACCAATTTCTCGTCCTTCTCTGCCGATAGAGTGGCGTTCTCTAATCGGACAGGACCGCTTCGCGTTTCGAGTAGCTCGAAATGTCATCGTCGGGTTACGGATTAACGAACATCGCTGCGACAACAGCGTTCTCGCAGCCCGGTTTTCGTCTCTCCTTTTCGTCGATTTTCCGTTCGATTCGCTACAGAGCCCGTTCCGTGTTCAACGTAACGTTTACACGCGGCGAAACGACGGGTCCGCGACATTTTTATGGCGAACGACGTCGAATGGAAAACTAATTACGAGTTTTCTCGCGCGTACGGGGGATTAAGTGGCATGACGCGTATACACCGAAGCGCGCCCCGTTAAAAGTTATCTGTGTCACGTGCGCGAAGATGGAAAACGGGGGCTCCGCGTAAAAGGAACTCGATCGTCCTGTACGCGTAAGCGTTACTTTATTTTTATAGTTCGAACCTCGGTTGCGCGAACTTCGTTACAAATTTAACGCGATTACCAACCATTCTTTCGCGCGAACGTTCAAGAACAACTTCGTTCTATATCCGAAACAAGTCTCGATCGAAACTTTTTAATATTCATGGCTCCTTGAATAAAGATTTGTCTATTATTTTGCGGATTAATGTAGCAACTGTTCGAAACACAGTTGCTCTTTCTGAATGAAATTATCATGGAATCCTTATACCTGACCCAGAGAGCTTCGAATATTTATTGATAATCGATAGATGCAAAGAACGTGACTTCTAAGACACGCAGAATCATAGGAGAGGCGGATTTTATTTGGTTCGTTTTACACTCGCATAAAACAAACGGGAATCCAGGGTTCCGATGTGTCTTCGAAAGTGGAACCGTCCCCGTTCCATTGCTTTATTCGCGTCAGGAATTACAGAGCATCCCGCATATATTTTTCCCGTTAATGAACATCCGGTTATATTTTCGAGGCCGGTGTCAGTCCTCCCTATTATTCGTTCAAATAAAGCGAGCAACCGAATGGCGGTGGAATCGTTCGCGTACCACATCGTTCCGTTTAAACGTGTTAAACAGACTGGGGCACACGTGTCCAGAACTCTTTGCATATCGGTGGATAGGGACTGCTATCGGCCGCCATTATTCTCCGGGTTGGTCGTGACGATTTGTGCTCACCTTTTATTGGATCGTTACTCGGACGGAATGACAATGCGCCGCAGACGAGCACTCGCCGATGCCCCTAGGCACGACGGATGTCACCATTTGTTCGGGCCGTCATTTTTCAGAACGTACTATTCCTGGAATTTATTCTTCATCGGTGACGAGCCGCGGCTGGGCCATCGCTCTTCCTCCGTTCTTCGTTTCCGCGAGCCTTCCAACCACCCACGCGAATGACCAGATTCACCCAGCCTTTCCTCCCCGGTTGAACGAACCAAATTCAGACCGAGGATCGACTCTCGTGTTGATTCGTGTGTACCGCCATTTTGACGATCGTTTCTCACCCAATCCCCTTAAATTTAAAAAAAAAATCCAAGATACATCACCCCTCGTAGTGGATAAAAAATAAGAAAATTATCTGTATTTCGAAAAGTCAGGTACGCGAAACACTCGTTCGTAAGACATTTAATAAAGTTAACGTGCAAATTTCAACACCCTGTAAACCTCTACTCTACCATGAAGATTTCGCATAACGATTCTTGAATATGAAATATTTTGAAACTGAAGCGTTTCGTCTTTGAACCAAAGTACACGGTACTTAACAAATATTCCTGTCTTACGGTCGTGAAGCGGAGACATGCACAATGCACGCAAATTTCAATGCTGCGCCGACATTAAAGCTCTGACATTTTCAACTGCTCCAATCGCAATACAGTGTGCCATTGCTGGTCAGCTAAATCGTATTTTATATTTCAAAGAGACACAGCGGCGAATGTATAATTCCACATTAATCCTTTGTTGGGCAAATAAATTTCGGTTTATCGTACTGGTTGGTTTTTGTGCGTTCAACTCGTATAATTTTTCCGTATTTTAATATCTTGGACAACAGATTGCGTCGAGTACGTCTACGTTTGGCAAAATTTTTTATTACGATACAGAATACAGGCTAAAATCGACCCGTCTTCGTTGAACGGTTGTCTTAGCGAAAACGATACTTATTCTATCGTATTTGTCTCTTCGTGCATAATTTAGCCTCCGACAAGATAACCGTATTTTCAAGCTCGGCCAGAGATATTCGAGCATTCCTTTTCAAGTACTTCGACCTGTACAATATTTCTTTCCAATACCTAACTATCGATTGTCGATTCCTCTTCCTCCGTCCACTCAAAAGTTCGCCGAATTTCGGGAGGACGCGTTTAATCCCGGACAGGGTCGATTAGGTGTCAATCTATTATAGCTTTTAGACTTTCGACTGGTGGGGGAGAGTCGTTTCGAGCTCAGATGAATCTCAAAATCCTCTCCAACGGTGGATCGAAGTGGGTCGAGTTTCGAAAAGAGGGTGCTCGACGATTTGACACGGCCAGGGATAGGTCCGCGGAGATATTTAGTCCGAGCTGCAGCAGAAACTATTCGCGTTCCGTTTCGAGGCGAAGGATAATTTGGGTCACGGATCGAGTACAATAGCCGATCGTAGGTACCTAAGCGTGAAATTCAATTGAATAGGTAAATTCGTAAAGGACAGCGGACCTTCGACGATACCGCGTCACCCTGTGTGCCTTTTCCGAGTGGAAACGCGATGCATTCGATTAAGATGGCCGCGCCCGGAAGTGCCCTCGGTCTTCGGGCGTCGTTGAAGCAGGATCCGCGCAATGTTCACCGTCCGTAAAACCGTTTGACGCCGCAACACAATAACAAAACTCACCGCACGTCTAATAAAAAAAAAGTAAACGTGGTCGAAAAGTTCGAAGAAGGGTATTGGAAAAGATTTACGTTCAATTTTAACGTCGTCACGACAAAAATGGTTGTCGGTTGTTTTTCGTTCCCGTGATTTCCAGGGTGGAAAAAGCGATAAAAATCGACTGAGCGGGAAAATAAAAAATTAACCGGGTTCCGGTAAAATCCCACGCACGACTAATTGTTTACGGTCGCGAAATGGGCAACGCGGAATAAACGATGCGGTATCTGATTAATCCTTAATCGCGTATACATAAATAACGATCACTATAATATGCACATGTAAATAAGTCACGTTCACGAATGACCCACTTGAAAACCGATATAAGGCGGGAGCGTGTTCGTTCGCTGTCAGAACGATCGATAGGAATGCGAATATACGGGATACGTACGATGCTTAAATCGTGTGTAGAACGACCGCGGAAGATATGAAAAGTACTTGGTGCCGATTCGCGTGACCACGCATGATAATTGATGTTAACCCATGAAATTGCACCCACACACGAATGTCTGTAAACGTGGCGTGCAGTTACGAACGGTGTCCTGCGACGAACTTGTTCTCGTTTACCCTCTAATTACGCAACCTGTCTGCGATACAGAATATAATTTCCGCACTGATTTGCGTTTGACACGTACTTTCACGCGACTCCGCGGTCTTCCGTGTCACGTGAAACTCTTCAAATAAATTACAAACATCATAGGAGATATTATTATTCATTTTCATTTACTGATATCTAAGGACCCGCACCTTTCCGCGATTGTAAAATATTAAGCGCTTTCGAGTTAGGATTACCGAATCTCACATTTTTAGAATTTTCATCCGCTAGTCTATTTGCTTGCTTGAATGTTTGTTTCGAGTTAATTCAAAGTCTACTGAACCGATTTTGATTAAATCACCGCTATTCTGTTCCGTATGTATCAGAGAACAGAATAGGATCGTCTATTTATCATCGCGCCTCGACACAACGGGAGTAAATACTAAGCAATTAGAAATGAAACTTACAATTGTGTCTGTCTGTTTGCTATCGCGTCACGAGACAATGGGCTGGAGGAACCTGGGTAAAATTGGGAAAATTGCTGACACTAATTAATTACGGTCACAAAGATCCACAAACGTGCAAAAATTGTATCGTTGATGAAAACATAGATCTTGGCGAGTACCCAATGTAACTATAATGATAATAATAGTAACGTATCATTGTTACCGCATACAAGTTAATATTTACATTTTCCAGTTCTGTTTGAATAGCGTTGTGTACTTTAATTTGCGTTTAGCATATGCAGTGCAAAGATCGAGATACAGCTCAAGGCTACTATCAAATCTGACCTATGAAATCCGAAATAGGGATTGAATGAGAATTCCTAGCTTTGTCAATCTGATTTAAATCAGACAAATAGATTTTATAACATTGAAAGATTTATTCAAAATGATCCATAGTAGACGCGATAGTATAAGAATACAACGACGTCGTGTTTGAGGTTCTGTTTAAATCAAGAACAAGACAAATATATTTCACGAACATAAAGTTGTGAAATTGATATGTATCGTCGTTCGAAATTTTCTGGTTTCACTACTTTGAATGTTTACATTTGATATTCACATCACTATAGAACTATGGTTTCTATTGCCTTTAAACCATTTGCAATTCAAATTCACCCCACCCCAGGTACAAACAATGCAAAATGTTGTGGTCTGAAAAACTCTGTGAAATACATCTAGATTTATACAGGCTAACCAGAAATTCGTATCAAACTTTTATTTATTTTGATTCTCCGCAGTTTCATTTACATACATTTTTTTTTATATTGTCCTCTTCCATTTCGTTTCATTGTATTTGGTTTTTCAACTAGTTCTGTTCTTGTTTAAAACCAACAGAATAAAATGTATACGATGAAAAGAGTTTGTGGCAGTGAACGTATCGTGAACACTTTAAGTGAATATTCCATTCAATTAGTAAGTTTTTTTTTACAAACATTTGAATTTCAACCTCAGCTTAATTATTTTGCTCTTGTATTTGTTTCATTTTACATAGTTTTATATCATTTTAAGCCCTTTTAGATATTATGATCTATCAATTCGTGAAGCCGTAAAAAATTTGTTTAAATCACTTCCTACCTTAGATATTTTTCTAGCTGAAATCGGAACAAAATTTGTTTAATTTAAAATAAAAATCGTTGTTATGTGGCTGTAAATTTTAAATTTTAAAGTAGTTCAAACATCGTGGCAACCAGTACGATGACCATTCTGTACACACGCGTGTTAGAATAACTCAGTTGGTCCTGTTAGGTAGTCGGAAACTCCAGTCGTTTTAGTGTTACGTACAACAGACGGTTAAGTTACACACACGTGCAGTACATCTCGCCGTCCACGACGCGCAAGAGCTTCTCCCTTGGTTAGTTTTACAACCCCTTTCATCGCTAAATCCATTCCTCGTACGCAGTCAGACACACAAGGAAGCGTCACTTTTGTGGGTTGATCTCGCCTCTTCAAAGGCGAATTACATTCTTTGAAGTCTACATAATTTTAAACTAATAGTGCCCCTCGACGCAAAATTAATTCTATGACGACGTCGTGTTATGTCGTTAGAAAGTCTAAATATGAATATTTTATTTCAATCTGTAACCCAACGTTTTCTCGATTATTCGAGCCGGTCGATGCGGCAAGCGAGAATGTAAAACGTATACAGCTGGCTGGCTAAACTACACGTACGCGGGAATATATATTTCTCATAGAATAACGCTCATATTAATGCGGCGCGGTATAAATTAGTTGGGAATCCGGCTAGGCGAGACAGCAGGAAAGGTATCCACCTACGCTAAACACGTACCCGGTGTTCGTTTCAATGTGTACGCATACCACCGCAACGGAACATATGCGTATTTATAAACGTGACAAGTAGGACAATGAAACCCGCGCGTTCTACGTGTTTCCTGGCAACCTCTGCTCTTGATTTATCCGACGCTGTTGCAGCATCCCAGAGTCGCGCAAACCCGCCCGGAAAACGCTCTCTTCACGCTTGATTTCATAAGCACGGAATGGTTAGGGGAAATTTGAGGGGATTTTAGGGGATCTCGTTTAGAGAGAGATTCTTCCTTCTTATTTCAAGAGGAAAAATCCAAGGAATGCACAGAATATAGCGCAGCAAGGATCTCGCCTCCATTTCCGTCTGATGAAGATCACGACCAAAGACAGCTTCGAACGCTTTCGTAATTAAAATACATAGGATCAATTTAAGAATATCCTGGGGCTTTGCGTTTAATCGCGCTAGGGCAAATACTCTTGTAATTAAAATTAAATATGGTAGTATTTCGTATTCTATATCCGACAAGGGAATAAAATCTCTTTAATTTAAAAATGAAATTCTTGCGCGTGGTTCCAATTCGATGACCAGGGGCCGTTTCTCCCAGTTATCGATCATCTTCTTGGCGTCCACGAGTCAAACGTAACTACACGTATCTCATTTTGAGGAAACACGGGGAGTCTTAACAGAGCAGACCAACGGTTAAGAATACTTTTGCAGCAGTTTCACGGCGGAGGTGGTACGAAGTTATTTCGACAAATTGCGCTTCGCGCCGCTGCTTAGCCCCGTTTTCATTCATCCGTTCTTATCTTAACGCGGTGGCGGGAATAAAGTCGAGAAATGACGATCCCCCGCTTTGTACTTATCGCATTTTAAGCGAGCAGAGAGTCGAGCCTACGGTTCCGTCGCACACTGTCCTCCTAAAACTGTGCGTCCGCCTGTCCCGGAAGACTCTCACGGTCCTTGGTATCTCCCTTATCCGGCAAACGGAAGGAAAAAATGTATTCTCGACGGGAACAAAGCGCGACTAAATCTTGAGAAAGCGCCGCGGAAAAGGGCGGACGTGTAACCAGGCGAGATAGTATTACAGCGGGCGCACCGTCGCTGAATGACAATCGTTTCCCTGCTTTGCATGCCGCGAGGCTGGTGGAAGCTCGTGAAGCCAGTCATTTCTATTGGTTATCTACGATCCGAGGAACGCCGGCCCTACCGGGGCTGGCTGAATCATTGCCTGGGCAAACAGAAAACGCGTTACACCTAGCGCCCGGGATCAGGTTCAATATGTATTCGCGACTACCTATCGATTTCATACTTGTACACGATATCTAACTCATCTGTTATCGCTACGCAACTTTGACGTTTAATCGCTGACAACGGAAACGCTCCCAAAATATTGCTACAGACGTTATTTGCACGACACTTGTTATTTAACTCGCTGCCATCATTCAGCTGGAACACCCCCACGTGCTACGCGAGACGATTCAAAATTACAGCTAAACACTTGAGAATGTTAAGCTGAATCTACGCACTAAAATATTGTAATATGTAACTTAGTAGTATATAACTTTCCATCGTTTAAACCGAATATAATGACATATACTTAGTAAACCAACTGAGTATTTTGAATCGAACCAAGGTCCACGATAAATGTGAAAATTTCATCCTCGCTACTAGGGGAATTAAATTTTTTCTTTTAAGTATCGTTATCGAAATCGGGGAAATAAACGAACGAGCTAATTATCGAAATAAACTGTGACGGGTCCTGGCGCACGAGGAACACGGCGATATTAAGTATAACGTTCGAAACAATCGCGGCGCAAACGGTATATTGAAACATTTATTGCGATACACGTGTCACAGATCTCGTTAATGATCCAAATTAGTAAACAGTCGCCACAATAGGTATACTCCATTATTTGATGACTTGATGAACGTTAATAATGTTATTTAACTAATCAGCTATAATAACGAGCAGCGGCCACGCTCGCGTTTATGGTGCCGTGCCAACAATTTAATGCCAAAACGTGAAATGAATATTTCACGAGTCCTTCGGTCAATAGGAAATAGGTTGTACGCCGTTAGTCGATTAATTCTGTTATGTAGCCTGCAGCCATTGTCGAATATTAGTCTTTGGAAGCAATAGTTGATCACTTGTCAAAATGAAAAATTGCAGTGTGGGTTTTGGTGCAGCAAAGCGACCGATTCGAATTTTTTATTTCGTCACAATAAAATATGGGCACATTCGTCGATCTAGTCAAACCGTGGACAACATCTTCTAATATTAACGCGCTTACGAGTTCGTTAGACGTCAAAGAATAAGTATTGTATAATGAGTGCAGCGCAGTCGCCGGGGTAAATAAAAATTCGATCTGTTCTTTTTCAGTCCCGATATAAATTTATTTCCACGTTGTTTCGAAGCACACGGTCGCTGTGTCTCTCGTCACTGCACTTTGTGACAACGAGAGAGGGTGAAAGTGAAAAGATACAACGGTCAGAGGAGTAAAATTAGTTGCTAGCAGTTTGAGATCACGATCGGAGCAAATGAACTCCTCGACGACGATCGATTGACTGCAGAGGAAATTCACGTACACGCCGGCTACGACGAAATAATTAAAATTAACGAGTCAATTTTTGTCCTGATTATACCGTAGCCACGTTGGGTGTAGTTTGATTAAAACCGAACGATTAGACGTGCTGGCGGATCACATTTCCTTGACCTTACCACTTACCACAAATTGGCCCGTTCCCTTCTAATTAAGCTGTTAGCAACTTTTATGATGAAGCTTCTCCACCCGATGGAATTCATTACTACGTATTTTATAACGCTGCTATCGTAACAGCCGAAACGACGTAAAATGATATGTTGTGTTCGGTGGAAGAAAAGGTGACACCCTTTTTAAAAGAGAATTAAATAAAACAAGAAAAGAATAGGTGATATTTTAACATTCAAATGAAATGCTAGTTTGAAACATTTTACAAGTGAAAACGCTACAGGTTCGAATTGATCCAGCAATTCGAATTGCAAAACCGTCGATAGAGTCAGATTTAAAATCTGTGTATATCATTTGCTAAAATTATTTATTCAAAGTTTTCGCTTCTGTGTTAATCAATGGAAAATAGCGACAACGAATTCGTAAACGGTAGGAATATCCGGCGACTGATACGTCCGAGTAACAATATTGGAAGTTAACCGTACTTCCATCGATATCAAACGCATATTTATCATGATTATTGAATTATCGTTGTCGATAGATTCTCCGGGGGGCCGCGTAACGCATTGAAAAACCAGTTACATCACGGTGACGAGTTAAATACAAATGGCTAATTAAATAACAGATTCTAAACGCGCAAATGAATTAATGTGTTTGTCCAATGGCGTATGATAGGTACGCGGCACAATATGGGAAACGTGTATATTAACAAGAACAGATGCAGACCGCAGTATCCGACCGCAGCTGTGAATAAAATTTCATCGTCCGAATCAATACACGCTGCGTACGAATGCAAACACAACTAGAGCTTCCCCCGTTTACGATCTCGTCGTATTACAAATGTAACCGGGATCGTATGCAAAATACTCAATGGCAGGTCCGTGAAATTATGCACGAACGTAGAGTAAACAAAAGTCATAGACACGAACGTCCGGTTAATAAACATGAATTTGCTTCGCAATAGGATCGGACAAATCCGTTGAAAAAGACGCTTAAAAACGTCGATTAATAATAATGAATGGTCATTAATTATACACTGTCGGAAAAAAGTACAGTTTTTAAAACTGTAATGTCCAAGCAGAGATTACCGCAGAGCGTTCGCGAGATTACAAACGCAAATCAAACACTGCGAGACCAGGAGGACCGACAACACGGTGCTTTCTTACCTTTACATTTGGCTTCTTTGAAGCCCCTTTTAGCTGTAACGATGAAAGCGCGGCTTTTGATGAATATATTCGGATACTTATGTCAATTTCTTTTCGCCACGCACCGCCCTACTTCTTTTGTCTGCATATTCATTACTCATCTCTCCATGTAAGATTTCAGCGATAGTTGTGGCTTTCAAGAAGTTTTGAATTAGTAAACGCGCCTCGCTCGCGCGTAGAGGGGAAAATGAAAAAAATAAAATGTCTGGCATGGCGGACGACGGGTGCCAGAACGGATGTGAATTATTGCTTAACCGTAAAATTCTGAGACTACCGGGAGCGTTCCCGTTGGTAAGAGGGAAACAGAAAAAAGCTTTGACGGGGCACTAAAAGTTACGATGAACCGTACGTTTCGGTAAGCAATGAGAAGCCGTAGCGATGACGAAGGAATCTACTCGTCTGCTTAAGCTATAAAAAAGTTTATCGATTCCGTGAAACTCGGAACGGGAATCGAGAATTGTTCACCCTAGCGCGTACGTGAGAAAATGAAAAAGAAAGAAGGGCATTAATTAGTGTTCCCTCCGATGGTAAATGTTATCCCTGGAAATATCAAGAGGGTTTGAAAGAACGACGAAAACGCAGGACGGAGACTGAAACGGAAATAAAACAAATTCCGGTTAATCCGGAGGAAAGTCGACGGAACACGGAACAAGGGAGAGTTTAATAATTGTACCATGACTGGTTAATTGCTATAATAGGATACGGTAATCCGATTAAGAATGAAAACTGCTTGGACGAGGATATAAACCAGTCTTGTATAATAGAAAAATTGGACGCCGATCGTACCTTTAATGATCCTTTTTCGATCGAATGCCGTTCTCTACCGATTAAAAACAATAAACGTTCATTAGGGTTTAATGATTCTTTAAAGAAACGGCAGATGAATTAAACATTTTTATCGGGGGGCTGCGCCGGACGGAATTTCCACTCGCAATATCTTACTGTTAATTAATTTTCGTTTTCCTATTAAAGGTAACGCTCGTATAGCGTTTTAATTACATCGCTACGGGTGGCTTTATCAGCCGGCGTCGTTGAACAGCATCCGGTATTCTACGGGCCATCGTTATCGCGAAAAACGAAGAAATTCCTGAACGTGCAATACTCCCGGACGAGCTATGTAATAAAGACATTCCATCGAATGGCTGGAATGCAGATGTGGGTGTCATTTCTATCTTCAAATTAGTCTTGTCCTTTAAGGTATGGAGAGAAACATGTGAATACGCAGAGATAATGTCTTCAAAATTCGTTTCCCGGATCATTCCGAAAGCTGTCGCATACTTCTATATTACCAACTCTATTAATTTTGGTAATAGCGTTGCAAAATTTACTTGAAGCGTTTTTTAATTTAATCATGGAGCTCCAGCTTCAACGAACGATAAAAAGTGATTAAAGAGAAGCGAGGCCTGGGGGGGTTCGGGGGTCGCTATCAGTTCCATCAATTAATCCTCGCCTTCGTTAATCAACGATCTAATTGCGCGCGAAGCAGTTTAATATTCGATCGGTCGTTGATCAAATTCGCGAACAGGGATGATCGCGCGTGTAAATACGAGGACAGGTACCAGCATTTATTCGACAGTGCGTCTGTCTGCTATACACACGATAAACCGAACGTCATGGGCTGGCCGCACACCGGCGCAAAGGTCAAAGACAGCTGATACTGTCAATTATTTTAATTAACGTCCCGCATCCGGAAACGGCAGAAGAGGGCGGCGAGAATCAAAATGCAATTTCATCGTTGCGTGGCTGCCGATGAATGTTTGCAAAGGGGCGGGCCCGGGGTGGCAGGGACTCAGGGTCAAAAACGGAGAAAAAGGATGTTAGGGGGGAGGGGGAATCGATCGACGCTATGACACGCGCCAAGAATAATTGACTGTTAACGCATCGATTGTCAGCGGAGTGACTGGCAGCCGTCTGTTGCTTCGGGGTGGCCAATGGTGATCGCTCGTTGCCTCGAAAACTGGAGCATTTTTCCGCGTAACAATACGCCCGCGCATTCTGCATACTTAATGAAACAAAGAATGAGTCAAGGTCGTCTAATCGGATTGTTTGCGAGTATTCGTTTTATCGAACCCCACGCGCGGCTTTGTCCTCTTTCAAATATAGCATTACGATCGTTCGAATCGATCGTTACGACTCGTGACAAGAGAATATGATGATGTAAGTTTTCAAAGGTTTATGATTTTTTTATTGTGAATTAATATTCTAACTTCGACATTAATATTCGACCCCTAACATCCCTCGTTTGGCTTATCGTATCTCTTATTCATCCCTGAAGAAAAGTCTGAGAACGAGTCGAACTCCACGAATGGATCGAAAGACTGCGGAAGCAGTAGAACAACTCCAACGATGCTCGAGGCGAACTTGGAATGATCGACAGCGTGGTAGAAGTTAAATCGAACCTGGACGATGTGTTAACCACTGCGATCGCGATCCTCGAAAGATCGAAACAGTCATTCGATCCTTTACATTCAAATCCCCGCGTTTCGCGAAACGCGCCCGCCACCGACAGGTCGTTTTCTGTTCCGGTCAATTTATCGAAAATCGACCTTCCGGAATTCGGTGGCCGCGGTCGAAAAATGTGTCGAGCAATCGGTCAGTCATTGTCGTAACACGACGAACATGGTCGAAGATTTGCTTTCTGTATAACGCTGGCCAGCTTTATCCAGCGACGTCTAAAAGACTAATGCCTGCAACAAATGACTGCCGAAGTCGAATCAATACTCGCGCGGAGAATCAAAGTAACCTGGGGTCCACGGGTTAACGTCCACGGTGGTGATATATTCTCGTAACTTGAGATTCCAAGACCATGGAAACGAATCGATTTTTCGAAATGATCAGGGTGGCCGCGACTCGGATTTTTAAGCATTCAATCGGCAACATCGTCGCGGCAATCGTTGAATTACACGAATTAAAAAATCGCCCGGGGTTTCATGAATCTCTCGATAATTTATCGATTAAGCTCTGCACGGAATACGAAAGCCAGAGTTTCGAGTCGCTTCTACGCTCGCTGGCGGCGATTAAAAATTCTCGTCACACTCGTCAGATTTCGCGCGGTTCCAAGTGAATCGGGGCTCGATCCGGCAAATTTCGTAATCGCTTTTTAATTGCGTCACAGTTTTGCACGGGTCCCCGTAAAAATTGCCACCCGCCTCGCGGGACTGCCGGAAATCCCTCTTTCTGTATCTTTTTTTTTTCCATTTCGCTTTAATCGAACGAATTCCGTTTTGATAAATTTCGCCTCGTTCGACGGGCTTTCGGGACCGGCAATATTCCGCGGAAACACGTTTCACCGTCGCGACGCTCCGCCCCTTTCGAAGATCTTTCATAGATTCCTGGTCGTTTCTTTGTTACGGAGACACGTTCGCCGCGGCTTGTAAACCGAAGTTAAGTCTTTCGCGAGGCGTGCCTTCTGTTTCGAAAGTGCTCCACTCTGGGAACCCTGACCATCGGGGAAATGAAATTTCATTTCTCACCGTTCGGTTGCAACGCCATGAAATCGAATAATACAAAAGACAATTTCCTCGATTTTCTGACTGACGGACGAAGGTACGAGAACGTATAGGAAATGGCAGGAAACTATGTTTAATGGTTTCGTCGCTGTATATTTCTTGTTTCACCTTTCGCGCTAGGGTGGCTAAAATGTAATTTGCCGAGCAGTTGTTCAAGAGTTTTGATAGTTTTTTTGCGATACGATAATCTGATAATAAAACGCGTATACGACTACGGTGGTCATTTAAAAACATTCTGTAACTCTGTGTGATGTCCTGTCAAGCTGAAAAGGAAGATAAAATACCACCTCCATCCTGTCTCGTCAGTGGAGGTAATGCGGACTAGTATTATTCCGCGAAGTATAAGAGACGTGGAAAATATACTCTTCGTAATCTAAGATAAGAGGATATAGAAAAAGAATCTTGAGCGAGGGGAGATTAATCGTGCGGATTACGTTTGACTGTGGTCGCGTAAAGACCGAGCAAAGAAAGATGGTGGAAAGAGGCTGGCAGGTGCTTTGTAAGGAAACTGATATTATATGTAAAAATGGATTCCCACTGTCCCTTGAATTAACTGTACAAAAGTTTGAACTTCATCTGGTCGTAAAAGATCTAATGAAAGCATTAGACTTCTGAAAACCAGTAGTGGAAGTGCAACATATTTAGAATACCAAAGTATCTGAAAAACTATCGTATCTAATTTACAACATCACAAATAACAAGAGCGAGTGATCTACCTAATTATATTTGGTGTGTAACTGTTTTAAATTTTTTGATCGAGAAAGGACTTTACCAGTGACGGATCGAAAACGGTTTAAACGATTAAAATTCAAATAATATATTTTCTTGGACAATGAAGCGGCTCGAGTCACTGTAGTCCTTTTCCTTTGATACTTTTTTTTATATAAATTGCCCTCGGATAGCCAGCATCCGCATTGTTTACCTGTAATATCAGCTAGATAAACGTGACGTATGCGATAATTAGTCTGACGGAGTGCGGCTGACTTTTTCGCGATAACGAGTAAAAGGAGTTGTTTGGCTTGGAATACGTGGGAGTTTGGGACAACGCGAGAAGGGAGTTTTGTAACGATTAAACGACCGTGCAGTGGTCAACCGAGCTGAGAAAAAACTGCATAACAAAACCGACGAGCATGAGGCGCGAGCGCCGCTTAAGATAATATACTTCTGCATACAGATGGGCTTATTAAACGGAAATCCGCAGATGGAGGAACGCATAAAGCACTGTCTACGGACCTTGTCTGATTAGGCATGCAACGCCGCGCCTGTAGAGCTTTGGCGCTTTCGTTACGGTCACGGGTTTCCGCGATATACGACACGAAGCACGTAAGTTCCGTAAAACGCCTCTCCGATTTTATCACAGTTTAGGCCACAATCCTTTGGAGATGCTTATTCGATGAACTGCTATACACGACCGCGCGACAAGGTCTATTTTTTCTATCGAGCAAATACGTATTTCATTCTTGGATAAAGACTTTCGGACGAAGAGTGGACACTCTGAATCTTAACGTGTTTACAGTGTTCGTCTGAGTTGATAATTTATTATATATTTTTAAAAAACAGTTTTAGCAATAAAACTTTCGGTTAAATTTAATTCTCGGTCGAAATCAATTTAGAGAAATGAAATTGTTTTTGTAAAAACAATGGTACCTTTCCTGCTGCATGTTGAGTAACGCATCACAACAAAAGATTGTTTCTCGCTTGTGCTCGCATTGAAATATTCTCCATTGTGTGATATATTACAAAACTTTTATTAATTTTTCAATATCAACATGCCCCTTGTTAAATCGAACAAACAGTTTCGATTCTGTACGAGCAAACTGCAATTTGTTGCATTCTCTATCGTGTTAATTCCATTATGAAAAATACTAAGAAACTGTGTGTGACAGTGGAATACACCGAAAATAACTCGAAGATATTAAAGTGCAGTCGTAGTAGACGAATCTTTAAATTCAATTTTTCCCCAAAACAATGCTTCTTATGAAAGAATATCGTTTCATATTTCCGGTTCATTTTCGCATACAGAATCAGCCTCCTTCCGGTTGTGCTAGCCATTTTTGCCACACCTTGTACGTATAAGTATATGAAAATAACGTATAACTAGAATGCGTATGTGCATAAGAAACGAGTTTCAGCTGAAAATGCTTTTATAAAACCCTAACCCAAAATTATGTAGGAATGCTTCATTTTAATGAACGTTGAAGGCAAAGAGCTTTGGAAGCGGAATTATGGTAAACTATGCGGACTGCAGGTTCTGAACTGTGGATTGTTTTACACGGTGCCAAGAATTCCACGCATGTTTAAAAAAAATATTTTATGTGTTACGCGAACGGATTCAAGATATCTCCACCATTTACGGAATGGAATGTTCGTGCATTCAATTGAAAAAAATCTCAGACAACGTCCTGTGGCTGTGCACATACGCGGCAAATTTAGTGCGAAAGAAAGAATTTTACACGCTAAATTCTATAAATATTTCGGTCACATTCCTACTCGCGAAAAACACCGGATAATGATTTCTTTGGTCCACGCGCTGCATCTGGAAACACGTTTCAAACATCTCCATCTTTGAATGCAGAAACACCAAACTCTTACATCTTTAGATTTTCAAAAATTCAAATTAAAATAATTCTATAGAAAATTAAGGCAACTCGAATTAATTTAATACTCGACTCTGTCAATACGCGAAGAATGTTCCTGTTCAATTAAAATAGCGCGTTAAGTAAAATTGCTCGGCGTTTGATCCCGACGGAAGTTTCGATGAACATGTTCACCCTGGACGATTTTCGCGTGAAAGTTGAGATCAGGCACCGGAAGTCTAAAGAAGAGAAGACGTTTAACTTGTTCGGTGGTCCAGTCATATAACATCACTGTCGGCTGTTAAGCAAGCTGCTGCTCGGCGAAACTATTTTCACCGTGCTTACGTTACTTTCGTGAAGAACTTCAAAACGGCTACCTGTAAAAATAGTAGGGCGCACGGGAAACAGTTGGTTCCCATCGGGGAAATGTTTTTCGTGTTTTCTCGGGTAATGCACGCTGAACGATGACCTCGAGGAAGTGTGAAAAGCGTCTAGTAAATTATAACTATTCTCTCGGAGTATGTATTACGTGAACTAACCTGTCGACGGAGGATCATTTTCAAACTTTCATCGCTCGACTCGTGCTTGTTATCGCATAATATGATCTACAAGGTATTACGAAAGTATTCGAACGACTTCTAACCGTTCGATGCTTGTAATAATAAAGTTCCAGCATAGGATCAGAATGCTATTGCTTAAGTGATCGCACAGTAAGAAACAAAACTGAATAAACGTATAAACGGACGAATAAACGAATAAATAAAAAGACGTGCAATGTGTGATATAAAACATGGCTATAACTTCCCCCAGATGGGGTCAGCGTACAAGAATGATAAAAGAAAGTTTCTACGGGGCGATTCCTATAAAACGACGGATGCGATTACAGTCTGTAAAAGTTTGAGAACATATGGAAAAATTATTCATACGAAAAATATTCGGTTCGAAGATGAACGTCATATGGCGGAAACGACTGTTCTGTGGGGTTGGAACGTTAAGAAGATCTGAAAGTCGACTTTGCTCTTTATTCTTATTCGAAACCTTATGTTTTTCAACTTCCTGGATCAGACTCATTTCGAAGATACCATTTGGACTAAAAATTCTACTTGTTAACAGTTTTTTTTAAACGTCCTTTAAATACGATCTCATCGGTTATTCGAGACGACTAATTCTGTACGAACGTACGTATTCGATCTGGTTTCAAAGTTACCGCCATTTTTGTATTTCAATTATTCTCGTTACGGACAAACGTCCAACGTAATTTGAATGTGGCGGCAGAAAAGTGTCCGATTCCTCTCTAGACATTTGAAACGTAACTATTTCGTTGGAGTCTTGCATTTGTTCCCGAGGGCTTCGGGATTCAATCACAAAGAATGGTTGTACAACGAATAATGAGAAACCGTGCACAGACGACAGGTTGTTACGTTTGTTGAATCGCAATCAACCTGATGCAAATATCCGATGCAGTTTGGTATAAGCTATAAATTATAAAGGATTCGTCAACTGTGTTCATAATTTAACTGGAACTTCTGATTCCCTTTGAGTCGACTACAAACGATTCGAGAGTACATAGACACGATTCTCTGAATTTCCGATATTCTAATACAGATATGTCAAACTCATATCAAACTCATTTTCATTTTTGTATGCTACGAATGTCTCGTGACTGTCTCGTCATGCATTAAAGGGCAGTAGAACCTTTACTATTCCACAACCATTTAACAGAAAAGTGGATTATTTGGAAAACTCTAACGAAAGTAATTTAAGGAAGAGGCTCGTAAGTAATGGAACGGTTGATCGTGAAACTGTCGAAAATATAAAAGGAAACTATAAGAGAAATGTAGAAATGGAAAAGAAAGAAGAAATTGTATCAGAAAATAATGTTTCCAGACATTCTGAAGCATTCGCTGCGCCAGACAAAAAGCTTAGACGATACGAAGCACAGGAAGAAAGCATCTTCACTGAAAGAACTACGTCAAGAAAAATATATACGAACTAACTACTTACGAACACTAGGAAAATAAAATTGAGCATGAAATGTTAAATTATTATTTTACATCTTTCCTTGCAGACATTTTATTATCTGTTTTGACTTTAGTTTTCCTACCGACAAGTATTTCTTTACTTTTAAACATCTTGAAACGCGACTAATTCGTCGACGAATAAATCCACGTTTGCAGAATTTGCTCTTACTACCTAAAGAAAGTTTTTAGTTGCATTCCAACTTGTCTTGATGACTTAATTTTATGTTAACGAGCAAAACAATTACAGCACATTAATTTATATGTAGTCGTAAACCATTAACTAGCGTCATGAAACAAAACGGTTTGCTTAACTACATCACGTCGTCGAGGAAACGTGGATTTAATAACAAGTAGAACGCCATATTGAGCTCGAGATCTATTTTGTGTAATAAAGCACCTGTGCATTTGACCCTCTAATGCAGATGCATTGCAATCGGCGTATTGTTGCAACATGCGGTCCAGTTTAATGCAATGAAAAGTATATAACAACATTTTTACATGCATACTTGTTTCTCGAAAAACTCGGGTTACTAATATTGTTTGGCTTCGGCTCAGCAATGGATTTTAATTATTATAGTTAAAAACTTGTAATTACGAATATAACATGAATAGAAACTGCATATATTAAAAACAGGGCGATCGCTTGTTTAATTTCTGTTTTTATACAGGCAACATCAATTGTGTCTCATGTCCTGAAATGTCAGGTGTATTTCTAATCTCGCGTGAAAATTTATCCATCGTGTTAGAATATTCCATGAATATCCGAATGGTATTGCAGACTTATCATGAATTTTCAATGGCAGAATATCTTTGCGAACTATCACATTAGACTATTGACGTTCTATTTTCGAAAACTAGACTCAGAGAAGCAATCACGTAATCTGTTAAATGTCAATATCTGATGATAAAACATACATCCTTGGTCTGGTACTATAATTGGTCTACATATAAGTAGTTCCTTATTCGACATCGATATAATAATTCGACACCACTCTAGGATTGCCCTGTACACGCGACAGAATGTTCACGGTTAACGAACAAAACAAGTCTGACAATCGATTTCCGTCGCGCGATCGAAATCGAAATCCCATCGTACGCGATACGTTTGGCAGATCCGTCTCGGCCACGAAACCGTCAAAATTTCGAAATTGTGAATGGGTGTGACCGCAGCGAAGGCCCTTTGCGGGTGCAATGGCACCGGTGAACAGTCACGAACCACCGTGGAATGTTACTTGTCGACGAAGGACATACTATCGTCGTGCGCCAAAGCTACGAGGAAATCTCGCTGCAGTGCTCGACGCACGCTAATCGTAATCGTCATTATAGTGATCATAACGGTTGTCGTTTATTTTACAACTTGCGCGAAGGAAATGACGAACGCGATACGTTCGTCTCTGACGCATCGACGCGAATCCCAACCAGAAACTCCTTCGCCCTCGGCGACGTCGGAAATCGTCGTCGAGAGCGTCGAGAGCGTCGAGAGCGTCGAGACTCCGTCACCGGTCGAGGAAAGCGTCGAAAGTGTGCAACCTGTCGAAGAAAGCGTCGGAAGTTTGCAACCTGTCGAAGATAGCGACGCAACGCTCGCGCTAGAAAACAGTGAGTCGTGGACGAACTAATTTTCTATGAACCTTAGTAAACGTTGAACTAGATTGCACCTTATGTAATTGTAAACGTGATTTCATATATAAACGTCCGAATAGCCGTGCTTCAGTCGTCTCGTTTCGAAAACTTTTACGTAAGAAAGACAAAACTACTTTTAAAATTAATTTTTTCAACCTTCTGTAGCCGGGCGTAACCCCTTAAATTAGTCGGAGTCAGCGTGCAGCCGAAAGTTCGAGATACCTTGCGTGCCACCTGACAGCTGTGCGTTCTTAATTCTCTCGAAAATGGAAGCTTTGCTGCCGTGCAAAATTCATGATCCCTTGTCGAAATCCTCACCGACAGCTGTGCATGTTTAATTTGTTCCAGAATAGAAGCCCGGCCTTAACTCGCGGACAGAAAATTGGCATCGCGCGACTAAAAGGCACTCCATCAGGAACAATCGAATAGTTCAAGAGAAGAGTGGCGAACGTGAGCTATTCGATTAATAATTGCTTCGAGTATCGGCAACGTGTATCGCGATTCAATCCGTTTGCAATATTTTGAGTTCTTGCGGGACAAATAGTGCCCGCGAAATGGAAGAACAGAGTCCAGATAAACGGGGGTCGAAAGATCAGTATTCTCGGAACTATATGGAATTATTATTTTATTATTTTTTCTACGAAATGTTTAGATCGAACGAAACTAGATTTCTATATTTCATGCGAATGGATTAATTTTGTTCCTAGTTTTGGTGTCAGGATTAAATGTTATTTTCCAGGTGAAATTTTTGAGTACAATTGAGTCCTACATACTCTGGCTAGAGTAAATCTGAGAATTCCTGACGCGAAGAAGTAGAAAAGTAAAGGTTTGATCCCGGATAACGAATGTGCAAGCCGTGCTACGCGGGAACGTAACGTATGTACATAAATCCGTGTCCGAAACAATGAGGTCAAACTACATTTTTCATCCGCGATATTATTCGAAGCAAAGTAATGTTACATTTCGCAGAAGAACGCCGATACCATTCCCTGTCGTAACAGCTGCAAGGCGGCGAACGGACAGCATGGATCGTGCTTCGTGATCTACGTTTTAATCTTGCAGCTCGATAGAAGAGAAGCATAACTCTGTTAACTGCTCGTTGAAGAATCGAACGTAATGGTTTGGAAACGCTGGACACAATACGTGCGATTGCCAATAGCGCGTTCATCGAAAAGTTATCGATCCTATTACCGGGTGCTATCAAAATTAATGGTCGTACATTTTTGCAAATACCACTAAGAGGGAGAACGAATCCGCCGAACGGTGGAATCTCGAAATCGGTTAATCTTAAACGATACACTTTTAATATGCACCCGATGGTCGATACTAATAAAATATAAAACATAGCGACGACAGTTTCCTCGCTCGCTGGCAGAGGGCTACGTTCAACCTGTATCTTTCTCACAAGCACTCGATCGACACGATGTAACGAAAACAAGGAATCACAGTGCTGAACGATTATTTTATTAAATCTGCTTCGTTGATGTACATTACGAATAGCAGCGCAAAATATAAAAAGTCTGTAAGGACACCTAAAGATACTTGTATAAAAACAGACAGTCTCGGTGTCGTAAAGTTAAAAACGATGACATTCATCGAACGAAGCCAAACGGGGGATATCTCGTTCAATCAAAGACGTTCAATCGTTCCAAGTGCAATATAATCTGTGTGAACTCTTCGTCGCTGATGTGCTCTTGGAAGGACAAGATAAGGCACGCGAAGAGAAACTTGTCGACGATATTTTCCGTTAATCTTTCGATGGATATCTCTGGATATTCAGATTTCACGCTCTCCGCGTACAACGCAAGGATCTCCTGCAGCTCCGTCGGTCCATTTTCACGCTTCATGTTATACAGTAGAATGGGTCCCAGATCGACAGCCGGCGAGCAGTACCTCATTGTTTGCCAGTCGATCACCTTCACGTCAATAGGTTTCCCGTTCTGGTATTTGAACAGCAGATTATCGTGTGAAAAATGACCGTGGCAGATCGTCGAGATCTCGTTCACCTCTGACACGATGCTCTTCAGAGTCTCTAGCGGGCTTTTGTTCAGCTTCTTTCTGACGTTTTCGGCCAACCTTGAATCCGGCAACGATTCGAGCGTGTCCATCAACCTGGAAAAACATTAACGAATTTATTCGATCATTTCGCAAGGCGACGATTAATCCCGGTACAAACACGAAATTGGGTACTCGTTATGCGATTTCGTGTACTGGAGGTTAAACGGTCGAATTGTCGGAGCGCAGATTTTCTAACAAACTGGCAATCAATCCAGCTGATTATTCCGCTCACTCGGCAGTAGCAATACAATGGTTATTGAAACCAATAACGTCGAAATTGCTGAAACGTAATGCTAAGCGCTAAACGTTATATGTCAAGCGATGACGGCAATTGCAACGCGTTCAACGGCGCACAATTCCTGCCGTTCGCAACGTTTCGAGTTCGTTTAATCGTATAACAGTTAATCCTACCGTCGTAACGCTAATTTAACTCCCAGCATCGTACGTCCCGCGGAACATGGAATGCTGTTTATTCAATCCTTAACTGGAATTACTAGCCGGAGTTAGTGATACTTAACTGGAATCAGGAAGATTCCACGTGATGTATCTCGCCCTCTGTTATCCTTCGTAATCGCTCGCCGCGTTCCCCGGCGATTTTAAGTTGTCAAAAACATTACGCGCGAAGACGGTCCGGAGTTTACCGAAAGGAAAGCGCATTACTATGCCAGGGCTGAGCTTTGTTGCCGGGGAAAGGGGGATGGTAGAAATAGATCGATTTTGAACCATGTTACCAATGAAAAATTTTATTAGTATGATTATGCAGGAAAAATTTTAATTGGTAATTCTAGAAGCCAAAGTAAGACGAAAATCAAGAATATCAATTTGTTGATTGAGGCTTCGTTAAAAAGTTATTAAAAAATTTCAAATCGTTCGCGGAAAAATTATTTTCGGTTGCGGGGGTAAATTACAATCATTTTTGGTGAATACACATACCCCCGAAATCTTACGTACTTTCGAGAAAAAAATTCTTTACCGAAAATATACTGTGCGACCGGAAATGTTTCTATAACTTTTTAACGATGTCTCGATCAACAAATTAGTATCAGTGGCATTAGTATTACAGTGGCCGAGCACTCTGTATACCTCCTAAAGAATATGAAATACACAATTATCTATCCGGGAATGCTATTAAAAATACACGTAAACATTGATATTTTCTTGTTTGCAAGGTGATTTATCATTCAATAATAGAAATTCTTCATAATTAATGTCAAGTATACTATAAAAATTATAAGATTATGGTTACGTAAGAGTAAGAATCGTCAACCCATTATGTTCGCAATAAGGAGCAATGTTTAAATGATTGACTAATTAGATTAAGGCAGCATGCGATAATTATCACCTCGACTCTACCTATACATATTTAGGCTAGTCTCGTAATACACTATATAATTCTCGCGAGTAACCTCTGTCACATATGGACGATAATGTTCATTTTTTAGTGCATATTCGTATAAAGAAATGAACTATGGACCATGAATGTTACATATATTTAAATCGATAATGAATTGAAATTAGTGAAAAACGTGTCGTTCGATAAAAAAAATCAAGATCACCTCCACTTAAGCAGAAATTTTTTTGCACAGAATCAATGAATCGGTGCATTCTATTTTAAAAATATGATTAGAGCAGCCTTTTAAATTTTCAATCGTGACATTATCAACGTTAAAAAATGTACACATGCTTATCTTCGTCGAGATAAAATGTATTAAAAGGCAAAAATGAACAAGTAGAAAGCAAACCCGTGTACAATAAAAAATTGGGGGAATTAAACGCTCGACATTTATTACGATTAAAAAGTCTGACGAGGCTTTGACGGTTTTAAATTGCAGCCAGACCGTTCCTTTTTATTTATTCAGAGTATAAATTGTCATTTGACACTGTTTTAATAACGAGAAAGAAAGGTCTCTGTATCCAATGGCAGTTCATGCTATAAATTAATAAAAACAAACTGTCTGACTCGCCTCAATCGCGTTAATTGAACACTCTAGTCTCCATTTTCGTTTGGCGACTGGCGACTTACTTATTTGTCTACAGACTGTTCCCTTTGTAAGTTTCGTCATGCAAATTGTCACCTGATAAATTTTAAACGTGGAACATAATTGAACAAAATATATTAAAGAAGACAAAACCACCTGTCGCAAACAAATAGCAATCAAAGCCATAAACACAAAAATATGGAATCAATTCGGACATAACCCTCCCTCAACACAAAATACACCGTAAATTACCTAGATACGATGCGACGTTTGCCTTCCATTAATAAAAAGAAAAAAAAATGTGTCCTCGACCAGAACTACACCGATCAAAACCGGAATCAGCGTGATTATTCATCATCCTTGACACCGTACGCTACAATACCGATTGTCATTTAAAAAAAAAACTCCGCGGCTCCACGTGGAAAATTACCTGTTCGATCTCTTTTCGTATTGCGCCATCGATTCATCGGTGAGAGCGATCTCGAGCAGTTTTGACTCGTATTCTCTGAAGACGTCAGGTTCCGTTGCCTTCAGTCTCAGCCCCCGGCCGTGAAACTTTCCCAAAACTTTCACGCACAATCTCAAACGGTCCTCGTCCAATTCCCCGTCCGCGGGCGCGTAATCGACCGCCTCCAGGTCGTCCAGGACAATAACGGGTCGCCCGTATCGGCCCAGATCGGCCAAGTAACACTTCGGGGAGAGATCGGTTCCGTACTTGGCGGTCATCTTCGAGTAGAACATCTCCTCGTTTTGGTAAGCGTCGAACGCGGTCCCCGACCGGTCCGTGTCCTCTGGTAGCATTTTCACCAGCAGCGGGAAGCCACGGGATTCACCGGAGAACCTGACGATCGCTTCCACGCGATAAATCTCGCTGGTGCGACTCAACTCGACCAGACGAACGGTGGCCGACTCGAACTCGACGAACTCCCGCGAATCCTTGTCGCAGAAGCAACGAGCGTGCACCATCTCCGGGACCAGTTCAGCCTCGATGAAATCGATGCTATGTTCGCGTGGCTCCTGGTACTCCATTCCGGCGTACGTCTCGGGGCGATTTACTGGAAGAAATAACGCTCGCGACGTGGAGCCGGCGATCAACAGGCGCGCGTTGTGCGTTCGAACACGAACGACTGCGAACCACTCGCGCGGGAAAGATGTGTTTGAGTGTCAGTCAGGGAACAACTAGGCCAGTGACGTGCACTGTCCCACTCCTCGATCGATCCCTCGGGCAGATATCATTGGAAACGCCGATAAGGTTCCTCGATCTCGTACAGCAGGTGAGGCGATCCTCGTCGAGATAAAAATAATCGTTAATTATGTTCTCTAGAGTTTATGGGTGTTTGCAAAATTCTTAAACCTCGTGTCAATAACCGGGGGCGTTCTTCAAGTATTGCGAAACCGCGTTGAATCCCCATTCTTTGGAAAATGTAGCTTGAAAAAGAACTAGTAGATTTTAAATATGGCGCCCTGGGATCTCTCTATGCACCATCGACTACATTTGAGCAAATACTGACAGAAGCGTATACATAATAGTTAATATAATAAGAAGCAAAGGAAGACATAGTATGGGGAGGAAAGACTCGAAAGTGTTTACTATTTACCGTAATTTCCGATTTTTGTTGTTGTGCTGTTGTCACAAATATTTAGACTCTCGCTAAGAACAACGGTTCGGTCGCTGTAAATAATATCGACGATTTGAATTCTGTTCGAAGGAAACGATCGAGATTATCTAGAGGGGTATTGGACCGGATGCAAACGCGTGTCGAACCACTCGAGATAACGCGGTGTTTATCGATAACCTCGACGAGCCGATGCGAGAGTTGCGACGAGACGGGCGTTAGTTAGTAACGCGGTGAAAATATTCTAAAGAATCATCTCGTGTGTGTATCAGTGCCCCTTACGTCGCAGATAACGAACCTTTTATCTTCCAACGACGTCACGAACAAGTTTATGCTCGGCCTTGACCACCGAAGACGGTCATCGACATCTCCCCAGCAGTCTCGTCCGTCGTTAGAATTTGTACAAGTTTGCGGATCCAATGATTCATCATAGTATCTTAGACCATGATTCATAATAGTAATAAGCAAAGAATTAAATGAAATTATATAGGGAAGGATCGTCAATAATTTTCCGCCATTTTACAAGACTCGAAAAACTTCCTCCAATCCGTTCCGTGATATAAATTCTCACGAGAAAATCATCTAAACGCAATCTAAATCGCGAAGGATTGCCCGTACCACGAAACGTCGCTTTACAAAAACGAGTACACTTCTCCAACTCGATTAAATTCAGCGTAACGAGCGCGTTACGTGTCGCAGCGTGCTGTTTCGTTTAATTAATTAAGTAAATCACCGAGTCGAGATCAATGCTGGCGAGCTGCGAGCCAGGACGGAAAATTAGATAATGACGGTGCAGCTAGGGACGCAGCAATTATAATAATAAGGAAATCTTCTGGGACGCGGCTTGTTGAGGTTCATGGGACATCACGGTACGAAGTAGCTCAAAAAGGTCTTTGACCTCGTTCCGACGATGTTCAGAATGCCGGGACAAAGTGATTTTAATTCTAACATTTGGGTCGAGTTAGATGAATTCGAGAATGGCTCCAAGTTTGTTCCGTTGTTGCTGTTGATTGCATCCGTGTATTATAATTATATCATTGCACCTTCTTCGACCGAACAAAACGTGGCATTAGCAGCTCCAAAATGATTCACGAAATCATAAGGCAACATTTACTTATTTTTATTACATTATTCGTCCCTATCGAAAATTGTATATTCGGTACGATTCGTCAATCGTTTCAGGAATCTCCATAAAAAAAGAACGACTATTTTCTTCGTGAATATTGCAGAGACCACTTGTCCAATTACACTCACAATGCACTTTGATCGTTTTCAATTTCTAACGAAACGTTTCGCGCAACGACCGGGGCAACTAATCGAACAATTATTTCGCCGTATCGCTGCAACTTCAGGCAACGACAAAGTGAAATGTACCAACAAGTTCCACCCAACCCGTAAACCAATCCCAAATCCAACAATCCCTTCAGGCTTTGGTAATTCAAAATTCTAAGTGACAGGACCGCGCGCAGATTGCCAAACGGAACCGATACAAACGTCGCGAAATCAAACGCGACACGGAAACGACCACAAACGCCTCGTTCGTACGCCGCCGCAAAAAGGACGAACACGGGCCTAACCTGTCTCATCGATGATTAATATACCCTACAACGCACCCCTGATGGCGCAGATTACGCCCAGCCAGAACATACCAGTGCAGACTAATCAGAACAATTTCCAGACGTTCCAACAACCGCAAACAGCCACGCAACAAATGCAAACTAACCCTTGCGTTAATCCACAAGGTATTAACGCCTGCTGCGAAAGTTATTAACAGCTACTAAAGCAAAATAACGACTCCGATAACGGCGACTTTAATTACCGTAAGGCAGGCACTTGTACAGTTTAGTCCCCTTCGAACCACTGCTGAAGAAACGTGTAATATTTTCGAACGTCGAATAGGTCTATGTCAGTAAATTTCTAACTGTGAGGATCTAACTGTGCCTTTATCGTTCCTTTTTGCAATAAAAATAAGTTCGGTGCCCCCAAAGATTCGTACAGATTATTATTTTACTGCAATCGATAGCTTCGTGGTATTGTTCGATAGTACACATAGCGAATGTATATTTTTCTCTTCACAGTGTAGACACCACTATACGGTAAATCCTCGCTAATCCGGATGCCGGAAAGTCCGCTACTGTTCATACTTTATTTCCCAGTTCTGCAGAATATAACATTGATATAGAAATCAATTGTACGAGTTCAAAAATATCCTATCCTTTTTTTAGTTTTCAAATTAAGGATTTACTGTGAAATCTTTTAATTTATTTCTACTCGAATTATTATTTAATCCAGATTGTCGACCTTCCAGCTATAAAAATTCTAAGACCTTGTTAGGCAATAGATAGAATCGCGTGTAAAATTTGAGGAAGGTCAGGCTTATATTTTCTTTAAAGGAATTCTGAAAGATGACCCATTTTTCGAAGTGCTAAAGTGAGAAGACTCCTTAACGCGTTGACTACCATGTCATCCGAATATGGATGACACCTAAAATCCACACGGGGCCACGTCACCCGAATACGGATGGCGCTCATATTTTACCGTGTCACGCATGATATTAGTCTGTATTTCTGTCAGAGTCTGAGAGGCATAACAAAATGATAATAATTACTAAAATGATAAATACAATTTACAGAAAACTTTTTAACACATTGACTGTCATTCGATAATCGTATATTACTCGATTAAGAGTAAATTTACCACAGTAGCTCCACGAATATCGAATAAAAATAATAAAGTTATCTTCCTTTTTCAGTCCGAGAACGTTTATGTAATCGTCGTAAAGTTTGATTTCTGATTAGTTGCTACCGCGTGTGAAACATGGATTTCTTAGTTTACATTTGAAGAGGCTAAGATTAGATTACCAGTAGCGTTGAGTGCACATGGATTAATATACTAGTGCATCCAAACGCAGTCAATCGTTTCATGATACAATCAGAAGCACGACTAAGCCAATAACAACAAGTTTCCCAAGAAATATTATTCTTCTTTGTAAACAATAGGCTGTAATGGCTAGATCGCGTATTCAGGATGACAGTCAACGTGTTAAATTTCAAACAGCATCGATGCAGTTGTTAAACCAACGACACCGTCACGCGTACGCTTTCGTACGTAGATTCGTACAAGCAGCCGTTCTATCAGCTCCATCAGGCGGACGTGTTCTTCGCGAATCATCAGTACATCCCGAACGTATTGCCCCAGAGAAACCCGTACCAACCAGTTCTCCAACCATCCAACGTCCCGCCGGCGATGCAAATGCAGCCAAACTACGGCCCCCTACCGCCAAACATCCTCGAACAGATTCGCGGTTGCGTCAGCAACGCGGCTCCCATATTTATCCTGCCAGGTGGCTGTCATCAGTCCACAAATCATCATCAGCAACCATCCCCGGTGTGTCCGGCGAGTCAAGTAGGCGTGGCCCAACCGACAGGACAATCGACAAGCTTCAATTATCCACCGTCAATCTCCTGTCCGCCCTCCTTCTATCCGTATCCGATTCCCCTTCCGATTTACGAGCCGTGTATCGGTCAGACGCGCGGCAAGGACAGATCTCAAAGTTGCGGATGCTGCCGCCGACGGCAGGGATCCACGGAATCGAGCAACTACCCGTTAAGTTGCTGCTGCGTCGTCAACGAACCCGAGGAGCATCACTGCGGACCGACCAACGACGACACCATTTGCTCCAAGCGAAATTGCCCGGCCTCCATCAGTTTACAAGCTCTGGCGTCGCAGTTCCTGTCGCTGCCCGGGATCATATCCTGTGCAGCCACCCGACTGATCCTCAGGAAAGTGCCCGGCTCGAATATCACCAGCACTATGGAGGACACGATGGACAAGGCGCAGAGGTCCATCAGCGTGCTGACCAAGGAACAACTGCTCGCTGAGTCTAGGATCGCTCAGCAAGTGAACGCGTTGATCAACCTCCATATGACCACCACACCGCCTGTAAACATCATTCCTCTGCTCACGCTGCTACAGCTCAAAGTGAACGTTTTGAAGGCGCAGGTCGAGACCCTGATCAACAAGAAGGTGATGGAGTGCCAGGGATACGGATTCGAGGTGGGATTTCAGGATTTCGAATATCTTACTGTTCGACGAATATTCAATTTTTATTTAACCGGTTCTTACAAACCTTGGAGACAGAGTTTTCGTGGAAACAATTTCTTTTTGATTTCATCATTATTACTTTTTTAATCTCGCAAAGATACTAAAGCCAGTAACACGTTAAACCCGATATATTTTTGTATCATTTACTGTGCTTTGCGTAATCTTGCAAGGTAACATTGTGGTTCTGCTTGTTTAACATAAAACATGCGGCTGTGATCTTATTTTACAACACAAAAAGATTTAGATAACAATTCGCATTGTTATCTTGCGACACACGCGTCTCGTATTTTCAACTTTTAGCCCAAAAAATGTGGAATGGAATTATAGCCATCCTCGTACGATTATTCGAGGATCAAGAATTCCTAAGGCAAAGAACATACTCTATCAGTCTCTCCAAGTATTTCGATGTTTTCCCCAATTCTCCGTCAATTATTCTCGACAAACTTGGTCGCCCTTGTTATTCCTGCGATCTTCGATCCTTTCACGTATTTTTCTTCCATCTCAAAAACCATGTATACTCGCCCCCTCTAGCGTCGCGACGCGCCAAAATCATTCCAAAGTCTGTCTCTTCGTTCCTTCGATGCGTCCGCGTGCATAGTCGGGCCAGCAACGCAATTAAGATAACAACTTTTTATCGTCGTGCGCCACGTCGTAGCACGAACCAACAATTTCCACCGTCGAGGAAAGGGTTGACGTCTGTAATATTATCAAAACACGTTCTTCGTCGACATCAAACGGCGGAACGACGTTTACGGCGGGCCTCATTTGCATTTCGCCCGCATTCACTGGCACGATGCGTTCCAGGTAGAAACCAGCGAGCCGATAGATCCGGCGGTGCTTGCCCTGAAAACCAACGCTGAGCTCAGGCAGCTGTTGTCCGCCCTAAGGCAGAAGGAGTGCGACGAGAGGCTGAACGTGAACTTCTCGCCTTACCACTCCCAGCGTGTGATCGCGGAGGCGCGTCTCAACTCCGTGCAGGCGAAGATACGCCAGGTAACATCGGATCTCCCACTATTAATAGTGGAAGTAAACGTTCGAAGGACCCTCGAATCTCTCTGCACAAAATGACGCACAGAGTGTCCCCGTATAGATGGAAAACAAATAAAAAATAACGTATTGAATTGGTAATGGCAGGTGGAGGCCGAATTCGAGAACAGAAGATGCGTTCCGATGACGGTTCCGACGATCAGCTCGCGCGTCATCCAGCAGTTCGCGGAAGCTCGTTGCACCTTCGGTTACGCCCAAACCAAACTGTTCGAACCGTACACGCCAGAAAGCATTATTGAGTCTCCGGATCCTTTCGGGCCGAGCCCGCGTAACCCCAGGAGGTTGTACATACAGCCTCACGTACCAGAACCGCCAGCACCGCAGGGAAAAGACCAGAGCAACGGGACCAGCGGCTCTCAGGACGCTCCGTCCACGTCCCAGGACAAAGGAACCGGCGAAGGAAGCACGGATGACACCAGAGATCGATCGGTAGGTCGAAGATGCAGCACCACCGACAGCTGCAGCTGCGACAGAAGCTCGTCGGAGGAAAGCGTCGACGGGGATAAAAAAAAACTTCGACCGAGGATTGATCGGACGGGACACGCGAGGATAAGTAGCGCGGCCAGATTGAAAGACGCGTCCTTGATGAAATTGGCGGCGAACGTCGTAGCTGTGATCGACGTGGAACAGCTTGTTGAGGAGGATCCTGATCCTGCTACTCCGGACAACGAGGATGCTGCTGGTCGAGGATCGTTGATAAGTCTAGAGACTCCTAAGGAAAATTTTAAAGACGAAAAGACCCGCTTAAAGATCACAGGGGATTCTGGGAGAACAAAGGACGCGAAACAGGATTTGAAACGTTTTACGAACGACAACTCGAAAAAGGAAAAGAAATATGGCGAAGACAGAGAACCGATGGCGAAAGACAAAGTTAAAAGTGAAGGGACTAATAAAGGGAAGTTGATAATTGAAGACGGTAGTAAGAAGTCGAGTATCTGGAAGAGGTTGCGGTTCGAGTCTAAAAAAGTAAAGACAGAGCCCGGGAACGTTAAAGCATCCAATTACGTAGAGCTTCCAATTAAAAGAGAAGAACTTGAAGAAAATGGGAATAACAAGGCGTTAAAGGAGCAGAGCGAACCAAAAAGTATCGAAAGTGTAAAAAACATGGAAACTGATGTCGCAAATAATAGAGATTACACTTTGAATAGGGCGAACATGGTTGAAAATGGCGAGAAAATGAACGTGCAGATAGTTTCGATGGTGACCAATATTAAATACGATAGACACTTCGGTGATTTTGAAAGATGGATGATAATAAACGAGTTCGTCGATGAGAGGATGGAGGATCGATGCTGGCGAAATTCTTTGGACGAGTCTTTAAGAGACACCAAGGAGGAAAACAAGACCGACGGGAATTATACGTGTCTTATTTCAGAGAAGATCGATGCCTTGGTGCTCTCTGATGATCGAGGATGCGAACGAAAGGCGGAGGTGATCAGTTTGAACGAAGAAACGCATTGCAACGAAACGAACTTTCCGAAGGATCGTCGATTAAACGGTGAGTATATAATCGGGGTGAGTTTTAATATTGAAATCGAAGGCAAACATAGCCGCAATCAATCGACTAATTTCACTCAATTAATTACTCGATTAAGCGATGCGATTGAAAATTTAGTCGTCGCAAGTAATCTCGATTAATTTATTCGAATAATGAAACAAATCTCTCGCAACGAGGAAAGATCAAAACAATTGTTAGGTGTCAAAGACAATTGACGTATTGACAATGGTTGATCGTTCACGACGATTGCCAATTGAAGTAATAAAAAAAAAATACGAATAACCAAAATATGATCTGCAGATGAGAAAATGGCGGAAGAGTTCGAACACTTTCCCCCGTTGAAAAACGCAACACCGAATACAGGAACGCCGTCGAACGGTATTTCGGAAAATATATTCCATCGGAAAGAAATTGAATCAGGCTCCTCGAGGATCGTTTGCGATAGGAGCACCTCTTATGATCGCGGTACGAAAGAGAAGAGCATTATTTCCGCAATCTACTGTATGATAGAAAATCAGCTCGACACTTTCAGCTCGTTCCTGGGTAATAATATATCGAATTTACAAAACTTCCTATTGAACTTCTACTTTAAAAAATTATGCAACGACGATGTTCCTTCAAATCAAGGAAACGTCAATAATGTGCAACAAAATAAAACTTTAATTTCGCGAAAAGATGGTTGGATATTGCTTCCTATGGTCGATGAACGAAACATTGCCAATAAAAATTACGTTTTTGTTGGCGACGAGTGTTGGAAAGCACGCAAGATAAAACACTCGATAATCGAGGACAGTGAGAATAAAAATTACGTGTTCATAAACGGATCGATTAGTCGATTACGGAAACTATCGAAAAACGATCTAAAGCAACCGTACAAAGTTCGTAGAAGCTTAATAATAAGAAGTCGATTAAAAAATCCGGGAAATTCACATCACGAATATTCGTCTCCTGTTACTATTTTTAAACGATCCAAACGAAGCAAGATATTCACAACTCGGGCATCGACGAAATCGACGAAACAAAAGTTCAAATTTACCCAGAGATTTTGTTCTTTACCGGATACCTCGAAATACGTGAAAACATTAAGAACAATTTCTCTGTGCGACCAAACTGATTATAGCTTACGTAACAGACAACGGAATAGATAGCTTTATAGTACAGGGAAAGATAAACATATAGTCGAACGAATATCACGATTTTATTAGCGTTTGGCAGTAAAAGTATAACATTGAAGGTTAAATGGGAACATAATGACGTAAGGACAGATAAATTTATTACAATTGTCACATTTTTCGTGCAAAATGAAATTCTCTTCAACGAATCGTTCTGTTTCGAAATCATGTCTCCGAACATCGAAAGTATTTTTAATCGCTGGGTGGCTTTTTGGAAGACCCAGTAGTAATTACAGCGCAAAATTCGTATGTGTGCATTTGGACAGTGTGATTTGCAACATGTGGACGTAACGAAAATTAATTCAACACGCAGAGATAATAAAAATAGTTAGTGCAAACATTTATCCTACCTGGCTCTGTATACGACTTATAAATATTCATAGAGTCTCAACAATCTTGCAAAGTAATTTAAACCCTTGTGTATGACCCCATGAACCATGAATATTTATAAAATTTGTGCAAGTTAGGATAAAATAAATGACTGCTGATGACCACTGTTTTTAAGTAACTTAAATATCTCATAGTTAAGGAGCTGGCCTCGAACCAGGTATAAAGATAGATGAATAACTGTAATATAAAATCTCGAAGACAAGATCAGTTACGACAAACGTTTGTATAAACTTTCTTTATTATTACTGTTGCGCGTCGAATGTATGAAGTTATGCCCATATTTTGTAAAACAGCCTGTATGTCAGTAGACGTTTGAAGAACATTGCCGATACGTGAGTCACACATTTGTCTCGCAGTCGGAAATAATTACAACCGATGAGCAAATGCAGTGTACCTTCTTCTTCTTCTTCGTCTTCTTCTTTATTATCCATTAATTCACTTCGTTAACTGTTATTATATCTGGCCGTTCGAGCCAGTTTAGTTATCGCTAGTAGCCTGCCTACTGAGAATCTTTAGAATTATAGCGTAGTAACAACGCGACCGTAGTCGAACTATTTGAACACTCTCGGAATCGTACAGATCAGATTTTGGAGGCCAAACTGAAAATCCTTAACGCAACTCGTCTCGCGTGCATTTTTTCAATCGCATTCATTCAGTCATTCGACGCAATCTGTTGAACGTGTCAGATCAGATATACCCGTACATCGTAGGTATAGTTAAACTCGCTCGATCCATGGTTACCGTGTAATTTGTTATTCAATATATATATATATTAAATTTCTTACATCCTATAATAGATTTTACGTGAGTAAAAAATAAACAAATTCAACACACTGGTCACATTCAGAAGACTATAACGCCGTTGTGTAACAAAGACTCGCGTGTACATGCTGGATTACACAGGACAATATGAAGTAACCATTGTCAACACACCACACTCGTAACACGATGCTGCCTATAAGGATATAACGAAATAAGATTTCGATAGTTAGCGTAGAAAACGTAAGAAATATGAAGCATGGGCAGCGTTGACGTTAGATTATGGATTAATTCCTGAACGCAAGTGTTCAGAAGTGATGTATTTGCACACGAATCGCAAAAAACTTCGTAACGCAAAAATGGAGGCTATGAAAAATCGTCGAAAACGTTAGGTACTGATTAGAGCCATATACATTATGTTACATAATAATATACCATCGAAGTTATTAACGGACTATACGCTTATATATACGCTACATACTTATACAGCTGCCTGCTGCTACTTTCAAACTACAATCGGATCAAAATTAACTGACCGCCTGAAGTTACTCCGTTCTCCTCGCCATTTTGAAATATGATCGTTTGATAGTTTGAAACGGCCAGTGGAATTTGATTCGATCATAGAAACGTGTTCAAAATCAAACCTGTTTCTATCAAAGTACAAATCACCGTGTTTGTTAACGGGCGAACTATTAGTCTTCTCTTGTAGTCTTCTCATTCTAGTTTATATTTTACCTGTCCTCTTGTATTCTCGGTGTCAATAACCTGTCGCAGCTGATTCCCAATCCGTAACTATATTATGGCGACGCGCATTGCCATTTTCATATTCCAACAAATCTTCAAGTATATACGACTATGATAACAAAATTTAAAACATGCTCCATTCAAACGCGAATTTGAATAAATATTTTCGCTCGAAGGCGAGAAACTTTATACCGATCTATACCAATTTACAGTTTTTCCAATAACACGGGAAATTTCATCTTATAATACTTTTTTCACTTTTTCCATTTCATTGGGATCTCTCTAACCTCTATGAATAAATATTCTTAGTCCGTTATAACTGTTGGAAAAGTATTAAATAAGTCATGGGCTCCTATATTACAGAAGAAAGATGCAATAACACGAAAGTCTAAGATTTAATTACTTTAAATATATATATTTATATATTTAATATATCTGAGTTTTCTATCATTGCGTTACGTGGTGCAATTGTATATGGACATTTGATCGCTGTGTAAATTAGTCATCTTAAAAACTACGAACAAAATTATGGACAATTCTCGATATTAAGTCTCCTAACCAGTATCAACTTTACTCCAAATATTCCTTTCGCGATAGTCGGATATGTACAAAAGTATTTACAGATACATTTACACTACTAATATATATATTTATATATATATAGTCAAATATCTCGCGGGACAACTTAAATAAATCCGTATATAATGGTTGCAATAATTTAGTTAAAAATTAATACTTCACTATGACGAATCTTTGATTAAAGAACTTATATAACTAACAAGTACTTGCGATCTACAATTAGCTGCTCTCGAATAGGTATGAAGATCTCCCGAACCGCTGACGGTAAAAATATCTAATTTTTTTTTTCCATTTCTACTGTTACACGTAAGTGAAAAAATTCTAATATCCAACCTTACAAGTTTAAGTCGAAAAGATTATTGTATAGTAGATATCCATAGAGACTAATTATTTTGTTTTTTTTTTTTTTTTTCTTTAAATTCAGTTCACTGTAAGGCGCTTCTTACACCTGGAAACATTTCTCGAGTCTTAACGCGACGAAAATTATGTAAAAAAAAACCCCGTTGTTTACGCAGCTTTGCGAAAATTGTTGTACTCCCCTCCAACGAAACGTGACTACAAAAGGAATTAAGTAACGGACAAATATGTCACATAAAAGAAATTAAATTATGAATTTTTTCCCAAGTGTTACCTGAATTTCGGATGTACAAGTTGAATTTCTTTTTTCTTTATTCGTGAACTTCAACTTGGCCAAAGGCACGATTGACGTAGATTAATGTATGTGCAAAATATTCTCATATACACACAAAAGAAAAAAAGAAAAATTAAACAGACTCCGTCTTTAAGAAATTAAAGTAACAATAAATATAAGCGATGAGGACACTACTTTTGTACAATAAAAAACATTGCATTCTCTATAGAAAGTATTTGGAGCTAATCTCTCAGCTCCATGATCGCAAAAAATGTATCGTTTCGGAAACGCCGATTCCGCATTTTGTCTTTTCTACATCGAATCTAAGAATAATAAGTAGCATTCTTTTAATTCACACCTTTGGTGTATTCAGCTTTCAGTTGACCCAACACTAATTTTATATCGTAAAAAGTAGGTCGCTTTTCAGGTTGTAAGTCCCATGCCTAACAAAGATCATTCGATTACTTATAATTGACCAGCACAATTATGTTCTTTAAGTGGATACTATCATACGTACTTGTCTCATAATATCGTAAACTTCGTGCGGACAACCATCTGGTGGCTCCATTTTGTATCCTTTTTCCACGCACTTTACAACGTCGGCTAATGGCTGAAATCAGAAGAAAGAGGCCGCCGTTGTGAAGAACGAAAGAGAATACTCGGGAAAGAGCAAATCTAAATATGGTACTCACAATTCGTGGATATGGTACACGTCCGAAGGAATAGATTTCCCATAAGAGTATTCCAAAACTCCACATATCAGACTTATTTGAAAACTTCTGGAAACAGAAATTTTCAATTACGTTCACGAGTGCCGCGATATTTGGCAAAAAACTGACAATGAGAAGGAAGGGACTCAAACTTTAAATGTAAGTTACAGTGGACGGAAAGTGCAGAGTGGGGCATATGCAACCCATGCGAAATCGAGATAAGCTATCGATTCGGCGAACGAAAAAATCAATTCAACTAGGGGAAAGGGTTTCGGAAATAAGAAACAAGAGATTCTCTTAGTCTCGTCGTTACTTTTATTGTCGAGATTTTGATATTATTTTACATTCTACCGAAACGAAACTTGGTTCTACGTGCCCCGAAATGCAAACACCATTGAACAAAAGCCCGTTTCAACGAATGGTGTACTGTCTTTTCAAACTGTTCCGAAGATCTTCCCAAGTGAACGGTTTCGCTCGCCGGACTTTAGTTATCTCTACGTTCTACATGTACACCGAGTACTTACATACTGCTTTAAAGCCTCTGGTGCGGTCCATTTGATGGGCAGCTTGCCGCCCTCGAGGGAAAAGTTCTCGTCCCGTGCCAGCCCGAAGTCGGACACTTTGGCAGAGTTGTCCTCCGCGACGAGAACGTTCCTCGCGGCCAGATCTCTGTGCACTACGTGCCTGGACTCCAAATACGCCATGCCAGCGCACGTGTCGCTGAAACAGAATGGAAGGCACCTGTATTTACAATCGTACCGCGTCAGAGAGCGGGCAATACGTAATCTGATTATATTTTCTTTAATCAGATCGCATTTTGCCGAACTCGGTCCCTCGTGAACAGGAGAGTAGAAGCATCGGCTACGTACTACGCGAAATTGATCTGATCCTTCTTGGAAACGTGCAATCTCCCCCGTGATCTCAAGTAATCCACCAAGGACCCTTTGCTCATATACTCGGTAACCAGGTACATGTGTTGATTATTGAAAACAAGACCGAGCAGCTTGACCAAATTGTCGTGGATCAGCGACGTCATCAGGCTCGCTTCGGCCAGAAACCTTTGCGCAGCCTCGCTGTTGTCCTTCAGCATCTTGACGGCGACCCTCTCGCCTCTATAAACGCCCAACAGGACGTCGCCGAACTCCCCCTTGCCGATGCACTCCCTCAGCTCTAGCTCGTGGGTCTGTATCACCCAGCCTGCCTCCATGAACGCCTTCGGGTCCACGCAGAAGTCCTGCTTACCCTTTTTCGGCAACGACTTCGTCAACTGCGTGCACAATCCGTCGGCGTCCTGCTCGTAATGCTCGACCAGCAACGCCAGATTCTCGAAGAACTCCTCGTCGTCGAGGGTCAATTGATTGTTCTTGTATTTCACTCTGTAGTGTTGCACGCGGCCTTGGTAGCACACGCACAAGGTATAGTCGCCGGGGAAATTCGTCGACTCCCGGACTAGGAACAGACCGTCTTCTCTCGGTCGCAACAACGTCTCGGCAGTTTCCCGCGATATTTTCCCGTGGAACCATCTGCAATACGGTGACCAAGGTGATTGTAGGGCGTGTAACGTTTCATCTGGTCGACGTGAAACGATCGAGGTGAGAATCTTTGGATCTTGAAACGTACACTGCCGCTCAAAAGCCTTAGGATCGCCTGATCGCTTTAACGAAACTCCAGTCCCCGGCGTAGACAACCGATTTTTTAATGTAGGTTATTTGAAACGAGAACGATCGATGTACTTTCACTCGTTGAATGCGTATTCGAAATCTTCACTGAGGATCTTCGAAACTTAGCTAGGGACGATCTTTACTTGTTCGTAGGCCACAAAGCGAACGTGCATCGATCCGTCTTAAGAACTAATCCGCATTTAGATAGCAGCGTGAAACGTTTAAAAATAAATTTAAACTGTGTTATTGAACAGGTGCTTGGTATATTCTCGCGAGACAATATAATTGTCCTAAAAGTTTTGAGCGACATTGTATTCTGTAGTTATCGAGAGCATCAGTATTTTACCGAGTGAGGCATCTCACGTTATCACCTCAGAAATCTCCGGTTTCTTTTAACAATAAATTTCCTCAGAAATGGTAAATATTATGATCAGCAGATTACTCATTCCAAGGTTATACTCGATGAGATTTCAAAGAATACTTTTAACGTATAAAATGCCTCACTGCAGCGGTTCTCGAACATTTTATACCGATGCCCCCTTTTTTCTGAAAAGAAAAATTATTACCCCCTCCTAACATTTTTAGCAAATTATCTTTGTAAAATTGAAAAAGTTTCCTGGCAGTACGTGATTATACACTGGGTCAAAAAAATCTCCATACATTCTTTCAGAATTTCTTAACAAATTTATTAGTTTATTTATTACATTAATTTGGAGGAAAGATTCTTTCGTCAAAATAAATAAATTCGCGCGTAAATATTGCCCTGGCAAAAGGGAATCGTTACATTTCTTTTAACGCTTTCACTACATTTCTATTCATAGTTCTATTTTATCTATTCACTGATATCTTACATCCTTAAACGTTTTACCGCATATGATTCATAGCATTATGAAACAATTACGTACGTATCAGGAGTATTACGCTGGAAGAGAGCCCAAGTAAAATAGTTAAAAACGTTATTAGAACAAAGCTTTCAAATGTATAAACTATAGAATCCTTTTTAACTTCATCCCACTCCCTTGTAGAATGATTTCGATACATAAAGATATAATTCCTGTGCCATATGAGCTCGAACGGATAACTGGAAAACGTGATGCACGAGTCTCGAAGTTTAACGTGTTAAAGTACATAAAACAACGATTCCCATACTGTGTGTTCCGTGGAACAATAGTGTCCCGCGCAATGTAAAGAAGCGTTCCGCCAGAAATCCTAATTAATAATTGACCCTGGTACGATACAAACAGTGGTTTTATTTTTTAAAAGTTTTCCCAGTTAATACAACTACGCCTATCGATAAAAACAATCGGTACGAGTGGTTGACATGCACGTTGTACAGGAATTATTTGTGTATCGCTACCATTCCGATGGGTGATATAAACAAAATTCAGAAGAAAAAACAAAAAAATAGCGATCTATGGCTAAAGACCGATCTGTTATCAACGCGTCAAGGAACAAATACGTACGGCATAGCGTTCAGTTTGACCTCGTGCCTCGGATTCGCCGATAACGCAGCGGGATTGCTAGGATTTGTGACGTTCGAAGTGAGGATTACCGGAGGCGTACCGGCGTTCATGTGACTGGTTATGTTTGGAGCGATGACGTTCGGATGCGTAGTCATTGTCGGTGATACTGGATGGGACGGAATGTTACTTGCAGACAAGTTGGAAGGAACGTTGTGTTGCGGTGTGTTTTGTAGAAGGGGATGGGACGTTACGTTTGAGGGGATCGTATGGTGATTTTGATTGCCATCGAGCTTTGCTTGCCGCGCTGGCGCTGACACATTCGGATATCCGCCACCCGCATTGTGATACGTTGGCATCGCAACTCCCGCGGTGGCCTTTGCGAACCTGCAAACGACAACATCTGTTTAAGTACTGTTACGTCCTACGTTCAATTAGTCATTTTGTAACACGTTTCGCCGCCCCGTCGGTCACCGACACCGTTTGGCTTCATTAATAGTCCATTACCACTTACAAGGAACATCCGCGAACTGTAACCTACACTCCCCCCCACTCCAGTCCCGATGAATCTACGCAGGTTCGTAGAGCGGCCAAAAATATATTTTTTTTTTTTCAGCCAGGGTAACTCGAGCTTAGAGAACGAAACTAACTTCCAACGTCTCGTCTTTCAGTTTTATGGAAGAGGATTTTAAAAACAAAAATTAAAGTAAACAGATCACGTTTACCGTCGTTTTTTGACGAATAAGGTAAACTATTTTCATTTTCTCTCTTCAACGAGAGACGAATAACTCTTTTGTAGAATACATACTTTAGGAGGTATCAGAGATGGACGAGTTGCACGACTCGCCCTGTCTATTCGAACGCTTGAACCGTACTAAACAGTGGCAACATTTCAGCTATTTGCGCATTACTGTATTGCATTACATAATTCCTACCAGTGTAATTTATTATATGACACTACATATCATAAATAGGAAATTAGTATGTTATTATTTTTACTAACGAGCTGCAATCGCGACAAGTGGATGTTACAAGGATGAATAAACCAATTTAGACGGTTATCATAATTTGAAAAAATGTAAAAAAAAATCAGTATCCTTTTGGCCGTTCTACAATACTGCATAGTTTCATCAAACGGGAATGGCATTTCGTGAATGTTCTTTGATAAAAGTATGTGAATCTACAACTACGAATGATAAGCAATAAAGGACACAGGGTTTGTGGAAATTAATATCGCAATGGATTTGTACTGGATGCGTCATGCAATTGGTATCTATCTTACTTCCTGTTTCGTTGAATATGGAAATTAATGGCAGAGGAAACATTTGAATAGTATAACGAGTACTATTTTCCTATGACCTTGGTTTTTGCAGGTGTGCATCGATACATATGCAAAGCACAACTGCACTTGTTTTTGGATCGATTCTCCTCGATATTCTGCGCGCAAAAGCACCTCAAGTGTTCGAGAAACTTATACCGCGCTTAATCCCCTTTGCGACGGACACAAATTAACAAACTTAACACACAAAGTGACGAAACTGTGTGGTTCCGTTTAAAAAGAAAAATGCAATTGCGCTTTGCAGGTCCATGGACGCAGTTTCTTTTTAAACGAGGTCACACGAATATAGACCTTGTTATACCATTTAACTTCGGTCTCTATCATTCTTTTCTATCTTCGAACGAAACTGAAGGTCGGTGCAATTGCGTGACGCACACCGTGTGTAACGTGTATTCTGAGAAAGGAGACTGAGCCGCAACGAAGTTAGGACAATCAAATACATAACACAACTCTGCTCTAAGCGTATTAATTTACGAGGAAAATATTTATTCCTCCTCGTTTGATCCGTAACGTACGTGGGCTGCTAGTTATTCTTTCTCCATTTAGACAAAATATCAAACTTTAGGAATGGAGTAAAGAAGATTTATTTAAACGCAATATTTCATTTGAATAGAGTCTGTTTAGAGACCAATTAGTAGATTACCAACGAGTGGCAAAAGAATTGGAAACGTTTATATATAAACTAATACAGTGATGAGAGTGAAACCGGTTCAGTGGCGAGGGGAAAAAATCAGTTAACGAGTGAATACTGCAACGAACATTTAAATTTCCATTTTTCGATTCGAACAAACTTTGATCGCTTCGACATCGACAGTTTCACGCGTACTAAAAATCGAGTACTATCGACAAAGTGTTTTAAGGATATTGATATACTTCCACAGCAAGGCTAATCAAACGTAACCAGCTTAGGTTGAGACGCAGTATAGTCTGCGATCCACATTAACGCGAAACGAGATGTATCGTCAACTGATACGCGGACGAAGGAGTAAAAAAGAGCACGGCTATCGTGTGTCTCAAAGACAAAATCAACGCTGGAACCACATGCCCCCTCGGACCAAGTCCCCCACGATGGAGTGGATCTTTATGAGCGTTACTCGAGCAACCAGATATCTAAAGCACGCTCGCGGTAAATGCTGGCTCCAAAACATTCTTGATAAGTTTCAGTTACAAAAACTGCGTACGAGAGATGAAAGGAAGCGCGAGACGAGTCGGGCATATTCGCTGCTCGATCGATTCGACTCGACGAACGTTTTATTTCGTACTCTTAATTTAATGGGCAAGCAAAGAGGAAGCGATCCATTATACAGCGACGGTCGCTTAAACTGTAAGATATCGATTTTATTTTGGTTCTATATCGGTTACGGTTCTAGTATCCGTTCTATTTCAATTCTGTTGATTGAAATGTTTGAAGACGAAAGAATAAACCGAGCCACGGTTCGACTTATAAAAATAGCAAATTGATATTTTAAATTAATTGTTCGAGGATCGAAAGAAACGTGAAACTGAAACTGACGATGTACGATGCGATATTTCATGCCAAATTAAGTGCCCCCCTTGAGAGGTGAGAACATGTACGAAAATACAACGAGAAACGTGTCTTAATAAAAATTTATGAAGCAAAACGACCGCAGTGCATACAGTCCGCGCCATATTTAATCCTGCATCCGCGGACTAAGGTGAGCATTTAATAAGCCTGTTAGTTTAAGTGGCTATTGTTCCAACGCATACAACACCATCCGTTCATTCGGTCGGCATTATAATGCGCTAGACACCGATAGACGGACGTGCGTGAAAGATGAATCACGCCAGTATATTTTCGAAACGGCTGGGAAACGGATAAACCCCCCCCGCTTTTAATCCCAGCACCACATGAAACAACATGCCCTGCCCGTTCTCCTTTGCTCTGCCCATTCAGATTCACGACGTCCTTAATCCCCGTATTCTTTTTTTCACGGTTTATTAGTCGCTGCCAGAGGAAATTCCTGTAATTCCCGGTAATCGTCCCTCGTTCGACGGACATAACGTTAAACGAACCGATCACTGCGCGCAAGAATGCATCGCGATTCACGAAATTGAAAGTTTACGCTGGGGGTCTTGGAAACAGAACCGGGAAGTTCCGATCGAACGATTCAAAATATACCTCTTACAAGGGAACTTCTTGCGTTTAAACGCGTTAAAATAACCACGGATAGATTATGTTTCGTTGGACGGGGCGAGTAAGATGTGTTTTAAAAATTATAGGTGATCAATAGATTCAAAAGTAGATCAATGACCAGAAGAAATATGAAGCTACTGGTTCAGCTTTGGTCAGGAAATCGTTCATAATTTCACCTTATAGAAAACAATTTGTACTCCATATTAGACGAGACAAAATTAATATAATTGTACGCTTGGAACGATCGTTACTAATAACTCAGTCAGAGTACAAAAAGTAACCTGATTACATCCGGTACGATACGGTTACATGTAATCGCACGGTAATTAAACTGCAGTGACATGGTAACTACATAATAATTAAACAACTACTGCACGGTTTAGAGATTATAGTGTATTTACGATCTAATACACGTAATCGTATCGCAATAAATGTGATTACATTTCGATCAACTTTGAACTCAATATACTACGTTTTTCTCTGGCCAAACACCATAAACTTTTGAATTTTCCATTCTTTTATTTCAAAAACATGTTCAATAACAGCGTACTCTAACTTTAAGAAAATTGTTTGTTTACATTTCGGTTGGCGATGAATTTTCGTGAAAAACTGTGCCCCTGTTCTCTTGCCCCCCCCCCTCTAGAAATTCTAGAGGCCAAAATAAGACGAAAATCAAGAATATCAATTTTTTAATTGAGGCTTCGTTAAAAAGTTATAAAAACATTTCAAATCATTCTGAAAAAATTATTTTTGGTTACGGGGGTCAATTACAGTCATTTTTGATGAATAGACATACCCCCGAAATCCTACGTATTTTCGAGACAAAAATTCTTACATATAATCCTTAAAAATACAAGCGGAACTTTAAACGTTAATAACTTTTTAACAAAGCCTCGAACAACAAATTGGTATTCTTGATTTTCGTCTTATTTCGACCTCAACAATCTCCCATTAAATTTTTTCCCGGGGTTGCCCGAACACCCTGTATAATCGGACACACCAGTGAAACCAAATCCATTGCACGAGCAAATATTGAATAATTCAACTTGAGTTTATCCTTGATCGATGTCTATGACGAGTACGTTATATCACGTGGTAATATATAGCCGCAGCCGAACATACTAATACGAGAATGGGTGTTACGTAAGCATAAATGACCACATTTTTCCGACCGCTTTTCGAATTTCGAATATAAAATGCTCGTTCGCGGCGAGTCGAGCTCTCTCGCGAAATTACGTTGAATTTAAAATGTCCTTTATCCGAGTGCTTTTATGGCTGAATGCAACACGCCTCGTACCTTGGGGCATTTCAATTTATAATGAGAACTTGAGAAAAATCGTTCCATTTTCGACGAGAAATTTATTCGAATTTATTTACGGGTCGAAAAATAAAACAAGTCGAATAGTTAAATTACGGACAAAAAAGAACCCTGAATTGATCGATCTGCGCGTGTTCGCCATGATGAATACTTCTTTGTACACTCGAAGGTACAATTTCTTCTAAACATTAATCCAACGTGAATCGCTCGCTGCACGGAAATTATACGCGAGGGAAAGACCCTAAAGCCCTCGAGTATTTCTCGCGAGATCCAACCCCCGAATCCGTGTCTCGGACAGCTGTACCTTGTTAGTCATGGTAATTAGTAACGAGCAAACGGAAATTCGGAGACGATGATTGCATGCATCAGCGACTCAGGTGGCTTGACGTACGAAGGGACGAAGGACAGGTAACGCGACCTGCTTGAACGATGAATTATTCGATTATACGATGCGCCCGTGGAAACGCGCAATTTCCAGCATCAACGGAGCGTTCATTTTTAACGTTCCGCACGATGGTTTATTTACAAAGTCGCCCGGTCGATTCTGGATTCCGATGGGAAATATCAGAGGGCTGCGCACAATGATGCTCAGGAACCTATTATACGGCGCGTAAAACCGGATGCGTGGAAAGCACGGATCCTCGAACGGATGCCGCGAGAAGAATTTGCCTTAAGTTCGCGTCCCCGTCCCTGGGAAACTTGCGAAAATATAAAAAGGACCCAATCTCTGTCGATTCACGACGACGAGTTTGTAGAAAATTTCCCTATTATCGTCCAAGATCTACTTTGGCCTTTGTCGACGCTTTTTATCGTCCATTTTTTTGTTTCATCAGTTTCTGAAAAGACTAACACTTTGACGGCCGCTGTCACGCGTACGTGATTTCACCGGTTCGATCATCCACGAGGTTCAAATTTGATCACGATTATAAAGCATAAATGTAAAATTCTGCTGATAAGATGGAGAAGCGATTTCTTCGATTCGGTATACTTTCTGCGTTACATGCATTTAGAGAATAAAATGAGTCACCTTGTAGATAGCTCGTGGAGGCTGAGTGTAGGTGTTATCCGAGCATCGCTAGAGTAGGTTGAACAAGCTACGTGCGGGTCGAAATAGGCCTCATCTCGGCCTAAAAGTCGAAGAAACGGATATAAGTTTCACTTCGAGACTGACAACGAGAGCAGACTAGCGAACGAATTTAAAATATTTTATTCACCGTCTTGCGGACGAGCTCAATGCGCTTCGTGAACTAAGAATTTCAACTCGAGAGAACGAAGGATATGTTAAAAAGGAATAAAATATTTCGCAGCGAACGGATAAAAATTTCCTCGAACACATCTCGTACTATTGTCGAAGCTACAATCAGCAAAGAAGTAACTTATTCCCTTTTCCTGTTTCATTGTTTTATTCTTAACCTCGGTGTGGGATTTTGCAGATGTTAAGGACTTTCCTTATATGAATAATCGACGCGAATAAAACAGTTGCATTTGGATTTTATATTTCAACGAACATCGGAAAAATTTTGTCGTGAGAGGGGCATTATCTATTCTCCATCTTCTGCAAATTACTGTACAAAGCTAGGAAAATTGTCCTTAGCGACGATTCGCGTTACGAAATCCGCCTATTCGTTCGTAAAATGAATTTTCACGATGGAATTGGTTCCCGCGTAACTCGATAGTCGTCTCGCGAGGAAATTGATCAATTTCGGGGGGCCCATGGATCAATTATGAGAACGAGAAACAAACCGTCGCGAATATCGAGCGTGAAAATCGTACACGTACACGGTACGCGCGTCCCACGAGGTTCGAGACTCTCGTTTCCTACCCCTCCGAGGAAAACCACAAGGCGCCCCGCCCGTTCCTCGCGTCTAAAGATATCAACCAACGAGAAAGAAAAATATAAAGGAGAAAATCGTAATGGCAGCGCCTAAGCATCGAGACGAAGCGACAAACGAACGCTGCGAGACGCGAGGTCCGATCCGCGGCCGGATAAAGGATAAACTTGTAACGCCGCGCGAACTAATTGAATCCGTAATTGACGGTAATTAAAAGTTATCAACTCGTACGCGTTATCACGGTAGAGACTTGTCTCAATTATAGTAATCGGGAACAAGAATACCGTTACAACGCGACTAACGGCGCGGTTTATTCCATCGAGCGAATTCCACTCGAAATCATCGCAGAAAACACGAGTGTTTTCACGCTAGCTTTTTATGCGATTCGATGCGATTATTCGCCGAGAAGATTTACTCGCCGCTGTCGCTTTCGTAAGCGTGCGGAGTTTCTACGTAACGCGCGATACACTCGAAATTGTTCGAAACGAAACCCATTTGTACTTATTTATAGAGGCACGAAGTGTAGAAAATTAATTCTTTCGAGCGTTATCAAGATGCTTTTGATAGAATTTTTCCGTTTTCCTTTTGATATACCGTACTTGTTATATTTGTTTCGAGAAAATTTATAGAGCACCGGTTGAACTTCGTAGGTACTGTGCGTCCGTGAAAATGCGGGTCTGATTGGTACCTAGATCCCTACTCTAGTTTAATATCGCTAAAGTGAGGACAGTAGAAACAGTGAACGGTGGACAGACGGGGCACAGAAATTCAGCAAATTTTCAAATTAAATTATCTCGGAGACTTTCGTACAACAGGAAGGTCGGAACACAATGGGTGTTCCAAAATAGATACACGGGGATCTATTGTACCCCTGTTAGTCGTAAAAGCCCGAACAATGAGACCAAGAGCGCCGAATGCCTGCATCCTGCGTTCAGGTAGCGGTTCGAAACGACACGGTGAACCGAAAACGATTTCCCGGCGAGGAAAGTAGTCGTTCGGAAAATCGGATCGATGAAAGGTGCCGTGTATTTCCGGCGGGTCGTCGACGATTATGCGTCGTCGACGAGGCAGCGTGAATTTATGTTAAACGGGCGTAGGTAGATCGCGTACGCGATGGGCGACGAAAATTTTCGTCGAGCCACCGGGCCACCCGTTTTTGCGTAATTTATGCAAAGCTTATTCGCGCCGATGTCTCGTAACCGGGTACTATTAATATCCCCGGCACGCGAGGGAAGACGCAGCTGGTAGAGAAAAAGAAGAGAAGAAGCCCGGGAGCAAAGAGCACGCTCGACAGATTTGCTCTGGTGTGTTTCTCTTTAACAGTACACGTTACTGTACCGTGACCCGTCGTTTTCCATCTGGCGTTACCGCGTTACACACGGTCCGCACGCGTTTACGAAGCAAACGGACACACTTTTTTCCACGGTAAAAGTAACGACACGCCGCGAACAAAGCCACGGAACGAATAGAATAAGAGCAGCCCGCGTAGAACTCATTTTTGCCACGAGGAACAATTTGCACTTTCCGTACACTCCCTAAAATATTCTAACTGAAAATCTCCACAGCAGGTAGAAGACTTCTGGTCTAGGTTTTTGTACGTTCGAATCGAACAAAAACTTTTCCATTATTGATAAAAGCTGTACAATTGTGTATCGACGGTCACAAGTGGAAAGCACTCGATTTCTTCGAACCACGCGTGTAACGAAGGTATTCGAATACTCGGCTCGGCTGAAATATTCGCGTGGCTGGAATGAGTCACGTCTACCGTCCCAACATTACTTATAAATTTTGTCACGTTTGTAACAAAAACACTTTCAGGCACGTACAAGCATCTGTAAAAGAGTCGCGACTGCCTTTTCTATTATCATGATTGTTATATTATTGAACATTTTTAAGTTCTTGACGTGTTAACTCTCGCTTACTCTTAAATAATGGATGAGCGTTCGAGAGAACGGTAAAAGAATGATTTGTTCGTGAAAAATACGAACAGTGGCATCGAGACGGCATCGTGGCAGTGAACGTGTTAACTTCGTGCACGAGCCGTTGCTCCGAAACAAGCTTAACTTGCCAAACAGACTGGAAAAAATTACCATAATCGACCACGCTTTCATTACCAATTTTCAAGATGAAAATCAAACAAGGAGCAATTATACGCTGTTCCAACAATCGTTAACTGGAACTACCTTTCTAACTGTCTGTATAATGGCAACGTAACACGATTCGCACGAGACATGTTGGAATCGGTATTGATGGCGGCACGCAAACTTGGTCGCAAAGCGTAAAGAAAGTATTACGTGACCCAGAAAAATAACCGCCGCGGACTGACGCGCCAATGTTCGAAGATTGATCAAGCTTCCAGGGTGAAAGGGAACAAAACAGGAGACGAAGAAAGGTTTTATTGTGCCGCAAGCTATCAAAAAGCCCATTGATTCGCAAATACGTAATATCGGGACGCGTCGCAACACGGTCCACATAACTTATAAAGACGCTTCTTGTTCCAACGGAGTAATTATACTTCCAAGAGAGTAATCTCCGGAAACTCGTCGAGAATTTACCGCGAGACGACCGGGTAAGTCATTAAATTTTACTAATGAGGAGGGACTCCGATATTAAAACACCGGAAGCTTCGCTATAACGACGCTCTATGCTTCTCGGAGTCGCGAAGAAATTTCGTCGATCGACGAGGACAGTTCTCAAACGGTACATCGATAGAAAAAACGCAACATCAATTATTAATATTTGTAAAAGAATGGAAGATATTTATTTAAGAAAATTACCGGGCCTTTTATACGCAAGCCTCGCTTAAAAGTCGCTTTGCTAACGCGGCGCTTTTCGATTATATGTTTATTATTTACGGCGCGGTTGCTTGACAGCTTTAAAGATATAAACCACTATATTTACGCGGACAATCCCCGCATATTCAGCATTCGCTGAATCTCAAATATGTGCATCTGGCTTTACGCGATGAATCTTATCTTAATCCATGATGGATTGCACGCTGGCTCCTCGAGATGCCTTTTAGAGACAAACCGACGCTTAATTCTTACGGCCTAATCGCGATCCTTCAGAATTTACAATTTATAGGATAATTACTACGACGCAAGATAATAGAACAGTTCAGAAATTTTGTAAACGAAGCCTTTACCACAGAGTCCAATTAATAAGTTTTTTGAAATTATTCGTTTCCAGTGTTCTCAGAGATCTACATCGAAATCAATGCTCGTATTAATTAGAAATTCTTGACGTTTGCGACAGTTAGGATAAAGTACACGACGCAAAGATGCAATCATAATTAGAAACGCGCAGCGCGGAAGTTTTGCATTAAAACCTCAGAACGTAAGATCTATCGCTTCTCTATTGAAATAATCCGCGAAACGATAAAGTGTCCTTGACTTTTGGAATTAATTAACATCATTGAAAATTACTCATATGCAGCACAACATAACAATTTAATCCATAAGATCGTGATACCTTTCGTGATAAAATACGTCTTCTATTATCTCATTAAGGACACATTCTTGCCATTGTTTCGATAATTCCGTGCCTCGGGCAATCCCGAAGAGATTTATGAGTTTAATTGGTAAATCCGATAAACAGAATACGTCGAGAAGCAGATCGATAAATAGTTTTAAATTTCTTCTTTATCTCCACTAATTTTTTTTATTATAACGCAATACATGAATGTTTACATAAATAATATGTTAAATTATTTCCATATAACTGTTCCATTCGTCGATGTATATTGAACATATTTTATTTTTCCGTTGTACATGAAACGATGATAACACATTAATTTCCATTAGTCACAGCGTTAGGATTATTATTTGAAGAAATATTACACCTTCACCGTATCGGAAACAACATTATTATTTAGTTACTAGATTACACGACACAGCACAGCAGAACATCGATTCTCCAGACAAATGTAATAATAACGCGTGATAAATCGGTAATAGGATAATGTCCGCGCGACTATTTAAGTGAAGCTATTTTCACGTCTCTAATGCTGAGAGTATCTGATGCATATCCGGATAACCAAGAATTAGGTAGCCAACATTTGTAGAATCAAACTGTCCAGATAACAGGTGTTGTACTGCATGTTTTGTGTCTCTTTTATACAGGATCTGCCAGCAATCATAGTACAACCGGGAAGGGGATTATTTAATGTGAAAAAATAAGTCGAAAATGTAGAATATAATTATTTCGTACGATGCTTTGTTTTCGAGAAGATTTACTTGGAAAATTCATCGGATACGCGTGCAATAAAATACGGCTGGTCAGCGGCATATGTGGAAATAGCAAGTAATGGACAAACGCGCTTGAAAAATCGTATTCAATAGCACGCGTATCCGATCAATTTTCAAATTCAATTATCTCAAAAAGACCTCATAGAAAAACATTTTATTCTACGTTCTTGATTTATTTATTCAAGTAGAATCATCACTCTCCTGAATATAGAAGAATTTATTATCCTACGAAATACTTGAGATATTACCTATACTTCAAATTGATTGTCCATCCTCCGGGTATATGACCCTCTGAAACAGTAATAAAAGCGAACCTGTTATTATTATTATTAACAACCACATATTACAATGATGTATAAACCCGTTCAAGAAATCGTCAAAATCTTAATCCAATCTGGATCAATTTTATCTGAATAGTCGAGCGAGTATAATAATAACAAAAGACGAAATAAACATAGCAGTAATAATATTCATAAAAGAAGCCATCTACTGCCGTAACAACTGTTATTAAATCTAAATAAAAGTTCATCGGTTTAACGTCCAACTGCTCGAAGAGGAGCACTCGATCAAAGTTGTAGAATTCTTCCACGGAGAAATCATCAATCTCGTCACACGCGATAAATCTTGCAAACGATACTCGCCCTCCTTCGAGTCGTTCCGCAGCTCCGCGGAATTCCTTTTTAGAAATTTCAAAAAATTGCGGCCGCTGACTAACGCGTTTTTAAATAGTAACGAAGAGTGGGATGCGAGCGTGTCGTAACGAATTTAATGAGACTAACTATAGACGAGACCTAGCGTTTCACAGAGACGCTCAATTGCTAATTAAAATACCGAACAAAGCGAAAATAGTTGCAGCCTACGATGGAGGCAACAAACAACATTTCAGTATCATTTATCGGGCAAAGCAATATAGGAATTAACGTACGTTAAAAAAAATTTGAATATTTGCAACGGAACAGATAAAGCTGCCTTGGGTATTAACCGTGTAGATAAAGCAATAAACCAGTATAACGTGAAAGATAATATAGATGTTTACTTTACATTTTGCGCGTTGGTAACGTTTATATTCCTCTGATCGAATGCAGCGTCTTCTATAGTCAAACACGAAACGAAATTTGTATCGTAATAACATATTCAACTGACTTAAGTAAATTTATATATAATTTACTGTGTGTTATTTGTAAGCGATAAATGTATTTAGAAAAGTAAAGAAAAAACTTTCTTCAATATCTGGGACACCGGTGTAGGCTGAAATGTAATTAGTTCATCACTTTCGTGCTTGCTTGCTATTAGATGTTTACAAAACATTCGTACACTATCATAATTAAATACGAAAACTGGAACGATATCTGCGATGCAAATTAAGTAAATTTCGTTGATTATACCATTATCATATGATAAGAGCTATATGCAATATAACTTCAATTGAACAGTTAGTCTGATTACATTCTACGTTGACAATAACGTCAACGATCGCAGAGTGTTTTATTCGTAGTACAACTGACGAAGGGGTGATTAAATAAGGGTGGTAAGATAAGTTGAAGATATTTCTGTATTTTCCATCTCCTTCGAGTAAACAACGGATCGAACTTGAACGAAGAATAGGGGAACAGCTTTGCCTGGGTAAAAATGAATTCTCTGTACGAGGGTTAAAGGGTACTCGCCTCCAATATTATTCTTTGCGATAGGGAATAGTGAGAGCGACGATGACGTTTGATCATTGGGCGCGCAAGCGTCTTGTAACATTCAGCGCAAGGTTGCGGTCGTTCCCTCTCACTCTGCTTCAGAGCTCTGCTTAAGGCCGAATTAATTAGGTAAGAAAGACGCGTGAGAGAATCGTTGGTTCGGCCGCAAATCCGCAACGAGAAGACTCAAACCGTCGACTACGTTTTTCATCCAGTACGCGGTTCCGTTCGCGCGGCACACGTGGAAAAATATTCAGGGAGGAAGAGCGGCCCATTTACAGCGTGCAATTATGCATTGTGACTGAATTATTCGACGTGGATGCCTTGTACCGTTCGTTAACCGTATAATTAGCCAATTGCTAATTGCTCGAGTTCGCATGAGCTATTTCGCTTCGCCTCGGAAGCGTATTAATCATTCGCGCGAGGTCTCGTCTCTGTGTCCTCTGTTCTTTTCACGTGGGTAGAAAATATTCCACCGAGTACGCGGAGATAGGCCGAAAAAGGCGAACCGAAGGATAGAAAAACTGTGGCGGGAAAATTGAAATGCAAAGGGCACGTGTGTGTCTCGACGCGCCTCGATTATTGCTCACCGACGGCCTGCGTCGAACGTATCGATGAAATGGCTTTGAAAACGTTTAGATAATTCGACGAACGATTGATGTGACAGGAGTCATCTTTTTCCTTTGGGCCTCGAATACAATGCAACGATTTCGTACTCGGCTCGACCATACTAGTTTCCGTTTCGCTGCGTTTACTACTTTACCCTGAAATATTATTTATACTTATGAAATATACCTGAGAATTAAATGCCAACGTTATTACCGTATTAATATAGTGCATTACATAACTATAACTTACGTAGCGTGTTTGACGTTTATACATATACGCTAAGTTTGAAGTAACGAATCCTTTCGCTCAGTCTTGATGATTGGTAATAAAGGTCTACGTACATTGCATAATGTAATCTGCGAAAAGATATTTGGTCTAACGGCGGTACGAAAACAAATAACAAGATCTAAATGAAAAGAAAAACTTTTGTTATTTTCCTAAATCGCGATCGTCCGAATTGTTGAAAGTCATAATTGAGAGCCAGTTCCTAGACATCCTGTAGCCTCGACAATCCTCTTGTATCGGATAGGAGATAGGTTCTGTGCATACATGTGATACTTTTTGCGGAGCTCTACGTGCCAAAAAGTGAGGCGCGATAATGTCACCGACTGCCAATATGGAATAGTAGGAAACGCAATGAAACCGATTATTTCTCTGTCATTCGGTGCTCTTAGAATGCAACTGCCAGTGTCATTTAAATAACGCCCACTTTTAACTCAAAAGAGAGAGTAACAACTTTAAATCTAATCTCCTATCGAATTTAACCATTCGCACAATTCAAAAGACAATTGTGTTCATTCGGTGGAATGATCGTGTTTCTGTCATTTCATGGTGTATTTGAAGAAAGAATATCTTAGGAGAACAAGACTGGAACTGTTTTAACGTGTAACAGTACCGCAACAATTTTATCCTGCGCGCGAATACGTCGGAAAATGTGGTACTCACCTTGTCGTATACACGAATTTTCTTGGCGGGCCTGCGGATAAACACAGGAAGCACAATACCACTATGTCACATGAACAAATATTCATAGAAACCACACGTAACAACAATATAATCACCTCGCGAAACGTCACACTCACTTTGGTCGAGCGGCCATTTTGCTACACACGACCCGAGTGAAGAACATCTTGATCTACGAGAAACAAGAACTTGAAGTTAATCCACGACAGAGCACTAGTAACTTTTGTAATACCAACATTACAATATTACTATCGGGTTCTAGTAAAAAGATCTGACAGGTGGATGTGTTCTAAAATTGACTGATAAGGTTGAGAACGTCATTCTATGTTTTTTATTATTCTCGACTTAGAATGATCCTCATCGTCATTTTGTAAATGTGTCAAACAAAACTAAATTGTCATCTATATATACAACACTTGTGTATGCATACATGTGCACTCAAATACTTGGTGTGTTTCGCATAGTTTTCGCATAGATGACTTTGTTGTAATGTGCTTTTTGAATTAATCCTTACCATATGGCGATCGAGTACATTTGATCGTGAATAAATTTATGTAAAAACATTATTTATAAACAGATTGCTAAAATGGCACCGCAATTGCGAATTTTATCTAACGTTGTAGAGGTAATTATTATACATGTTTAAACTTACTATATTTTTTAAACAAATCGTTTGCGTAGTGCTGGAAATTACAATAACTTTAAACATGTATAATTTTTTAGCGATTGAAAAATGTAAAGGATAGTGTGGCAGGTCACCTGTATGGTGTCATGTACAATAATACCTTAACAGTATTAACATTCAGTATAAATATATTGGATGACATTGAAGCCACTGTAAATCATACAACATTGCAATTACACATGCCAGCAGAAGTATATCTCTGTGGTATTTTGCATGTTGGTGAATGTGAAGAAAAGCTTCCAGATACATTTCAAGTAAGATTATTACAAGTCTTCTTATACTGACAAGAAAAACAATATGAAGTTTATATATTTAAAATTATTTAGGATATCGACATCACAGATAATCCATTACTTCTGAAATATTCACACCAGAATTTAAAGATAGAAACATATTTTTATATTCATCAAAAACTTGAAGCTATTAATGATGTAAAAACCATTAATGAAAATGACATTCGTCAAGAATTTATGTACATTAGAATAAGAGGAAGCTTACCTTTAATTGCTCAAAATGGTAACATAATGGATGTATTAGAAGAAACTAGAAAAAATGTAAGTTATTTATATTCTATCATGAACATCGTGAACCTAACATTAAATTCATTATGTAGCAAGTAATTCTTTCTTAGCAGATAGCATCAGGAAAAATAGGATTTCAGTTTCCATCAAAAAATGCATTTCTTTTCAATAATGATACTAACTTAAAAGATACATCTTTGAGGGAACTCTTAGACATTTCTGTATATCATGAAGGAACTACAAATGTAAAAAAAGGCATTATTCGGCCAGCAGGAGTTGTGGTATATATTTTTATATTTTTTGTTGTATACAGTGTTTCTCTAATTTCTTGAAAATGATATTTATTTTATTAAATTCAACAGGATGCTGTAAATGCTAACATACTTTTAAAAATATCCAGAGATAGACTTTCTGAGGAACATAATAATTATGCTCCGGTATTCCAGTATGTAAAACGTATGTATTATAATATTTATTGTCAGGAAATTATAGTTACTGTGTTAATGTATTTAACTAACAAATTATAAAACTCAAAATTTAATATCCATAATTAGGACCATTCGACAGTTTGGAGTGCAATCTATCTATTGACACATTATCATTGGTCAATCTCAATACAAATTCGACAGATTTATATGGGATATTGGTAGAATCTATGTGTCGAAATATTAAGTTAATAGAAAAATGTTTTGAGGATCAGCTTAAAAAATCTGAACAGTCTATAAAATTGCCGCTACCCATACACTTCAGAGCTCAAGGTTTTGGACATTTACTTACAGTAGTCTATCCAAGTGATCACACTGACAAAGAAACAAGTAAGATTTTTCATGATATCTCATTATTCTATATAATTAATGCAAAAGTTCATATATTTAAAATGGGGATTTTTGTTCTTCTGAATGGTATGCGCAGTTCAATATAAAATTGAAAGGGGTTAGATGGCAGAAGGAATAGATGTCAAACATCAAATTAGGTTAGGCCTGGCTATTAGGCTAGAAACAGTCGAGCTATGTTTTAATTGCAAAACAAGGAAAAACATAGAATCGCTGCGATGTCGCAACAGTAAAAATCGCTCGTCTGTTTCCAGCCTTAATGCGAAGATCGGCCACGAGTGGCATTCAGAAGAATATCCAAAATTGGTTTTTACCTAAGGTTAATTTAAATTTAATTACAGTGCCATACCGTGAAGATTTACATAAAATTTTAAACTTAGATATGACTAGACCGTATTTCCGCTATGGAAACGCTGTAAAATTTTATAATGAGTCGCAAGCAGATAATATGCTTATAAATCCTCATGAAGCAATTTTACAAAACGATGGCATGTATTTAATATTGTGGATTACATTAATTTAGCAATTTGTATATTGTTTTATACATTACAAATTTTTGAACAGATGTAGTGAATAGTACTCGAAAAATTAGCATTGTACAAGGTTTATATGCATATCATCATTATATGCAAGATAATTTTGATGATAATGGGTGGGGATGCGCGTACAGGTCTCTACAAACGATTATCTCTTGGTACCGGTAATATCAATATTCAAATAGTTAATTAATTTATAGTACTTCGCATGAAATTGTGAGTAACAGTATTTTGGTTCTTATAGATTACAAGGTTATACCAAAATACCAATACCTTCTCATTATACAATACAAAAATGTTTGGTTGACATAGGAGATAAACCTTCAAATTTCATTAATAGTAAACAGTGGATTGGTTCAACAGAAGTAGGTTTTGTACTAGAAACTCTGTTAGGTATCACTGTTAAAGTACTCTGTGCATCTACAGGTGAAGAAGTATCAACATTAGCTACTAATCTGTTATATCATTTTCAAACACAGGGTACACCAGTAATGATTGGTACATAACTTTTCTCCTGTTTTTATGTAAAGTGTCTTTCTATATTTGTTAAATTTAATTTTTAAATATATTCTAGGTGGTGGTGTATTAGCTCACACAATTTTAGGGATCAACTATGATCAAGTTACTGGGGATGTTAAATTTTTTATTTTAGATCCACATTATACAGGTCCAGAACATTTACCAACAATAATAAACAAAGGTTGGTGTGGATGGAAAACAAAAGATTTTTGGAAAAAAGATGCATTTTACAACATGTGTCTTCCTCAAAGACCAGTGTGTATCTGATCATATAAAACCAGATTTTAAAAAAAATTGTATACAATCATGCTGATACTGTTTGGAAATACTCATTGCCAATTGATGTTCAACAGTAATGTAGTATACAGTTTAATGCTACATAGGCAAAACAATGTCAAATGGATATGCAACTTCAATTACTGTGTCTTGTTATATAATTACTACAGTATAAAAGTTGCTATCCAAAAACTTTTGAGACAAGACACATTTGTTATTATTTCAATGCATATGTTATGTAGTGTAAAGAAATTGTAAACCAGATGCACTTTTCTTAATTTCCTAGGAACAAATTAAAGAGAATATAGTATTTAATGTTAGATACACATTAAACATTCATTCCAATTCTGTCTTGGTATTTTATCATTAGTTATTTTCTTACATTTTTTACATATGAAAAATTTTTTGTGAATTTCTAGTTCATCTAAAATCAAATGCATTTATGTTTACAATAACTATTATATTGCTAAATTGTTATGCACATCTAAAATAATTATATTAAAATGCATAGACATTCACAGAATTAAGAATGTATTTACTGTGACATCAATGTTATAATGTACTATGTTTTTCATATAATTCTTAAAGGAATTAAACAAATTTTACAATTATACATATGTTCAGATGTACATTTTGTAAAGTGTAACATATAAATTGAATTTTTTGTATAAATAAATTTGAAGAATAATTTTGTTGAAAAAACAGATAATTGTTATTAGTCTAATATTAAATACATTTTCATTTGCAGTTTAAAAACTAAATGTTTTTGTGTTACATAAACACATAAAAATAATTTTATTTTCAATGTTCTACATTAACAATACAAATAATTTATGAATAACAATTTACATATTTTCTGCAGATTTTTGCAAGAGTTGTGCAAAACGATTTGTGATTAAAAGTGAAACATCTATAAACCTATCAACACAATTGGTCAAACATGTTTCTGTCCGACCGTCCAATTTGCTTCCTGGTTTATCCACACATTTTTCCCAACAAAAGTCATTGAATTCGTGAATCTAAAAATGTATGGACAAACTGTTACGGGTTTGAATTGATACTGATAATATAACTTCTATGTGTTTACTATTTCACAAATGTACATTTTGATTTGAAAAATTTTAACCTGAAAATAGTATTCAATGTACGTGTACTGAATACAAAATTGAACTTCTACATAATTTACAATAAGTTCTAAATTATTTTAGTAGATTTATTAGCTAATCAACATCTAATTATTTACAATTTAATTTTTAATTAAGAAATCACCTGAGCTTGAAATTGTGCTTTTTGCTTTTCAGCCATAAGAAATTCTTGTAATTCATTGTCCACTTCTTTATTAGACTTATCATCTTGAAAAGATGGGCTACTGCTAAATAGGTCGGACATGTCTTGTAATTTTGGAAAATTGTTTGTACAATAATATTTTTCTAGACTGATAATTTACTAACACTTTCAACCCACACGTGGTCGTCACCGATCGTTACTAGTGTTATAAGTTACAATTGATATGATAGAAGCCGTTTTTTCATGGGCATACACTAAAAAATTATACCATACAAGCAAACGTGTTTCGTAGACCGCTATTCATAGTTACCAACTACGAAGTCTTATTGATTACTAAATAACTATGTACAGACTTGATAATTTATTCGGTGATGCCATCAAATACTAAACTATGAAATATAAGTAAATACATTTGAATCGTAATGAATATTTCGTTAGCTATTGATAAATTTAATGGTATCCAGATGGTACTGTTCGTAAATCGTATGTACAACTTACATATGGCTGATATTTGATAGTGAAAGTATGTTCTACGGATGACGTAATACTATGCTTAAATATATTCTATTATAGTCTTTCACCTGATTGATTTATTTACGTTTAGTATGCAATGATTTTCGTACATTCGAAATAATGAGTAGATGGTACCGTAGATACGAAGATTTTGTATTTTTAGATACGTATTCCTGGTATAATCTATAAAATGATTTTCAGTAACATCAATTCATGCATTATTAAAATAAAGGTAATCATATAAAAATATAAATACAAAAGTATCTATTAATACAATATTAATACATACTAAAGTTCACTTAACGAAATAATTAATATATGCAAATTTCGATGTATCTGCTATATACATACATGGTAATCAAAATGACTCAATTTGTTATCATACAAACACGTTACTCTATTATCGCGTTGACGCTAAATCTTATTTCATATTGAGTACATCGCAATATACAAAGTAAATATATTTATGTATCAGTATTATAATAATTTATATATGCTAAAATATTTAACAAAAAATAAGGGTTGCCATTACGTTATTAACATTTTTCGAACATTGTTATAATCGTTATAAATCCAAGAACATCATTTATACACAGCACCTAACAAGCAGTAAGTGTTTGAAATAGCAGAAATCTATTATTTAAAAAGAAAATTTATTAAAGTAATCTTTCTTTTTGTTATAGAAGTCATGTTAAACTGATTCAACTACCTGTTGTGATTTCACGATATGTTGTAATATGTATAATAACTATATATATAAATGAAAAAGTACGTATCTATACATTACGGCACATTGCAAATAGTGTGAAAAATATTTTTGTACAAGATTGGGCATATTTCTAGGATGTTGCTGCAACATAAATACAGCCGCCCCCGTGCAGGTTATAATAACGTTTTTGCATGCCAAATAATATCGCGAAAGGATTATGGAAACTTTGTGGAAATATTCACATTATTGTGGTCTCGAAAACATAAAAAAGCAATAATACGTCATGCCATCGAGATATAGGTAAGAACAACTACGACTGTATATTTTACATAATATAATTTTATGCGTGTCACAGTGCTCTGTTCCTCATTAATAGGTTAATTTATATATATTAATATAAATAGAAGACACTATACAATATATGTTATTAATATATGTACACTAAAGTTGCTTTACAATATTGCTAGAAAGTTTTAATATCGCACAGGCACACTGCCGTAATATTGTACATGTAATTGCATCATTTGAATATGGCAGCAATAGTTCTGTAACGTTTCATGCTCTATGGATAACAACTGATTATTCTTCGTTTTGTTGCGTTCATTAATATTGCTACCGGCGATAAAATCACGCCACTTGTGACAAGACAGTTTCAAGCATAATGGTATAGCTAGACGCGCGCGTCGCAGCGTTGGAGATCAACAGTCTCCATCACGTGCAATTGATCATGCCACTTGTGGATACGGCCCTGAGTGCCGGCAGGTCTGTTAGCCGGCGCGGAACGTAGCGGCGCTGCATTTCAGGATCCGTCGTCGTTGTCGTACTTAGTTGCGTGAATTCATCGCGTTCTAACGATCGAGGGAGAGAAATCAAGCGAAGCGTAGCCGTAACCGTGTCCTCTCGACCGTGCGTTAGTGTCGTGCTCCTGAGGCACGACACATTACGGTGTTGTTTCGCGCACGCGTGTATTTATTCCGTTCTATAATCATTGACAATGACCGCCTTCGAGGAGGACTACTACGACGGTTCGCGGATTTTTTCCTGGCTCGCGGATTCCATCGACCTGCCGATCGACCAGGTGAGAAATTTATCTCATTTCCCTTTCATCTAGAGCAATCGTCCTTCTTATTTGCCCTCTGACCACAGAAAAGGAGGGCGCATCGATCGAATTTCGATCAGGTCGAATCTCGGACGCTCTAATTAAGTATCCTTGCGATTGATTTGCGATGATCGTCAAGGTTAAGGTTTGACATGCCCCGACTGGATTGACGTTTCATAGATTCTAACGCCGTGAATCAAGCCCGTTTTCAATCGCAGATAAACATGGTGGCGTTAGGGTGCATTAAGAAATCCGGAGTGGCCAGGAGCAATGTGATAATTCGATGATTCGGAGTAACCGCTTGTTAGAGCGTTCTCTGTGCGTAACTTATACGGTATACGTGCGTGGGATAGATACAAATGTCGCCGTTTAAATCGCTTTCACATAGTCTTGTATTGTACTTTTATGAGCTATATTAATTTACATGTACGACTCCGGAGATCTGGTCTTATAACCTGTATTGTATGCAATATGTGTGTCGTGCGTAATGATTAAATGTCAATAGTGCAATGAAAACTCGGTTCCCGATTCATCGATTCGTGCGATATTATTCTTAGACGGGGGATGAATTCAGCATCAAAAACAGTGTTACAAGAAAATTAAAAATAGCATTAGATATACAGTACGTTTAACTTATCGTAAGTGCATTCGTATTCTACGTGCTTCTCGTCCTTGATTAGACCTGTTCCCTGTTTCGCTGGGCGGCCTTATGGTGTACAGTTCTCGATAGTGAAGCCGTTGTATCGTGATAAGATAATCACCGTTAAAAACTTAAACGAATCGTGTGGATTGGCAAGCAATTTGTAAAACGATAAATGTTGACCGCAATGAAGTATACTTATATATATGCTGGAAATAGAACACTGGTGAGCGCATCGGGAGACGATTTACGTTATATAGGTTGCATCAAATGCAACAGTTGGGAAAATACGAGTGCAACATGGACTAGTTCCGCGCGAGTAGCCGGTGTTTACTACGGTCGTCGAGTAATGGTTATTTCGAAAGTAGATATCCTTTTAACAGAAAGGAAGACCAGCGCAATTTATAAATTAAATTTCAACGAAGTAGAATATTTTTTGAGTAGAAATTTTTTATAAATTATTTATTAGAATCGTTCGAAACAATCATATTTACACGATGTTTGAAAACTACAAAGGCGCGAAACCCTTTTTTGCTGTTCGCAAGGTAGTAATTGCGCCTTGAAAATTGGTCTGCGGTAACGAGCAACCGGTATGATTTTGTGGCCGTTGAGCGGTTCAAATGGAGCCATTTAAAACGCCTCTTGTCAGTATTATATTTAGCGAAACCTTTATTTTCTTTCCTTTCGCTCTCTGGGGGTTAGCAAAGAGCATCGTAATAAATTAAAGTTCAAACGATTAATTATGAATAATCGACGACGATGGCATTTTTACGTTTGTCATAATTCTTATCTACAGAGATAATCCTTATCTTTCTTGAAATTATATCTTCGCATTTAACTATTTTTAAGTAGTATTGCATAATATATCTAATTCACGTTCATTTTTTCTTCTATTTTGCGCTACGTAAGCGAGGGTAAAAATGAGATTTGAGTACGCATGTAAATTTTTTCGATAAAACACAGTGCGTACGCAAATTAAATTTTTCCTTTGCACAAATGTATACGATCAATCTGTACGATCAATCTCTTTTTCTGCGTAAGAGCGTCGTAGTAATTTAATTTTAGGACCACTTGCAATGCTTGAAACGTTATCGATCACAGACAATGTAATTCGATGCCGAAACGCGTGGGAGGGAATTTAATTGTATACTGTACTTGAAACTCACTTCGTTCAATCTCTCCGTCGTATCATCTGCTAATTCAATGATCGTCAACGTACGCGTAATTTATCATCTTACGATTATATAAAAAAGATGTGTGTAATATTTTGCAGTTATCTGTGTGTATTTACTGACCCACTAAAAAATAATAATGATAACACGTAGGCAGAAGTATCTTTTGTTTCGGCAAGAATACGCCCTTATATTACACATTTCTGCGTGTAACAATTTAGTAATCGTAAGATTGCCATAAAAAGAAAGGAATGACTTGCAATAATTCTTCGCGATCCTCCAATAGCGGCGTGATACAAAAAACTGCGTATAACTCATTAAATATCGTCCGAGCAATGTATCGACCTCGTTTCTCAATGTTTAATTCTAATTTGCTACCAATACTGACAAAAAACAGGAATAAATACTATACTATTTATTGTATATTCACAGAATTGGCTGAGTTATATAAATGGAAAATTAAAAGTTTTGGGAAAGTATGGAAACTATCAATCTAAATTTGATGTATGGAAAAACTATGCTCAAAGTGTCCATATACCTCGGTTGCCAAAATAAGGATTAAAGGTGTGGTTTTAAGATCCGAAATTTTTAGTAGATATAATTAATCGTAAAGTCTATGGTTCGTTCTATAAAACCAGAACCCAGCTTTAGTTCTTGCAGCTTGTACAGTTAGAAGTTACTACCTAGAACAGTTGCAACGGCGTTGCAACCCGCTCGAAAAGGAATGTATCGGTGGCTAAGGTTGTAATGGAACTTGAAGAATGCGTAACAAAACACGGCTGTCCTCTATTTTTGAGGAGCAGCGTGACCAGGATCCCGTTTCGTTCGCATGGACTTTTAGCCCTAGATGAAAAAGGACGCTCGAGAGCAGCGTCCCGTTACTCTCGAATTTTTTATTAGATAGGTTAAACGGAACAACTGGTTCGTCCAGTGAACCCTGGGCGAATGTCGGTTTTTTTCTGTTATTTCTTGCGATTAATATGATTAGATTGTTGTAAAATAGACAGCACGTTCTCCACATTAATTGCTATTCCTGTCTGTCGTGCCATTGCACGCGACGTCATAGCGGAGTTTGATGTAATTCACGATAATTCGCAGCACGAAATCAACCTCCGCTTTTCTTTTTACAACAATCTGCTGGGATCCTTTAGAACATTTCAAATAACTAAGTCGAAAACACGTGCCTCTTGCATCAATCTTCCGCTCGACTTATCAAGATTTTTTAGCATCGTATCAAACATTTCCGATAACACAACTGCTGTTACACTTTCGCCAGTATCTAGAAAGCTCGCGAAAAATATTTGCTTTAACGTTTTTGCGTTATTAAACGTTCTCTCGGAAAGCGAGCTCGACCAGGAATATTCTTTACTCCGGATGTCAGCACAATTTACACGAAATAATATACATTGTGCAGTAGATTATATTCACTTTAGAATCGAAGGCTGTTCGACGCTGACACGCCTTGCGGAGCTGTGATTATGAATCGATGACTCATTAATATTCTAGCAGACACCGGATGGAGCTCTGTGCATTTGCTACAATACTCCCCAGCATGTTTAATGCTTTCTAGGTGGTAGTCATTTTTAATAAAAATTCTTCGACGGCCGGAACAGCGCAGGTGATTACATCCAGATTAAATCGGTCGTTTAATCGACCCATTATAATTCAGACGGTTAATATATATTTAATCCACAATTTCGTTTTCATTCAAGTTGTTCGTGTGGTGAATGTACCGTGACGTAGAATGGAATGCTCAAATGGCGCCTAGGATGTCAGTGGCACTTCACTCGGATATATTTGGTCGCATTGCACTTTCTTGTAGTCAGTTACTATGGCAGGTCTTAATATAGTAGCACCACATATATCAAATTAAAATAATTTTCACAACTGACAAGCGTGGCACGCGCATACGGAATGTTTGTTTTATCTTGCACATTCTAATATCTTCATTATTTCTGTTTGTCCTAGTTTGTACAATCACCTTATGTAACTAAGCAAATTTGTCATGCTGATGAAACACTACGAATCACTTTGACCTTATCGTATCAGTTTAGGATAGAATTGTTCGATTACTCAATATTCAACTACTTCGAAATCCAAACTGGGACAAACTCGATTTCTAGGTCGAAATTATCGGTCATTCGAATACCGTTCAAACTTGACAAATATGTTTGAACTTTCTTTTCCCGTGATCAAAGCCACTTAAAATCTTTTCGAGCCGTTCGAAATGTTCTTGTTACTCCGGAACAAGGTTTTCTGGTACACGAGCAGCTATAGTTGGTGATAATTCATTAACGAAATATTTTCCAATAAACGTGTAAAATAAATATAAATATTAATTTAATATCATTAGATACTAGAATGTTTTCAACGGCAAGCGAGATTCGTTTTAATTATTTTCGTATCCACTGTTTCACGCCAGTTTATTTCCAAATTTAAATTGATAAAGAATTCTTTAAACTTAACCGCGAGCCACGGTCAAGGCTGACAAATCTGGTTTTACTTTCAGTTGAACAGTGTTCGTTTTACAAGAACCGAAAGTAGTTCAGGTTCCATCCGATTTATCCAGGGATCACAGAGTAAGAACCACTGTATCTGCGCCATTTATATTTATCACAGTATAATTTAAACAGATGTCGAAGTCATCTCCAGACATGAAAAACTGACGCCAGACAATGAGTTAATTATTGCAACATAGTTCAACGTACGTATCGAGTCATTATTATGCCGCGGCTATTATCCTCATTGAAATCGTATACGCGAGTCTAGTCAATAAGGAAAATCAGCTGTAAGAGGTACTACTCGAGATAAACGGGCGCACGGTCGGTTGAATTGCGATTTGTTGCATAAACCGGAGCCTGGTATCTAAAAAGGTACACGTAACGTGCAAGTAGTGCAGCGTAGCTGCGAGTAAATGTGCAGAGATCATTGGCCTTTGCGGACCAACCGTCGTGTCAAACGATCTGTTCGTCTCGATCCCTCGCGTCGAAATAAATCGACATTGATACGCGATTACTTAGGGAACAACGCGTATTAAGTACACACGGGTATTATTAATCGACGATCAACTAATTACCGTACAATGTAGGGCACACTCGAGCCTCGATCGTTTATTCAGTTTCATTTATTATTCGCAAGATAGCGCGTTCACGTTACCGTGAATAAAACATTAGACATATTTTGTCACGACAGATATACCGTATTAATGACAATAAGTATGCATGATTTTTTACGGTTCGTACGAATTTGTTCGTTTAATGAATGATTAATGCGCGTTTCACCTTTAAATTAACTATAGTCACGTGAACGATTTCATACGCGACGAAATATACGCGTGAAATTAATGAAACCTTGTAATTACGGTTTGAATATAAATTAATTTAAAAGATTGATCGCCCTTGTATTGCTGCTGACGGATTGATTTGTGTTTTACCGTTTCTTCGTCTTCGATCAATTGGACTTTTTCCTTGAGTTTATGTCTATGAGTAATGGGAATAAAAAACTTGAGAGAAGTGGTTGAATTTAACCAGAATTCATGTTTAGCTTCAAGTCGCAGCTAGACAAACATAAACCTCGCGTTATAAATTAATCTGAAGCGCTGCAAAGACAGTACATGACTGCACAAGAGATAGATAAACAGACTGTAAGCCTCAATTTCCTATATTTCCTAGTAGAATATAAGCAATGTTCAATAGCCTTTGCTTGCTCGCGAGCATTGCCGAGGTTGGCCCAATACGAGTTGCAGTTCCTTTCAAAACTGACCTTTCTTTTACCCTGAAATATATGTACACCGTGGTCAGGATGTCAGGGTTAGGAGGAGCAAGGCGAAGAGTGGACGACCTCAACTTTCTTCGATGAACGAGCAGAGTCTTATTTTACGCCACAAATTTCGCAAGCAGATCCCCAATTACGTATTTAAATGGTTGCATATCTTCACACAATATCAGAGACTACGTTTAATAATTTAAAAAAAGTAACTGTTTGATGTTTGCATTTATCTTCGTACAGGAATAAATACAGATACTGTAATAACTAGAGAATGTAGTTTACGAGATCAACAGCTCTATTAGTAACCGTGTACGGTTAAATACCGTTACGTTGTAATTTCTCTCTGATATCATCGCTATAACCAGTTTCGTTTCGAGATTGCAGTAACATCCTGTGCGATGCACAGATCGATTTTTATGTCTATGAAAAGTAGAAGTGATATCGGATCTTATACCTGCAAGTAAATTTGTCATTTGCCATGGACGACAGATCGAATGATCACAAATTGAATTCATATGTTCTATGCCCACGATGTATGCACGGTAGTTATTAATTAGTAATTAAAATCACGATGTCTGGAACACGTTTCATAGAAATTGAAATGCATCGAACGAATGTTATGAAATCAGTTTTTGCATGATTTGATGACGTGCGATTACCTGGAATTTTTCCGTTTATATAATTTTAGGAGTAGTTGGAAGATATGCAAATTAGCTAAGACGATCAAGAATAAGTGCCCTTAATAGGACTGTGTAATCCTATTTAAATCGGATTAGAGCACCAATTGGATTCAATACCATCGATACTTTCTGCGTAACCGCATTTAATTTGGATTTTCATTTTATTTACATTACAAAAATGCTTACTGTTCAAGTTAAGTCTCTTCGATTCTTTCTATTAACTCTTCGATCGTCTTAACTATTGGAATATTATTTTCTTATACTTTTCAAGAAATTTGGAAACGACCGATGCAAATAAAAAGTACATCGTTCATTCTGGCGTCGACTTCGTAGCATTTCTGTTGCACGTTGAAGGCATTTCCATTTCTTTAGCTATTAAATTCCTGCGGTATACCATTGTGTGTTAAATAGAACCACTAATGGCAAGTAACGTGTACTGGTGGCTGCTGAAATGCGATAACGCGATCGGCGGAAAGATTACTCACGTGATTGATCCTGCAATCGCGTGCACATTTTCCTTTGCCCTCGTTAGGCTGCTTTCACGATTAACCGATTATAGAAAGCGAACTATATCGATCATAGTGTGCGTGCACATTATCACGCTGTGAGGGCACCTTTTAATATGGTTATCAAAGTCTTCGTGCTCGTGTCATACGTAATCATAGACTACGCAAGCGGTCAAACGATTGTTTACTCGACAAAGACAAGTATTATTTGTAAAACTATTACCAGCCAGAAAATATTCTGGTCACTCATCCATCATTGGCAATGGGATCCATTGGATCGTTGGGTGCTGGGTTATTGTCGAAAATTTCGATTAAACGTGCTATTTTTAATTCAATATTTATTACGGTCGAGAATATCAAAGCTGATATATTTAATGTATTTACTTAAAACATTCAAATTTCTCTGCTTTTGTATCGTAATGAACCGTAACATTTTATACTCGTTACAATTATTAATGAATTTGATAACGCATCGATTAATGGATCAATTATCGTACGAAATATCTTTGACTTTCACACTTAGCCGAAAGTAAAAATGAATGGTCAAGCGAGCGTGGTCGCTAATGAGAACATTCACCTTACTACGTGAACTTCGACAGAAAGTATTTCGTGATCCTTTATTTTTACTGAAATTAAACGACGTTTTTATCATTACGGAAGAAACGAGGAAACTGTGTAAATATTTTTTCCCCGGCGTATTGCGAAATCTAGGACTCGTAGCAGAACTAAAAACACAAGAAGAGAATTGCAGACAACACCGTGCTATTATCTCTCGTAACAATAAAAGGGGCATGTACAAGAAAAGAAAAACATACTAATAGATAACCTCCGACGGTGCCATTAATTGATTGCAATTGTAGCTTTAAAGAAAACGTAATCGTTTTCTTCTAAATAAGTTTCTCTTCGCGTATACCTGAGAATCGTAACAAATACGAAAATTATTGTTCGATCGTTTAAAATTTTGAATGACTGTACATGATGGACGCGTTTGGTAACGAATTTACGTTTTTGCCATTTGTCTTTGATTTCGCCCGGAAGTGGCGTTTTATTTGCGTCAGGCGATCGGTCGCAAGGTAGAATTAACACTGATAACCGAGATAGATTCTCGCAAGTCTTGGTTAATTACTATACCAATTAACTAGATATAGTACATATCGTGCTTAGCTATTATCTCGCTTTTGCTTGAGTAAACTACTATCACAGCAGTATCGCGAAAGATGTTTACCGCCCGGGAAACGACAATGAACATTTTGCATAGCAATAAAATGAAAAATATAATAGTTTAATTTTGGAGTTAACGTATAATCCACTTTAGTTCGTACCTTATCAGTTTTAAGACTTATCAGCCTGATATATTCTCGGTTGTATTTTATCGTCTGCTCGTTAGCAATTTTTTCAAAGTAATAAACTTTTGTCTCGTTACTGTCCAAAAGACTGGCGTGACAGTAATTTATATCGGCGGTCGACGTTTGAATGGCATTGAAATATCACGCATAATACATTCTAATTTCGGTATGTACGAATCAATGTTTTGTCAGGCTTATCGCAGTCATGTTGTAAAATCCAGTCGTTTTTTACAACGAGCATAAAATAATATAAATTCAACGATAGACGCGAGAAGCTTCTCGACTCGCAGTTCGACGACCATCTTTTTCCAAACAAACTGTCGGAAGTTAATACGCGTTTAGTGTCTCTCGTGGCACACGGGTTAGCATGAATTAGAATCTTTGCACCAGCTAATGTTCGTAATTATTCGTTCCGGGTTGCATACGTCGAAGACGATTTTTACGACCTAATAAAGTGGTATTTCTATGAAATGTCTCGTTAGTAGTTCTTTGCGACATCAATTTCCTTCAATTTTGCCTTATTATTATTTTATTCCGCGTCGTTCGATACTTATTTGATAAAATGACACGCATCGGTGGACACTGCGATGCGTTCTTACTGAAAAGTTAGCGTGCTATTTATTCGCTAAGCAACCCTTTTAAAATTTATTACAAAATAATAGAACCTTATCGTAATGTTATTTTTATTTCGATTAATAAATTTAACGTTATTTATTCCTTGATAAATGGTTCATGTTTGCATCGTTTCATAGTTCGGTGATCACTGTCGTGCATTATTAATTCTTCGTGTAAACTCATAATTACATAAAGTAACGAGTCCATAGCTTTGACGTAATTCAGTCACGCTATCCACTTTAGGTCGTATCGAAACTCAAAATTGATTGCATGTATTATGTGTTACAGGGCTTAGTAATGATAAGCATTATCAGTATACTACAAGTATTTCGACCAACATTTTTAACATCGTAATCAAAATTGTTGATTTTAATAGTTTTCTGTTGGGATCTTCTTTACAACTGTGTCTACCTGCCCTTTGTTCGTTCCCAATTTTCTTGAATCATATAAATGAAAGTGCAATCTTTCTCCATCTATTATTTACGATGGAGCTATAACCTGAATCAATTTCTAGAATCATCTTGTATACTTCTTTGATTCTTAATTGTATTAGAACGATCAATCATACGCGATCATCAATTTCTAATTATCCATTCGTTTCTTATGCGTCGATAAAGATTCATGCTCGATGTATAACGAGCAAAAAAATGTTATTTGCATTTAATTGTCTTTAATTTTATGCTTTGCGTAATTATACGAAAGGTGTAACGTGATATTAATTTTAATGACAGTGCATGTTTCTTTCCTCTCTTGTGTTTGTTCTCTTCTGGATTCACGCGGGTTAAAAAAGTGCCACGCACGATAGAATCGAGGTTTCCTCGCGTTGGGAACTCCGTAAAGGTGAAAAGTTCGTCGCAAGGATTATGTTTAGATATTGAAAATAAAATAACTTTAGACACGCGCGTGTTTACTAAGGAAAGCCGTCTATGTCGATAAATATAAACGCGTTATAAGACGAAAATACCGGTATGTTGTCGCATAATTATACCAGAAGCATTAATTATTAATATCGAAGCGCTTCAGAATTTCTATTGTTACACGTTACCACTATACGCATGGCATTTTCGATGCACGAGAGTTTTTTTTATTCGAGAGGTTCTACGTCATGCGTGTAATTATTATTCCCGATTTAATCCAGTTTGTTCCCTGGGCACTTCCGGTATGAGAAAGTCGCGTGACGGACGCGTAGTGATTAGAGTAAGAGTTTGAAAGTTATAACGGGATGAAGTAGCGTAAAAGGCAAACTGCGTGAAAGGCAGATAGAAGAAAGTGGAAAAGAAAGGAATACGAAGACAGGTAGAAAGTAAAATATGAAAGGTAGGATGACTTTCAGTTTAGAAGGAGGCTTACGAAAGACGCAGACAGAGTGGCTAACAGTTATGGTCGGGATAAAATCAAGTGTTTGGTCAATACACGGCACATGTTTTTCAGCTTATGGCTCTGTTTCCGACGCAAGCATGTTTATGCGAAACGTCGAGAGATGGAGCAGTAAAGTAATCAGTATAGCGGGTATGAACCAGTATTTAAGTAGCCACTAGAGTTTGTTTCGATAGTAGTTTGCCGTTTGCATCGTAATTAGAAAGGTTAAATACGACAGTGACATTGCGATTTAAATTGCACTTTCTACGTATTCAGGTTCTCACCGAGCTAACAACAGCAGAACGAGCAGATAATATACAATATAAATACAACATTTGCGACACTGTTAATTGCAAATAACTTTTTATTATGAAATAACAATAAATAATGTTAACGTTTGATCGAAATCGTATTTAAATAATACATAGCCTCAACGGTTATTAAACTTTAAGTAAATGCAGTTAATTCGTAAGGGCGGCAACTTTTTGTCGAAGATGAATTTAAAGAAACTACCACCGGCCCTTTGGTTTACACGAGCGATTAAATAAATTAATGATACGGATGTATGGAGAATTTTAAACGTCTTGATACAACGTAATCAAAAAATTTTAAACGCGATCTGTTTGATTAAAAATTTGAATTCGTGTACGAAACGTAAAGGTACCGACAAAAGTTAGTTTCGACAAAAAGATGTTTCGCCCGCAGAGTGGTAATACTATTCCTCTTCTCCATCCATGGAGTCGACATCCCGTCTGAATCTGAATCCACCACTCATTCCAAAACTAGGGGAAGCTCCGCCACCAGGACCTCGTTGTACTTGGCCATGTCCTCTGATGAAACCATTGTTGAAATTGCGTTCGTATTGAAGACCAGCATGCGGCTGTGGTGATTGACCTGGACGAATGTTAAGACCACCGTAGGTGCTTAATGCTCCACTGTTTCTATCAAAAACTCGGTTGTGGTAGTCAACGTCTAGAGATGGTCGTCGGTCTGGACCATCCAAGGGCTTCGTTCCCTGAATGACCAGAGATCCCTGAGGATCAGCTTCTCGTCTGAATCTGAATCCACCAGTCATTCCAAAACTAGGGGAAGCTCCGCCACCAGGACCTCGTTGTACTTGGCCATGTCCTCTGATGAAACCATTGTTGAAATTGCGTTCGTATTGAAGACCAGCATGCGGCTGTGGTGATTGACCTGGACGAATGTTAAGACCACCATAGGTGCTTAATGCTCCACCGTTTCTATCAAAAACTCGGTTGTGGTAGTCAACGTCTAGAGATGGTCGTCGGTCTGGACCATCCAAGGGCTTCGTTCCCTGGATGACCAAAGATCCCTGAGGATCAGCTTCTCGTCTGAATCTGAATCCACCAGTCATTCCAAAACTAGGGGAAGCTCCGCCACCAGGACCTCGTTGTACTTGGCCATGTCCTCTGATGAAACCATTGTTGAAATTGCGTTCGTATTGAAGACCAGCATGCGGCTGTGGTGATTGACCTGGACGAATGTTAAGACCACCATAGGTGCTTAATGCTCCACCGTTTCTATCAAAAACTCGGTTGTGGTAGTCAACGTCTAGAGATGGTCGTCGGTCTGGACCATCCAAGGGCTTCGTTCCCTGGATGACCAAAGATCCCTGAGGATCAGCTTCTCGTCTGAATCTGAATCCACCAGTCATTCCAAAACTAGGGGAAGCTCCGCCACCAGGACCTCGTTGTACTTGGCCATGTCCTCTGATGAAACCATTGTTGAAATTGCGTTCGTATTGAAGACCAGCATGCGGCTGTGGTGATTGACCTGGACGAATGTTAAGACCACCATAGGTGCTTAATGCTCCACCGTTTCTATCAAAAACTCGGTTGTGGTAGTCAACGTCTAGAGATGGTCGTCGGTCTGGACCATCCAAGGGCTTCGTTCCCTGGATGACCAGAGATCCCTGGGGATCGGCCTCCCGACGAATACGTTCTGGGATCTGAAAGAAGAATGGATCTTATACCTGGTGTTCGCTTGAGAGTTTTATTTCTGAGTGAAATTGAAAGGGTTTCCTTTTGATAGAATGTTAATAATTCTATAGATGAATGCGTTGATAGAAAGATATAAATGAATACATAATAATAGGATAAAATTAATCCAAGAATAAGATGTCAGAAAGATGCCAATAAAGAATAACATATAAATAAAAGAAAATTTCTGATACGTGAGTATCAATTTACTCAGTTAGCTTCCAAATTCTAAGTGGCTTGGTATGAATTTAAAGAAGAATTTATGCAAAAGTAAATAAAAGTAAGTACTCACGTAGGACTCTTCTTCATCTCCAAGTTGTTCTTGTTGAGCTGCAGTGTATGCGATTGCACAGAGCAATGTTAATGCAAGACCGATGTATTTCATGTTGCTGGAGTTTGGTAGTCCTCGAAATGTTGAACAGAAGATTTCTGATGGCTCTTCGGTTGGAGCTAATTGAACTGTATGGTTACATCTGGCAGCAGCTTGGTCTTATATACAGACTTCATACTGCAAGCATTTTCCCTGTTTTCATTGTAATACGTGTCACCGGGGATTCACTGTCGATTCCGTATTTAGTTCTGTCTCTTTGCCTATATTCAGTTCTTCTTCGCGACTGCGGGGAACTCCTCGCCGCGGGTCAGGAAGGGTCATCTGTGCGAATCGAATTATCTATGCGATTATTATTCGAATTCGCGATGCATTCGAAATATGAAAATTAAATTTACATCGGTTTTTCTATTCATGCAATTATTATTTATTTATCCGTGACTGTTCCTTCGAGTATATACGATTATAAAGAATGCGGGAAAACTTTTCACGTCTCTTTAGTTTGTGTTAATTGTAAGCTTGCGTAGGTGTGAACGAAAAATTGCTTGATCAATCTGTAAATAGACTGAATTAATTGAAAAGTAGGGGACCTAGGTGTGATCCCTGTGGAACTCCAGAGGGGACGGAATCGTGTCTCAAACTTTGTTATTGAAGTGTAATATTATTAAATTCTTGATTTGAATATATATAGTTAGATAATGGTTTATTAAATGCAGTCCAAAGACGACGAAAGTTAACTTATTTAGTCACAAGCGCTAATATTCGATCGAGAAATATCAGTAATCTTATTGTAAGAGAAAGTAGGAGGTGACTCATCGTGAAAAGTGTAAACCTATTGAAAATAGCTTGCACATTCATGCATATTTCGAGAACGAAAAGATGTATTTAAGAAAAATCAACGTAGGAATGAAAGTGTGCAATTCGCTAGCCTCAGTACGATATGTTTACTTTCTAACACAGTTTCCCTTGTAACACGTTGCCAATCAATCGGGAAAATATGCTTCACTTTAAGACATTAAGTGAATGTAAAAACCCTGTCTGTTCTCTCTATAAAAAAAGTAAACAATTTATATATTTTTATTCGTAATTTGTAAAAACATCGTCTCGAATTGTTTTTACATTTTCCGGTTATGATACAGCAGGATAAATGAGTTGCCTTAATAATTGTACGAACGTGACAACGTCAATAGAACTCGGCACAAAGTATTTTTCGCTGCGAAACCTTTGTACACCTGTTTAAAAAAAGCATCGCTTCGTTCGATGAATGCGATACAGTGTGAACACCGAAGAACAATGGAGTCTATGCATTTGTTCCTTTTCGTATTCGGCCTTCGTAGTCGGCAGGACGTATTTTCTGTCGTTCCCCGTGAAAGGGGAAACCCCATGGACACTGGACTCGCTAGAATTTCCATGTTCCACGATGATCGTATTCAGACGTGTTATTTGCTCGCGAAACGCGAGACTCGGCAGACTGTTTTGACGATTGTGTCGCACATCGAGACGGAGATAACGATTAATCATCTCTGCTCGAGTGCGTCCCCGTAAAACATATGTCAATTGAAGACATTAATCGAGTTTTTCCCCGCTAAGCTGCTTTGATTTCCCACACTTTATCATTTTAACGCTGACGCTGCAAACCGACGTCACTCGTTGATTTTCATGAATGTAAACTAATATCTTCACTTTTCAAAGTAGAATTCCATACGAAAGCTCGCGGTCGAAAAGAAAATAGGCTCTTTATTCAGTCTCGCCGAGTAGAGGGAATTAAATTAAAAAAACAGTTGTATACCGTATCAATTGGTTAGATCAAAGCACATTTATGTGGAAGTGTTATTGTACCCAATTACTATTCACTACATTTGATGGCCACAATGCTTGATAAGGTCAATAGATTTTGCCATGTTACGTGTATGCGTAATAAAAGCCTATCTAAAAAATTCTACGCTCGAGATACTTCGTCACCATGCTGTTTCAACCGTTGTCGTCGTACTGCAAAATATCTTTAAAAATTCTTGAAGTTGTATCGTCGTTCTGCAACGTTTTGGGCAAAATTTCATACGTTTGAAATATTAATTTAAGTTCTTGTACAAAATTAAGCACGAATTTAAGGGACGACGTTGTTATGCGAGCGCGAGCACGAGATCCTGGGTCCTGGTTTTAGGACAAACCAGGGGCTCTATACCCTGGATGCCACGGGGTTAGATTTATAAAGAAAATGTATGGTTTCACGGACGAAGGAGTGGACGAACCAGGGTAGGTTTTTAGGATGTTTTAGGATTTTGCTCTGTCGTAATGGTACACCTCGAGCGTTAAAGGTGTACCGGGCTCGTGAGATACCCCTTGTCTTACTGTTAATAGGGTTCAGGGTGTATTAAGTGAATAATGCAAGTGAGGAATACTACTTGAATATATTCTGGTCGATGCTCAAGTACAGTGATCAATTAACAGAATTGTTACTATTGCTAGGTTGCCTTGACGGCAAAAGTTCTATGAGCTACTTCTCGATTAATCTAATGAACACTCGCGATTAAAACCACTAAGGTAGATAGTTGCTCGGTGGGGATTATAGCCCGATCTTGCCTCGAGTGTCAAAGTAACGACGTCTCGAGAGTTTTAAGAGTTTCAAGGGGTTGTACGCTAGATGATCGGGCGAACGCCCAAGTCACCAAACGTTTCGGTCCCATATACGAGTGATATGTAACAACGTAACGGATAGGTTTCTTTTCTGTGGACAGGTGAATTTCCTATTGGCACAGTTCACGGCACTGGCGATGGCTGGATTTTTAAGGACGTTCCTTAAACCATCCGTCGTGTCAGCAACCACCAGACACGTATTTGGCCTCGTCATGGGTGTCGCGCTTGGATATTTCTGCTTTGGCAAGTAAGTCAGTTCATGTCTTTGGGCATTAATTAATACGTCGAGAACAAGCTTTGACGAGCGCAAGTTTTTTTTAAAAGTAATTTCTCATTTACGTTATACAAGGGTACGACACTACAGATGAGATCCGCTTCGGCGAAACTTTTTTAGCGCTCGATCACGAGTCGTGGCCATTTTATCGTGTTCCAGTATACGTGAACTATGAACCACCACGATCTCTGTAACAGATTGCCTTTTAACAACTTCCTAACAAATACATACATACGTTCTATTGTTCGAATCGTTCAATCTTAGGTTCTTCGATTGGAAATGATCCTCCAAGGTTGCAGACAAACCCAAATATCACCTGAGAGTTACGAACGCAATAGACGAAACGTTTACACATCTCTATTCAGGTGCAAGTGGTCATATTAAGCACTTGATGTGAAGATAAGCGGATATACAGTCAGTCGCACAAGTTTTACACCCATCTAATGTAGTTCAAATAGCCGAAGTAAACTAAAAACGACCAATTGTAAGACTGTTTTCGAAATGGAGAACCAGCTAAATGTTAACATAATCATAGAATCAATTCTTGTAATCTATTGGTATAATGTGATTATCGTAGAAGTACAATATTGTGTATATAACAGAGAATTATTGCACAACGCTTACAGTCGAATTTTATCTTCATAGTTACGTATGTTATTTTTGGTATCATTGTATTTGACAGTATTCGGTAGATAGAACTTTATCGATGCTCTTATTTTCTACCAGCGGTTAACTGGGGATTATTCGCGTCGAAATCATCTCTGAGGACAGTTTTTTTTTTTAGTTTTCCTTAGTTCGGTCTTTGTATTGAAAATTTGTATACATTATGTAAATGTGTTTCCCCGATAGATAGCGTTGAATCCATTTCTGAAGCGGATCTCACCTTTAAAGACACTCCCTGTAGAAAGAGTGCCCTAGTTGCATCAACCTACTTAGTGTGAATTTCAATGATAGAAAATCAGATACCATCGACTGTTTCGTGGTTTCAAGGCATAAACGATTCCGTTGACATAAATCTCCCTCGAATGAAAATGCCAAGACGGTATCAAATTCGATCAAAAAATGTTTAGAAACGAAATTCGTACCTTTGTATCTCGTGTCCGAAGCTCTTCTAGCGATAACTTGAATGAAGTGACTCATAGTCGCTCAAGGTTGAACCATTACGATCGCGATAAGTGCTAAAATTATGTTCCTATTTCCGAACACAAAGTCGAAAGCAATTAAAACAATGAAAAAGAAGTCTGCAGATTCAGTTGATGTCATAGTCGAGATATTTTTGCGTCCTAATGTCACGCGCATTTTTAACTTAGCTTCGAACTATGTCACGTCTATTTTTAATCTACACTTTGTTTAAATTCGACATACTGTACGCTCGTTATATCATACGGATTCGATGATATTTTTTTTTAAATATGACGATCAAGTTTTTATTCAACGTATGAATGCGAGGTTGTTCAGAAAACATTTATTGGCGTCATTTTTAAAAATAGCGAAGAATGAAGACGAAGCATAGATTTCTATTTAAGTAAGAAATATCTTCATTGTGTCACATGCTCTTTCAAAACGTCTGGAATAGATGCGATCAAGTTTATTTGAATAATATAAGTGGTTGGTTTGGTTTGAAGGTTTCAAACTAAGCTCAACTCAGATTGTATTTTCAAGTTACTCCTCTAAAACCAACATGATATACTTTACGAAGTTATGTTTTTTCAGGCAGACGATACACCTTGCGCTCCTTCCTGGTTTATGTTACATAGTAATGCGCACACAGAATCCTCGCAATCTGCAGAGGCAAGTTACACGCAACGATACAGTTATTCTAATTACTAGTAACACTACGACAACATTAATCGCTGCATCGATTATTAAAAACCTCGCACGCTCACGGAATTTTATAAATGCTAAACGAAGGTAGCATAAATCGAAAAAGAGAAAAAATATTATATTTACATATACAATAAGCAAACACTCGTTACAAAGTGTCTCACTTTTCCGAGCTTAATATTTTCGAAATCCTTTTGATCCTTTTTTTATTCGTGCATTAGCTGCGTTTACGAGTACACGAATTTCCGCAACGGTGTCTGCATACTGCGATAAAACCTGAAAAATGTACACAGATAATGCTATAAATAGAGATTTTTAAATTCCTGCGTAGTAATGTGTAGCAGGAATTGTTGTATTTTCTCGACGCCCATTAATTGTTTCATCTTACTCGTTATCAGTATGCAAACATAAATATATGAATTTCTTTTTAAAACTGTAATTATCGCTCAAACGATACAATACAAAAGGTGCTTTAAACTTAAGCTCCAATATTGATAGTTTCAAGTTAGATAGTAAAATAATAGTTGTTGAAACGATCATTCGCTATGGCACTTTCTACCCATATCTTATCCGTTGCTGTGATCACGTATTTTTTAAATTGGCAAAAATGTCGCGTAGATAGATTTTTAAAACATTAAACTCACTTTTAAATCGCCGATAGAAATGGATGGAATGTAACAGATTGAAATGTTTGCTCGTGAATTCGTTATTACACGCGCAACAGCCTAATATACGCGTCTAGCCTGCGTTAGATATTAAAGTAGGAAGCCTTTTCGCGTTCGTTCTGCCACGGCCAATGATCGTTCCTTGAACTTGGTAACTCATCTTGATAACACGTTTCAGGGGTGTACTGACGACCGCGATGGTCTACTTATCGTGCGTGCATTATCATCGACAGATATACAGTTATGGCTCGTACACTCTTGATATCACCGGTAAGTATTGCGCGTGCCATCTCGGTACGATCGCCGACGAAGGGAATTCAGTTTCATTTGCCGCGCAAACTACGCGAATATCGCGTGTCAACGGCTGGACACTTGATACAGCGAACGATTTGCGTCTGTAATTAGAAGCGCGGATAACAGAGACGCGGAAACGACATTGGCAATGTCCGAGATATTTTCGCGATTTAGTATTTGTACTTTCTACCATCGCGAGTCTCTAATTTGAATCTACATACATATCTGGTGTATGTATTTGTTTCGTCAACATGAAAGAAGAAGCGACAGAGAATGTGCCAATTTTGTAGTTTGTATTCGAAAAAGGAACACCATCCTGGCCGGTGTCACGTATACGTGATTTTGCCAATTTCAGTCGTTCTCAAGACAATTTCTGGTAACGAAAAATGTACCGAATCGTTTGGGTTGCAGGGCCGCTGATGGTGATAACGCAAAAAGTGACGAGCCTCGCGTACAGCATACACGATGGGCTGACACGACGCGAAGAGGAACTCACACCATCGCAGCTCAAACAAGCCGTGAAGTGAGTTGACGTCTTCTACTAACGGGCCTTTATTCGTACAATACGAGAACGCACAGATGCTCCGCCGTATCTGACGCAACTTTCATTCATATTCAAGCATCGTGACACTCATCTCGCGATGACTCAGGTTTTACTATATTATTTGGTCGTAGGATGCGGTAAAATCCATTATGCATGATTTATTGTAGAAAGATGCCCAGCACTTTGGAGTACTTTAGCTACGTCTTCCATTTTCAAGCTCTGATGGCCGGGCCGGTGATACTGTATCGCGATTACATTGATTTCATTCAAGGGCATCATTTAAGTGGACGGAAACCTCTGACGGTAAACATAATTACGATCGTTTTCCTCTGCACAGACCTGAAGCAAACGGGTCAACAAACATGGTGAATAAATACCCGTGTAAAATACTCGTAAAATTGAAGGAAATATATCCCATCGACTAACAAGGGATGATCCCCGAAAATTAAAACAGTCTGAAATTTTTTGAGCAACATAGGGATAGAGTAGGACCTTATTTCTTTCGTGTTAAGTACAAAATGCGACTCCTGATTAATTTTCGTTAATTGTACCCCACGATTTGATCACAATATCCTCTGATCCTGGAATACTTGAATATTGTCAATTACGTGCGTGAATAATGTCGTAAATATGGCCTAGTGCCTCACAGATTGTAACATTTTGATCTGGGGAGCACGCTGGCCACTTTAATAAATTAACGTTAAACGTTTCAATCCATTCCATTGTTGTTCGATTCTTATGTGTTGGTACATTATCTTGTCGGTACGTCCAAGAAATTCTCTTCTGGAATTTCCATGTATTATTCATTCCGGAGTAAATGCAGTCCACGCCATTAGCGTTCCCCCACCGACATTGTGTTTGGGAAAGTATTTTGTAAGTTTCAAGATTCTTTGAAGTTCCGTTGCGGATCATTCCTTGTGAATACCACTGCTTATCTCTATTCGTCTATTAACTCGAGACGAAAAAAATTGTAGCTATAATCGAATAAAATCCAATTGAATGCTCAAGGTCATTTCCCCTCCTACGTATCATATTAATCGTGACACCCACTTTTACTTTACGCTAACTTGTCTCCCTAGTCGAGAAACGCACAACATGTATTTGCCATTTGTGTAAAAAGATAAGAGACAGAGTGGCAAAGTAGCCAAACAGTGTGGTGGGGATAGTCTTTCAACGACCTCTCGATAACTGAGATCTCCAATCCCATAAAATAAGTTTTGAGATAAGAGGAATGTCCTTTGTTTGGCAAATAAGTAATAGTAAATTTTTACGAGTATTGTATGGCTCTTCGTGGTCCAAAGGCTGAACGAATGAAGAGGGTATAAATTTTGTTTTCAGGGTTGTGACAAAAATTCTAGTCATTACGATGAAATAATCCTGGAACCATCCCCGATACCAGTCGTGGTAAAAAAGACTATAACCAGTTTATTTTTCGCCGCTTTGCTCGTGACTTTGATGCCAAGATACCCGATTCAAAGAGTGAAAGGTTCGTCCAGCTCGTCTAGTATTCATGCGTGCCGTTAAGTTCCTTCTTTGACGGGGCTTCGTTTTGTTCGCAGACGAAGACTTCTTAGCGAATACGACGATACTCCAGAAATTCGGGTACTTGATGATTGCCACTACGTTGGTCCGTTGCAAGTATTATCACGCCTGGATTTTTGTCGATGCTATATGCAATAATTCTGGCCTCGGTTTCAACGGATATAAGGAAAACGGTGAACCCAACTGGGACCTGTATTCTAATGTCGATGTTATCAGTTTCGAGGTATTTATCACGCACGGTTACTTCTGTTCAACGGCGTCTGTATAATTACCTAATTACGGGACAATTAGAATCGCATATCATTAAGGTACAGACTTTAAGTTAACGTTCGCGATATTATGAGATTGTTCGAATATTTTAGACGTCTCAGAATTTGAAAGAGAGCATCGAAAGTTGGAACAAAGGAACCAATCAGTGGCTCAGATCTATCATGTACGATAGAACCAAATCCAACAAGCTCATGTATACTTATGCTCTTTCCGCATTGTGGCACGGTTTTTATCCAGGTTACTATTTGACATTCGCCAACGGAGCCTTCTTCACTGTGGTGTCACGTATCGTAAGCGAAATTTTTATTCCAACTCGTTCCGATTTTTTTCCATTAAAAATAGAATTCGTCCACGATAAGGCTTTGTTTCTTATTGCAACAGAATCGTCGTAAGATTCGACCGTACTTCTTAGGGTCCAAAAGCAAAAAGTTCCTTTACGATGTGATTTCCTTCGTTGCAACGCGATTCTTGATGGCCTACATTTCCTTCAGCTTTGTACTCTTGGAATTTGTTCCAAGTATCCAGATGTACCTGTAAGTACCTAATTGTTATCTTTATGTAAACACTGTTCGACGGTATAACGTATTTTCATTTTCTAGGTATTTAAAAATGATCCCACACTTAGTGGGTCTAGCTATATTAGTCATCGGACCTTTTCTTCCGAAGATTCCGGCGCCCGGAAAAGTAGCCGAGAAAGAGATTAACGCTTCTCAGGAATTAATCAACGGGACTGCGCGCAAAACCATGTAAACTTTATTTCGACGCGGTCGTACGGTCGCGAGAGAAAAATATTTTTTATGAATGTTTTACTATATATAAATATATATGTATAAATATTATGTATATATTATATATACACTCGCGCATATATACGTACGATATGTATTGTTATGACGTGTTACCGGTTACAGATGTCGAGCGTGTTAAAAAAAAAGTATAGTTGTTTTATATAATATGAGTGAGTATATCGTATATATATATATGAGTGTTCGTGTATATGTTAAGAAAGAAGACCGTTTGCCGATTGACGTTTGACGGCGAACAGACGACACCGGACAACGTTGCAGATTTTATTGTTCGCGCGAATACATGGTGATTATCTTTAACGTTTTCACGTTCCTTTTCCCTCTCCACTTTTTCTCTTTACGGCGTTACGATAAAAAAAAAAAAAAAAAAAACAATTTAATAATTTGCTTGGAACGTGTTACACAGTTTTTAATTCTAAGAATTTGTGAGCGATTTTACAGTTTTATACTTTTTAGTGTCAGAAATAATACCATCATTAATTTTAAATAAATTTGAATATTTATTTACGAACTTTTGTTATCTCCGATCATTTTATCGATAGCGAATAATGCTTACACCCGGTGGCAGAAAAATATACGTCGTCCGGGAATGCTCAACCCCCCAAGACGCATTACGTAAGTACGAATATACATCGATGTCGTAAATTCATAAAATATACAATACATTTCTAGAATAATCTCGCGGAACCACGAACATTCATTTTACTTCGTAATTATAATACTAAAAGAACCTAACGTAGCTTACAATCTATGATTGTTTAATTGCCTACGAAATGGCGTTTGAGAGAATCAGGGAAAACTCGACGGACTGAGAAAATTTCACGATGAATAATCAGAATGTGGACAGAATCGAGTAATTTTTATTCGACAATTCTCTTTGCAGTATTTTCTGAAAGTCTTAAATTGATTTCCTTTCTTTTTCACAAAGTATTAAGTACTCGAGGAGAACCGAACAAAATAGCGGAGATTCTGCGAAGAAACGTTGTTGTAAAAAAACTCATGAAGAATACACGTGCTTCCCCGGTGAAATCCGTTCCATCGCGATGCCTTCATCCCCCACGTGCCTACGAACTCTCGAATAGCTATAGCCGCAGCACGGGCATTCACTGATGCTGTTCGCGATTATTTTCACTCGCTGCCTAATGGAATATCGTCCTTATAATCGGGTAAAGAGAAGCACCGAAACTGTTCGGCACTCCCGAAGCCCTATTATACGGGGTGGCCGTGGCCACTTGGCGAGGAGCAGAACCCTTAGTGTGATCATCGCGATCGAACTGCGACGTTCGCGTGATCGCGAGCACCGATAGACACGTTCTCCTCAGATCCACGGAAACATGGTAAACTGATCGTCGATCGTTCGAACCGTGGATGTGCAAAGGACAGTGAAATAGTCGCGGATTCGAGGTCCTTTTTCAAAGCAATTAATTGTGCGCGGCGTTTAAAAATCGGTTATGCTCGCAGAGACAAGGATGTATAAAACTATTTAAAGAATTCCGATTAAATCTATATCTAAATAACGGAAAAAATATAAATTTTTTTTTTTTATTCCGAATTCAATATTTATAATAATGTTTGACGCTTTTATTCGATCTGTATTTAAAGAGTCGGAAGTATCGGAGTGCTATTGTGCTTTCTTCGATGGCCTTTGCACACCCAGGAATACAGTGTGAATTATTGAGTTTGGGGGGAATTATTTTTTAAAAAGTCTGAGATTCTAATTACACAGAAAATTGTGAATAGAAGGGTGAAATTCATGGTATTAAGTACGTGTATTGACACACGTAGTATGAAATTATCGCGTATAGTACATTCGTTAATTCCATGTACGATAAAGTAATTAAATCGAACGCACATATTCTGGCTATGGGTTGGTTACGATTATTAATAAAGGTTCTGTCATTTTTCTTAACAATCATCTTCGGGGCTGAAATTTAATTTTTTTTGTTTAATGATATCCTCGGTAATAACAATAGAAGATACAATATTTCCGCGTGTGTCCCGACATTGTTGTGCCAGTGTATATTATTCCTGGTATGTAACGACCGTTCGTACGATGTTACCAAATAATTTTTTTTTGCGCGTATCGAAACTGATTTTAAAATCGTTCGATACGGTAAGTTGTAACAGTAGAATATCGGTTGTTGGCACACTCGGACGTATTAAATTCTTCTGCGAGAGACATGGAATGAAATTTGTTCGAATAATCGGTAAGGCTAATATTAACGATTTGTAAGGATCGAAACGTATAAGCACGAGTATTTTTGTTTAGAAACTATAACAATTAATTGCTCTTGTTATCAATAAATCGATTCGAATCATTTTATATGCTATTCATTTACAATATGTATAATTTAAAGAAGTAACTGTGAACACGGAAATTCGAAGAAACCAGTGTCCTTTGGTAAGATCATAGACGAAGTATTAAACATGAAACAACAGGAATAATCAATTTATATGGTTTCTATACCAGTGAAGAACTTTCCGGAACGTAGAAAGGATTCTTTGTGTACATTGGCACGTGTACCGGGAAGATTATAGTATAATATTTGATAATCGGCTTGTTTGCCAAATACAATTTAAAGCTTAATTAGGTGACGAAAAGGCAGAAACAAGAACACGCAGATAGAGTGGAATTATATTACTAAAGAGTCGGTGGAAATTGTTGTATGGCGGATGCATTTTGATTTTTCGATACCGTGCCAGCGCCCGGCAAATATTTCACCTTGATTTGATTTACAGAATTTGGCAACGATGGTTAAAGTGGGTTACGTTCTCGTGATTGTCACCCTGTTGCTGATGGTGTGGGCGTCCATGGTGAGGATGCACGAGCTGCCCGTGCAGTATCCGCCGTGCGTCGTCAATCCCCTTTGCACTTGCTCGAAAGCCATTCCCCATCTCGGCATAGTCACCTGTTATAACGTTCCGATGCCGCGGATACCTCAGTCAATTAACTCCTCGATGGTGTTCAAGCTTCAATTGGAGAACAATGGACTGATGTTTCTACAGCCACAGTTTCTCATGAACACAGGTACAAAACCCAAACACGTTCCGCTAGGGCTCCATCGACGTGGTTAGTTTCGGAAAATTTGCAAGAATTCTAAGGCCCAGAATGTCCGCGAATCGCAAGAGAATTTTTGACCAAAAAATTTCTACGTTCGTTCGGAATTTATTTAAGAGATTAGGAATATCTGTTTCAACCTTTGATTTTGGGTCTCATAAAAGAGTTAATATATTTTAATTAATTCGACAAATTCAAGTTTTTTTACATTTTCATAATTACTGGTATGATCGTACAAAACGGAAGATGAAATTATAACGCGTGTAATTATATATAATGATCGCACCAAGAGATACTCGAGTGTGAGAATAAGGAAATAGGGGTTAAAGGGCATCGGCCGTGCAACATCGATTACGTTATGTACAAACGATACGTGGCAGTTCAGTTTTCACGTACACGCTGCTCCCCTATCTCTCAGGTCTGTACAACCTACGGATCAAGCATAATCTCCTGGCCGACATCCCGGACGAAGCTTTCCTAGGGCTTGAGAGATCGTTATGGGAGCTCGAATTACCCTACAATCGCCTCGAGAGGGTGCCCAGCAGGTCGTTCAGGCATTTGCAGAAGTTGCAACTTCTCGATCTGACAGGTACTTCCTCCTTGAATACCTACAGTGTCGTCTTCCTTATCCCTATACGGTCGATTTTAATTTTTAAAACTTTTTCAATCTTTGGGGCCGTATATTGAGTTACAAAGAAAGTTTTCAAGATCCTTTACAAAAATTACCTTCGTTCGAATACAAACGCTAAATCGATACAACTGCCACACTGATAAATGTAACGAACTATGAGTCCCGAAAAGTTTTCTGTAAAACGATTTATGCAAACAGGGAACAAGATATCGAAGATATCACCGGACAATTGGCGCGGTCTAGAGAATTCCCTGCAGAAGCTACGACTGGGGCGTAACGCGATCGACCGACTTCCGGCGGACGCGTTCGCGGGCCTCACGTACCTGGACATGCTCGATCTGAGGGAGAACAACCTGAAGGAAATCGATCCGTCGGTGTTCAGGGACGGCATGGCGCATTTGGTGCACCTTTTTCTCAACGGGAATCAACTGACCAACATACCCTATTCGCAGTTGTCGTCCCTGAAACGAATGAAGGTCCTCGACCTGAGCTACAACCGGATATCCAGGATGCTGAACGCACAGCAAGAACCGGAAATCAGGGGGCTCCAAATGTCCCTGGATACTCTGCGGTTGGACTACAATCAGATCGAGATCCTCATGCCCAACGACTTCCAACACTTTTACAAAGTCAACAGGACTTACCTCGATGGCAATCCTTTGACCATGATCGAGGCACGGAAATATTTTATATTTCGATCAAAGAATTTCGCGAGCACAATCGCGTCTGTGATCAATTTCAACGCGTAGGTCGCCGCGAATTTCCAATTGATCTAAAAGTCTGAACGACGCGTTTTAGGAGGGCGCGTTCAAGGACTCGAGGATACGAGAACTCTATTTCACCGATTGCGATCTGATGGAAGTCGATTCCTCCGACTTTACTGGCCTGGAGTCGTCCCTGGAATTGCTGGATCTATCAGGAAACAACATCACCTCTCTTCCGAGCCCTATCTTCCAAGAATACGATTTTCTGCGAACCCTCAGCTTCCGCGAGAACAAGCTCCAGACATTCTCGCCAGGTAAGATGAAACATTGAAATATCAATTTCGTAGCTGTTGTTAGCTCGTTCAGCAAGTGTCTTGTTCCTTCATTCTTATATTCCATCTTCTCTGAATCGACGATGCATCATCAGTGGAAGTGTTCAACGGTTTCCAATATTCTCTGTACAATTTGGACCTGAGCGGGATGGAGAACAGCATGGTGTCCCTTCAGGATCTAAGACAGATGAGGAACATGCGATTTCTGTCGATTTCACGGATGCCACAGCCGACCCTGTCCGCGGAGGATTTTATGGAGTTCGGGATGGACATCAACGAGCTTCATATCGTCAAGAGCAATCTGAACACTATAAAAAATCACGCTTTCATGCACGTTCACGGGATCCAGTACCTGGATTTTTCGGAGAATTCGATCACCACGATAGAGGACGAAGCCTTCTTAGAGGTAATCTCGCCCGCTTTCCCTTCTGCTATCTTTTAAACAAAGGGGTTGAAAATTGTTTTACGGTTCCATAAAATCACAAGAATCATTCCCACGAAGCAATTGTTTTTATGATACAGTTTCGAGTAAATAGAGAGTGTTGGTATTAAATTATCGAATAATAAATAGTTGTGCTCGCGCGCAAAACGGAGACAAATGACTCGTTATCCTTTCGGGGTACGCTGACTACGTTTCTAACAGGCAACCTTACAAAATCGCGACGCACTGGATCGATCACAATCAGTAATTTACCTTAATATTTAATTAAACTAGATTCGAATCGCATACGTAAAGGCCTTGATAGCCGCGGATAATTCCAATAAAGCGGGCTTCTAGAAATAATCTTCCGTGCAACGAATAGTTGACCCAATCAGAAACACGAGAAATTGCTACCTGAACGACATCGACGAAGATTCTGAATATTGTACGCGTATATTTTAGATCCCGCTTCCATCGAGATCTAGGACGCGTTCACTCGGCGGAAACTCTTAGCTTAATTCGCTTAATAATTTATTCTCGCATCAACAACGATGGAACAGTACAAATTGAGACGATACTATTTTCTCAATTTCTTTTTGCTTACTGCATCGAGAATAGTTTTGGATTCAAACGATTCGATCGAGATTCTATTCTCTTAGGTGGCTCCTTCGCTTCTGACGCTGAGGATGTCTCACGGTCTGTCGTCCTCCTTCTCTGAGATTCCGAACACCCCTTTCAAGTTCTTGTCGAATCTACGACACCTAGATTTAAGCAACAACAAGCTTAAATCCATGCCGGACACGTCGTTCCACGTTATGAACAAGATCGTACGGATCGAGCTACAGGATAACGAGATCGATAGCATCAGAAAGGGGACGTTCCAGGTACTGTGCTGTCCTTCGTATTGTCACGTTACCCCCCACTTTATTTTCACATTTTTCACGCTATTGAAACTTGAACGTATTATATGAAATATTAGTTTGTCACTTCCACCTCCTATTATACGATTCCTGTATAGTAAGTGATATTTCGTTGCGAGGTTGACATACATTGGAGGCTCGAGGAAGTGAACTTAGCGTTCAATATGATCAAAACGATCCAGACCCACACGTTCGTCGACCTGCCGAGATTAAAGACGATAAATTTAGAGGACAACGCTATAGATAGAATCGAGAGACGCGGGTTCATGAATATGAAAATGCTGAAGTACATTAACCTGCGTGGCAACAAAATAAAGGAGATCACCGACGAAGCGTTTCAGGTGAAGCTCTAGCGGAATAAGTAAAATGATATTGCAACTGGAGCCGAAACGTTCGTTTTCTAATTACATTTCCGTTCAAGAATCTGCCGGACCTGGAGTTCCTCGATCTCGCGTACAACGATCTGAACGAGTTCGATTTCGCCTCGTTCGATCAGGTGGGAACATTGTCCTCGTTCAAGGTGAACGCTAGCCACAACAAGATCCCGAAACTGTGGATCAATAGCACCACGTTCACGCCGGCGACCACCAGTAAGTCCATTGTTAAATACTTTGGGCTACCCTGGTTTAATGCGTGTAAACAGATTTCCGTAAGCCTGCTAAACGAATGTCGATGAAACCCTTTTGCTGGTACAAATTGCCACGGACGCTACCTCCGGTTCTCTTACGCTGCTCTTAGGCAATGTATTGCGCAAATGTAAATCCCTCTTTGCGGGATCATTGACACGTGACATCGAAAGTTCAAGAACATTCGACGATACGAAGTCATCGAGTCTCGATCCCCCCTTTTTCTACCCATCGAGTAGTCACGCGGACGAAACGCTATAGAGGGTAGCGTTATCTAACTCTCGAATGGAATATTAAATTTAAATACGTCTTTTAATGTTCCGAACTTGCTAGAATCGAAACTGAATAAGTCTTAGAAGATTCTGATATTCCTTGCATCCTGTTAAATCGGTTTAATTAATATTTAAGAACATTTTTGTGCTCCGTTTCACCGTTAAACAAGATGGACGATCTCTGACCGTTGCAGTCGGTGGCTCGATACAGTCGAACATCAAGGTCCTCGACCTGAGCTACAACAACATCTCCGACGTGATGAAGTATTACTTCAAGCCGGTGGAGTACTCGTTAACGCACCTCTACATGTCCCACAACCAACTGAACAACGTCACGCAAGGTGTTTTCGGGAATATGCCTCACCTGCAGTGGCTCGATCTGAGCCACAACGAACTGATGGAGGTCGACTTCGACTGCTTCCGTAACACGAAGAACCTTCAGGTCCTGTTTCTCTCGTGGAACGACATCACGGACATACCAGCGGAGGCTCTTAGGCACCTGAAGAGACTCAGGATCGTCGATCTCTCCCACAACAAGCTAAGAGCACTGCCGGACAACATGTTCTCGGACATCAACTTGGAGAGCTTGGATCTGTCTCATAATCAGTTTACGAGGCTGCCAATTAAGGCTATGTCCATCTCTTCCGCTGCCAGTTTGTCTATATTGGACATGTCTTGGAACTCGCTGTCGGGGATCCACACCACGGACGCCATATTCAGATTACGAGTCAGTTTCATTCTCTTTTTAGCTGTTTTAATTATCGAGATACTTCTTTTCAACCGACCCTTACCATTTTAGCAGAGAAGATCTATTTATTATTTCCACTAACGCTATGTTTGTCTCAGAGTCTAACGTGGTTGGACTTGTCCTACAATCGATTAGTCAGGCTCGACGACGGAGTGTTCTCCGACATGCCGTATCTAACTCATCTCGACCTGAGTCACAATAAACAGCTGCTGTTGGAGTCTCGCGGAAGAACGTTCCACGGTTTGGAGGACTCGCTTCTCTATCTCGATTTGACCAACATCTCGCTCCTGAGTGTACGTATTGTAGACGAATGTCCAGAATCAGCGTGTAAGCCTAACTTCTTTGGGGGGAATGTTGCCCGTAGGTGCCAGACTTGCCACTTCGACGACTGCAAACGTTGTATTTGGCGCACAACGAGCTGGCATCGATACCGCCAGAAATAGCATCGAACTTAACGTCCCTACACTACCTGGATCTTAGTGCCAACGATCTAACGGTGGTGCCATTGATCACGCACACCCTACCGGAACTGAAAACCTTCAGTCTCGCGGATAATCCCATTTCGATAGTCAGCAACACTAGCTTCTTAGGTATCGCGGACAGTCTCGAGGAACTGGACATACGACGATTATCTTTGACCACGTTCGAAGTAAGTTCTCGTTCGAAAAGTACGATCTTTTCTTTGTAGAATGTCGAAGCCAGCAAGATTTGAACTTGGGAGGCAGGAAATAAATACTCACAATTTTTTATGACTGAAACCTTCTATTAAAAATTATTATGCGATAGTAGTCGATTAGTAGTCAAAAGGTCGTTGAAACGTTTCATTGATCATTGGCACGTGACTCGTAATTACCATCTGTTTAAGTTATCAATACTCGGGTCATAGATCATTGGTTATCGATCAGATTCTGAATTCGGTTCGTTTCTTTTTAGAAAACGAATGCAGTAAAAAGGAAAATAGTAAAAATTCCGAGTTCGGATTCGAGATTCGTGAATGTAAAAATCGGGTTTCGAACCACATCTAAAATAAACGTTTCTTCGTCTGCAGGCAGGAGCTCTCTGCAAAGCCACGAAACTTCGCAAGTTATATATAACCGCTTACAACGGCGTGAAGAATTTCAACTTCCCCAACATCCTGGAGTACAATCACGGCCTGCGGCATCTAGTCATCGACGTAGGTTTAAAATAAATTTCGCGTTTCGAGAATTTCGACCAAAGTGTCTCCGTGACATCGGTACTTGGCGTCGCGACGTTGCTAAAACGTCGAATATCTCGATTTTAGGTACAAAACGACACGGATTTGGAGAAGGAGATGAAAGGAAGGTTCCCCTACAAACTATTCAATATAACGTTGACTGGTCAAGCTCTCAAGAATATACACATAGATATACTACGAGTATGCATTTTTACTATCTTCCGCTTTGATAAATGTTTTCAAATTAAAGGTCAATTAATGCTCATGGAACATTTAGCACGGGATAATAGTTTTCGAAAATAAAGAGTGAGGTTCGTTGCAGGGAATAAGAAATCCGCACTTGCATTTCGAGATGTACAACACCAGCGTGGGCTCCGTGCCGAAGATGATGTTCGAGAACGCGGAATGGGTGAGGAACGTGACCGTTCATCTTCATCACAGCGATGTACGGACGCTTCATAATCCCTCTAATGGGTACAAACCGGGAGTTCCGGGGAAACGGTTTCTAATGAGTCTCACGGTAGCAGGAAGCTATTTTACTTGCGACTGCGACATTGGGTGAGTTTGCCCTTACTCTTAATCTACAGACTGATTCTAGAAACTGGAACAAGCTGAATAAGTTAAGCGTCTCAAGAACTAATCAAGACATCGACTTTATCTTTTTACTCCGATTAAATGCAACAAATTTCCGTTGGAAGACGATAGATCTAGGAATGAGGGGTTCCTAGGTTTGTTCTTTTTATTTCTAGATGGATGGAAACGTGGCAAAGAAAGCACAGACAGTACCAGGAAGACCGGTGCAACACCTACAGCGAATTTAAGAACTTCGAGCGCGACGAGGAGGACGACGAGTTCGATTGCTGGAACAACAACTGGGACGACGATTTGCGCGAAACGTTTTGCTTGAACAAGAATAACATTTCTGTGTTGGAAGCGCTGAAAACCGATCTCGAATGCGGATGGGGCGCGGCTGGTTACGTTCACGCGCCGCATTTGCTCGTTCTTCTTTTCTTGATCGTCCTCGCAGCAGCGATCTATTGAGCCTCTTCTCTGTCTACTCAAATTTCGCACTCTTCGGCTCGATCACTGTTCGTTTCGCGACGCGCCGGTGCCATAAAATGCAAACATACCACCAGTATGTTTATTTAATTCCGAAAACGCAGGCGACGTTTGTCATTCGTATAATTTTCAATTATTAATCTTCGTTCCCTACAAGGGAAATAGCTTTGTCCAGCTCTATGTACATCGCATCGTATTTTAATTCATTTAGCAGTAAGTATCATAATTTTTAAGTAACCGTAGTTTATTTATTTACGCGTTATCATAATAGCGTGTAAGCGTATCGTGTAGGTGATATTTATTATCGTTATCAATGATGATTTTATCTATCCATGTTTGTGATACGATCGTCGTTTAATTTCACGCGGAAGCATTGTTTCGTTCAACGATGGACATTCCACTATTTCTTCCACGAAACGGTTTCATCTCGCGTTTGCATTTTAATCCGAGGCGTCGTAGAGAAAATGATACTTTTGCACACCCCTTATTTTCTTCGCCTTGAGCAGCACGCTTCGAATCAATGAGACTGTCAAATTAATATTCAGATACTCGTACAAAGTGTAAATCGTCGGAATCAACAGGAATTGAGGTTTCATTCTCTTTGTAGCAACTAGTAAACTCTTCTTGCGTTCGTTGTATAAAACTAACAACGTAGTGTCGTATTCGTTTCCTCGCGTCATGGTTGAACTAAAGAACACGTGACCAGTTAGCGAATATGGAGCGTAAAGATCAAAGAGACTCGTGTAGTTTTAAAGTACATTCTCAAGTGATATCCTGTATAACTCGACAGTAAAAGGATTTTATACCTATCTGTTAAAAAGAGAAAGAATATTCGCTTGCAAATACATGCCGTCGACACGACATTTTTTAATAAAATTGCACCGAATATACAACAAGCGTTTTCGTTATTATTTCCATCTTTAATATCGCTGTATAAAAACAGTGGCTTTGTACACATAACATCGATAGAATCGTATAAAAAAAGACACATATATGAATAATCGTATAAAAGACAATCGTACAACGGAAAATACGAGCAACATAAACATAATAAAAGAGATATACTCGCCGGTGTATAATTCTGAAAATAAATTAAAACTTCGTTATTGATATACGCGCTCTATTAACAGAAATGAAAATTAATATTTGTCCGAAAAGATTTTTCAATTATACACGAGCAAACAGTTCTCAATATTTACACGTAATGCCTGCTATAACGGATTGCTAATCAACATCCTTCTATCGTACGAAACGACAGTCATCGGGATTAATTGTAGAGCATGATCTTTGCCGATATACCGATTACCATCTGCAAGATCGGTAAGACGATAAAACCGAATATAAATGTTAAGCATATGTACACACTGAATAATTCCATCGTGAATACGAAGCATCGTATCATTGCTTGCCGGAAGTCCCTGCTCTTCCTTATACTGTCCACTTTGTCCAAAATGAATCGCAATATGTATAGGAGCACCTTGAAAAAACGAAGTTGCAATATATTAAGGGCATGCGATGATATTATTATCGAATAGTAACTTGGAAGTAAAATAACTGAAAGTGTCATTTACTTGGAAAGAATAATTATACACCGATTGCATGCGACAATGAAAAAGAGAAAAGAAGCAAAATTATATTTTTAGTAAACTTGGCTGTCTGTTGATGTGTTTTCTTCTAAATAAAAAGAGGTACGAGTCGGACTGTATGCAACCGAATGTTCCAAAAGTCCTTTGGAAACGTGTTTCCAATATAGAGGAATATGCTCGTGAATATGTGCATAATTTCTGACCGTGTGATTTTGAACATTTTTGTGTCTTAAAAAATGTAAAGAAAAAACAATCAACGGCAGAATGATAAGCTAGATCCTACCTTCGAGGAGTGGGGGAAGACAGCGTGACTCGAGGGCCCACTAATACCTCGCACCGTGCAAAATGGTGGGAGAAGCAACGAGTGTTCTGCTTACTCGCGTGGTGCCAGGTAGCAGAGGGCCAGGCACGCTGCCTTTCTCCACTCCTCGAAAATAGGATTTCGTTTAGTTTTCTGGACACGCGGTTCACAGACAGTCGTAGTTTTCAAAGTAATTTTTTGGAACAATTTCTCTTCTTTTTTTCTCTGGTACAGGAGTGCTAATTTTAAGATATCGTGTTCATCGTACATCAAGGGATTGACAATACCTCTACGACAGGTATGATGTTCAGCATCACGTATAACAGAGCGAGAAGAGATCGACCAGTTGCTTGGCCCATTATCTTGATAAGAGCCGAGAAAGAATATTCTGTCCGTGGAACGCCGCATGATTCTTGATAGTTGACCAGATATTCTCGAAAATTGTGGAAGTAGTTCGATTTCGCGTCGCTTTTACCAGAATCCTCGTAGCGATTCTCTATTTTGTTACACGCGTCCCGCAACGGATTCGTGGAAAAGTCGTTCCCTTCGAAAAACAGACGGCTATATAATATTTAATACATTCATTTGCGTCCCGTACAATAAATTTACGTATTAAATTTACCCGAAACGAAATTATTGTGTTTCCATCGATTCGATCGATGTAGATCGGAAATGCTGTAAGGATTTCTCCATTTCCAATCGGAGCTCGTAGCCTCGTGGATGATACCCGGCAACGAGTGATCGATCGATTCCTCGTCGTATTTCCGGTCGCTTGATTTCTCATTCAAAGTATTTCCGTCCGGTTTGAATCCGTGTTTATCCCTCAAATGTGGATAAGCGTTGCACGTTATATGATCTCGCGCGCAGCAGCTGTGATCTACCTCGTATTTTTCCCCTTCTAGGAACTAGTAAAACATACAAAATAGAAGAAAACCTTGCTACAAATTATTTACAACGTTCGTCAAACGCGAAACTTTACTCGAGTGGACAAGTATATCTTTCGTTTCGATGTGGGAATTTTTGCACTATAGTCGCATCAGAATTAGCTGAAAGCTCAAAGATACGGAAACGTAAAAGCGGGAGTATCGTTTCGTATGACTCGTAACCGAAAAAGTAGCATCGAGCGGTCAATTAAATTTAATCTGACTATAACTATAATCGGATCAAAGAAAGAACGCATTCGAAACTTCCAACTCTTTATACAGATAGGAAGAATTCTATCCCTGCAGTTGTCGTGACGTGTTTCATCGATCTTTCAAATATTCCAGATATTTATCGGATTCGTTGGCAACCATTTTGTATACGTTGCAAAAATATATCACCACTGGCAATGAATGTTAAATATACATGTATCGATGCAGCCCCCAAAAATAAAAAAAATGCAGCGCGTATAAATCTGGGGGCCGACCAAGTCAGGCAATAGGTTCCAAGTTCTTTCTTTGATTCAACTGTAATTCCGTAAAGTTGAGTATCGCAGAGTAATACATATGTTTGTAAGGTTCTATAGGAAACCTTAATTTTCGCGTGCCGCTGACTATGTTAAAAATTAAAAAGAAAATGTACAAAATGTATGGAGCAGTATTTAGAATCGTTTGGGTCACACGTGTTCTTCGTTTACTTGTTGATTATGAAAAAGATATTTATTTTCCAGATGCCAGTTCTCGTTATAATCAGACTTTGGTACAAAATCGAAACTGTTCTGACTTTGTAAATCGTTCATGTTCAAAGAACAGGACACACGGATCGCAGTCGGGCCTCCTTCGGTACTCATAATCGCTAATTTTCTACTACACACGATTTTAACACCAATCACAATTTTACTGCCGTAACGACGACAAAAAAAAAAATCAGTTAATTTTCATGTCCATTCGTCCAAAAAGAAAACGTTCACATTCACAAAACCTGTGAAATTATCCGTCGGTACGTAACTTCACCTGACAACGAAGTATACATATATTTATATAGCGCGATTCGTTTAAATCGACTTTTGCTATAGAATTCCGTCGAGTTCTTATAGTCGGAACAAAATTAACTGGCCGCTCAAGGACCATTGAGGAACAATCCCTACCGCATGGTACAGTTTTGCTACCTCCACTATTCCGTCTTTCGTCGTTATACGAATCCAACGTAAGAGTAGGAGTCGTGCCTGGTGTGATTTATAATCAGGAAAGTCGCTTTGGCGGTCAATTAAATTTGATCCGATCACAGCTTGTTGCGAAAATAAATGGCGCACGGATTACTCAATAGAACTTTATTGTCACGTGACTAACAATAAGGCAGCCGACAACGTGGAGCAGTTTCTTCAGAAAGCCGCCGATTACAAATGTTTATACAAATTCAATCTCGTGTATACATATAGATTATCAGACACTACTTGTATTCACCGAGGTAAAATGTGGTGTAAGGGAAACCCGGAAACAGAAGTCACATAAAAAACGCAAAAAATGAAACATCAGCGATCATGATTCTGCGTTCTTCTACGCCATTATAAAATTGATCTTGTGTACAGCGCTCAACGTCAAACGGGGGGGGTATTCTCGGCTTGATTTGCAGCATTGTACCAACTATGATCCATTAAGTCTACAAATAATATATATTTCTACAAATTCCGACCGACCGTTCTCGATACACTTTCACACTCATCACAGTCGCGCATCTCACTATTTATTCTTAAGCTGTGTGTACCGCGTTATGTTGTTTCTTTTCTTGTAAGAATAACATCGAGAGACGAGTCACAGCAACTTTGAAGCCGATTTAGAGACGGAACCGACATTTCTTCACTGTCCGCAATCGAGAGCATTAAAAGCACAAAGTATCAGAGAAACATCACGGCAAGACTTGATGAAGTGCGTTAGTCTGCTTTGGCGCTTAAACAACAGTAGTGCGAGGAAATTTCGAAGCGTATACCGCGTAAAAATTTGTATTTCGTTTCATTCTCTTTTGTTTTGTTTTTTTTTTTTCTTTTTTTTTTCTTTTTGTACAGCAATTCCTGTTGCCGCTTGTGCGGGGAAAACACATTGGAGGACAACGATCGTTTGCGAGGTATTCTCGGTATCAATCGGGCAAATTTATTGTTTTTGAACCATTTTACGAAAGCGGGATTGGTTCGCAATGTTTGTATGAATTTCGAATAAATACGTCTATATAGCGGGACAAAAAGAGAGACTCTCGAATTCCGTGTCTGGAATTCGACGATACTCTGAAAGACTGGGGGGAGATACCGAAGCTTTTGTGCACGCTTACAACATACCGAAACCCTTTGAATAGTTGATCGCTTTCAACAACCGATCTTGTAATTTTTCTATTGTACTGTAGTCCGGCAACAGTAAGACGTTGAAGCATGTGTGAGCTATTGGTAGTCTGAAAAATCGGAACAAAATTTTACCGTTGAAACGATATTCCGAGAGGAAACCGTGATTTTTCATAATACGTACCTATCAGAGTCCGGGCCGTGTCTGGCAATGACCATTTTTAGCCTTGACAAGCCACCAACAGGTACCCTATCGCTTCCTGTAGTGAACTGGAGAAGTCTACGTTGACTTTCCGGTGGCAACGAATGAGCAACCCGCCAGAAATTACGTATCGCCTCGCTGTCCACTGTGTAACCACCCTCGTATTCTGTAGCTGCTTCTAGTTCTGCGAAATCAAAGATCTTGCTGCCGCAAACAAGCTGTAATCATACAATAATAGCCGGTTAAAAGTCATAACCTCAATTTACTCAAATTAGGTATGTTAAACTTTTACGAAACATGATCTATAAATATACATCGTACATACTTTCCGTGTGCATATTTAGACAATTAGTGTTTTTCAGTCAGTCGTGTACTTAACGGTCTTTCAAAATAACATCAATGTTTAATGCCGACCGCGACATGGTAGTTAAATTCAAATTCGTCTTCGGGTCGAAACGAGCGACGACGTAAATAGTACGAACATACCTGTTCGATTTCTTCAGGTCTAAAAAGTAACGCCAGCGGACTTTCGTCCGTCACCATTTGGAAGCCACGCCTGAACGCCTTAAATTGTCTTTCTACTGATTTATTAAGTAAGAAGTCCGCATAGAGATCTACGAATTCTTTTTTGTTTGCCTGCGTCACGAACAATTCATCGCCATTTTCTTTGAGATCGTGAAAAGATATCGAACCGAATACATCCCTATGGAACAATACAAGTCATTAGTCTATTGGATATTGAAATTATAATGTTTGTTAGTTGCGCTAGATACTTACTTGTAAGCCACTCTGAAAGTTTGCATGAATGTCTCTGGTATGTCATCCCCGGTATATTCCATCAATTCTTTCAATGTTCGATATAATGTAGGACTCCAATCTTCCAAATCGGCAAAACTTCCTTTTCTACCAAGCAATTTTCGGTAAACCACCATTGAAAAACGCACATCGAGAATTACGTTGTTATATATGGCTAGGCCAAGAACAACGCCTATAAGCGTGAAATGTGCGTCACTTTCAAACGATGTTGGATTAAACCACGTCATTTGCGTATCTTCCTATTATATAAAAAAAACACTGTTTGAAATTTTCTGTCCAATCAATTTCAAATGATCGAAATCTGAATTACCTGAGTCGTGAACATGCCATAATCAGGGTTGAAAATTTCTTCTACAATTAATTGAAAGAATTCTTTGGATACTCCACCCTCATCAACTCCCTGTTCATCCTCAAATTCAACGACTAATTGTTTCTTAAGATCGGATGGATTTTCCATGGCGATCATTTCTAATTCAACTAACGCGTCGTCTATCAAACGATCTCTTCTAACCTAGTTTAATAAAAATAACTATTAACGTAAATTACGATAAAATTAGAAGAATATACATACCTTTAGTCTTAAATACGGATTAGTAGGTTGACCAACAACAGTCTGTAAAAAGCTCATTCGACGTTCACTGTACATTCGAATACGGTTATCATAATACAAGCCCAACGTCTTTGTAGCAGGCGTGAGAATAAAAGCGTAATTCATAAAACTAAATTTTATAGGTTCTTCGCATTTATAATATGAAAAGTCTTTATCCATTTCTATGGCATCACTTAATGGTTCATTATAAAAGTCAGTAAAAGGTATAAATGGTTTCCGCGCGTCTAGTGCGGTAATTCCAAGTTCTTTTGCTAATGGATCCTTTAAATAATTATAATCGTTGCTCATATTAATAATAAATTAAAGGGAAAAAATTAATTCCAGTGAACGGTAGGCTAAGCATTTCGTAATTTTTTTTTCATGCTGTTACCTGTGGAATCTGTGATAATTTCCATGATTTATCGTTACTAGCAGATTCACCATCTTCGTCTAAATTTAATTCAGGCTCGTCTAACTCGCCGGCTAACATACTCGCGTAATACAAGATTTTCATAACTTTCGTAGGAGCGGTAATAATGTCCGAATCTTGAACGCAATAATCTCGCGTAAAAGATCCACCTATTACCTATAAAAATAACAATTTGTACCGTCTGCCGTTTGAACTAGAATTTTATAATGCGATCACAAATACCTTGACAGTTATCAATTCTTGTAAAGCCTGTAAAATACTTGGAAGTCGAGATTTACAATGTTTAGCCCATACGCGAGCCAGTTTAGCTTGTGCCATAATAGGAAAACAGCTGAGTGCTTTACAAAGCATGTGAAGAGCGAGTTCCAGATATTCGCTGTTTCCGAGCACAGGAATTTCAAACACAATGAGGAATACGTTTATCAAGCTGTCCATATTATCCCATGCCATCATAATGCGAAGCACTCTCAAATCTAATTCAATATTATCCGCCAAAGTGACTAGTGCATTGATTAAAGCAGACTCAAATGCTTCCCCTAAACATAAAAAGAAAGGTGCAATGAATTAAACATGCATAGAGAACACATTGCTATGTTTAATTCATTATCTTACATCGCGAAACAATGTATTACCTGGTAGAGACCAAAGAGCACTAAAGGCTCTTCGGACAGCTGGTAAATCAACGCTAGTGTCATCATTACTAGGAACTATAGGCGATGGTTCGCTGCTGTCTTCTTCTTTGTCTTCTCCTTGTATCGATCTAATTGCTTCCTTATCCATATCGCCGGGCCTTAACAAGCTATCCGAAGCTCTGTCAAGAAGCGCGGCCAGCGGAGAATCATTTTTCACAGTTTTTTGAAAACTGAGACTTAATGCTTTTCCACATGAAAATACTTCTCCCAATGTGCGAATTAACAGTGAATACGATCCTTCCGATTTACACTTTTCTATTATATCCAAAAGTTTTGCTTCTGTGAGATATGGATCCTGTTTTCCTGTTGGCAATAAATCAATCTCATTTTGTTGCAATTATCTTAGCATTATACATACTCGTGATAAAGTCTTTTAAATAATGTTTAGTGTCAGATTATTATGCCTCTAGATTAAATTACAAATAAATAACAAGAATTTCGAATTAAATACAAGATTTATTAACATGTATACAGCAGCCACACAAAGATTAGATAAATAACTTTAATTAAATTTTGCGTACAATAATTCCATAAAAATTAGAAAAATTGTTCAATTATTTGTAGCATGATTACTATACCTCTCCTTTTCTAAATACTTGAGGTACAAATTGAGTATTAATAATTTTGCGACAGAACGAGAACAATTTTTTACGCGAAACGTTTTGTTAGGGGATGCCTTCTTTTTCTTAGGGTGAAACTTTGGTTTTGCTTTGCACCTTCTTGCTGCTTGTTTTACACTTTTATTTTTATTATTTTGTTTTTTCACTGAATTGTTATCGTAACTTGGAATACGAATATTATATTTACTTAATATTTGTAAAAAAATCTCTTCGTCGGATATTATTGCTTTATTTAAAATTGAAGCACAACTATGATTCAGTTTAGAAAATTGGCACATGTTACTATGACTATCTATTTTTGTGTTGTTAGTGACAGGAAGGGAAAGGAGTGGTTTTTCATTTAATATTAGTTTCGTATAAGTTGCATTTTTACTGATTAATCTACTTTTAACAGAAGTTTGTATATCATTGTACATTGGAGCTTGAGGAATGGAATCCAATTCGTTTGTAGTTTTGGGAATGTCCATTTTTACAGAGTGCATTACTGAGACAGTATCTATAGGGGCAGGATTTGTGCTGGGATTTGATGCAATACCTTCTTCTGAACATGTTGGATTTACACTTTTAACTGGTAAACTCTTAGCCAACGACGCCGGACCAGGCTCTAACGTTGTTCGGGCTACTTTACTTGGTTGAGTGCCATCGCAAAGTCTTGCCTCTTGTGAAAACAACTGAATAGCTTGTGCCGCAGCTTGATTTGGTGTAAGATTTGTCACCTATTTAAGAAAGAAATTAAATCGGTAATAAAAACGATTTTTTTTAAAATAAATTTAAACAATATTTAAATGTATACTTTGCCACTTGATGCACAGTTTTGATTGTCACAGTTGGGATTGCCACATCCATCGGTAAGTTGATAAAAATATCGTTCAATCAACTTTTTAGCAACTGTACGCTTCATGTCGCTGCAAGGGCTCTCTGCTCCTACCCTGATAAAATAATACCAAAACAAGATAATTACTATGTATTCAATTATGTGCACAACCTAATATATCACAAAGATGTACATTTAACATTAACTTCGTAATAAAACACTAATTTTTGATTTTGTTATGATTTCAGGACAGTGAATTGAAAGATTTTTGTGTTGGCTTAATAGTTATCGCAATGTCAAAGCATCAAAAAGATAAAGTTGATATTTAGGCCCCCAAAAGTCTACCACTGATCAATCAAACATGAACATCAACATAAACAAAGGAAACAAAAATAATAGAAACATTTGAGGTATATCCTAATAATTGCAATTCATTCAATTAGGAACACATGGTGGTGACATATTAACAGTGATTCGCGACGTTGCCAGTTCAAGTGGAAATGACAGTTCAGAAAGAGATCAGCTTCTCGAGGTCGGTGAGTCGAGTCGTTGCACCAAAACAAAGTACGTTAAAAATAGCCTAAGCTCATGGATTTTAACGATATTACGTTTTGTGAAAAAGCCAAGTAAACAACGTCTTCACATAGAGAAAAGAACAACAAAAGAATAGAAAAACGTGGCACAGTCACGAGAAAGTTCTACGCATCGAACACTGTAAGACGTCGATGTCACCTGGAAGCGTGATCTTCCCCAGGGTCCCCTTGACCCTTGGCGCTCATAGACCGTGAATCCTCGAAATTTTGCCTCCTCCGTCGTCAATCGTAACACAAAATCTCGCCACGACCGCTTCCTTTGCTGAATCGAAGTTTCAACGAAGACTTACGCACTACCACTAAATTTGGTCAGCGGTCCTTTTTTCGGCGGCTTCGCCACGATGCTTTAACTACGTTTCCACTACGTATTACGCACTAACTAGTGTACACTTCGAAATAGAATAGTAGAAGAAAGACAGAGTGAATAGACAGAAAGTAAGGGAACGAGAGTGAGAGAGAGAGAATGTGAGAGAGAAAGAGAACCGTAGTTCGGCTTTGCTCGAGGTATATTTGTCCGTAACTCGAACCGAACGTTTCGTCGAGGTTAGGTGAACACTGTTTCGCGACTGCACAAATTATAATATCCGTGGATTGTATAACACACCGACCCCGTTGATACGCGAATTTTTCAAATCAATGTCAAAATACCGAGAAAAGAGGTAAAATGAATCGTTTTGCGATCCTTTCTTGGCTGCTGTCTACTGTTCTGTACGGACAAGACTAGTTGCGAGTATCGAGATTCTTAATCGATCGAACGTGGCCGATGTTTCTCGATTTCTCGATAACTCGATGTAACGTGACCTGGATCGTACGCGATCAAGACGATTTTCGCAGACGTAGAGATTTGAAAAAAGGTTACCTTTTTTTTTCATTTCCATTATGTAAATCGCCTCTTACTCAATCGCGTTCAATGTTATACATGTAATACACGCGGAAGCGGGAAACATAAATTTTTGTCTAATAAGAAAATTCTGTGATCTTGCGATTTACGATCAACTCACTATAATACAACTTTATTGTGAAAATGATACAGATATCACCAAAACCCATTTTTCCCTTGGTACTCTATTTATCTGAGCTATTTTCCAATTAGGCCAATTAATCGAGGTTTTTTTTTATGCTAACATTTTTCTCAGTCAGCAATGCAGATGAAATTATAATTATTTCAGTTGTTATTAACTGTTTCGAGTTTTTCGAATGGTTGAATGTTTCATCATGTACAGTTTTGATAATGATATCTTATCAGTTAAAACATACGAGAAACTGATAGTAGTAGACCGAATATACTTTATGTACGTATTTGTATGCTTTTTGTAAACAAATATGACTAAATTTTAGGAGTTAATTTGGCTCATCTCCGGAAACAATTCATTTTCTCGCTAAAAACACATTTTTTGTTGGCAGTAAACAATAACAAATATGTTAATTTCTGTAGAATAGGTACTCAAAAGTTTGGTACTTTACTTACGTGACACCCTATATACACGTTCTTCGTAAATGAGCGGCGACTTATCGAGGGCATATATGTATATACGTGATATACCCTTTGCAGCGAAAAGGTTAAGCGTTGAAATGGAATATAGAAATCGATTCGAAAATAGAACGGTTATTAAAAAACAAATAGGATTATTATGTACTATATGGTAATTAAAAAATTATTCCAATATTTGTATTTGTCTCCAAACACGTCTAACAAATACATTCTTCAATTTTACAATCTGGAATAAAACTTCCCCTAACATTTCTTTCTATTTTAAAGACATTTAATTATTGGAATTTCTACTCATTGTTTCCCCTTTGTATTAATGTTTAATAATCCAACAAAAAATATAAATTAATACGATCAATTGTTACAATGGGTGACATTATTACCAATATTTGAAATTCATCGTTTAAAATCGTGTTAAAGGTTCTTGATTATTCAAACACAGCAAAAGTAATTCTACACCGATCTTGCATACCACCGGCGAAGTTTTTCAAAGAGAATATCGATTTAGTGCTAAATCCAGCATACGTTATCGCGGGGTGTCTAGTATGTATAATTTCTTCCCTGATTTCACGACAATAAGTAAACGAGGGCCAAACAGAGGGGTCGGGGAGGAGAAGAGATTGTAGCGAAAGGAGTAGCAAGTCATTCGATAATTTCTATCGGTTCGGGGCGAATATAAAAGGGAAATTGAGCTTTCGGGGTGAAACGAAGGACTGACGCGAACAGGAAACCATTAGTTCACGGCAAAAAAGGGTGAAATTATCGGTGCCAAGTTGTGCCATTTGTCGACTAGACGCGCGAATGAAGCCGCTCCCTCGGTCACACCTTCGTACATACTCACACTGCGTTTTATTTAAATTCATTTCTAGTACTTTCTCGTTAATTGCAATGCCAAATACGCAGCCCGGTAGAAATTTTTCAGAATTATTCAGCTCGCTGTTCATATTTAAGAAAGTTATGATAATGACCCTCTTATCCTAGATACAAAAACAGGGTTTAATTTAAAAAAGAATTATTGTATTCAAAATTAATTGCGAATATTTTTTCTTTTATTAACAATTTTTCTTTTCAACTTAATTATAGATCTCGATTAACGGATTCTAATATTTCATACTGGCTATAAAATTGTACGATTTATTAAATTGTTATGAAAGTTTAATCATAATTAATTAAGCCTTTACGAAAGTTTAATCCAATTTGAACGAATGGTATAAAAAGGGTATTAAATTCTACAGTCGTTTGTACACAAAACGATTCGTATAAAATGTATAGATAAAATTCAAAGTAAACATCATTGTGGGCTCCTAAAATGTAGATAATTATGTTAACGAGGTCAAGTGGATCGACGATAAACCGTAAGCTTAACAGTTATCACGATGTTGCATACATAATTAATTTTGCATGTTAAGCAGCCTTTTTTCATGGAATTAAAAGGAAACTTTTTGGAAGTAATCTTCTGAAAGGCAAACTTTTATTAGCGTGTTTTGCTCCGGAAAGAGGATTTTCTTTTGTGGTTAAATTTCCTGTTTCGCGCGTCTGTTTCAATTTTCTAAAAAGAATGATATCGAAGAAAGAGACGTTGTTCTCAAATTTTCTCAAATATTCTGGTGTTCGTCGGGCGATGTATATTCACAAGCTAGTGGGAAAGAATTATCCACACAACGAAGGGCAGGCACAAGCCAACCGACCAGTTACCAGGTTCTTAAGTCGACAATGTAATTTAAAGTTTCAGAGATCGCTCTCGGGTGAAGATAGCTCGGGCCATTTAGTCGTATGATCGAGAGTCGCTGATTAGACAGAAATCGGTGCTTCAGCAAGTAAGGTGTCATCAGTAATTTGGTGCCAAGCCAACTACTCGAAATTTTTCGATGATACACAGCTATAACCGTGTTCGATCCGAAATGTGTCAGAGGCTCGCAACATAGTCTCCGCGATAAGCTTGCCTCGAAGAAAACGTACGAACATCGTTTCTTTTTTTTAACGTTTTCTGCCCCAATAATTCCCATATTGGGTTACGATCCTTTGCCATGTATTCTACTTCACAATATTTTACTTATGGTTATAATTCATATCGGAACGACGATCGCGGCCTCAATAATTCTTTTAAAAATAATTCTAAATTTTGTTCCATGAATACGTTTCGCGATCCTGTCGCGCCAATACTATTTTTAACAAATTAAAACAATTAATTCGGGTCAGCGGAAAACGTAAATTTCTCGCGTCCGCGGAAAAGTTCAAATCGCGACGAGTGCTCGTTTATCTCGCGATTTATATTTCCTGCCCAGCGTCGAATTTCTTCATCCGTCGTTCGAATGGTTAAACTTTAAATGTGCTCGCGGGCATCCGGCGTCGTTGACGGCGATCGTCCGTGATGTTGAATACGATAATGCGCAGCCGAACGAATGCGCTCGACCGAGCTCGCGAAGGGAAATCGTTAAAGCCCTCCGCGAGCTCCCATTCAATTCGCCAAAGATGCAATAAGATAGAAGAGAAAACGATCCGTCCGTCTCGGATTGAATCTAATCTGACGAGCATTCTGGCTACGACGGAAAGTGTTTCTGGACCTTTGAAACCTGGTAGCTACGCGAGACAATTGTTATCGTTATCGCTGGCAAAGCAACTCGGACAGACCGAAGTAAACAGACCGGTTTCCTTTCCTTTTTTTTTCGGGGTAGAAAAGTCGGAACTGGCGGCGGTGGGAGGGTTAGGACGATAGAGATCGGGAAGCAGAAAGGTACACAGATTTACAGGGACCAGGGGTCGCTTGATAGGGGATGAAGCTTCCGCTTGGATGCGGCCGAGTTTCGATCAAGGCCAACTTTGCCATTCGTTTGCCACCCTCCGTCCCTCTCTCCGCCCTATCTGCCCCTCTTTCTCCCACCCTCGTTCTTCTTTGACCCCTCCCCGCCCCTTCCGGCTCGCACGTTTCTTTTTCACTCTATTTTTATTCTCATCTTTTATTCGCCCCCTTTTTGTGATACTTCACGCTTCTCTCTCATCAACTCTGTCCACTATGTCTGCCTTTCTCCTGTTTCTCTTTTTTTGCTCTGCGAAATGTTTCGTATTTGTTTCATTTCTCTATTTTTAATTCTCCCTTAAGTTTCACCGGGGCGTTCTCGCGCGTACGAAAAATGAAAAGCAAATACACGAGCACGCCCGCAATTACCGTTGTTTGCTTCTCATCAACCGATTCACTTTCATTGGCTGATGAAACAGAACGAAAATATCCTTTGGTTTAAAAACAAAAGCCACGGTATTCTTAATTTTGTACCTCGAACCGGGAGCGCTTCATTTTCACTTGCGCGAGAACGTTCTGGGATGTTTCATGAAATTTTTGAAGACAGTTCTTGATTTTAATCGAGAATGATTGCGTCGAAGGAGTACGATTAGTACACGAAATTGGAGGGTGGAAAGAAAGAATCGCGATCGTCTAAAAATACTACAGGTGAGGGACAACAGGGGTAGTCGTCTAGTTCGAAAGTTCTGATATCTGGAAAAAGTTTATTCCCAATAGCTAGTTTGAATCGTTTCGATGTGTTTGTGCATTAGGAATGAAATTGTTATTTAAAAAAAATTGTAAATAATGTGCGAAGGGGTTAGTGTCTCAATTTTTTAAGCGTACTGTCGGTGCTTCATCATTTTCTCTCCTCCCTCGATAGCTTCCTATCCCCCCCCCATTTCTTGATTTTCCCTTCCTTCGCAGCACATATTGCGCGCTATTGTTTCCGAGAACCTCTAATTCCGACGGTAATGATCTCGTAGTCGATGCTCGACCAGTTGTATCGGTGTTCTGTGTTACGCGCCGCTGCTCGTATCGACTTTCCTTTATATTAAACTTCAACCTCTGGTGCAGGGAATCGCAATGACGAGGCGCAATAATTCACTGCGTTCTGACGCGACTCTTACGTTAACACGTTTTTGGACGAGTGGCGAGTTCTCGCAGAGACCTCAATCGTTGATTGTGTTCATCTAATTAGCAAGGCTTTCCAAATAATTTGCAACAGTATTTCATAGTAAAAATATTATGCTCGAGGGCTTGTAACTAATTTATACAACGTGTATTCTTTCGTCCCTTTGGAAACGATGGAAACAACACTGATACGTTTCCAGGTTGGCCAATTTCATTAATAAGGGCTCGATTGAAAATGTTTGGTGAATACAGAAGTCGTCCTAGGTAGTTCAAACTCTAGCTACACCATTCCAGATAATTATAAGAGCGACAAAACATAAAATAATCCTTTACGACGCGCTCGAGACTTGTATTGATCTATCTTTTTCCGCTTCTTCGCCCGATCTCTTAATCTGTCAGGTCTTGTTTTCTCCGTCTCTTCGCGTCACCTGATTTCTTCTTCCTTTTTGAGAATGGACTACTTCTTTTTCGTTTCTGTTCCAGTTTTACTCGAAACTGTCCAAGTTTGGACGAAATCCGTCGAGATCCGTTCCATGATCGACTTGTTTGTTTTTAACGGGCGTATCGAATCGATATTTTCGGAACCACGGATATTTTTGAACGCTCTCGTATAAATTTTACGTTAGCGATTATTTCTGTTACCCGTAACATTATGAAAAATAATCAGGAGCACGAGGATGCTCCTTTATTTAATTTAACGAAGTTAGGAAAATCGGAAAAGCAAGAGCACTCAAGATGCAAATTTATCGCGAACTTTCGTCAGTGATTTGCAAGAACGGGGATAGGACGGTCGACTACGACGACAGAATTTTAAAAATAAGAAATTTTTTGTATCCCGGCTTAAATTACGTTTGTATAATAATTTTAATCGGATTGCGTTCGAATCAAAATAACGAGTTTTAAGTCACATTTCGAATGTCAGCGGTTTAAAAAGTGGCGCTCCGTATCTGAATATTTACGGCTTGAGATACGAGCGAGATATTTATACTCGTACGATAACCGATGAGCTTCTTCCGAGAGATCCGATCAGTGGACAAAGAGATGCATTTTTGACGGAGTATTTTGACTTCGCTGAACTTTCGCGAGTAATGGAATTCTGAAACTGGCCGTTAAAAAATGTACGCCCAGGATGTGCCTGGAAAGTTGGCTAAAGACAACTTCCAAGTGGATCTATTGTTCCGTGTTTGATAGTTCACAATCTCAAGAGTAACCTCGGAAATTCGTTGGAACGTTCCAAAAACGAACGATAGAAATTTTATTTAAAATCATACTAAATTCTGATTGATATTTTATTTTATATTCTCGACTTTCCGGAACAACCGCCCTTCTGTACCCAGGATTTCGAAAACACCCTCTACACTCGTTTCTCGCGAAAGTTTGAACGAACTACTTTTTCTTGTTGTTTCTTTTGCAGCATAAATTCGACGCGAAAGGGGGAAACCTTCCGCGAGAACTCGGACCAAGAAACACGAACAAATAAAGTGCAAACAAATCGAGCTATTGCATTAATTCCTTCTGTTTGTACACCGCGAAGTCCAAGGAAGCGTGAAAGAAAATACGGAGAAGTAAGCGATCACCTTGGAAACGTATTCGTTCTTGCGGTTGGGGAACATTTTCCACACGGAGAAGTTTGCTCGCGGAATACCGTTCGCGTTCTCGAATACCAGAATTCATCGACTGATTAATTTTTTACACCAGAAAATTATTTTCAGCCATGTTTTCGGGAGGGTAGTTTTTTTTTCCACCCCTCGCTAGCTCTGGTACGACGGATCGCGTCGATCAGCACGTTGACGAATTTCGTCGACTGTCTGTCGCGGCTCGATCGATTGTTTCTGCGTCGAAGACGAAGCCTTGGCGTTCGAGACGTAAATATATTCTCCTTTCACGGCTGAATAGCCCGATTACCTCCCGTTTCCCTGGGAAAGCCGCCCTGGAATCACGAAGCCCCGTTTAATTAACGAACACAACGCGTTAATTATCCCCAGCGACCGGTCGAGGACGAGAGCGTAGCGGTGAAAACGATCAGTTTTTCGTATAGAGGGGTAGGGGAGTTTCATTAGGGCATGAACAATATCCATTGGTCGAAAGTTCCATAAAAACATCAGATTTTATTCATAAAAAAATACGATACAACTTAAGCCGTCGTGGCGGTCGTGTTTGCTTTTGGCTCGTTCGAGTCGCGAGGTTCGTATCGCTTTTTGCCAAGTCGCGCAGAGGCGAGCAGGCGTGAATTTTAGAACGTTAATTTCTACGCCTTCATTCGCGATTTTAAAGCACCGTGCGTCGGCGCGAGAGGGGACGATTCGACCTTCTCTCATCCGTTCCTCTTTCTACGGTCGCGAGTCCCAGCTGCGATCGATGGATTCGATGGACCGAGCTTCGTTATCGAATCTCCGTCGCAGGTGAGCTCCTCTGAGCAGACAACTTTAAGGGGAGCTCGTCGCGAAAACGAGCGAAGGTCGAGACGAGGGGATTAAGGGCAATGCAGGGGGTGAAAGCGCGTCTAGGTAGAAGCTCTTTTGCGGACTGTATTTTGTATCTTCTACCGCGAACATTCGTCGCGGAGTTTCTTTCGCGTATTTGAGGATCTTTGGCGGAGTCGATGGACGCGATTCCCTGAATGCACGCGACGGGGAAAAGATTGGCAACCTTATAAACAGTCGCTCTTAAAGCGTTCGACGCCATAATGGATCGAACTTCAGGTCGAAAAGATATCAAAATAATTGAAAGGTTCGTGAAAAATCTCTAGTCCGCATAACCGTTACGCAAGGCTTCTTCGAGATAAATGCAATTATGCACGGATCCGACCGTAAATCAGAAACAGAGGACACCGTGAAACTTGCTTAATCTCTACTAACCGTTCTTTGTCCCTTTTCTCGACTTAGTTTCGCCGCACTTTCCACAATTTTTCCTCGCGATTATCACCACGATTTCCACAGTTTTCGTCGTCCAATCCTGACCTGACCACGGCCAGTATGTTCCTATAACTCGGACACTTTCGGCCAATTAGGATCGACCCGAATTGATCGAGGAAGCCAGGGTCGGAAAGCAGGATTTGACAGTTCTTTATGGGCAGAAAAATAATGTACCAGCGAAAAAGTGTAAACCGTGCAATTAAATGTCCTCGTTGTCGCAGACACTTCGCGATGCCGTTAAAGTTAGTTGTAATCGTTACGTAATCTTTGTAATTAATCTACGTAAGCTTCGCCGGGTCATTTAATTGTGTTAATTAATATTCCGCGAGTTTCCTCTCGGCTAGAAATTGAATTTTTATCGAAGACTCTTTCTGCATTATGTAGGACATCGGCCTAGAAAGTCTGCATCTCGTCACATCGAGGACTCGAGCCGGGAGCCTCAGTTTATTTCGTTTCGAGGGGGTAGGTCCCAGGGGTGTGTGACAAAGTGCAAATCTCTTTTCGGGTTATGCACTCTCGAGGATCGCATTGAATTAGAATTATGAGATGATCAAAGAGTGACGTTCAAGAAGTTCCAATTTCGTGGATCCTCTTTCGAAATTGCTGCCATTTTCTTGTCACCTTTTGGAGCTTCTTAGAAAAAAAATTGGTCGACCTGAACGAAGAAATGTTCGAACGCGTGGGACGTTCGAGGAGAACGTTTCGGAGTATTTTATTGTTTCGCGTTCAAGTTCAGAATAGAATTTCGTCGTAAACGGGGTTGAAATCAAATGGGAGCGACGTACTGGTATATTACAGAGATTATGACGTCAGCGCTTCCGTCATAAAATCTCGGTAGGCGGGCAGTAAATTCTTGCCGTGCGAAGCACGATAACAGTAGTATCCTGGAAAATCCTGTCTGATGAATGGCCCCGGGACTTTCATTCTATTCCACGATGGACTATAGTTGATTTTGCCCGCGGAAAACCAACGAAACGAAGCCTTTCATATGTAAAGGCTTGGAAATATTGGCTCCCCGATCGTGATCTGAAAATTGACGACGACTATTGGTTTTCGATCACGGAATAATGAAGTTTCCAAACGAACTTACAGCCTTGACATATTGATTAAATATTTAACGCTCGATTCGACAGAGAAATCGAGCCCCGTAAAGCACGTTTTCCACGCAGCAGTTACACGTTAATATCGAATATCTACGGAGGTCCCGAAAGTTAATAAAAATTTCTAAACATTGCACGATAATCGAGACACCAGTTTGCTAAACATAGGCCGAAGTTTGGGAATTTTTTCATAGCCACTTATCGAATCTAAGTAACATTCGCCTTAAGTTTCCAATTTTTAAAGAGTCAAAATGTTTCGAAATGGCGGGGTATCGAACATCGACGAAAATTTCATACGGTTGAAAGAAATTATTGTTGGTCTGTCGTCTAGAGGTGAACTTTGATCAGAATCTCCTCGAATTTGGTGTTTCTTGTTTGTCAGAGATTAGAAAATCATAATCTTGTCTACAGAACCGAGGGATGAACGTGCACAAGGGCGTCTGTAACGGATTCTAGGATTAACGGGCTGGTTTCCTTTGATTAGGATCCTTCGTCACGATTCTGTTCTGCGTACTTGTTCGTTCGAGGACGTGGATCTTCGCAGAATATCATGACGCACGCGAGACCAAAAGATTTTAATCTACCACCCCTTAAAACAGCGACGAAGGGGCTGACGTACGACTTCAAGCTTGGATCTAGAACCTATATAAATATTGCAAATATCCGTTACTTCGTAAACAAATTTCCTCTCTCTTTTTCCAGAATTTTCTTGATATTCGAAGAGTATCGTATTAACGGCGCGCGACAAATTTCTTCCACGGTTTATTATATTCTCCAGCGATAAAATACAAATTATAGAAAATCGATGGGACACATTCTCTTATATCGTAATGTTATACCGCGAAACAATACGGAACAGAGACAATGCTATCTGGAAGCTATACAAAACACGTTACAATGGACGAAGTACATTCACGATCCTTTCCTTCGTGTGCAAATCTAATAATCGTAAAATCTTAACAGCACGGTATAAGTTTCAAACAGTTTTTAACAATTTATTTGAACCCAAAAATCGTCTCACTTTCGTCAGATTTTTCTCTAGCATCGCCTTTAAAAGGTATCGAGACTCCACGATCACTTTATTGGCTATCTAATGTTCTTTCAAGCGTTTAGTATCAGAGTAATGCTTTTAGTCCAACGAATTCAGTCGTCTTTATCAGATTACACGAATTCAGCATGGTACTTAACTGGCTCCAACAACTTCACGATCGTTAGACACGAATCTAAAAGAATCAGTATCTTTTGTTAATGGATCCTATGTCATCTTCATCGACGATCACAATGCTTTCGATGTCCTTGCTATCCGATCTGTATAATCTTACGTCACCAGTGTCATGTTTCATACGCGCTAGATCTCTGTTATCGAGTAGCACAAATTTTCGGTAGTATCGTGTTCCACTCATACTAGTCGCGTGATATCCGATCTCGCGAGTGTTTTTTGCTATAAACATAATATCAGAAGACCAAGGATATTACTCGTAGAACGTTCGCGTTACAAATTCGAATTTTTTACCGGTCTATTCATCGACATTTCTTTTCGTGATAATTATTTTAGACGTTTCAAGCGTGCCAGCGATTGGCAGCTTTCCACAGATGGGCAGACCAATTATTAGAGTTCATGGATCGAGTTCGCTTCCTTATTACGGGAAAAAATTGAAAAAAAAATAGGATTTCGACGTTACCCGAATTTCTTTGAACTTTGCGAGGGTTGGAATCTCTAGGAAATTTAAATACGTCGACCAAGGCCGACAGGTGCGATAAACCGACGTCTACTTTGCATGGCACTTGAAATTTAAAATCGATCGGTCCAGTAACTCTCGAGTATCGCATCTACGGTCGCGAGAAAAACAAGTTTCGAGGTTTTACGAGTTTAAAGTAATTTTCACATATTAGTACAGACTTTATATTTACGTAAAATACGATAAATGAAAACGAATCTTGTTACGTTTCTCGTGGGAGAACTCTGCTTTACGTTTTGTTGCATTTCTGTGCACCGAAGGCACACTTTCACTGTTTATGTATTTCGTGCACGCGTATTACCTACTACTGTTCGATCAGCTTTCCTATCTATTTTTTGATTCTTCTATTTCGAGCAGAACGCGTTGGCATGCAACGATAACGGTTTTCACAGCCGAGCGACCGTGTGTAACGAAATCGCTAAAGAACATGGCCGTTAAATTACAACGTGACGCGGTCAAAGAGGTATCCCGCAGAAAATCTCTCCGTTTGTTTTACTCGCAGCCACGTAAAATTTATGATTCATTATAAATATATCGATCTACGACTCGTACGACTTCATACATTTAAACTTGAGTCGCGATTGAGTTGCTCGTCAAAGTCGGAATAACTTTTAACCGTAATTGTTGGAATTACAGCTGTCCTGTAATTGCGTACGAAATGTACAACTTTGTCACGCGCATCGGGCACGTTTCCATGTTGCACACGCTATCTCTCATCGTTGAACGACGCGCGAAACAGAAGAACAGGGTCTTGACGTATAACGTCGGATGACATCGACTGGGAAACAATGCGATTCCTTGCACAATACTACCGCAAGAACGCGAATTCTTGCTCGTCTCACAATAACGCTCGCGTGACTGTTTCCATCCAAGTCGGGCGAGTAACGGGGCGAAGCGTTATCTAGGCCATGGAAATTACTTTTGGTAATTTTACAGCGGTTGAATAATTTTCCATATAAAGAGTAAATCGATCGTCTGATAGAATTTGAAACATGCAGTTTAGGATCGAAGACTCGAAGCCGTTGCATGCTGTACCGCATAATTCATCGCTCGAGTCTCTCCCTAAATTCCGTAAACTACGGTCTCCGCGACAGCGATGCTCCTACCGAAAACACGAAATATGAATTTCGTGATAAATATTACGGGATATCTCATTACGACACGAATCCTTTTACGATCTCTGTTAAAATTAGAAAATCGTAGTTTTAAAAATTTACTTAACGAATAAAACTCTAAGGTTATTGGAGTCGAATGTTGTTTTATTAAACCAACGTTTGGGTATAAATTGCAGGCTTCAGAACGCAGTAGGTTGATTATTGGAACGTCGATTACCGGAAGTGTCCGTTACAAGGCAGGGTATTATCGGAAAGAGTGATTAGCCTTTTGAACGAAAGCATCAATATTATTAATTATTCTACATTTTCGATTATCAAGAATTTTGAGTTTTGAGAAGTTCCTTTTGCAGACAATTTTTTAATGAATATTTTAACGTCTTTCTCCTGTTCCTGAGTAGACATTCCCCTATAATAGGAAATCCGTATCGATGTCGACGTCATTGCTTCGCCGCGAAACGTTCTCGTCTTCCGTTGCGTGGAATGAAAAATGTTGTCTCTGCGTCATCGTACCTCCATTATGTGTTGCGTCATAATAACGGAGGAAAAAAGAGCGCGAAAGACCGGAGGAGAGCGAGTGATCGATGAACGGATAAATCGGTCGGTGGACACGGACATAAAATATGAAGAAGATACGCAAGATACGGGGGCGTAAAAAGGTAAGTGTAGATAGCTGTTGCGTGTACACGCTGAGCGATGTCGTAAGTAACGAAGAAATAGGATGATAATTTTTTTGATCGACCGTGGGAGTTCAGAGACACCGAACGATCGATCAAACAACGAAGGAACACTGTAGATGTTAATTGTTGATAATCAAATTTAGATGAGAAGCTTATATAATCCAAAAAAGTTCACGTTTTATTGTCTTTACAACTCGATCACTACGATAATGGTGTTTTCTTTAATATCTTAGTTTTCCTTTACCTGGCAAGAATGTTGTTTTCTTAAAATAAAAAGAAATGAAATTTCATGTACATTCGCTCCACCCTGTTACACAGCCTGTGCTCGAAAATTGAGACAGGCTACGTAGTTCCTTTCTAGGCGGAAACAAAGAGAATTTGTCGGTGGAAAAAGTTGAATGATATAATGAGGTTCGCCTTTGTATAATATACCTGTTTTCTGAAGTGGAACGGTGCAACATGCACTTGTTTTCTTCGTTTCTCTTCGTCGTTCCAGGAATAAAATATATGTAAAATCAAGTTGTTTTTATTTTATTGTGTTTGATCAAGAGAATTAAATCGTTTAATAAATTAAATAAATAATTATTACGCAAGTACAGTGTTTCTCAAACTTTTTCCTTTCGTTTCGGTATTGTTATAGCATGGAAGAGGCAGGCCTCATTAAAGCCTTTAACTGTTTTCGCTTAAAAGGAAATTTCAGTTCGTCTCAGTTTCTAGAACCATCTTGTATTCGTGGAAAATTGTCGCGAAGGAGAGTAACAAAATAGGGAGATTGAATTAAACGAACTTGAAATGAGATGAAGGAGGGAGGGAGGGGTGTGGCAAAAAAGTACGGAAAAGTTAATAAGACAGGAGTGGAGTCATCGAATTAGTAAAAGATGCACATAATTACGGTGAGTTTATTTCCAAGAAAACAATATTCCCGGAGATAGGGACACGAACGACAGCTAATAAAAAGACGATTACCTCGCGTTGAACAAGTCGAATAAATAATACTAGATTTGCAACATCAGGAAGAGCTCTACAAAGTGTTTCTTATTTTCAAATGATTTCAAGTAACTCTACGTTTGATGTTTCTTGCTGATGCTGACTGGATTTCGACAATCGCTCGTTGCAAGCGCGTTTTAGGCGACGTCGAATAGAAATACACAAGTATTGTACAGAAAGCAAATCTATAGACACGTTCGAAACGTTGCAACAATCAGTGAACGATTGCTGTGACTTCGGTGCTCTTGTAAACAATGAAGACGATCATGACGATGAAGCTGTATCGGATATCGGATATACAACGTGCAATGATGTCGAACCACCAGAGCAAGATACAACACGTAAAATTCGTGTTCCATCCGTATTGAAAATAGCGCGCGATTTTGTTTCGCGTTTTGTACTCGCGTAAGTGAACATTTACGCAATTAATAGGACCGGAAACGAACGAATAGAAAACTGATCGATTAGTTGGAATACTATTTAATTAGCTCAACGTTCTGGTTCAAGCAGGCTCTTTTCGATAAATATAAAATTTAGATAATAACTAAAAATGTAAAAGATACACACGGAAATAAGTGTAAGACTAAAGATGGGGACCAATTTGGAACAGTTTGGGACGTATAATTAATACTACGTGGTTCAAATGAAATGTCACAAGCTTTTGAGGAAGCCATTAATTTTTTTTTAAATTAAAGGATTGCTGATAAAAATTAATTTTAAATTAAAATGAATCTTTAGCCTACAATACGTACGATACGCTGTCTCAAAAGACACTGACGCTATGTTGACGCAACACAAGAAGTTACTTGAGGGGTAGACAAAAGCTCCGTGCTTCGGATGCTATGCATTTACTAATTACGAAGCAATATTTGACGACTAGCATCTGTCAGACTACGCCGGAGTACTCTCGGGTTAATAATGTCGAGCAATAACTACGAACTTCGATGAAGAGTCGTCGTGTTTCGTAAGAAATATTCGAAACTTCTCGGTAGCAACGAAAGAGCAGATAACTACAAAGGAATTAGTGCAGAGCGTCATTAAAAATTCATTTCTTGAACTATGGTCTGGATTACTTTTCTGAAAATTGTGGAGCAGTCGATGACCATGAATGTTTTAAAAAGAGACACTCGGAGCAAATTTTATTCACGGAACAGCGAATAAAAATTTCAGGTTCGTTCGTGAAATAACTCCCCCTCGCGTTTTACCAGCAACATTGATTTACAAGCGAAGCAACCTACGAAAACTAGTTTACGAATCGAAAATTTCTATTTGTTGTTCGCGAATAAAATACGCTTGACTCTGGTACCAGGGAAACTCGAGCCCTGCAATTTTGTTGGGCTACTGTTAGAGTATTGCAAAAGCTCTTGGAACGAGTGAACAGCAAATAAAATTAAACAAACTTCAAAAAAATATTTTTGACTTCAAAAATAAAAAAATAAAAGATTCCTTTGGTCTATTGGAATTAAAAGAAGAGGTTCGTAATTTACATTTGATGCTCTATTAGTAGACTGCGGATGTGTATACATTTATGGGAAATTTTAATTCTAAAAAAACTGCAGAATGCACTTAATATGCAAAAATGTACGAGTTACTATATTTAGGGGTTGAGGCAACCATCTGCAAAGCTCCCACTTCATTAATTCTACAAATAAAAATATGAGTTTGGCTATTAATTTGATAATTTGATAATAACACACGTCGAAATATACTATATATGTCATATATGTTTATTGCATTTCTTTTCCTAAAATTAATGCTTATATGGGAATCCGAACGTCTATTTCACTCTACTAATTCAACGTTTGTATACGATAGTCATGGCAAAAATGACAACATAACTATTTGCACATCTCGTGTTTACTTATAGCGAATCATTAATGGTAACAGTTCGATGCTACGAATAGTATTAATCAGTAATTCTGAAGTATTCTTGGCAGATAGGAAACGAATTTTATGCAGTCGGATTGTTAAAGAACCCAAAACGATTAATGCACGCTACTTCAGTATTGAGCGTTCGTTGTCAGCTTATAAATCGACTTTAAGCGATAAATGTCATCAACTGATTCTCGACAATATTGAAAAAATACTCGAATATTATCATAATTTAAATTATAATTGATTATTATTATGTTTAAGTAATAAAATTATTTGAATATATTTTGGCATATTATTTGACATACTATAGAAAATTTGAGCAATTAGTGGTCAAGTTAGGGAGCTAGCGAGCTGGTGGTTAGGGAGCGTTAGAACCGGAAACACCCTGTATACGTGTACAGAGAAAGAGTAGCCCTACGGAGGTACAGGGTTTAGGGTAGGACGCAGCTCGCAGGAGCAGTAATATCGATCGATCCGTTGAGTTCGAGGCTCGACAGGGTCGACTGGGGGTGCTGCAAGTAGAAAAGCTCTCCCATAAGCAGGCAGGCTGGCTGGCTGGCTGGCTGCCCGGGCACGGACCGTTTCCACTGTCTGTCCGTCCGTCCGCCTCGTCCGACCGTCTCCTACACGATCGACGCTCCTCTTCGCGGGCTCTCGCGGTCAACGCAACGGAACGCGCGCGACGTCGACGACGTCGCCGGGAACACGGCCAGCAGGTGCCCCGTTTGTTCTTGGCCGACGTGCGCCCGCGGCGGACTTACGGCGCGGTCCAACCTCCGCGGCCTGTGACCCTGAAAACCCAGTGACAGTGCGTGTCTCCGACCTTGGCACGCCGTTCGCCAAACTTCTCCAATGGCAGCGCGTGCAACGGTACCGGCCACAGCTGATCAACCAAAGACCAACCAGAATCACCCGCGACGACCTGTCCACGGATTTCATCGCCAGGCGTAATCAGGTGCGTGCGATCAACCCGGTGAACGACACTATCGCGATTACGTAATGGGTGAACTGTGCCGGCGAACGGTGCCAGAAGTCTCACGAACACTCCATCTTCTTGGCGAGTACACCCCCACCCCCTCCCCCTCCCCCGTTTCGTCGCGTTCGACAGCTGTTTAATTTCGGTTTCCATCCCCTCGGGGACAGATGCTTCCTTCGGAGTATTTTTCGGTAAAAAATAAATCCAGCAAATGAAAATAATCAGGGGAACGATTGATCGTACCGAGAATTTAAGTCGGCCGATCGGAGCAACTGGTCTCATTTAAATCCCCGAATTCGCGCATGGTTCCTCGCGGCGACGTTTAAATTCTATCTTTCCGAAACGTCCAATCGGGGGATGTTAAACGCATCGAATTCGGGGTAGGTTACACTGACACAGATTTCCTAGGGACAGAATGCAGAATCGGGTCTACGTAAGACTCGTAATGCATTAGGTACGCGCGGAGCGACCAGTGAACTACCACCCATCGTCACCCGGCTGACATTTAAGCGTGATCGCAGTGACGTCGCGGCAGGGGTGAATCGAACACGCTGATCTTCCACTGCGCGATCAAATTCCTACGGTCCATTAAATTGGAAATATTAGGCGAAATTTTTTGAACGCGCGATTTAAAGAAAAGGTAATCGATTCGACCCCGTGATTTTCGGGGCGTTGAACAATCGTTTCCCGGCGGAGGCGATTAAAAATAATGAGATACGAGCACTTGGCTCGCGCGACCCTCCGCGACGGAAAGGTTAAAGACGAAAGGCTGCTACGAACAAGGTCAACAGCTGACGGTTAACGTTAACAGTTCCGTGGCTCGGCGGATCCACTCGTTTCTTTCCTCCATCGTGTTCGATTCAACTTTTTTCGAGTCGCAGCTCGAGCGTAGGAACATCTCTATCCGGGACTTCGATTAACCCCGACTGCGTCGTTGTTTTCCGCGCCGACGATCACGTTGCTCGACGTTAATCACGTAACAGCGTTTCGCACCCAAGTTTCACCTTATCGAGAAATACTCCGTCTCGCGTTCGACCACCGGAACATTCGTCGTTCTTTTCTGATCGCGATCGAACGCGAATTCCAATTAACGTCAGCCTGTTTCCTGTTTCACACTTCGAGAATTCCTTTTTTCTCGACGATCGCGATGTTTGACCCTTCCAACAAGAAATTTCGACGAGTTAAAATCACGGGAGGATCGAAAGATTACTGAAATCGATTATCGAAGATCTATGTTCCTCATAAAATTGTACAAATGTAGTAAATTTTACATTTCGAATTCGACGAAGTCCCCGATATTTGAAATTATACGCGATAACGTCCGAGCGGTGGGTGGATGTTGTAACGACTCGCTAACGACGCGTTTGGGTTTGGAGGCGTTCTAATTATATCGAAACATGGGATACTTCCGCGGTATCGGAATCATCGGCGTCGAGCGGGCTCCGAAATTAATGCGGAGAAAAGGGAACGGTCGAAATGGCGGGCGGGGGTAGAAATACGGCGTGACCCGGGCTGTCAGTTACAAAGCGGCGAGCATTGGAAGGAGTAACTACGTTGTTGCGTGGCTGTGTATCTGGTGCGAACTTGATAACAGCAATTAGGACGCGAATAGTCATTGTTTAGCATCCCGTACGCGTCGTACGTGGAATCTTACTTCGCCACGAATAGTTACACTCGATCTTACATTGCGTAACGAATCTGTAATCGAAAAGACGGTCGATTCCACGATTTCATTTTCCAGACAAACGGACGGATGGCGCGTTGAAGAATGAATATCGAAAGGAGAGATTCTCGCGAGGGAACCGAAGAAATGGAAGCCAGCGCGACTGGTTGTTCGACGGGAGCCTCGAATTAACGATGGACACCAGTGGATCGAGAATAAACGCGCCAGCAAGAGCTATCGGATGTACGTAGAGCATGAAGAGGAGAAGGCTCGCCTGACTTCGTAGACACGTTCGGTGCCAGTTTGGAGGATGGAGGAGTCCTCGCCAAGGATTCGTCCCTATCTGGATTGCTGGGACGTAAGTGAATTTCCTCGTAAACGACTCCAATATAATCTCTCGTGGCAAATTTAGATCGGATTTATCCCGACCGTCCCGCGTCGGGCGCGTCGTTTGATCCCTTCGGGTCTCGCGCGTCGTTTCTTCTCGAGCGTTTCGAAGAATTTAAGCGAATTCGAATTTAAGCGTCGGAGATTCGGGGGTGAAGAGAAGAGCCCGGGGCCCTCGACGAAAGTAACCGTCGGGATGCTTTCGATCTAACTCGAATTATGGTAATTGCGCGGGCGCGCGCACTTGGCAAGCACCCGAAGCTTTTCGCTCGAGCGATCGTCCTACGCGATACTTATACAACCGTGCGAATTTTGTTACGCTCGTTCTCCGATCCCCACCCTTCAGACCTTTCGTTACGATAGAAACGCTCGTGGATTCTCCGATGCTTAAATATTTCAACGTTCCGTCGCTCGTATCGTCGACAGAGTCGTTTCGTTGCTTAAACGGAAATTTTAAGTAGCGGATTAAGTTCATAGATCCACCGTTCATGAGTATAATCGCACTTATAGACGCTGGTCCGTAAAACGATGGGAAATTACGAAGCACGCCTGGATAAAAATAACAATTTCGATCGTAGAACGAAAAATTTGTCACCGTTCGATCGGAATCCCACGATTAAATTGCCGCACGTCTTATTTTCGATTCAACTTGTAATTGCGAGGACGTATATCGTACGTGGATGATCGTTAATTTAGCGTATGCATGTACTTCGCAATTGGGTGTTAACGCATCGGGACGCGGATGTATATCTTCTGTAAATCAGCTACAAATTATTAGGTCAACGTATATATACTGCCTCAGCGGCGAAAGGTTAAAGTCTAGCGGGTACTTGCAAGTTTACCGTTGAATCTTCCTTATGTTCGCCTCGGTCGAAGTACCTGCGTTCTACTTTCGTTTTAACGTTTTAAGAGTTTTCAAACCCTTGCTCGACGTTTATGGTTTCTGCTAAAAGTACGATCCTCGATGCTCGGAGAACAGGTAGTATGGTGCTGATTTTTGCGAAACGTGATCGATGGTTAATTCGATACTATCTTCTTTACTTTCTGGCTCGGAAGATTTCACTCCGAGGCAATTTTAAATTATCTTTACACATTACAAATTCAGTATATTCCTCTAAAAAATATCTCAAACTGAATAAATTTTTATTCGATATGTTCTGGTTTTGAGGGATCCAAAGTTACTTAATCGATCCTGTCGCTGATAAATTTTAAAAAATTTGAACAAGCTTTCAGACACGAGAGACGAATATTAAACTAATTCAATCGGATTCTCTTACAAATACAGTCCCCGTTTCTCCGTGGAACGATAAGAATCGAGGACGAAGGCGATCAGGATCAGAAAAGACGTAGCGTCCTCGAGATCGCGGGACTCGACATTTGCACGGGGATTATTTAGTTTGGGATTTTCGCGATAATCAATCGCCGATACAATCGTCGGTGTTGGAGAAAGCGAGCGGTTTGAAGGGAAATCGATGGGTAGCGCGGCCGAAGCCTGAATCCATCTCGAAAATGAAATTTGTCTGAATGGGCTTCTCGAGCTTTAATCGATTCGCGGGAACGAAATGTTCGCTAGTGCCAAGGCAAACGCTTAACAAATCGCCGGGAGAGCTGTTGAAACGTACGCGGCGAGCGTTACACGACCTTAATGCGAACGTCTATTACGACAGAGAGACAAAATAAACGTACGCTGAATGCACCGTTGAAATCCTTCTGGAAGTCCTTCGTCGCGAATTAATTCGTCGCGAGACGCGGGGCCGACTCTTTTTATAATCGCGAACGGAAACACTCCCGTATTGATCTTCCGCGACTAACAAGGTTAATACGAGAAGAGCAAAACGAATCTTATCGCGGCACTGTCACGTACGAGACGCAACGATGCGTCGGCCCGTAATTAAAACTGTCATTATCTGACTCTAAAAGTTCCTCGAAATCATTCTCCAACGCTGGAGAAAGCGTTTAAAAATTGCGTTTCATCACCGAAAGCTCCATTATTTGTCTCAACATCAAGATCGTTCCGTTCGTTCGGAACGTAGACTTTGCACGGCAGAGAGCAACAAACATGCTTTTATCAACAGGCTATAACGTCGGGTATTGTGTCTAAAACAAGGTTAAGTATTATAGTTGCCAGTAAAGATTCGTAATATCCAGACACTGTACTTTCTAGGACGTGAACTGTAAGATTTATTTTTTGCCCCATTTCCCCCGACTTCGTCCGATTCCTCGAGATACGGATCTCTTAGAGAGTCCTGAAAGTACGACCCTATTTTATTTTTAAAACGACAATTCAGGAAGAACGTCGTATCTCGCGGTTAATATTAAAGACTCAAGCTGTATTATTTTTTTGTTATTTTTTAAATATAGAATTATTTTTCGAAGAGACTCGTGGGAGGAAACGATTGGAGTTTATTTTGCGCAACGAACAATTATAAGAATTCTATGCAACCGACGATCGTACTAATTCATCGAATCGTGTGCACAGAGCCATAGGAAAGAGAGAATGTTCAAGAGATCCTGTTAAATGGAATTTAAAGGCAAGGTATGCAACTCCGAATAATTAAATGCATACTCACCGCTGACTGGCGCAGTAGTGACGTATAGAATTATTTGCTTTTGGTCGCTTTTAATGTTTCTTCGAATAAAGCAAACCTTGCTCGTCGACGAGCCAAGAAAATCATTCGTGGAAACAGAATCGGGGCGAAAAATTATTTCCCGGGAAATACGTGCCACGCGTATATCGCCTCGTTTCCGATATCGCGTGTCGTTTAATATTTGCATCGCGAATTTGTGATTTATTGTGACGCTGAACGTTTATTGCAATTTTTTCCCGGAACACGAGTGGTGATTTTTATCGAGTGCCTGCACGAGTATCGACAATGAAAATAATAGAAAATACAGTATCGGGGAACGGTTGTTTGTAAATTATCGTTACACGGAACTCTGATGCGTTACATTAAATTTTAATATTTTTTCAATTAGCAATAATTTACAAACATCGACGAAAAATTATTTTCCGTTAACGTGGAACAGCATGTAGCATTCTTGTTTGTCCGTCGAGTTGTTTAACGGCCAGAGTAACGGGATATCTATTGTTTTGATCGATGTATTTTAATTAAAAGGACGTTACGCTCTTGGAAAATTTACGCTTCCACGCACCTCACGCCATATTAAACGTATGTTGTCGACGTCACGTTGCACCCGCGCCTATTTCGCAAAATCTACGCGTTGGGGGATGCCGATCGATAAAAGTGAGGACGACAGGAAAATTAGATGGTGCACGATAGATTGGAGCATTGAACCAATTTGTTAGCTCTGATTTCCCAGTGGTCATTAGCATTAGTAATTCCTCAGGAAACTTCTGCAGAGGCTGCAGTTTACTTCGTTGGGGCGTTACACTGCCACAGATCGAATCATGACCATTGGGAAGAGGAATATCGAGGAAAATCGCGGAACTTTCGAGTCTTTCTTCGACCCGGAACAGTGGTTCTCGATCGACGGTCGCGATTTCAACGATTCGTTGTTTTTGTTAGAAACGATACTTAATTGCCAAAGTTGGTAAACGTGAAAAGAGTTACGTGGGCTTAAGATATTCCAGGCAGCATTTTTCAAGTTACGACCAGTCGGAGAAGAATACGTTCAATGCACGCCACCGCCATTGTCTGACCTAGTTCGGTACTTCCAATATTACGATTACCCCTCCACTATCAACCAAGTATTAAGCCTTCTTATTAAATTGCTATTAATTGTATCTGAAGCGATACAGTAGTGGAATGGACTGAGTATACTTGTAATTCAATTATGGACAGAGAAGACTTAGTCCTCGGATAAAATCGAGCAGAAAGATTTATAACGATTTATATTTGCATTTTGGAAATACAGTATTTGGGGTGCAGGAACTTGTTTCCTTTATATTAGAAAAGAACTGTTCCAAGCATCGACTATCTTATAAAAAATTGTTGATAGCAACGATACGTACGAAAGTATTATAACGTTTCATCGACTGTAAATACCGACAATTAAATACGAATTAATGGATTTTTAAGGAATCGAAAGCCACTGTTTGGGAATAAAAAATAGATAGTTGCTCAACACGTGGTATTAAGAACGCGAAGGATTCGCGAAAGTTTACGGAAGCGTGGTGTCTCTATACAATATTGATAAGAACGAAATGAAAAGGGTTTCGCGTTGTGGTCTCTTCAGCAGAACGAAGACAAGTACTCGGTGGCGAACAGCCAAGCGTCGTTGCAGGCAGGCGTGGATGAGCACCCGGAAAGAGGCACATGGACGGGGAAATTCGACTTTCTGCTGTCCCTTCTGGGGTACAGCGTCGGGCTTGGCAATGTCTGGCGTTTTCCGTACCTCTGTTACTCGAACGGAGGTGGTGCTTTTCTGATACCGTTCTCGGTGATGCTCATCATCGCCGGACTGCCTCTCATGTTCATGGAGCTTTCCTTAGGTAAGTAAAACTTGTTTCCATCTCGCAATCGAAATATCTACGCTTCGACGGCCATCGTAAGTAATCGGTGCACCTTTAGATTCCCGATCTTACACAACGCGATACTTCGCGAGAAAATTAAGAGCGGGAAATAAAATTGCAGCAGCCTTTCTCCTCGAGAAAAGAAGACTTCGAAAATTCATGAGATATTATGTCCAGCACGATCGACGGATACACCGCCCTCAGACTTTTATTTATGGGGGTCACTCGAATCAATAGTTTATACTGAAAATTATAGGAGGGTTGAAGACTTAAAGGCGATGATCGCTTACAGCTTTCTAAAAACTGAAGAGATAGAGTACGTTATACGATATTATTTCTAAAACAAATTTTTCAAGTCGATTGTTGGTACATTTTAAAATAAAAAATTAAAAGATACCAATAGAATTTGCCTCCCGTTACGCTGCAAATTTTTATCGCGCCTGCGAATGGAATCGTCGAGCTTATACGTTGAACTTACTACATGAAACCGCTTGGACAGAAAGGATTAAGTCGAAATCCCAGTGCATTTGACGCGCGTCTTAATCCGTTCGCCTCTCAGAATTCGTCGAATCGAGATTCCGGTGAAATCAGTTAGTCTTTGAAAGGGGTGGTTTCGTGCGCTACGCCACAGAATATCGATTCAACCGGGTAGAAGTCGAACGCGTCGAAACTTTCCGACCAAGCGATTCGTGCAACGTTGAATCGCGAGACTTATCAATCCTTGGATCGATCCTCCTCCGTACTGATTACGAAAATAACCTTTTACGATGTAAACGCGCTACGTATCGCACGGGAATATGGTAAGTTCTTCGTCACGACGATTCCCAAGGTCAAGTTTTTCGCCGTCGATTCGCCGAAATAGAACGATCGATCTCGCTACCGGGTTACGTAACGTTATTCTTAGGCGACCGTTCGCGATATCGACGCAAATTGTAAGGTGCATTACTACTATCCGGCACGATGGCTCATCGATCGTTTACTGTTTTTTATTCTACTCTTCCTTTAATATTCCGGCCCCCTCCCCCTCCTTCCCCAGGGCAGTACGCGAGCCTTGGCCCAGTGGCAGCCTACAAACGCTTCTGCCCCTTGCTACGCGGCCTGGGATACGGAATGGTCCTCATCAGCTCGGTCGTGATGCTCTATTACAACCTGATCATCGCCTGGACGCTTTACTACATCTTCGTCTCCCTCACCGGTGAGATTTATTACCGCATTGACACCGTTGCCACGGTAGTTTTCCTTCCCGCGATGAAAATATGACATCAAACGCCGAGGTATTGATCCCACGGAGCTTGAAGTCGGTCCATTTTGAGCGGGACCTTTCCGAGTTTCGCACCCGGCCGATATATCTCGCGAGATACCATTTTCAGGAACGCGTTGGTGGTCCTTAATCTTTCTACGCTCACGAATTTTAATTAGAATCAATTTTCCAAACACCTCCGACAAGCTAATTTCAATATGTGGAGACTTCATATTCAATAAACAATATTAACGAGAAATACCGTGAGAATAAGACAGGATAAGAGAACCATACAGTCGAAAATAATTTATATTATATCGAAATTCACTTTAAGGGGTAGAGATTAATCCCTCAAATATTACGTATTGCGGAATAAAATTTCTCAGGAAGATTTGTCAATATTTTAAGCAACGAATTTTTTTCAGTAATTGAAATCCCCCTTGTTGATAGCAAGCACGTTTAGCGAACTCCAAGTACACGAAATAATTTATTCGTAATGTACGGGTGAAAGTTTTGACGCGAGTTTCCGAGTTACAGAAAATTATGCAAATTAATTCGAACAGAGTAAACGATAGATCGTACGCTTTAACAGTTTTCGCAAATACCGTAGGTATTTAAGAGGGGTTAATGAGCGCGATGGTACCGGGGCTGGTTCCACGAAGTAATGCAATTGACGTTTCTAGGGACGCGGTGGGCGTACAGAGACAGAAAAAGAGGCCACATTGCGAATTCAACGGCCACTGTATTATTAAAGAATCAACAACGTTGTGTCTGTAACGTTCGCGTTAAGAGTCGTTTCTCTTTCGAATCGAATGCAGTTTCTTTCGCGATATCGACCGTCCCTGATGGGTGGGGATATTATAGTTCGTAAAAATGAACGTTAAATCAGGGAAAATGAAACGCTTTCTAGTTCTAATTTTTTAACGGAGACAATGATCATAAAGTTAATCGAGAAGGTCGTACATCAACCGTAGTTGCTCGCTCGAAATTGCTTCCAGAGAATGTATCGCGTCGGTATGCCTCGGAAAATATTACGCAATTACAGTCACTTTCCTTCCTGTTATTCTTCGACTGTCAAATTAATCTCTTTTACTCCTTAAAAAAAAATAATAATAAATAAGTAAGCGATCTAGCGGTAAAATTAATCGACGTTCAAATATTTCGAGTGCTTCATGGTTTTTCTTATCCATATGTCAAAGAAGAAGGTCTTGGAGCGACCTACTGGTATTTCCCTCGTGACCAAGGAAATGTCTTTATCGTCGTAGGCGCTGGTAAACTGCCGTGGAGCAAGTGCGAGCCACCCTGGAGCACAGAGGATTGTTTCATGCCAGAAGCTGCCGAAGCATGCGTGTCTCAAAACATGACGTACTTCAAAAGAAGATGCTTAAATTCTACCCAAATGGCCTCCATGGGTCTGACTATCGAAAATATCACTAGTGCCATTAGAAAACCACCGGCCGAGGAATATTTCAAGTAAGAATCACCGGTTCCCTGCAACGTATTACCAACGTGAAAATTAATAAAATTGTTTTATTCTTAAAAATTTCATGTATATGCATATCTTAAATTAAATTGGATAAGCGATTTAATAAAACGGAGGATAGCCATTTAAATTTCTGGATGCAATCCCCGAGTTTCGTAAAAATTTCCATTTTTATCGAAACATTTACATTTCATAAATTCTCAGACGGTACGCGGCTCATCCAGCCTCGAGTTTCAATTCTCGACGATTACCGTGAATTTTAGATCTCTTTAATTGTTTCCCGCGCTCGTTTTATTTTTTTCGGCTTATCGATCTCGATTTAATTGGATACGAAAGTCTCGTCGTTATCGAGCTGCTTTCTTTCTCCGCGCGAGGGTCGTTCTCTCTGGGAAAATTTTTAATTGGCGATCGTTCCTCTGTTCAAATACCGCGGGAACCATCGTGCACCAACATGCTAATTGCAATTGAAATTGCGTTTGATTCAGTAATCACGTCTTGGGGATGAGCAGCGGAATAGAAGAGACAGGATCCATTCGACCCTGGATGGCAATAAACCTTCTCTTGGCTTGGATCATCGTCTTCCTATGTCTGAGCAAGGGTGTTCAAAGCTCTGGGAAGGTTGTCTACTTCACTGCTCTCTTCCCTTACGTCGTTCTGGTAAGTGGGGTTAATTAAAAATCATCACCTAGCCTTTCGAATTCATTTTTTATTTTTACCTCGAAAAATATTCAGTATTTCAGCTTTGCAAACAGAACGAATTTCATCAGATAGACACTCTGGCCTCGAATAACCGCTCGATCGTTCATTTTTAAGCCATTTTTTCGAATCGCGAAGATCGAAATTACTCTGTTTTGTTCGCAGATCGCTCTCTTCATTCGGGGAATTCAGCTTCCTGGCGCCAGCGAGGGCATTATCTATTATCTGACGCCCGATTGGAAAAGACTAATGTCCGCGAAAGTGTGGAGCGACGCCGCGGTGCAGATCTTCTTCGCCCTGAGCCCAGCCTGGGGCGGTTTGATAACGCTCAGCTCCTACAACAAGTTCAACAACGATTGCTACAAGGACTCGGTGATCGTCGCCATCAGCAACATCGGCACGTCCTTTTTCGCCGGTTTCGTGATCTTCTCGGTGATTGGGTTCCTGGCCCACGAGCTCGACGTCCCGGTCGCCTCCGTCGTCGATCAAGGCGTTGGATTAGCGTTCATCGTCTATCCTGAAGTGAGTAAACCGACACCGTATCGATAGATCAACAATTGAAACCGATCTGTTGCTCGTAATTTGCCTCATTTCGATGGCCAATCGCTCGAGAAAGGTTGATTTTACAATCAGAAGATCGCATAATTTCTATTTCGAACGATTTCAAGTACGGTGGAATAAATTTCGCGAAGTCTGCCTCTCCTTTTTGCTCGCGTAAACGATATCGCGGGTTTGAAGAAAAATTTGTTAAAAAATAGGTAGTTGCACGTTTGTCGGTCGCGCCGATTTGGTCGTTGCTTTTCTTCGTGATGCTTCTCACCCTGGGCCTCGATTCGCAATTCGCTCTGATGGAGACCGTCACCACCGCTATACTCGACGCGTTTCCGGCCCTGAGGAACTTCAAAGTGTGGGTGGTCCTCGCGGCGGCTGTTTTCGGCTACGCTGGTGGAATTATCTTCACCACCAACGTAAGTTTACAAAGAGAAATATATTTGAAAATTCGCATGATATCATTAAACGTAAAATGAAACACAGCAAATGGATTCGAAATAAGTTTTCTGTCGCTTATTGTAACTTGAACACATTTTCAGTCGAGAGAATAATTCTCTATAACTTCCTTTTTGTTCAGTTTCTTGACAAATCGGGAATAGAAGCAACTTAAACGAACGTTAAGATACTTTAGAATCAGTACGCTTTCAGAGCATGGTAATACCCTTTTAAAGATTACGGTTTATACCAGAAAACGTCGAACGGTAGAAACAACCATAAAATCTGCTCTGCGCGTTTAGAGCGTGCATACGTTAAAATTATTTCCTCTTGATTCAACATAGTACTTTTACTTAGAGCTTAAAGAAGTACCTTTTTCTTTATTTATCAAATCGTACCGGCTTAGAACGGAACAGAAACGAGATTTTCATTTGTATTGTCTTATTATACGACACACTGTCCACTCAGTCTAACTATATACCTTAATCCGTACTAATCCCTCATACCATTCCACTAATACCCATCCCATTCGATCCCAAACTACATCTATCCATCCCAGCATACACCTTCCAAGTTTCGAGCCTCCGTTTATTATACAGCTGCGTCCTGCTACAATTCTCTTCCCTCTAATATTCAAAACTTCCTAACCTACTTCTCTTTCGAACAACCTGCCAGATCTTTCGTCCTTAATTACTATCTCTAAATACTCTCCATTATATCCGCACTTTTAGTTCCGCTGTTCATTTTATTATTTATTTTATACATATTATTATCGTTATATGTATATTTGCGTTTGCATCTCATCTTATGTATATTTTCAAAATTGGGTTTAAAAACTTCGTCCCTCTACACACTCAATTATCTTCTACCTTCTTGCAATAAATGAATATTTACTTTGCTAGTGCCACAAATTGAGTGCAATGTATCTTATAAAAATGCAAAATATCTTCTTTGATACCGTGGAACTTTTGTTTGAAACGCCTATTTATCAAGCAAACGTTTAACAGAGTAATTTCAAATACCGAGTAAGACGATACATGGAAAAGGAAGCCTTGTTTTCGAGAAGATCGACCTGAAAAATTCATTGGTCACGCGTGCGTTAGAATACGACTCTAAAATCGGAGCAAGTAGAAATAACGATTAATGGTCAGACGCGCCAGGCATATCGTATTCGATCGCGCGCGTATCCCATAAATCTCCGATTTCAATTATCTCGAAAACAAAATAATGTTATTCCTACCTTCCCAGCTCATTTTTGCACGTAAAATCGTACGCGTTTGCTAGTTTGGGCGATGGAAACTTTTATTTAAAAATTGAACAAACCCACCCGGTTTGAATTGTTAACGATTCGATGAAATTGTTGGATATATTTCCAGGCCGGGGTGTACTGGTTACAATTGATGGACAAATACGCGGCCAATTGGTCGGTATTATTGATCGCTATAGGCGAGTGTGTTCTCGTCGGTTGGATTTACGGCGCGGATCGATTCCTCGACGACGTCCAGCTGATGATCGGGCCGCAGAGTCGTCTTTGGATGTTCTTCTGGACATGGATGTGGAGAATCGTGACCCCGGCGACGTTGTTCTTCATTCTTTTCTTCAATTGGATCGAATACCAGCCTCTGACCTACGGCGGTTATGTTTATCCAAAATGGGCGAACTGCGTCGGATGGATCATCGGGCTGATACCCGTTCTGGTCATCGTTGGCATGACTCTCGTACGTAATTAACATTCGAACTCTGTCAACTGGTTTTCGAGGACTTGGTGGATCGATAGATATCGCCACGAGAACCGTAGTTGATTCACAACCGTAGGTTGACCTAGGTACAAGAGTCGATTCTAACTTTCTCAGAATCAATTGAGGGACCCCCGTCGACGAACTGCCTACGACGACGAGGATGGTGACGGCGAGGACGAGGAGGATCTGAACAGGTCGTCCTATCAGAGACACGGCAAGGGCAGGACGAAGAAGAGCAGGTGCATGAGCGTGTGGTGGCGCGCCAAAGTACTTTTGCAACCGACCACCGAGTGGCGACCGGCCGTCAGAAATCCTTCGACCCCGTCGAGAATCCTCACTCACACGCCGTCGCCAGGTAATCAGGAACTTAATTAAACTCCACTCGTGTGCAACTAAACGCCGTCATCCGGCGGAATGTGTATTTCAATAATAAATACGTCGCGGTTGATGTTTACTCGGATGCGAAATCACCGACCCATCGGCCCCCGTTGTAATCGGATTGCGTCGCTCGGCGACATAAATGGATAACTAAAGATAATTAATCTAGACATACACCGTCGCACAATAGAGCGTTTAACGCGCCTGCGAAACACAAGTGGCGATATGGAATTTGTTCGAGAAACGACGTTCGATTTTCGGGTCTTATATTAAATATATTCATCGTTCGTGCGCTTTCGTAAATAATTAATGTGAACTCGATGGTCTTTTATATACTTCGACCGTAGCTTACGAACGCGTCTAAAATTCGTATTCGTTATTTCACGCATATCATAGGTGTACTATCATCTTCTAAAAGTCGAATTCCCAAATTTTTATGCTAAATAAACAGAAATGGAAACAAAATTCTTTACGTGTCCCTGTAGCGAAATTTGGTCTTCGGCCAACCCTGGGAAAAATTTTAATGGGAGGTTCTAGATGAAGTGATAAAATTGAGGAATATAATCACAGATCTCTGGCCACACATTATATTTTAGGTAAGGAATTTTTTTCTCGAAAGTGGTTAGAAATTCGGGGGTATGTCTATTCACAAAAAATGATTGCAATTGACCCCTGGAACTAAATATAATTTTTTCAAAATGATTAGAAATTTTTCAATTTCGCCGAAAAATTTGTCCACCTTCTATTATAGTTATTCGGATAACCGTGTGTTAGACAGTCCGAACACTACTGTACCAGGTTTCTTGATTTCCCGATAAACAATTCCTGGGATATAAAACGTTACAGAGGTCAACATTCGTACGTTATCTAAAAATATCGAGCAATACGAAACACCGGGGGGTGGAAAGACGTTGCATCAATAGCTATTTTTGATTTTCGTCTTATTTTGGCCTTCAAATCTCCCAATAAAATTTTCCCCAGGTTTGGCCGAATGCTCTGTACATATAAGTTCAGAGAAGTTCTTACGAGAGGCCGTATTTTTCTTTTATTAACGGGATCGCCAGGTCCGTGCAGAGGTCCCCGTCTACGTGCGTGCCAGCATGATCGATAACGAGATGTGCCCGGGTCGAGTACTAACGCGAACGTCATCCGCAGTTCATCAGACTCGACGACGCCGGGACCCCGTGATTTCGGGGCAGATTCAATATTACTTTGGCTCGTCCATCGTTGTTCTAATAAGATTTAACCGTTTAATTACCGTCGAGACGATCAAGGATTTTCACGGAAATTGTTCCCCGATTAGAAATAATTGACACTGGAACGCGATTAATTATCGAGGACGCGGCGAATTTTATTTTCGCGACCGTACGATTTAGAGAACGTGAATTATTACTTAAACAGATAGTTTGGAATCTATTATCAATATAAATAAAATGGTGTCAAGTTGTTACGTTCGTTGAAATTCAAACTTTATATCGTGTGTTCATCGCGAGTTTATAATCCTTTAAATCGATCTACGATTCCCATAGATTCAGAAATAGTTTTCGTGAACGAAGTAATATATAAAGATACTGCCTTTGGATATTACTCGATGGATAATACTTTGTACATTTAATGTAGTTTAATGAAATAATTGCAACGCAGGGCCACCAGGAGGATACGATTCCGTGCGAAACACCATAGTCCTGGTGTACGGTCAGCCGATGATGATGCAGCCGTCGTGCTCGTCAGGCACGTCTCAGAAGCTGCCTGGACCGTCGATCCTCAAGAATTTAAGTAAAACCGACTTGATCACGTCCCAACAAGTTTGACACGATGTTCATTTCACATCCGAGGACGAGTCTGCCGAAGAGTCTGTCGCCAAATAATACAACACGTCAGCAAAAAGGTAGTTGCGTATCGCGATTAGGTTCGTAACGATCGATCGATCGATAGGAAGTTTCGGGAAGGATGATTACGAACGTACGGATAGAAGAGAAATTTACGAGACTATTTATTTTATATACGTATTCGACAGAATCCGGTAGTACCTTCTATTTTTGATTCGAGGTAGTCATGATTTCATCAAAGATCGGTTTTCATTTCGACGAAAGTATCTGAGCCTTCTTCGTTGGTTACACTTTAGAGCATTGTTATAGACATTTAGAGGTTTTAAAGTTTTCGATGTCGACTGGTTCGACACGAGCGTTGATTTAGGAAACGAATACGACTATTAGCGAAAGAGTTTATTTGATTACCGGTATTCCTAAGTGCGAATCGTAATTGAGTCGTTCCGCACCGTGATTCGTCTATTGTAAGCGTTCAGGACCGTAGCGTTGCACGATCGACAGGGAATTAATCGGTACGAGGTAATTGTGAAACGTTCCGTACACGTTGCGATGTAAACATTAGAATTACGCTACTCTACTGCTTTTCGATTGTACATAAAAACGTAAGGAATTAACAATTGTGTACGTATTCTAGAAAAGAAAGTTACGTATTTATCGCTGCACTCAAGCGACACACAAAATTAGGAGACGCGAACGTTCGTTCTGATCAAATTGGGCGCGACATTGGTTAATTGCACCCCGCGCGTGTTTCATCCACGGTAACGTTAATTGCGTAGCGATGGGTTTAGGCGTTTCGAACGATAGACATTCGATGTAGCCGGTTGAACGATCGAGAGGTCCCGTTTCGTCGGCAATTTATTGAATTTCCCCGGCAAAAGTATTTTATCGCGAACGGTTCGCCGTTACGAGATCGTAAGTTTTATAAATTTATAGTTTCGCTACCGGTTGAGTATTTCTCGATGTTGACTCGCGAAATGTGCGTTATCCTCGTTGATAGAGTTCCAGTGAAACAAACGGAGATTCTTCGATCAATATAAAGTATATATACGGTTTAAGATGAACGATACGACGGAAAACTATACTTCGGGACGCTACGATATTCACTCTAATTATCACAACGCTACAACGCTGACGATCCATTGAATAACGCTTGGACGACTCGTCGCTAGGAACTCTAGAGGACTCGAAACGACTGACGATTACCGTAGCATCGCATTTTAAAACAATTACACGCATTTCAGGAACCCTTCCAGCCACACCTTTAAATTAGAATTAAAGCTTTCTTCCTACATTGACTCATCGATGTCCTCCAACAGAGAAACGGCAACAATCGTTACTCGACGCGAATAGAATATTTTATTTTCAACCCGGTCGTCTCGATTGTTGCTTTATTTTTGGCCGATGTTTTAACTCTTTAAGCGTAGTTGAAGACAAAGTAGACACATGTATAACTATAGCCGAACATACTCGTGTATTTATTTCGCCAACTATTGGCTTCGGTACTTAAAAATAATTGAAAAGTCTGCGCAACGTTTAACGATCCTCACCTTTTATTTTTATTCCATACAATTGATTCTTACCTGCTGAGTACTATCTCTATTATTATCAAGAGCGATCAACGTAAACGCGGCATAGCGCTTAAAGGGTTAAATAGTTAAGTGTTACGCTAATATAACTTTCAGGCAGACCTGGCCACCTTTGGAATACTATTTTAAACGATACGTTTTCTCGCAGCACGGTCATTTTATTTTTAAAATACTGTCGCATTAAATAAAAAATGGCTCGGAAGCTCTTAACGGTTGTCAACCATTTCTTTTTATCGTTAGTTTTGTTCCTCCTTAACAGTTCGATACTTTCGGCGAAAGTGTAGCTCGGTTCGAAAGATAACTTATTTAAAATAGTTTCAAACAAATCGACGTATCGTTTTCAATTTTCGCTCGAACGTGTCCAGGTTTGCTTTCGGATAGAGAAGAGAAGCGCGATATTGGAGGAAGACGAAGAACGCTTGATTTCTCGGTACCGGTTCAAAGTAAAGAATATTTTCGCACGAATTAGGGTGATTGTCGAGCGTTCCTGCACACGCGCGCCTCCGATTCCTATTATTTTCGGGCTGTCGAGGTCTTTCAGGGAAATAGATTAAATAGACGTTGCGCGGAGACTGCATGCCACGTTAGAGGGACGATATTTTTGTGCCGATCACGGATGACGGAAGGGTGAGGGGGACGAGAAGGAGGGGTGTCGTTTCACGGGTCAGCGAGAAAGCGTTTTCGGATCGTTTCCGACCCAACATAGGAAATATAAATAAACATTAAGTCGGTGAAGTCGAGATGTTAGACAATTACGCGTACGTACAGTCAATAACGTGAGAGATCGTGATTCTTTATTTTTTATGTGACCCCATTTGTAAAGTGTTGCTAGCTGTATCGTATATAATATTACATTTATCGTACCAAGTATATATATATATATATATATATATATATATATATATATGTATATACAGGATGCTTCGAGAAACTGGGCCCAACCATAGTCTCTGAACCGTACGAGATAGTCAAGTCTAAAACATCTTTTGAAATATTCCATTTTTTTTTTTAGAGAAAATAAATGCGAGTGTACAGAATTTTAATTATCAAAGCAATCAACAAATACTCGATATCGTTTTCGTCCGATTTTCTATCTTTTACGGTTCGAGAGTTCTGGCTGGACCCAGTCGCGCGAAACACCCTCTATATATACATACACAGACGTTACAGATATACATATAGTATATATACATATGACATATATATGTAATATATAAATATATTTATAGACGCTTGTACATTGGTGTACGCGTCGCATAGTTTATTACGTGTACAAAAGAAGTATAAAAACGACACGATCGTCGTTTGACACAAGAGGCTAAGGGCGGAGAGACAAAACAAAGAGAATTGAAAGAATAAAGGAGAAAAAAGAGAAAACGAGAAAAAAAAAAAAAATACAATTAACATTAAACGAAACCCGCTGCGTTCAAAAATTAAAAACAGAAGAATAACTAAATATGTTAACTCATATCCGTGAGCGTGCGAAAGTAAACGATGCGTGAGATGTTGCGTTTCCGTGTGTGAACAAATGAAGAAAGTGTGTACGTTGAGAGCGTATACGTATATTTTCTAGTGTAAAAATGGGCCTAACTCCACTTTTCGTCCTCTCAACGATCCACGCGCACATGTTGGATGGTTGCGTACACTTTTACAAAATTCCTCTTTTCGTTAGAATTTTTTCACCCGCGTACGGAGATCGCTGCCAAATTTTTTGACGTTAATCGATCATTTATACGGATGTCACAATATTTATTAGAAGGTTCTTCGGTTACTATACGGGATATCATAAAGAAAACGAAGAATAAACTTCGTTTTGTACGAAGCTTTGTTTTCGGTATAATCGATCTTAGAAACGCGCGTAGAATTTAGTTAGTGATCGATTAGTTTGACGATAATAACCTCTCGAGTGTTCGAATAGCTCTTCCTTATAATTACCGAGTATTAACAGTACTTTTTTTCCAGGTAAATAATCAACCACAGATTTTCTGAATTTACGCGAAACCAAAGATTCGTACAAACGATCCGTGTACTTTAATTTCAATATGATTTCCGTTGGATCTAGTTTGCAAACTATCGAGGTGGATGTTAGAAGTAAGTAATCGCCCTTTGCCATCGATCCTTTGCTCAAAAGGACGAACTAGTGGAGGAGGATCCTCGCCATCCGCGTGCAGGATGGATCCTCGGTGACCTAATTAACGTCTTAGAATCTAGTCGTTGTTAATATTCAGAGCTTCGGAGAATAGGCAAAAAACCATTCGACAAGAACAGACACTCGAATCCCAAGAATCGGAATTCGTTTCCAATCGAGCCACGTCTCGCGTCGAAGACAGTGAAAGTTTACAGAATCGATTCCCAATTTCGAATTTCTCTCCGCCGACAACAATCTGTAATTGTAATGATAAAAACCGGTCGATGGAAAGTCTCCAACGCTCCCGACTAAAATATTATTTTCACCGTGCGGACAATTGTTTCGTGTTTAATTTTACGAAAAGAGGTATAGACTAATCGCCCAGCAACCATGTTGAAATTAGAGGGGGGGAGGGGAAAACAAAACGCGAGATACGTTTCGAACTAGCCATATCCGAGACATAATCAAGAACATAATTCCTTTGTTAAGGGCGTCCCCCACCCCGTTCCTTTGAAAAGAACCGTTAAATCGATATAAACAGACGACAGTCAGCGACGAATTGCGATCGTTGATTGATATACTTGGGATTCGCGATGGAAGGGCGACTGATAGATAAGCATTTCATAAACTTTAATGTCCTTAGGCTAAGTAGGCGAATCTAATGCAGGTTTAAAAAGGAATTTAAACAAAAGATTGAAATTAGCGCGTCATTAACACAATAATAATACATATTAATTATAAAAACGTTATGTTACAAGTAAAGAATAATAATAAATAGCGTTAGAAGCCGGGTTAAGCCGGCCAGGCCAAACATGGTCGACTGTCCTAGGTAGGGTTAAGATTCAGTGACGTAGAATTATCGGTAACAACACGGTAACATTGCCAGTAACAATAACAAGGAAAGAAACAAACATTACCGATACTTATTAACTATTTTAACGTAATTTTGTTCGAGCAGTTTAGCTGTACAACGATTTTAGATAACAGATACCGAACGATTATCAAACCCACGGCGGTTCGAACGTCTCTTTCTCGTTCGTTAGCTTTTTACGTCCGGTAACCACTAGTTGCCCATTTGCGTCGCGAGTGGGGGATTGTGCCTGGTGTTCAAGTGACCTTGAACAGTCAAATTATTGCGGCCCTACGAAGTTACAGTCAGATAATGAAACCTCAATATCGTAGACGAATGAAATCGTTGAAAACCTTTACCACGGAAATTCTCAAACAAATCGATCGTTCTATTTTAGAGATGAAAACGAAATAGATGAAAACAACACGTTCCGATTATATACACGTTTGAACATTCGATCGTAGGGGGGGGATTCGATGGTAACAGGATTCTAATTTCTTACATAGCTAGAAACGATTTGTCGAAGGTCCGGATCGATGTGAGCATTTCTCAATTAAAAACGTTCTCGATGTTCTTCAGCTTACAAGGTAATGAAATTAAGTATAGAATTAAAAATAAACGAAACCCAGGTGTGTGTATACAAGCGAGAAAAGAATACATTAGCGTACGAGTGCAAGTATTTACGGAGTATGAGATGTTACTAGTTGTATTGTAAAAGTAGCGGAGTTACGACGATATTCGAAGTCGGTTATAAGATACACTTTCCGTTTTAATAAATATTTTAATAAATATTCTTGTATCGACTGGATCTAATCGAGACCTTCTACAAATTGTTTTTTTTTTCCGATCGATGCCCGTTCAATGGTCGAAATAAATAAAAACCATGGCTTAGGTTGTCTCGCGTTATTGCTAAACGAAGCGCCGATTCGGTGATCTCGTTTTGCCGGACGGATCCACGGTTACCGGGTTATGTTACGAACTTTACGTCACTAAGAGCAACCAGTAGAGCGAACAGTACAAAGTAAACGTGTCCTAGAGCCAATCGAGGAAGAAGGAAAGCGTTCGAGAGCGATAAGAGGTGCGTTAAGTTTCGTGAAAGCGATTATATTAGTTATTCCTTCTCGTTAAGGGAAAGATTTTTGTACGTCGGCGAGCGTGATTCCGTAGAAAATCGTCGGACGGTCGAAAGAATGGAATCAAATAAACCACGCATAGTGAAATTCCTGATAAAATGTTCAAACGAATAAAAAAGAAAAATAAAGTAAATGAATGGTAACGGTTCGCTTCTGTCGCGAACGATGCTTTCACGCGCGCTAACGTGTCTCTCGATTTTCTTCGTTTAAATTTCGCGAGACTGTTTTTCGTTTATGGTTCGTGGATCCCGATTCCTACAGAAACATCGTCACGAGACTTAATATTAAAGTATACTTGTTAGATGTAATCCATTCTTTTGAAGAGTTTTATGTACGATAGATAGATAAAACTTAACGGATCCCGACGCGAGAACGGAGAAACTAATTGTTATTGTTATAGAGCGTAAATCATTTTTATCGTCTTACCCGACACGCACAGTGTTAAATCGCTGATAAATTTAATCCCGAACGCGATGGGAGACAAAGGTTCACGTTGTAAATTAATCAGTCTTTGCAGGGTGAAGATATTTCACGCTGTCGAACGATGTTTAAAAATAAACTAAAATTTTTCCTCGATGTTATTAACCGTTTTGTACATTTATTTAATTTTACGTACGAACGGATCGGTTGGTTCCCCTGCATCCTTGGCGTGAGACGCGTGAGGTTTATGTCTAAGTAACGATTAATGGTTAACTCATATCAGATCCTCGGTGTGTCCTATAAATAATTAATATCCGTTCGCGATACTCTGCCTTCGATCAAAACGAGAGACACTTTCAGAACGTGGTGAAAGATATACAATCAAAATATAAGAAAGAAGAATAAGGACGGGCGAGGGTGGATCGAACAGTAAACGTAACTTTATTTCCTGGTAAATCAAACATTATTTTAATTCTGAATTTATTTGCGTATATAGACGTGTCGTTTGGCATTCGTTCATAAAAGATACGTTCGAAGCAAAATTAAAGAATTTCGTCAGAATCTTGAAGTGTCTCACTAGCCGTATACAATCAAATTTAATTAAATCTGGCTAAAACCTCTCGTTAGAATCTGACTTACACCTGTAATTTTTATAAAATTCTATACAGTTTAATATGTTTTTAAAAATCATAATAGAATGTGATGAATTTAAATACAGAAATATTGGTCGAATATGGGGTATAATCGAGTGATCCATCATCGAGTACTATTACAAACAAATTATCGATGCTGTTCGATTTATCTTCGTGCGTAAGGTTAAGGTAGCCAACAGAAAGTAAAAGGGATAAATGAAAAACTGAAATTATATATTGTATCTATATTGATCAAACACGTATATATATATATATACATGCAGGCATAGATATATATATATATATATGCAGGCATAGATATGTATATATGTATGTATATAAAACTAAGAAGTATATACATATGTATACACGTTGTTGCACAATGTCAGCGACACTCACCCACGTATAGACACGGCGGGAAAGTTTTACGCGTGACGAGTTCAATTCGAAATGTTTATCGTGCGTTGACAATTTGTGAACCAGTGAGAAAGAGGATGATTAAGAAAACAAATAAAACGATATTCGAGAAACGATGAGTATGTGTGTATATATATATAATCATTTATATATATATATACACACGCATATATATATATCGAAAAATAAGAAATTGTATTATTATACATGTAAATTACATTGCGGGAAATATATACATTATGTAAATTCTATGTATATGTATATGATGCGTGTGTAATTAATAAAGTGTTGATATATATGGTTGACGATAATCCTCCGCCGGTTTTCTTTTTTTCTCCAGTTTTTCGATTTTTGGCCTTAACGTTAAAGTTAGCTCGAATTAAATTAATGTTACATCCTAGTCTATTCTTTTTTTTTTTTTGGTAAATATTCCTTATAAATACTAGTCGATTAAATCTATAAACGGTTCTCTCCCATCGGCGGCTTAAAAAGCGTTTTTGGTGCGTTTCGTTGCAACGTTCGAACGGATGTATTTGGATTATGTTAATCCATTAAGGACCAACGTTGATGTAAAATCATTTTAAAATTAGTTGCGGAGATTTTCTAAAGAATACAGATAATTATGTTGGTCCTGAATGGGCTAATAGTTCGATGAACACAACGGTTTAATAAAAAGACACGATATAGAGTAGAATCGTGCATAATTGTAATCGTCAACTGTTAAATTACGTTTCTTATTATTCGCAATATTTTTAGATTGTCTTAAATTGGCGAAACGGTGCATAGAGTTTCGAAAACTGTGTAACAGGGCGAAGTACTTGTGCTTGAAGAAATGTTCATCGATGATTGCTCCAAATTGTTATCTATTTAAATATCGGACGGAATGTTGAATTCGAATTAAATTAATAAATCGTTTCGTTCGCATGGAATTATATTCGTGTCGTGAAGCTTTCGGGAAAAGTAAGAAAAAACTATCGTTCGGCTAAAGACGATTACATATTTGGCAGAAAAAAGTATTGTCACGATATCTTCGATAAATTGTTATCTGACAGTACGTGACTCGATAAGTATAGATTACTTAGGCATACGTGTTCTATCGGTATTTTAAAATAGAACTTCTTGAGTCGATCGTAACAATTGAAGTCTCCGATAAAATCTGTAATATTATAATACACTTCGAGTTTCGAAACGAAGCAGTAAATAAATTCCTGAACACAATGACGCTTTCAGACATACGATTTACAAGTCAGATTTTCGTTGATGATTCAGTGTTTATCGTATATAAAAATAATCTTTACAGAGACCTCGAACACCGCGTTCCACGCGCATTTTGCATCAGCGATCTCAACAACTCGATAACCCTATGGATTTCTTTTCCATCGGTGTTTCTTTATCGTTCGTTTACGAGTTTTTAATTAAGCGTGCTTAGCGTATGCTTCATATAATTCTCATACGTCACAAACGCATAAAACAAGTCTAATAGCAAGATAAATAATGCATGTCTCATGACTCATAAACGAAGTCGAGGAAGTACCTTATTCGCGGTTACATTTACGACGGTAATGAGTTACTATTCGATCGAAGTAATTAATCATTGCTTGTAAGGCTCTTTTTTAAATACTATCGATCATCGTCGATAACGTAATAAAGATATTAACTGCGTTTCAAATTACATACAATATATCTTATTCATCCTGTGGTTTGCAGAATAATCCAATTAGACAATATAAATAATTCCCGCAATTCGTTTGACTTAATTAATCTTATCTTCCATATAATTACAAACGCTGTTTAAATAATCGAAACCTACCTTTTCATTTCATTTTACTAATCGGAATTGCTAATACAGACGGTTCAAAAAAATACACAACACGCACTAATTTCCGCATAAATATTCAAAGTGCAAAAACTCAAATATAATGGTCGAACCGCGAGAAGAAAATCTTTTTCTCGACGGGCCTGATTTCTGGTCATTAAACGAGAGACTACTGTACAACGATTGGACACGTACAATTGATACAAAACTCGAAACGTTTCTTACGAAAACGATTTCGCGATGGAAACGAAATTCATGGATAGCGTTTTCTCGCCAAAGTTTATCAGTGCCGCGGTCGTGGAGCGCGCACATTATCGAAGTTACGTGGTGGTGGGCGGTGGGCCGAAAACGACCTTGCTTCTGGAAATCGCGCCCAAGACTGGCTTCAGGAGAATGAAGAAGCCAGCGATGAACAACGACGCGAATACCAGGTCTCTTCCTGTGTGGGTGCCTGGCCACCATCTGGTGTAGGTTCCGGTGATCACGCTGGCCAACAAAAGTATCGTGACAGCAATGCCAGCGAACGCGTGCATGATTTTCAGGAGGACCGGCCTGAACCTCGGATAAAGCCACTTAGGGTTGTTCGTGACGATGCCGAAACCGGCGGTCAGGAACGCCATGATGATGCTGACCAAACCTAGTATCGAGTGAGGCGAGGCGAAATGGTATCCATTGTTGTTGATCTTGTTCACCACGATGATGATCAAACCGATCAGCACTAGGGCCAACCCTACCGTGTGCAAGATCCAGTGCATCGTCACCCTGTTCACTCTGGAGATCTTGTGACCTATGTACGCCTCCCCGGAAACGCTGAACACCGCCTCCGTTATCAGAAGACCCACCTAAGGCAAAGAACATTGGATTGGTTCAATTTTTAAAAAGAATTCAGATTCGATTTTGGTCCCTTTACGAACGTGGTGATTGTATTCATTTATCCAGGGCGACGAATTGTTGTTGTTCACAAGATATTGTGTTTTATGATATCCTCTGTCATCAAAGAATTGGTTCAAGTGGTCAGCTGGTCCTTTGGTTGCTTCATGAATTTTTCAGTTATATTAATTTAGCTATACCCAGGCCAATGACACATTATTTTAATGTTGAAGAATAGTTGTAGTTTACTATACACAGGTGGTTCTAAGTGAATTGAGATTTAGATATTGGGTCTTTGATTGTGTTATGAATTTTTTAGTTATATCAATTTAGCTATACCCAGATATAAATAACAGATCAAGGTCTAACGTTGAAGAACAGTTGCAGTTTACTAGACATCGTGTCCTTATAATATTCCCCATTTTTGGAGGATCTCAGGTAAAGGTAAGGTCAAGAAAAGCCTCTACGAAATATATACTTGTAAATAATTGTACAGCGAACAAATTTTTTGAAAGAAGGGATAAGCACAGTTTCACATGCGTTGTTGATAAGTCAAGAAATATGTCTACGCTTTGTTTTTCATACCGAATGATGGTGCACATGTCTCGAGGTAAATTAATCACCGTTGTATTACAAGGTTGGGATACTTTCAACTCAAGCATGATTACTGTGAGAAAATTGACCGTAGACACGGAAGACTTGAATGGAACCTCGTGAATCACGTCTGGAGATACTATGTCTTAATTCGTGGAAGTATGCAGTTTCATGTAGAGTATGACTTCAATTCTCTTCTCTTCATTAAATATTCTATTTTTTTTTTTTTTAAACATATATAAAAATTATTTAGATTTAAGATACCCTTCTGACTTAAATTAACTCGATTTCAAATAGGAAAATTTGAGTTTACGTAACTTTAAAGCGCCCCTCAAAGGCATCCACGCGTTACGAAACATGTTTGCACGAGCAATTGTAAAAGTACCGGCGATTTATTGCCTCGTAAATTGTCGTGTCGAATTTTCTGCGCGTGAAAAGACACTGGTCGCCGAAGAACGTGGAAAAGTCACGAACGTGGATCTGGATTCCCGGCGCTTGTACTCTCGTTACAAATTTTAATCGGTAAATTGGCGTTATCTAGTTAACTGCTTACTCCGAGACTCATGCAGATGGGATGCCAGGAGAAGAAGCTGTAGCGTCCAAACGCCAGCGTCAGGATGTAGATTACTGGCGCCAGTAGAAGAACGTGAGTCAGGGTTGAAAACACCAACGTCACGGCGCTCGGTGGCCCTTTACCTGCTGGCGGGTCAGACATCTTCCAGTCGATTCTACTTACGCGACTGGAACGAGAAATAATTCGCATTTTAACGCTTATCGCACGCTCTAGGAGCGAATTATAAAATTCTATCGGTCAGATATTAATCAAAACAATCGTTTGATTCTTTACTTGACTATCGACGCTCATAATACTTGGAAATAATAATCACGCGGGGAATTAATAATATTAAAACAGGTGAAATAAATCAGGCTGTTTTATAAATCTGTACACCTGAGTATACACAATAAAAATCATTGTTTTGCTCGACCTGCTTGTGAATTTTACAAAAAGGTAAGTTCTCTTTTAAAGTAAAATTGTTGGTGTTTAAATTCTTTCTTTTCGCGGCCTATCGGTGGGTGATCATTATTCCGCGCGAAGAAAGGCTTTGCATAACCGTTTCCTTTTGCTCTCGCAACGTGCGTGTCGGCTCGAATTTAGAAATTTCATTTAAAAGTGTAGGAGCGAATTTCTGGAAAGAGACCGCGATGCAAGGAGGCGTGGAGGCTCCCATTCTTCGATTAACAAGAGAGTTGCAGCGAATTCTTTTGACGCAACTGCTCCTACGGTCGTTTAAATGCGCGACGTGTGATTCATTGCTAATTACGCGGCACGATTCCCCGTTTCTTTCAGCATCCACTTGGACGAGCTTCTAGAACGTCGTCTTTTGCAATTGCACAAGCCCGAACTTAATAAATGGGGCTGCTGATTAAGTAGACGCTCGTCGCGATCGAAGAGCCCGTTATTGTCGCGAATTCGCTGACGTTTCGTTCGAACTATTTCAACGATCGAGCATCGCGAGAAGTGTCTCCGAAGCTGTTTCGAACCGATTTTCTCGGAGTTTATTCCGATAAATTATTGCCCTTACGTTTATGTAAAACGGAGTTGATAAATGTCGGGTCACGGAAGAAATTTCCATTTTATTCCGAATCAATAGCGATTACGGCATAATAAAATTACCGCTGTGACGTGCGTCTGAGAATAACTCTACGAAATCAGATCGAAAAAGAAATTCTTATATTAAACCGTGCATCGATTCGACGCATTTAATTTCGTTACTCTCTTTCGACAATGAACTAGTATAATATATTCTAAATTAATATCTTTCTACTTTGATATTTATCTTGGCCATGTGTTAAGAATTGTAACCGAAAGAACATATGTCTTCTTAAAATCAAGACGATTTTACATCGAGCCGGATGCTCGCGAAGACACGTACAATCATTTGCCTTGTAAATACTAACATTCAAAGTTCCATCATGAAATTGAAATAATTTTTCCTCGTTCGTCTTGCCGATAACGCAACCTACCAGCATCCGATCGCTATCTTTAGAACTTCGAGTAAACATCTGCGATGATCGTTGCTTTTTAAAAGAAAAACGCTGCTTTTAACAACGATCTGACAATGCAAAATTCTACGCCTGGAATCATGGAAAAACGTCCTTGTCGTTGGTGCAATAACGGAGGAAACAGATACTTCTTGAAGTTTTCAGGAAGAGATTATCGAGGAAAAAATCGAGTAAAATTTATTACCCCGCGCACGATCAATAGACGCTTATCGTGTCCTCTGAAGCGCTATCGAAAGCGTTGATTATTCGATCGGCGACTGCATTATCGCCAGTACGTGTATAGATAGTAATTATTTTTATGTTGCAACTAATTAGCCCGATATTATCGTTTATTGCTTTATAAGATCGTTTGTATTATCCGGTGCACGGGTTTATCGCGTTCCTCTAAAAAAAAGTCTCTCTATCCGTCCCAGATACTGTAATACCAGTAATTCTTGCAAACAACGGCAGGTTCAAGTGTTAACAACTGTAAATTTTAACGACTGTTTCCTTAAATTGAATAAACGAACGACCGACCGCGGGAAGGTTTCGGATGACTGACACTGGCGAGGATGACCATTGGAAAGCAGAATGCAACTTCCTCGTTTTCCCACGTCCTATTTAAGCTTAAAAATTTCCTTGTACACGCAAACGAGAAATTAAACATTCAGTGACGCCTGTACTCGATGTCCATTGAGAAACATTCAGAGCTGTATTAATACAGGGTTATTATTGCCAAAGGAGAAAGATAAATGTTTAAATCTTTAAATTTTTTTTAGACGCAGCAGTGCATGTGCAATTAATTTATAACATAGTCACGAAGTGTTTAAGTATCTTCTTCAATTAAGACATTTTTTGAAAATATCTCGAGATCTAATAATTTTTTTGCCATGGTACCCTAATCATTTTATACGTAGAACGAACAGAAGAATCGATCTGTGTAAAAAAAATATGCATTTCTATTTGAAGAAATGACGCAATTGTTAATTGCACATGCACTGCTGCATCTAACAAAACTTTAAAGGCCTACGGATGTAGTGCTCTTCGAACCATTTATCTTTCTCCTTTGGCATTTTTTCGTAAATGCAATAATAACGGAGTTATGACTTGAAACAATTGCGTGGACCACCCTGTATAATATCTTGCAGAGAATGTTTAAAATTTTTGATCGTAGAATCGGGAACAGTGGCAAATCTAATATTTAATACAGTTAATAAACGTTTTTTCGAAACCTGTTACAGACATGTAACACAGTTGAATTGTTCCGTTAACACAAATATTTAGTAACGGGTATAGAAAAATATTGCTATCTACGCATAGAATAGATATCGATGGTGCATTTGATATTTGCGAGACAACTTTTGTACAGAATTTAATTATTCCACCGTGGCGAAATTTGAAAAAAATCTTCTCGTAACAGAGAGGTGCATCGGACACGCTTGAAATTAAAAAAATTCCTGACGTCGCAACCGAAAAAGAGCAACGAATTTAATATTCGTTGGTAGCCGAACTTGGATGGTGCAAGTTTCTTTCGACGATTCGAAATCAAAGCAGTCCGTAAGGTTGTAAATTGATTTGGCGTCCGATCCCGTTGAAAAGATTGAAACGTCAAATAATTCGCACGGCTGTGAACGAAATTTGCCGCGATTAAATTGGAGAGAATTGGGAGGCGGTTAGCCAGAGCCGACGCGAGCGAATACTCGATTCGTTATTCCGGTAATTACAACCGCAGCGTGATTACATTTATTACGGTGTAATCACGCCCACCGCGACGATCCGATTCGTGACCCAATGCGGCATACTTTCAGATACGCTCCGCTTTCACAGTACCGAGCGAAATCTCGTGTTGTGCTTGTGCATCGAAAACTAAAACGCCGTGCTGGATATTCGCGGTACAGAGACACAACTATCCCCAAAACAATTTTATGAAAACGATCCTATTACAATTTCTTATTTAATGGAGTTTAAATGTAATAAAATAAAACCCACAAAGAGTAAGAAAATGCAGCTCAAGACCTGGTCACGATAAATATTAAATGTTCAAATGGAACGTAGACAAAATGATTTTGTGGGCGACGGGAGATTTGAACTTCAAGACTTCGCGCGCTGTGCATTCGTCCGACGCAGTTTCTTCTCGAAAACTGAAAGTTGCACGTTCATGTCTCATATTTTAATCGTTGGGAAAAATACCTGTAGAAGCAGAATATTCCACGCAAATAGGGGAAAAGTCTCCAGCGAAAGAACTTCTGTCTCTGTCAAATATCGAGGATCAAGAAAAGACAGTGGATTGACTCGTTGGTAGGGAAAACCCGTCACGGAACTCACCTTGGACGCTATATTATCGCGTGATCGAGCGTTGTAGCGGTAAAGGCGCCGCGTCGATTTTCCAAAAACGGAACTGCGTTATTTTTTTTTTTTTCTTATATCGCGCGCGCGAGAGAAAGAGCACGGAACGACGTCCGTTGCTCGACTGAAGTACGCGGTGAAGTGTGCTCGTGACGATCTATCGCTGCGTTGCCGATACTCCTTACAAACGAGGAGGAAAATCGTCGAGTAAACGCGGCCTTGGCGCGCCTAATCGCCGCGATCTCCTACGGCCCGTATAAAATGGACGTTGCTCGCGTGCATGGAACTAGAGTCGGTCGAGCGCTCGACGCATTCGTGCACTTAATATTCAAATCGACGAGCAACCGGGACCACAAATTAAATACTCTCTATCCAGAACTATTTTCCGTGAAAAAAAAATACGATTACCGATGGAGAGAATAAAATAACCGAGTCTCGAGTTCAAAGTCCCCCTTTAAATCGTCAAATATTAATGCAGAAACGACCAATGGATCTTCCATCTCCGTTGCTGTCGTCATCGATTAAGACGAATTGACGCCATCTCGTCGTAATTATGTTTCCAAGACGTCTAACGTTAAAGTTTGGACGCCAGTTTATCCTCCGAAGTACGGCTGCGGTTCATAATTGAGAGCGTAGCATGATTGACAAGGCGTAGGCCTGCTGAGTCAATATTATTTTTGGCACGGATTCGAGACTCTGGTCTTTTTCTCGATCGATTCGATCACAAAAAATTTGCAACATAATTCTCTGCTCTAACGTTCTCTAAATAAATATCGAGGATCCATAAGTAGGAATCGGACAGCGCGTAATATTTGCGTGTGGCAGGCCTCGCGACGGCTCAAGTGTCTGACCTAGTACGATACGTATTTCCTGCCAGGACAGCTTTGCAAGCTGCTATCGACGCTTCTTCCGGTACTTCGATGTCTGTTTAAGATAACAAATAGTCGGACTGCTTTTAGGCAACGTTGTAAACAATCCGAGCAACCCAGTTTACAATAAATAATAAATATTTCGAGCTATTCGCAGCGGCTCGAGTGTTTGATTACTTTGTTCGGCTCGAGTGTTCGCGCCATGGCGAAGCTCGAAGCTTTCTCTAACAATAAGTACTCGAACAGATCTAGTTCGAGACCAGTGGTAAATCAGAGGCCTCATTGTTCGCCACGTCGTGATCCAATATCGCGTGCCGGTGGCTCCTAACAAAGCTCGACGCCGGTTCTTTTCAAGCTTTCTTGTAGGATACTTTCTTCCTATCGTTCCTTCGTTTCGGTCGTTCAGTTCTAATTCGTTCCATACGGGAAGAAGTCGTTGCAACGACGTATCGTCGTGATTATTTCCAACTCGTGCACGGTATTTAGAGGCGAATTTCAGGCCCGTAAACAAAGGAAAACGATGAAACGGACACTAGAGCTCGACGAAATCGTGCACGTTTCTTTTATATTTTATCACACGTTATCAGATGGAACCACGAGTCTCTAATTTTATTTTGTTTAATAAAATAGTCAACTATATAGTAGATTCGGATAATCGAATAACTCGATTTATTGAAATATTGAAATCGAAGAGTTAATACGAAGCTTTGAAATATGAATTTCCTTTCGATTTTTAATTACATCGTTAATTTTGTATTCGACTGTTAATTTGCTGTTTTACGATCGGTTTTCAACGATAAGACGCCTTGTTGTCGTTTCATCGACATTGTGATCTAAGAAGACTTCATTCATGGAATCTGTCTTATTAATGATAAATGGTAATCGAAATACGTGCACGATAAAAGATCTTGACTTATAGAGAGATAACGCGAAATGAAAATATTACGTGCATTTATCTGTCGCTGTTGCTGGATACCCTCGTTCGTATAATCGAATGCTTCGTTAATCGGTACACTAATAATGGAATATTCTGTTAATCGATATTCGGATAATCGGTTCTCCGATAATCGAGTCTTTACTGTATTATTGTTTCTGGTAGTAGGTTCCATACAAGAGATTTACAAGTTGTTTTCTTTGCAATGTAACGCCAATTTATTGGATAAGGAGGCTACAAAATGAGACAAAGTTTATAACAGGCTTCTCAAGATTTGTGGGTTATTAACGTCACATAATATCCCACAAATATATTCAAATGTTTTACTTTTATCTTCTCCTTACACACGAGTGCCAAAACTTCTTGAAATCGGTATCACGCGATAGAAATCTATAATCCTATTTGATAACATCGAGTACTGACAAATGCTTTACTCATAACACGCGCCAACGACCCAGATAAAACACTCAACGTATAATGAATAAACAATGTAAACAATGGGAAATAGATTAAAGTGGAACACTCTGTACAGAGCACTGGAAGAGTCATCGAGGCTAGTCGTACAATACCAACCGTTATTTGCAATTTAGTTGCGCTAATTGTACTAGCTATCTTCAAAGATATTTTCTACTAGAATAGTTGAAAGTACCACAGCACTTCGGTTTCCCGCAAACAGATATCCACGTTTCACCACGAGAAATGTAATATTAACGAAGACGTACGAAAACTCAAACAATTTCAACGGGTTCTATTTATTTAAGTTGATGGACACCGATTTATCGACTCGATACAGAGAAACGGATAATAAGATTCGTGTTTACTCTGTCTTCCTGCCCCGCAAGATACGTGCATTTTCACTCGTCTGCCACGTACCGGTTATGCAAATTGATATTATGCAATTGCAGCGACAGATTTATCAACATTCCGTCACGACCGGGGGAGGAAGAACGCGTCCGATAACGATACTTTTCCTCGCGCGGATACGAAACTTCATTTTCCTTTATTATGATCTTACTTCCAGAAAACTTCTTGGATACACAGGATGGGCCGCACACTAATAAATACCCTTCGAATCTTACCAAATGTAAAAAATATGAGTCGCAAAACGTCAATAGTTTCGCGATAAAGACGAAAACGAGCGAGAAGACTTTTCTGGCGTTAAGCCTTATCGTCGCGAAAACTTGTCCAATCTTCTAGTCTCGCGTTTGAGCACCTTTGGGACACCCTATAAACAGCGGAGCCGTTTCGAGGTAGCCGATTTAAGCTATGCATTACCGCTACGTCGAGCTTTATGACGGCACTTCTGGGTTAGAGACTGCTGATTACAAGACCACGTGGCCGTCGCCGGAGCTCGTGTTTTTCGACTCCCCGCCCACGTAACGAAGGTCTTTTTTCGGTGGCCCCAGCGATATTCGGACGATATTCGGAACGAGCAAGATGAAACGAAGGCCTTGGCGTTCAACGGTTTTACACGGAAGCACCACTTCCTCGTGCAATTCCTAAAGACGTCTGATTTCCCACCGGATACGATGCTCGCTGCTTTGCGTATCCGCTCGTCTCTCATTGTTCCCGAACGAGATTTTTGCAATTTGAACGCCGCTGAAAAATGGTCTATTTTCGTTCGCGACGATAAAAACTGACCGCGCCGTTCGGATCGATTTAACCGCGGTTCGCGTCCGTGTAAAACTGAATAAAATTTACGTAAACACACGGTGGTTTTTCAATCATAGGCTTTTGTGTATTCTGACAACATCATTGACCATCGTTTATTCAAGGCGTCGACGTAGAGTGACGCGGGGGATCGCGTCGCCTCACGATTTAATAAGATCTTTTATTTCACAAGATACTCGTAACACATTCGATAGTTTAAGAGCTTATATACAGTCAATAATAATTTTTCTAAATATCCTATAAGTAGTCCCCAATTGTTGAATTTGTTAAATACATTTCATTGCGTCGATGAGTGTATTTAAATGTGAATTGAAATTAGATTTTGCAAAATTATTTCATTTCACGATACGTTGATCTGAAAGTCTAGCTGATTGGCGACACGAGGCAAAATGTGCGAAGAAATTGCGTCGAGTAATATGATTGGCAATAAATAAGTAGGATTATGTAGGGATTCCCACCACAAATAGATCACTCATAGAATTTCTTTTTAACGATAAGTTCACGGTACACGTTGTAATAAAGAAAGCTAAATAAAAATTATTAAAACATATCAGTATGTTTACTTTATTAAATTATTTCGATATTATCCCAATTTCGTTGACTGTGAAGAATCCTAAGAAGAATCAAAGATCAATCGTTTCAATAATTCCATCGGTGTTATTCACCGATCGAAGATGAATTATCTCTGCGAGACAATGCCATTAGTCAGAGGCTTGCACGATGGACAATGTTTTTTCATTGATCGATGCGTTAGTTGTAATTCTAACAAGCGATCCCTGGGCACACTCCATTTGCTGCGACGGAAGTATGCATGGACAGTTCATACGTATGCATGTGAGCGCATAAATCGGCCTCGACGTTCGTCGGAATGTACTCCGATTGCTTATTCGAGGCGTGGATGCCAACTATACCCTGATTATGCAAATATTCGGCGTTAATAACGTTAACAATGCCGGTAACTTCATGCATGCGTGGATCCCCGTGGCTCGATTAAATCTCGGTGCCTCTAATTCAACGAGAACGATATTCAACTATTTTCGTGCACATCGTACTTCGATACGTACACCAGAGATGAAAGTGAGCTCGTAGAGTTTAGGAAAGTCGACAAAGGCAAACCGACACATGCCCCCTTTCCCGATTCTCCGAAGTTGCCCAAAGTAATTTCGGAAAGGCTTACATTTGCCTTCTCGTAACGTACATATCAATTGTATGAAAAAATTAAATGAAACTAACAATTTTTCGATTTATTATATTTGCCACCTCCATCTGTAGTCCATCATAAAGTAGCATATACTTTTGAAATTTCCAACGAGCCTCTGCTGATCACTGCTTACCACTCCCGATACTTCTGACAACGTAAAAAGGTTACTACTTGCTACTGCTTGCCTCTGCATGCCTCTGCTAGCCTCTGCTGACCACTTCTGATATATCTGACAACGTATAACGATTACCACTGGCTACTGTTTGCCTCTGCTGGCCTCTGCTGAGCAAAATTTCTATCGAAATTATTTGGGGCAGAGCGTGTTTAATGTTTTGTGACGCGCCTATTAAGAATTTATACAATGTCACGAACATGACACACCTGCAACGCGTTAGGACGTCTTATTTTAGCTTATCTTTATAGTTTGAAAGGTAAGCGTCGAGAATTTCAATCAAATCGTGTACTAATTCGCCGCAACTGTTTATAGAACGGGTCGATGAAAATGCATAGTTAAAGAACGACCAATTCTTATTACTTGTATCGATTATAGATGCACGAAATGGTATCTAAGGTATGACCGATATGACTCCGGCCATAAGTGCCCTTAGGTTAAAGGCGCAATTAAATATCGTTATTCATATACTTCTCCGATGTTCTTCGATGACGCTTTATTTTAACTCATAAATTGGAAATGATTTTCCGAAAGCAGTTACATCACAGATACATTACGCAATGAAGTTTCGTTGACATTTCATCGACTCTTTTTATCCGCGATATCTTGTTTTCTGCGTATAACAGGTTGCGTCAGCAGAAAATATGGATTATTAACGAATCTATTTCTGGGTATTGCGACATATCAAGAAAAGTGATCACAGTTCCCTAATTCGACTCTGATACTAAAAAGTAACTTCGTTCGTCGTAAACGAAGCAGAAGAACAATCTGAGTCAGATGTCGATTCACGAGCCGATCGTCTATCTTTTCTCTCTTACATATTTTTCCAGTGACGTGTGTTTTATTTGTCAGTTACACTGTTCCTTAATTGGTTGTAAGTACTGCGCTAACCGTGGATCGTCATGCTACGCTCTCAGAGATGCGCAATAGTCCAATTGGTTCAAAAATGATACGTGAACCATTAAGTATATCATTTTGCGGGAACTACAATTACTTTAATACCTAAATCGATGAATATCGAGTAGCCGCAATGAGTAGAAAACGATATTTTCTTAAAAACCAGCTTTAGAATTTCCAATCGTGATCCTCGACTATTTCTCAATAATCTCTTCGAATAATTTTCGATAGAAATGAAAAATTGGCAGAATATACGATAACGTCGCTTCGACCATTCGCGACAGCTACTATCTCGCCAGCACGTGGCCTAACTGACAGCTGGTTTGTGTTGACCGCGAGTCGCCATGACGACTGGAACGATCGCCACGCGACAAGGGCAAACACACGGTCGGCGTTTCGTGGAAACTCCATAATGCGTCTGTGATCGTTTACGGATGCGTCCGCGACACGTAAAGGTAAATTGCAATCGCGCGAAAAAACAATGGTGGTGCTCGACAAACGTAGATCGTTGATAGTGTCCACCGCGGGCCATTTCTTCGGCGTATCTCTGACGGACGAGGAGACCATCGCCAATGGCCAATCGGTGCTGGACAATTTCCTGGACAGAGCCACGTGCAGAACCCTCTGTGCACAGCCGGCTGACGACGAGGACGACCAGACACGATTGGAACTGAGCAACGAGCTACCTGTCGGCAGAAACACGTTGGTCTTCTTCAAGGTAAAACGAAAATTCCAAATGGAATCTCGACTGGTCTTGGAATTTAACTTCGAAATTTCAAAATTGATATTATCGATAGATCGAGATATTGATAAATAATATCCAAGTATGTAGCGAATAGCACAGAATACTTAGAAATAGTTTCGTTAACAATTTAACCAGCGGTTATCAAATCAGCGCTCTGTAGTAAAAGTATTTGGATACTAATATAGTCTCGAGTTCGATTGCCTTTCTTTACGAGAAATACTGTCGATTTTGACAGTTGACAGAGGCACCGGTGACGGAGGAGAATTTTCACGAGCTCGTTCACGTGACATCCACCGGAAGCGACAAAGGATCGGCGCTGATCGAGGCCCTTCGACAAGTATGGGCTCCCACTCTTCGTTCCTCCGGGCTCAGTTCGACGTATTTGAAGAAACTGGAGGAGAATCTTCTCGGTTCGTCGGATGCAGCTTCCGTTCAGGAGGAAGAGGATCACTGGAGGAAGAAATGGGAGGAAGCGAATCGTTCCCACGACAGAACGATCTACGCCGAGGCGGTAAAAAGTTTGAAGAACATCAGGGCGGAACTCGAGAGCGCAGCGGTGGCTAGGTACCCTAAAAATTGAAACAAATCCCAGCGAACACGGCAGTCGGTTTACGTAAAAGCTTCCCAATACATTTCGAATCTTCCCGAAATAATGGCCTTCTTGATCCCTTTCACTCTCTGTCCGTCCAATTTTCATTTCTTTAGAGATGGGTTGATCGGGGTGGAGGATGCCGTCGAGGCAGTTTCCGGTTACGTGGACGATTTGTGGAAATTAGGGGACCAGGTGTACAACGAGGAACGCATGAGATCCTTTTTGAATATCGTTGGAGACGAAGTGGTGTCTGTTGTGAGAAACGTGATAGACGAGGTAATTGAGAAATATCGCAGTCAAGGAATTTATTCATAATTCGAGTATGAATTTATTTATGAAACAGATGCGTACTGTGGACGATCGAGTGAAGGTGGAAGCGATTTCGACCGGCGCGAGTATTTGTGAGAAATGGACGAACATGGCGGAACAGTTCACCACGCTCTTCTGGCCCCATCATTCCGTTCATCCCTGGAAGGGCGCTAGTCACATCCCGGAGAGATGTTCTCGTATCGGTGTACGACTCAGGTATCAGAATTGGCTCTTCCTCTTCCTGGCACCGCGGTTTTTACCAATCTTCGTCATCTTTAGGCAGATTGCCGAGTTACGCGCTCAGTATCGACAATTAACCAGGCTACTGACAGCCAGCGAAAGATCTGGACTTGGCACGGATTCCTTGATGCAATACTTCGACGATGTTAGAGGTATCCTCTTTATTCGTTTATTTATTTTACTAGGCGTCGAAGTAACATTTTTCCCCCAATAACTTTGCAATCGATAAATGTCGTCAGTCGTCTTCGACGACGAAAGGAACACCGACTGGAATCGACTGAGAAGAAAGGTCGAGGAGGGTTTGGTTCCCGCTGAGGAACGGGTCGCCCAAAAACTGAAGTCCCAAATCGCCGATGCCACCACGCCGAACTCGCTGCTCGCCGAATTTCGACGCTACTTCGAATTAATGAAAAGGGATGGTTTGAAAAGAGCCCTACGCGGAGAACGGGAGACCTTGCTTTCCGCGTACCGGGACCTCATAGGTAATTGGAACAGTAAATCTGAACTCGACGGGATGAGACTTATTCTATAATTCGTTAAACATAAGAAAGCTGCCTGGCCGGGCCGGACACGGGGGATCTCTTAGACAGTCCCAGAATACTCCAAGAAGTTCAAGCTGCCAGGTCGTCGGAAACGAGGCTGGAAAGTTTAAGCAAATTAGGGAAAGAGCTGCTCGCTGATCTTCCCGGATACGAGGAAATCTCATCAAAAGTAACGACAGCTCTGAGAGACGTCGAAAGGAAACGGCAAAGTTTCCTCGAGGCTTGGGTAACTTTTTTAATCATTTTATATGCGCTCTATACGTCTCGAGAAATCGATTCTTACAATAATACGCTCGAAACTCGTTTCTTCTTTCTTGCGAATAAAAATTCTTAATACCGTAAACGTTTGATTATAAATCGATTGGAATATTTATGGGAAATTAAACACTGTTGGAGCGTTCGTTCAACAGACGGAGGAGACGAAGGACGCTGTGGTGAGAAGAGAATTGTCTCTGGGCACCGATTCCGCGGTGGTGGAGTTGACTGGGACTAGTATGATGCGAGTGACGTACGATCCAAGGCTGATGACTCTGATAAGAGAAGCCAGGGCGCTTTCGAGCCAAGGAGTAGAGCTTCCTAGGGAAGTTAGAGACCTGGTGGAAAGGGCAGGTGCTCTGGCGGGTCGTGCACGGGCCCTTCAGCAGGTCGCGACCTTCCACAATACTATTGGCGATCGCATGGTGCCATCCCAGAGACCACTGATGCTCACAACTGCCCTCGAACTGGCTCGCGCTGTAAAAGAACAATCCGGAGTCGTTTGGTCCGATCCTCTGGCTGTTGACGCTTACACCGCCAGGCTGAAGGAATTGGTAATTTACCACAATGATTGTTATAGTACCTCCTAATGGACGAAATGCAGAAATTGGCAAAATTTTCTGCAACTAATTGATAACTGGACTTCGATCGTAACTTGCTTCGTCGTTACGGAAGCTTAAAAATCTACTTTTTATTTTGCATATTTTATACATTGCAAGTTTTACGTATTAAAACTATTATATTTTCTCTCGTACACTGCTGGGTTTTCAGTACAATAATTAAATTTTTGCGTCAATAATCGCATGGAACTTTGAACGACGAGTACGTGGAACAGTACATCGTTGAATTGGTAAAATATTTAAGAGAATTTCAAGAGCACCTTCGTCGTTATTAACGCAGGTGAGAAAGTTCGCGCAGCAGAATTCCGAGCTGGCCGCTAAGCACGGCGCGTTGCGAGACCTGGTGTCGAATTTATTAAAAGGGGAGACTGTTAATCTAATTGGGAATCAAAACGCTTGGAAGGACGCCCTGATGAGCATGAGAACTATCGTCGACACCGTGGAAGCTGAATACGGAAACACGAAAGCATGGAAACTGCACTGGGACAGACAGCTGCTCAAAGCACTGGACGTAGCTTACAGGCATGAGAAACAGAATTTAATATAACAGAATATTTCCTCATGTTAGACTAGATTTCGTCGCAATAAAACAAACGTAAAAAATTACAATAGAAAGAAAGACTTTTCAGTAGAATTGAAGCAGGTCGATGAAAAATTGTTCGCACCGATGAAGAGTTGTTATTCTGGCCAGTCAGTAATAATGAAGCGCGTAGAATTGGTTTCTAATGAATTTCGAATGTTCTTGAAACTGTTTCGTCCGCGATAATGCGCAATTTTATTTTTTTGCAGAGGCGCTCTGCCGTCGCTATTGAAGAAATTGCCAGATATTAAAGTGGAGCTGACGTTTCGGGACGGATCTTTGCAATGGAGGCCGCCTCTCGAGGAGATCCGCGCGAAATTGTACTCGGCGATACGTCGATCGCTTTCGATCCCGATGAACTTCAGGGGGGTCGGGGACGCGGCCGATGCACACTTCGGTGATCTGATTCAAAGAAACGGCTATCTGTTCGGCGGCGTCTACAAGCAGGCCGAAATTGCTCTTTCCGCTCTGGAAACGCTCAGAATGAAATGGCTGCATCTGGCGGCGCCAGCGAAAATTGACGTTGCTGAACGGTACGGGGCCGGAAAATTATGTTACAGGGGCGGGAACGTATTCAGAAATTGCGTACTCGATGCACTGTTTATTCGCTCTGGCGATTTTACATCGTCTTATTTCAGTAATGAAAACTCAATTCGCAGTAATATATTTAATAGAAGCGAAACAATAACGCGCAGAAATATCTCTTTCTTTCGTTTATTATATAATATTATGTTTAATAATTCTCTGAAACGAGCAGACTGAAGGGACGCTCGCCGCAAGAATGGACGAGGGCTTTCAAAGACTCCAAACAATGGGCACAAAAGGTTAGCTAACTTTACTTTACGTAATTAGTTCGCCAGTTTCACGCGCGGTTAACGAAAAATCAGGTTGGCAAACTGCGGGGAAGCGAGGTGAGAATTTGGTGCGTCAGCGTGGACACGGTGACGACCAGGAACGACTTGGAATCGGCTACCCGTCGATTCTGGGAACGTCTGTGCTCCGATCTGAGGGTGGAAGCCTCGTCGAGGCTGGTAGCCATCGTGGAGTTCCTTTCTTCCGCCTCGAAGGAACTGGAACGTAGACCTCGAAGCGTGGAAGAAGTTGGATTGGCTTACGAGGCACACGAACGAATCCAAGCGCAATCGTCCGGTATGGCTGAAGAGATGGAAGCCATTGCTGGACTTTCCAAAGTATTGGCTGCCTGGACCAGCGAGAATCTCGAAGGTAATCCACGGATACAATCAACGCAAGAATCAAACGGTGTCAATAAATTTTATTTTTTTCCTTTCAATTCAATGATTAATTTCATGAATAAGCACTCTTACGATATCTCGTATACAACAGTTTTTAATTTCCTTAGATTTATTTATGGCAAGTTAACGACGAAACATTTCTATAGTACGACATGGACTGATTTCCACGAACCCACTGTATCCTTTGAAGAGGCATTGGAAGTGTTACCGTCTTTGAGAAACATATAACTGAGATTGTTAAACATACTGACATAGATATTTAACGACCATTCGCACAGCAAGAAGCTTTAAAACCTGTTCTCTGGAACATAGGCGAAAATAAGATATTACATAATACATTATAAGTAAGACTCCCACCCATGTTTCTTTCTGAAATTAGTTGGGGTTGGAGTCTACGACGATGGTGGAATTACGTAATATCCTCACCCTCATCAATATTTCAGAAGCTAGGTCGTAGATGTCGTATAACTCCCTCCGACTTCAAAATTAGTAAGAATACAATTTCAAAGAGTAAATTTTATAACATTCCACGGAACAAGAAGCAGGAAAAAGAAAATTACATCTACAAGCAAAGAATTACAGTGTACAGTTTTTTTTTTCTGGAAAGTGCGTAGGATTTTGGGGGGTATGTCTATTGACAAAAAATGATTGTAATTTACCCCTGTAACTAAAAATAATTTTTCTGGAACGATCTGAAAATTTTTAATTTCACCGAAAAATTTCTCCGCCCACCACCTGTCGATTTTTCTTAAAAATTTGTTTTTGACAATTAAAATAGGTGTCAGCACAGCGTACACGTCCTGGCAAGACCTGACTGATCGTTTGGAGCGTCACAAGGCGGTCGTAGCCCGCGAACTCGAGGACGCCAAAGTGAATCTTCGTCACAGAACGGTGGCTCTGCGAGACGAGCTGGAAAGATGGCAAACGAAATGGTCTTCCAAGCCAGAAATTCTCGCCCTGGACTGGATCATATCCATGAGGGAGAGATGGACGAACTTGAAGGAGCAGCTGGACGCTCTGAACGTCGACTGTCGAAGAGTCGAGCTGAGCACCGACGACATTTTGGAGAACAACGAGGAGAACATGAAGAAGCTAGAGCTACAGCTGGACGTGGAGGAATCCAACTGTCGGTTTCAGGCCGAATTTTTGGAGGAACTGAAGAACCAAGAGGAGGAAGAGTGGACGGTGGCGAGACGGAGGTTGCCCAGGCTTCACGATTGGTTGGATTCCTGGGAGAGTAGAATACGCGTACAGCTGAAGGATCAATTCAAAGACGAGTCGATGGATCGCAAGGATAGCATAGAAATGGACACGTCCGTTGGCAGAAAGGTACGCGAGGTCAGAGACGCCATCGAGTGGCTGCAGCTTCTCCGTGGGGACGAAATTGCGGAGGAACATTGGGGCGAATTGAAGCCGCTTCTGAATTTGAACGACGTCAGGAACGCGAGGGATATTACCTTGGGCCATTTGCTCCATTCCGTGGGGAAGATCCAGGAACACGCCGAGAAGATAAAGGTGACGATTAAAGGTTTAATTGCACCTTTGATCCCGCTCGAGATTGCAAAACGCGACAATGAAGACTGTAGCCAAAGTGGTTGCGGTTCGAGGGAGCATTTTGGATGCTTTATTTATTTTGCGGACGTTTCAACGAGAAATAAATTTTTAAATGGAAATGCTTGATGTTTCCCCTTTCTTTCGCGGACCCTTTAATTACGTTCGCGTGTACTTTGCTCCCAGGAAACAACGAAAAGAGCCGCGGCAGAGAGCGGTATACGCCAAGGGCTGATGGAACTCGAATCCTGGGAGGCGTCGGCTCATTTTCAACTACAAGATTCAAAGGACAGCAAGAACGCTAATATCCTTCTCGTCGAGGAATATGGAACCCTGTTAGCGAGAGCGGGTAAACCGTATTTTTCTATTTCAGAAACAGCCCAACAGGCTTTCGTAATTTACCGAGAGAGAGAGGCACGCGGTAAACTAATTACGTTCAACGAAAAGGTGAACTGAGACTGCTGTTGGAGGGCGCGAAGGGGGCGGCTGGCTACGAAAGGTTTGCTGCCCGCGTGGCTCGTTGCGAAACCGGACTTTCGGAGGTCGAGGAGAGAATAAAGATCCTGAGCACCATTCAGAGGAAATGGGTTTACTTGGAACCGGTTTACGAAGGGGGCGCAGCCCCGAATGACACTGGGAGATGGTCCAGGGCCAACAAAGAATTCAGGTGATCGATGGGGACATTTCTCATGAAAATTACGCTTTAAAAATAGCATTAAATAGATTTTTGTTCAAATGAATACTCAAAGGTTGCTTATAGTAATTCGAACAAACATTCAGGTATCTCATGGGAGAGGTGTCTCGCGATCCGAGGCTGTCGTCCTTAAGGAGACTCCCTATTACAGCCTTCACAAATTTGAAGGATCTCCTCGATAGATGTCAGAGAAGCCTCGACGAGTACTTAGAGGTATCACAGAGTCTGTTTCAGACAAATATTTCGCCCGTGTAGTTGCAGAGATCTGGCTGTGACTGTTATAATGCACGTTATCGTATTCTACTTGAACTTTCAGGAGAAGCGGTCGTCCTATCCGCGGCTGTATTTCCTAAGCGACGAAGATCTCCTCGAATTAGTGTCAGCCAACGGCCGCGGTCTGGAGGCTCATCTACCAAAATTGTACCAGGGCGTCGGATCAATAATAAAGGACGATAATGGACTGACGGCCGTTGTATCGCCAGAAGGTGAAACGTTGCAGTTATCCAGCCCCGTTGACCTCCGCGATCCATTACCGCGATGGCTGAGCAATCTCGAGGAGGGGATGAAAAACGCTCTTCGTCAAGGCTTGGAGAAATGCTTGATCGACACTACGCCAGACCCGTCGTCCTATCCGACTCAAGTAAAAACATTTTTCGCTCCTCTGTATAATTATACCCCTTAAGAGATTTCTTGAAGCATCCGCTTCCGAGTTCTTTAGAAACTGTAACTGAACACGACGCCTGTTTAGGTTCTGCTACTGGCGGAAAGAATTCGATTTACGGAACGATGCGAGATCGCGTTGAAGGAAGGTCGCTCGTCTTTGAAGAACCTCGTCGAATATCTGGAGACACAAAGGGCTAGGTACAGGGGGCTGGAGGATGCTGGTGACAAATTGACTGCTTTGAAAGCGCGCGGCCTCCTCCTTGACACTGTTCACCACCTCGAGGTAGCTAGGAATCTTCTGAATGTCACCCTGCAGGAGGAGAGCACCGTCTGGGCCTGGCAGAGGCAGCTCAGGAGCTACAGAACCGTAAGATTCTCCCAGCATTCTTTCGTTTCTGATCATCTGGCGCATCGTGGGTGGTATGTACGGTTATTGTTTTTCAATTGTTTGTATTTGAATTTCCAACAAGGAATAAATATTATTGTTCCATGCAGAGACCATTTTATATAAACGGATACGTTTGGATATCTTTGAAATTGCTACTAACATTAAAAAACAGGGGTTCGAAATATTAGGTCGTCCCAGAACTGAGCCATCGTTAGAAGTGGCAAAGCTTCCCCTTTAAAATGGTTTTTGGTTTTTGACGATCCGACTTTCCGTTTTGTAGATATCGTAATTTAAATGAAAGGGTAATTTCTCAATTTCCATCTCGCTGTCCGCCTTACAAAAGTCCCGGAAAACGTATTCAAAATACTAAAACTTTAGACGCGTGTAGTTCCGAAACTACCAGCGTTTTATCCATTATTGAGCCACTGTTGGTAGCAGCAAACCTTCCCCTTTAAAATGGTTTTTGGTTTTTGACGATCCGACTTTCCGTTTTCGAGATATCGTAATTTATGTAAAGGGGTACTTTTTCTAATTCGACTATCTCTGTCTTCGTCTGACGTGTTGCGCGGGACCTCTCTTTCTCGCACGTGACTCGCGACCGAGTGGCCGAGTGACCTAGTTACTTCGAGCACGTGCCGGTCAACGACCTTGACAAGGCCGTAGTAAGAATGTAAACAAACGCTTCGGACCCTTATATCCCCGAAACTAGCCTCCGCATCGACTTGAAATTAAAATCGCTATATCTCCGGAACTAATAAAGCTATCGACTTGTTTGAGCGCTCATTTTAAAGGACATTTCATCCCCTATTCAATGAACATACCAACTACTATAATTTTTGCTATCTTCTATGTTGTTTTTGAACTTTAATTATCAAATAATTTTCAAAGTAATAAAATGTTACTTACATTAAATGTACAACCAACAAATTATAATATAGAACGTTTAAAAAACAATGTCTGCTCGTTTACTAGAAAACACGGCACGAAACTGTGGGACGACCTAATAAGACAAATACGAACCAGCACAAATATTTGTAGTCTTTCTAACCGGTGCATTTTCCACGAGCACGCGCTTTGCTAGAGTTAGGGGGTCAAGTGTATGGTAATTCAAGAAGCGATTTGTTCCCGTAGAATAAAGGACCGGTAGTGCGTTGTGCCGGGGCGGAATTTCCATACCGTTTCGAGTACCAAGGGGCGGCAGTAGGTTTGGTACAAACTCCGTTGACAGAAAGGTGTTTCCTGGCTCTCGCTCAGGCCATGAAACTCGGCTTGGGCGGCAGCCCAACCGGGCCAGCTGGAACTGGAAAGACCGAAAGCGTCAAAGCGCTGGGAGCTATTCTTGGCAGGCTGGTTTTAGTTTTCAATTGCGACGAAGGTAAGAATAAAACGGTCGCGAATCGATTTTTAAGGTCTAGAATCTAACACCCACTACTTCTACGCGTTACAACATTCATTAATATTTCTTGTCAGTATATCTCCTGAAAAGAATTCTCTATAAATCGAATTAAAAACGAATTTCCGTTATTGAGAGGTTATTTTCTTTGATCTCTCTGTCAAAAGAATCCGTACACCGCTGATTACAAAAATGTCGATATCAGGAATGGACGCTGGTAGCATGCGACGGATCCTAGGTGGTCTAGCACAAGCTGGTGCATGGGGCTGCTTCGACGAGTTTAATCGTCTCGAAGAGGAGACGCTCAGCGCCGTGGCCATGCTGGTCAGACCTCTTCAAGAAGCTGTACGCGACGGTGCATCTCAGGTTTTGTTGGACGACCAGAAGGTGAACCTTGACCCGCACTGTTGCGTGTTCATCACGATGAATCCCGCCGGGATCGAGTACGGTGGACGTCGCAAGCTTCCGGATTCCCTGGCAAGACTCTTTAGACCGATCGGAATGGCTCATCCCGACAGATCTGACATAGTGAAGGCGTTGTTGGAGTGTGCTGGATTTTTGGATGCTTCCACCCTCGCGGTGCAGCTCGTAGAAACGTTGGACACCGCGGAGATCCTTCTTTCCAATCAGCCACACTACGATTGGGGCCTCAGGGCCCTCAGATCCGTGCTCGACGCGATTCCCACGGGAGCTGACTTGGACGAGACCAGCAGGTTGCTTTTCTTCCAATTCTTTTGGAAATACTTTGTCGGGAAGTCTCGCGCTCGCGTTGATTCGTTTATTTTTGCAAAAACTGTCGACTGCTTCCTCACAGAGTCTTCTCACTCTGACTTTTAGATTAGTGGCTGCGATCAGGGCTTCCACGTTGCCTAAATTGACGGAGGAGGACACGTCCAAGTTTCTATTGCTGTTAGAAGACGTTTTCCCGAGAGCAAACCCCTCGTCCTCCACTTTCATCGACAGACGAGATCTACAGGCTGCTTTGCTCGAGCTTTGCGAGGACCAAGAACTGGGCAAGGAGATCGCCAACAGGTGCATTCAATTGAACGATCAATTGAAAAGCAGAACCGGCGTGGCGATCGTCGGTCCGCCAGGAAGCGGCAAAACGACCATCAGGAAACTGCTGTGCGACGCGCTGACGAAAATTGGGGAAACGGTCGTCGAGTTTCACGTCTATCCTGGCGCCATGCCGAAATCCAGGCTTCTCGGGCGCATCGATCCCGAAACCAGGTAGCGTCGTTAATATTTCTTTATAAATCAACTTCGTTATTCCCTCGAAAGCATCTCTTAGTTACCAGGAAAATTATTCCTGAAGACAGTGCATTTAAAAAATGATTTCAGCCATTGCTTTAGCAAATGACTGAAAACAAAAATAAAATAAGAAGGGACGTGGCAGTAATTTCGAATCGACGGAAACAAATTTCTTGCAAACATAGCGCAGTATTTCTTGAAGAGGATATATCTACCGTATCTCCATCAAGCGTTGTCCTGGGAATCCCGAAAATTAGTCCAGGGTGACTAATGACCAAAGTGATGCATGGCTGTGCACGGACACATGTACCATACCGCTGTCCAGCGATTCTAGTTTATGATGTTTGATTGATAATGGGTCTGGCGTGCACGAGAAACAAATTGCCCTTGATTCGCGTTAGTTAAGGAAAATGACAATAGCGTAAACGTGACGCAAAGACGATCATCGGTGGCCAAAGTTTATAGATATATCTTTAACTTGATTTTGCTATTTAATAATATTTAATTCATCGTCTGGACGAATCAGGGAATGGAAGGAAGGTTTGCTGTCGAGCTTCGTGGCATCCGCCGGTGAATCGACGACTTGGATTATCCTGAACGGCGACGTGGAACCCGATTGGGCCGAGGCTCTGAACTCTGCTCTGGACGACAATCGATTACTGACCTTACCTAACGGAGTGGGCGTGAAACTTGGCTCTGGAACAAAGTATACTTCTCACCACTTATATATTACTTTTCCTTCTCCACTCGTTTTCTGTAATATAAACGCGTCATAAACAGGCATTGAATTTTTCACTGTCCGGAACAGACGTTCAATGCACTTCACCACAGGCTACCGAGAGATTAATAAAAATCATGAAACATTAGGAATAATAATGAACGCAATTTTACTACGAGGGTTTCCACAAGGCAAGGGGTCGATGCTTCAGATTTAAACGTTACAATACTATTCTGTGTGCATTTATTTCTAAACAGGTTCATTTTCGAGACCCATAAGCTAGCCGGCGCGAGTCCAGCCACCGTTTCGCGATTAGGGGTGGTTCATTTGGGCTCGACTAGCCCCAGCTCTTTGCTGGTATCGTCGCGATTGAGAGGACTGCCAGAGGCGGCGAAAGAGCTCGCAAATTCCCACCTTTGTCCCTGTATCGAGGAATGCTTGAAGATCAACGCTGACGTTTCCTCGGCCTCCGGTTTAATGGACTCCGCGTGTTGCCATTTAAAGAGCTCTCGCACTCACACCGCGGCTTCTCACGCTCTACTTGCGTCTTTGTGCAGCCAGATAGGGGATGAAAGGCCCAGAGATGATTTGGCACGTTTCGTTTACCAATCGACCGACTGCTGGTAAGCGTTTTGTACACCTTTGCGTTTTTATTTGCCTTCATCGACGTTTTCCCGTCGCGAACCGAACTTCAAACCGAGTCAAACTTGTTGCAAATCGCGCGGCTGTGCGTTCCAAAGTGATACGGATTAATTATACATTTTTTATAACAGTTTTAATAGATCGTTTGTACATCCTGTGTACGACGAAAATGTTATGGAAATATATAAATACACAGAGACACTAATCTAGATCATCGTGCAAATAAGATTAGTATCATTACCCTCGTTACACGTTATAAATATTCATGTTCCTTGTTTGCGTCAGTCGTCATCGATATAATTTATTATGCGTTGCTTGTCGTTTGCGTTATCCATATTATCTGTTCTATATCCTCGTGAAAATGATCAGGGATGAATAATTAAGAGAAAGCTAATTTATTGTAATGAAACCAGTTCATTATCGACGGATCGATGGGAGTTGTATTTATTCGTCCACTATTATTTGAACAGAATTTCGTCTCTTTGATGGATTAATTTGTTGTCGTTCGAAACCGCAGGTGTCCAAATCCGCAGAAACCAAACGCTGTGCTGTACAATGGGGATACGGATCGATTGGAGGCTGTCGGTGACGCTGATCAATCAACGGACACGGACGATGGTCCTGTTTCGCTGTCAGGTATCGCGATACTATGGATCCGTTAAATTTAAAAGTTTTTCCTGAAACGATAAATATTACGTTTGCAGGCACTATGAAGGGCGCCTTGTCGTCTGTTTTGCCGTGGATCAGGGACAACCAACCTATTATGATAAGAGGTCCAGAGGGCTGCGGGAAAAGTACCCTAATATCCGTTATACTCTCTGCTGTTAGAACCAACGAGCCTTCGACTTTGATAAAAGGATCCTCCCTCTACGGGCCTCAGGATTTGGTCACGAAATTGAAAAGGGGCTGCGTGCAACTGAACTCATCTTCTCACGGGAGGATCTACAAGCCCAGAAGCGGATCCAGAGTTATTCTGATTTTGGAAGATTTGCATCTGGCTTCCAAGGACCTCCAGGTGCAGTCGCTAATAATTAATTCTCAGCAAAGAGTAGAAAAAGAGGGAAAGCAGAAAGAAATACATTATTTATTTAAATTAGGAGCTGGTGCGAGAGCTGCTTCAAGAAGGAGGATTCCACGAGGAAGATCTTGAATTCGCCATAGTTCCTTTGACCATTGTATGCACAGCTGATGCTACCACTAGATTGCATCCCAGGCTGGAAGCACTTTTGTCCACTCGCTATTTGCCGTGAGTATTTTTAAATAAACTTTGACTCGATTCCCATCGCGGTTTCGTTTATTAGTTCGTACATCGTCTAAGATACAATTTTATTTCGTCGAATTCAATTCTTTAAGTACGTTTGCTGTTATTTGATTTTTTTCGCGCGGTTGCACGTTTTGCATCGTAGGTATCCAAGCGCAAAGGACATCGTAGCAGTGTTGGAGCTGCACCTGAGAAACTCCTTGGTGGGGAACGATGTACTGATCGAATCCTGGATCGCCCAGACGACGCCCTCCATGCTGGAAGCTTTCGAGTTAATGAAATCCTCCCGTGGCTCGTCCATCGAGTGGACTCCCAAGGATTTGATTTCCTGGGCAGACAGTTTAAAATACTATCCCACCCCGGAAAATGAAGCAGACATTACGCGTCATTTGTTGGACGCTGGACAACGGTTGTTCCATCCTAGGTAAATGGAAAGCTCTCGACGTTTGAACTCGTATCACAAATTTTTAGTTAAAATAACTTTGTTCAAATGGAACGTTACTATATTCATTTACTCCCAAAATCTCAAGATAGTAAACGACAGTTTTGATTAATTTTTGGGAGACATATTTAATATATTTTTTTAACCATCGATTATAATTTGGTCAGACTGGCATCGCGGGATCAGTCACGCTGGGAATCGATAGTCCTGTCGAAAGCACCGATGACACAAATACCTGGTAACGACGTGTACATATGGAAACTCGGGAATACCGGGTTATTACCGTTGGACGAGGAACAATGGACGAAGGAGATAATTAATGCTGCAGCGAGATGCGCCAGGGAAGGCGATCCCGTGCAAGCGTCGATTTCGTCTCACCTGTTGCGCACAGTGGCCGGTACGCGTATTAAATCGAGTTAATTTTATGTTATTTTGAAAACGAGCTTAATCCGGCGGCGATTTAATCCTATCGAACCACTTCGTAAATTTAACAAGATTACGCTCGTCGTAAACGTTCTTGCTGCAATCGACCTCCTCTCTATCCGCTTTATTACTAATTTCGTAAAATGAAATTCTGCATTTCCCAGCGATTGGAAATGGTCATAGTATTGATTTAAATCGCGTCCACTTTTCGTATATTAATTAGAATATGAAAAATTCAATTTCGAATTTTTCCCGAGGTCTGAGCTGGGCTTTCGGGACCAATCTGAGGGGCGTGATTTTAATTGGACGACCCGGAGCCGGAAGAAAGTCGGCCGTGAGACTCGCTGCCACCTTTTCCACCCTACGTTTGGTGGACTCCGGGCCTGGTACAGTATGAGATACGATTTTTCACGAAGGAAATTCATATTTTTGGAAAGATAAAGGACGGATTGTTCAGGGCGTGGTCGGGCCTCGATGAAAACCGCGGTTCAGGCTGCTGGGATCGACGGTGAACCGACTCTCCTCTTGCTGGAGGAGCACCACATGAGAGAGAGTGGATTGGCTGTTCTGGCGAGTGCAATAGTGTCAAGAGGAGAGCTACCAGGACTATTTACAGCGGAGGAACTCGACGGCTTAATAGCGCCATTGGCGGACGTGGCCAGGAGAGAAGATTTCTCGGGCACTTTGGAACAATACCTCTACCACCGTAAGCACCCAATCATGGCTTCTCGAAAGCGAAACGACCCTACATTCGAACGACAATAATCCCGCCATTTAACATCGCCTCCATCGCGATCCAATTTCATTCATAATATTCTCCTCTCTCGAGAATTAGAATCATTTCGACGAATAAATCGTCTATCGTCTTTTTAATCGTGCATACTTATTATTTTCAATGTAAACTGATGAGTTTATTACAGTGGCCTAGGTTCAAATATAGTGGAACTTTTACCAACGTCACATCGGTCAATGTCAGTTCGAATTTGCCTTCGTTTCGAACAAAAATATATACAGTGATAACTAGAGTGAAAATTCACATTTTTATTAGTAGAATTAATGAGACGAGAGCTTCTTAGAGGGTTGTCTCAACTCCTAAATACAATGATTTACTTACTTTAAATACTATTTTTACGTGTATTCTGTAGTTTTTTGAAAATTTAAATTGGTTTAGTGATAACAGTTGTGCCAAGAATTCGATCTTCTAGGAACAATAAAAAGAACAAAACACCCCAAAGCTAAAATTACCCAAACAACAAAAGTTCACGGAGCGTTTTGAAACATCCGTGGTCGCAGGTTTACGCAATTATCTTCGAGTTGCTATGATCGTGGACACCGGAGAAGTAAGATCGTCCTGGTTGGCGCGTTCGAGGCTCCTCAGACACTGTGCCCTGATCGGGCCAGGTCTGGGCAGCGAATGGTGGTCCTGGGAGGTTCCGTTGATCGAGCTGGCGAACCTTCAAAGCGGCATCAAGATCGACGACGCGGAGGAGACTCTGCCTGGCGTGAAGGCGATGGTCAAGGCTCATCTCCAGGCCCCGCGACAGCAACGAGCTCCGGCGCGGTTCTTGGCGATGGTGCACACTTGGAACCACCTGCGTGTCGCCTGGAGCGAAGAAATGGAGCAGAAGCTGGCCAGCCTTCAGGCTGGGATAGGTAGATTGAAGGATGCTGGCGGGCAGGTGGCCAAACTGGAGGACGAAGTCTCTAAGCAGCGGCAGGAGTTGGAGGTACCTTTCGAAGATCCACGTTTCATGTTATTTACATCGTCTCTTTTGAATTGTAATTGTACAGGCGGAACAAGGACGTGCAAACGCGGCTCTCGAGCAGATCACAGCCACCATGAGAGGCGCCACCGGACAGAGAGGAGAGATGACCAACTTGAAGGCTGAGACTGAACGTGAGAGCGCGGAACTGGCGCGCAGAAAGGTAAGAGTAGCGTTGATTTTTAGGAATCGTTGGTAGATAGTTGATCGTACAGGCGGATATCGAAGGGGAACTGGGCAAGGTCGAGCCTCTGGTCGAACAAGCAGCGCAAGCAGTAGCAGGCATCAGCGCTGACGCGTTGGCGGAGGTCCGTTCGTTGAGAGCGCCTCCAGCACCAGTTCGAGACGTCCTCGAGGGCGTTCTTCGATTAATGGGAATAAAAGACACGTCTTGGAACAGCATGAAGACGTTTCTGGCGAAACGCGGGATCAAAGACGAGATTAGGTGAGCGACCCTCGCTGCACAGCTTCCCGTACAAATACATAAAAGATCTTTCTGTTAGAACTTGGGACGCGAGGAGAAGCACGTCGTCCAGTTTGGACGCGGTTGCCAAGTTGGTCAAGGAGCGGCCGGAGAGCTTCGAGGAGAAAACCGCGAAAAGAGCATCCGTGGCAGCGGCTCCGTTGGCTGCCTGGGTCCTGGCGAATCTGCAGTATGGTCGGATCATTCAGCAGGTCGCGCCTCTCGAGAGGGAACAACGATTGCTGGCCGAGTACGTTACAAATGAAAGAGAATACTTCTATCGGTGTTTCTGTCAGGAGTAGTTTTTCGTTGAATAATTGAAAACTCAATTATATTTTGTACGATTTAATTTCCCCATATTTCCCTCGAGACCCGGATCCTTGGTTAGGCCAAGGGTTTTGTTAAAAAAAAATAACACAAGACTTATGAACTGCTTTCTGGAAATAGAAACCAAAGTAGTCCAATGTAAAGAAAGCTAAGATATTGCAATCATATCCACCCACGTTGGTGAGTGAACGTCTTTGACGCTTCCAGACGTCTGTCAGCCGCGGAAGCTCAGATTGGCAAGCTGGAAGCTGGACTGAACACCGTCGAAAGTCGCGTGGCACAGCTTCAGGAGGAACTCGCAGAACGTTCGAGAGGAGCAGCCGGATTACAATTGCGCGCTGAGGCCACTGAAGCGAGATTAGCAACTGCCAGAGCGTTATTGCAGAAGTTGGACACGGAACACAGAGATTGGCAAGCACAGCTGGAGGAACTGACTGACAGAAAAGAGAAACTGGACGTGGAGGCTGCCAATGTGGCGTCGTTGTTGGTGTACGAGGCATGTAGCAATTTAAGATTCACAAACTTCCATATCTTTTAGCGTCTACTCTTCACAATCTAATAGTTAATGCTTATTTATATGACTTCCCAATAATTTTCATAGCCGCCACATTTATCATTGGGTGCTTTTATAATTCAAATTTAATTCTTTACCTTCTGTATCGAGGTTTATCAGACTTTTCAACTATCGAATAATAAAGTTCAACCTTTGAAGAGTGGCCATAGAATTGCGGCGAACGGTGATGTTAAATAATGAATAGCAGGATCCCGGGAGGGAAGACAAATGGAAAAAGTTGGCGATCGAGCTATTGATCACAGAGCGAGAGAGATTGCTGTGGCGGGCGCAGGGTTTGCCAGCGGACACCGGAAGTCTCGTGGGTGCTTCCTGCGCCCTCAGGGGCCCGTTGGTCCCCATATTTGTGGACCCATCGGGAGTGGCGGTCTCGTGGCTGAAGAACAACGTCGGTTCCAGGATGGAGACCACGAAACCGGAAGACGCGAAATTTCTGACCACTCTAGAGCTCGCCGTGCGTTTTGGGAAACCTTTGTTGGTGGAGGAACTGGTCGACTTTCCCTCGATTTTATTGCCATTGTTACGTAGACGTCCTCTGAGGCTCGGCGAGCGAACTTTGCCGGCTCCGCAGGGTTTCAAACTTTTCTTGGCCACCAGACGCGACAAATTGGATGGCTTTCCGAGGGAAGTTGACGCGGTCTTGTTCAAGATCGCCCTTGGGGCCGGCTCGAAGAGCCTCGCCGAAAGATTTGTCGAAAGGGTGAGGAAAATTGAATCTCCGCGTCAGTTTACGTTAATAGTTACGGATCTTTGCTCGCTTCGCGTCTTGTTCTGTATTTTTTTTTTTCGTTCACGACGGTATTGGGTCGTTTTGAAATCGAAAGGATCGATGAGACGGTCAAGATTAATTACTTTCCCCCCGACAGGTTTTGTTGAAGGAGACGCCGGAGCTGGCGACGCAAAGGAAAGAGGCGCTGGAACGCGAAGAAAAATTATCAGGCGAACGGGACACCGCCAGATTGGATCTGTTGGCGCAGCTGGCCACCGCGAAAGGTCAAGATCTCCTCCAGGAGTCTGAAGGATCTCAGGGCGGGCTCTTGTCGTCGTTGGAAGCCACTCAGTCGAAAGCCAAAGAGATCGCGCTGGCCCTCGAGGAGAGTCGACGGAGCTTGGAAGACGTCACCAGGTAGACAAAAGTCTGTTCGACTGGTAACACAGTCGATAATTGAATCTCTTTAATTTGTTCAATTTGTCTCGGTCTTCCTTTTTACATGGATTAGAAAAGCACAGTATCAAGAACTTGTCATTATTTCTAATGCCTTCGATCCACATTCTCCTCGGTAAAAGAATTATTGAAACGACAATATAAAAGCACGTAAATACATCTTTTAGCGTCTACTCTTATATCACGTTTACATTTATATAGCGAAGTTTCAATTAGAAATGTGAACAAGTAGGAGATGCTCGTTTCAGGCCGCGCTCATTAACCGATGGCCAAGCTCGCGTGAAAACAAACCAACGAGAACTTCTTAGATTCGATAGAATCTGGTAATAAGATTATTCTCTGTTTCGTAAATTGAAAATCCCGAAGAAAGGGATCCGATACGACGATAATAAAGCAATCAAAGTCGCCGCGATAAGAGTACACGAGGCAATTCTGAAATAAGAGCCTCAGAAATAGTCTCGTTCATTACTTGATCGATCCCCGTGCTTTATCGACGCAGGGGGGACATATTTCAAACAAAAAGAGAAGATGGTTTGTTCCGATACGACCATTGTTTCGCTCTTCTCAGCGTCAGTTCGGTTATTTATCGGTCAGACAATGCACCATTCAATCGTTAGCAACGATTTTACCATAACGATCGTTTTTCACTGTTTTATTTTTCTGCAACTTTTGTACGTCCCTTCAGGAGAGCCAAGGACCACGAGAAATTAGCCAAATTCGCAGCTGGCTTGTACAAAACTGTGAAAGCCTCGACAGCCTTGAGTCCGCTCTACGTCTTTTCGTCGGAAGCTTTTACCGATATTTATTTGCAAGCGGAAGATTATAGATCCTCGATACTCTCTCAGGACAAGAAAGAACAGGATAAACTGATCGAAAAACGGCGAGTCACTAATATTTTACACACATTAAAAATATCCCATATCTGTTGTACGTTATTCGATCTTATTTTTCGACACAGATTAATAGGTTTAACCCTGTATTACTGCGCGAACGCCGTGTACAGAAAGCATCGATTACCCTTGGCACTGCAGCTGGCGCTTTCCTTGCATTCAGTGCCGGACATCGAGAGGAACTTCCTGTTAGGTAAAGTGGTATTGGACGATGACGAAGATTCCGATTACAGAGTGCCCGAGTGGGTACCCGAGGAACGCCGCCTATCCGTTCGAGCTTTGGTGTCATCCTTGCCTCAAGTATAATTCTCGATTCGATTTCATCAAGCATAACACCACTTTTCGGTTCGCGTGAAACGTTTCATTTCCTTGTAGATAGTCATAAGAATGAAGCCAGCCTGGCTAAACGACGTCAGCAATATTTACGCTGAAACCGGGCTGACCACGTTTCAGAAAATTTTGATCATAAAGACCCTTCGTCCGGACTACCTGCACACTGCTCTTTCGAAACTGGCTGCAGAAGTACTAGGTAAAATCGTTTCATGATCAAATATATAGGACTTGAACACAACTTTGAACCCTTAATAAATATATATTTCATAACTCTCAATTCCCTCAGAACTCTAATTTTCACTGGCCCTTGATTAAAACGCAGTCTGTTTCATAAACCAAACAACACTCAACCACACACTTATCATATAACAATATCCCACAAATATTTGTCGAAGGTGTGAAAGACTTGGCGCCTCCGCAGTGGTCTCTGGGTAAGGTGGCCGAGCAGGGATCGTCGAATCCTGTGTTGCTGCTCCTATCGCCTGGAGCCGATCCTGGCTCGGAGCTGAGATCGTTGGCCAACAACCAGGTTGCGTCTGCCACTGGGTTCGTGGAGGTGTCTTTGGGCCAGGGCCAAGTTGCTCAGGCTGAACTGGCGCTGGAAAGTGCTTGCAAGTAACGTATCTTCCCAATCTGATTTCAAACGTACGATTTCAACAGCTAACCCTAATGACGATCCAACAGAAACGGTAACTGGATTCTCCTGAGCAACCTGCACCTCGCCCTAAACTGGCTGCCACGTTTGGAAAGTATTCTACGGTCACCGATGTGCACGACCAACAAGAACGCTGCCACGAGGATCTGGCTAACCACCGAGGAGTGTCTAGGATTCTACCCAAGCCTGGCTGGTCTCTGTTTGAAGCTGGCGTACGAGCCGCCGGAAGGCGTCAAGAGGAACGTGAAGAGGTCCCTCCAGCAGCTCCAACAGAAACAGCAAAACAACGCGAACGTTCCCGGAAGCGTTCTGCTGTCCTGGCTCCACGCCACGCTTCAAGAGCGACGAAAGTTCGTGCCCCAAGGCTGGATCAGGCCTTACGAGTGGAACGAGTCCGATCTCGAGGCCGCCTACGAGCTGGTCGTCAAGAACATGTCTTCGAAGAAGGACAAGGACAGGGACGGAAGCTGGCAGACTGGCAGGGGGCTGTTGGACGTCGCAGTTTACGGCGGTAGGCTTCAGGACGACTACGACACGAGAGCCCTGTGCTCGATCATTCGCGACGTCTGGTCCTCCGCGGTGTTCGAGGGCCGCAGGAAGCTGGCTGGCACGCTGAGGGTGTCTGAAAGATCGTTCGAGGACGCGTTCAAGGCTTTGGAACAGCTGCCTGACAGCGACTCACCCAAAGAGTGCTTTGGACTGCCTGCTAACGCGCATAGGGCTTGGGAGAGGGGAGCTGCTGAGGCTGCCTTGTCGCATCTCAAAGGTCGAGTTCAAAATTCTTAGACATAATTAGAGATAATTAGGGGGGATTACTGATAGAGGAGAAAGCAGGTAATTTAAACGAGGCGCGGGTAAGGTCAACGAAGTGACAAAGCTGTGGTGTTGCCAGGCTCAATCCGCCATATTGGAAAAACTAGATCAGGGGACTCATTTATTATCACTCATTTGCTCTTATGCATACTTCACATGCCACGATAATTAGGGAGATTACTAATAAAGACACTAGGTAATTTAAATGAGGAGTATGTGGGGAGCATTCGGTACAGGTAAGGGCAACGAAGTGACAAAATTGGTGGTACCAAACTCGAATACAAGGTTGGATAGGACGTAAGTTTATATGAACTCTTTTATAGTTTTCATGCGTAGAATCTAATCCCACATGCTACGGGACAGCCTGTATAAGCATTTCAGATAATAATAGTTTCCGTTTGCGTAATTGTTCGCAGGTGTCCTGATCAAAGTGTCGGGCAGCGACGAAAGAAGCAAGAAGACGGAATCGCAGGTGCAAAGAGACCTGAAGGAGTTGATCGATCGCAATGGTTTTATATTTGGATCGTCCAGCATAGAAACCGACAGGAAGAAGAACACGCTGGAAAGTTTCTTCGTCGACGAAATGAATTTGACTAAGAAGACGCTGAACCTTGTTCGAGTGGACGTTGATATTCTACATTTCGAGGACTCCAAGGTGTTTAACGTTAATTGTTGTAATTTCCTTCTATGAAATTACAGGCATACAATGTTTTTAAACTGACTTTTTAGACCCCGACGCGCTGGATGAAAGAGTGGGAATGTGGGCCCAAAGAAATTTTGCCTTTCGTTAAAGGGCTAATGGCCAGGTACCAAGCCCTCGAGTCCATGCTGTCTATTTCCTCGTCCATAGTGAACATATCGCGACTGGCCAGTCCACGAGCGTTTCTAACTGTCCTGAAACAACACACTGCGAGAGAAACGCAGCAACCTCTGGAAAACCTTCGACTTCGCGTGAATTGGTTGGAGAATCGTAGAAACGAGGAGTGGAAGATATCGTTTATCATCGAGGGGCTTCTGATATCAGGTAACTACGTTGATTACTTGAGTTTTAATAAATCGTACGTCGTATTAAATTACAAATTGAACATAATTCCAAGAGTCAGAATGGGGATTAATTTTCATCCACGTATGTTAAACGATGTTAAATGTTTGAAACGCAGGTGCATTAATAGAGAACGGCACTTTGGTGGACCTGGACGCGAACGCGGCATCCGTTGCGGCTGCACCGAGCTGCCAAATTGCGTTCCTGCCCGAAAACTGTACACGGGATAGTTCGGACAACAAAGTAATGGGCGACTATTTGAGAAGCAACGATTCCGACGACACGCTGAGCATTCCGGTTTACGCGAATTCTCAAAGGGACATATTAATTTGCTCGCTTCCGGTCAAGTTTCACAGGGAGGAGCACGACGACTGGTTACGTAGGGGCGTTGCTTTTCATCTAAAATTAACTTAATTTATTCGAGCACCGATCGCGACAACAACGCGAATTACTGTTAAAATTTTTCCATAACTCAGTTTGCTATATTTTACTATTGATTTTATCTGTACTCGATATACAGACTGAATCATGTTCAACAGTATTAATTACACCTACGATTTTACTACAATATTAATCGATTTGTTACACACGTTTCTGTACTACCGTTGAAAATATATATTTTATCGCTATGTTTCTCCCTCGAGATCTCTCAGAATTTTACTGTTTAACAAGTCTGCCGAACGGAGTCTAGGTCTCGTTCGTAATACGAGGAGGATGGAACGAAGTTCGAGAGTAATTACATAAACGAAATTTAGTTCGCCAAGTCAATCTATAAATCTTCGCGGGGTCTTCAAACAGGCGAGGCAAAGTTTGGCAAGCTTAATGCCTCCTAGCTGGAAAAGTAGTCTCGAAGTTTTCGCCGAGGAGAAGATTGAGTGGCAGACCTCGTTATTGCTTTGTCCACAGAAGCCGCGTCTGTTTGGACCAATCGAAGATTCCCCAACTAGTTTCGAACAGCAATAAAATTACCTATCCGCTGCAAGTGCGCTGAATCGATCGTAAAGCAACGTGACAAAATTTGAAAGCGTACGGAACGTCAAAATATTACACGATCTACGCGCGAGAGCGATTCCAATTTGTTACTTTTGGACGATATTGTACAGGATCGAGCGAGAGAAGTTCGTACTCGGTACGAGAACAATAATAGAATCGATGACCGTAATATTCCTGGGGCCAGAAGGGTCCCCTGGAGGAACACCGAACATCGTCGAATTGTTAATTAAGCGTCCACTCGATGCTCTCGAAATCACGAGTGAGAAAACGTGACCGAATCGATCTTCATTATCCGCCCGATCCACTCCCATGGCCAAAGAACTATTGTCTCGTCAGCTCGCTCGTTATCCCCTTTCCCAAAGAAACGAAACGCGAAGGATAATGATCCTCGACGCTGAAACGAGTCTGCAACTCGCGATCCCTTTCTCTGGATTACTTTGTCTCGTTGAATGCAACCGCTGATTGTCTTGCCGCGGCGCGACCACGCAACCGTAGACGGGAAACATTTTTTTGTTCGAACAATAGTTAACAAACAATCTATTCGCGGTCTACTCGTGGCGTTCGTCGGATTAAATTTTATTCGTTGAAATTAGAATTTTCTCTGTATATACGAATAGCTTCCGTAGCGGCCATTGAAAATTCGCGGATCAATGGGCGACTGAAAATATCTGACTTTCCATTGGGTCTCTAAACGTGTTTGTAAATGTACGGTTTCCACTGTTACGTAACAGTACGCTTCGTTGATGCGTATCTCGTTTCAAATCACACATTGCACGCTATGAATTAACGACACGCGCGCGCAGGTAATTGAATTTAGCGGATTGCGAATTAAATCGTTACAATTTATGTGAAAATCGTACAATGAAAACATGTAAAAAATAACCGTTTCCGGCGAATCGAAGATGACAACTGATACGTTCATCGAACAGGGTACAGTAAAGAGGAAATTCGAGAATCAGAAATCTTTTTATTACTTATAAAGTAATCGTTTGATACATCCTTCTAATCAGAAGTTACTCGTACAAGTTACATAGACTCAGAAAATAGCGAGAAGTAATTGGAGAAGTCATTGCAATTACACGGTCGTTCCTGCGTTAACGTTGGTTCGGATCCCTGTCTGTTACCAAATACTTGCATTTGGCAAGGTTCTCTAATAAAACTGGCCGGAACAACTCCATTCAAACTCCAACACGCTCGCACGCAAATCATCGAACGTTCACCGCCTCGGGAATTAACGATTACAACTGCAATTATAATAAATTCGGGAACTAAACGTGCACGGGCGCTGTTCCTTCGAAAATAATAATTACGTTCAACCTCGTTCACGAAGCAGAATAAATAACGAAATAATTATTCATCCAAAGCGATTAAACTCGACATTCTGTCGAGGATGTCGTAAAATATTTACGACAAGCAATTTTGATATAATATCGTAGAGGTATCGATTGGATACCTCCTTGTTTACATTGTGGCATAATCGCGCGCCTGTAATTGACGCTTCGCGAAGAAAATGTTAAAAATAATACTTCCAGGAGGATATTATCGAAGCAAAAGCACGATCTAAGCTTTCCTGACTGAGTTAACGTACTTCAAACGTGAAAATATAAAAAATTATTAATATCGACGGGTACTTCCAAACCGTCGAGCAAGCGGACGCGATCCTTAAAGAGATCCAGAAGAGAATTAAAATAACGCGAGCGTGTTTGGGCTCGAATAATTTGTTCGTGACAAAGCATGCACCGTGGTTGTTTTAGGAATCGAATCCCGTCATACGAATCCGAATGAACCTTCGGCGAAATCGATCCCAACAGCTCTTCTGGGCCAAACAATTATCGCAGGCCAAGTGCCTGTATTTGGCGAACGCAGAATAGAACAGACCCAACTTTCGCGACAACGAAATACGAACGGAATAAGCTCGGCTCGTTACCGAGGGTAAAATCGAAGTATTCAGGTCGCCGTTCACAATACGCACCGAGCGACAACAGTGGTCCTTTTGTTTCCCGCTCTGCCGCAGTCAAAACAGACCGCCTGCAGTCTAAATTAGCGCCGCGCAACGAACCAACCGGCTAGAATCGTTCAGGGAATCAATTGAACATTCCGTACGTTTAACAAATTAAACGTTTCGCTGGTCGGACTTAATCGACGCCCCGTAACCCGGTTTATCCGACACTTTACAACGCGAGAATCTTTCGTACGATACCCGTACGTTGTTCGAGTCACTAAACAGAGTCCATCGGTGAGGGGAAAAATAATAAACAATATGAAAATCGATGCGGGGGTGTTGCGCCAACCATTGTAAAATTGAACCAGAGTCGGTTGATTTTTGTTTTATTTTATTTGGGTCTTCTTTCCAGTTGTACTATTTATTAGGTAACGTTTTCTTTTTGAAACGTAGAATGCGAGTAAAGAAAGTCATCGAATGAAATTGAAGAGTACACAGGACAATGGGTATATTATTTTAACGCGTGTTACGAAAAGTAGCACGATTCCATTTGCCTCGAGGAGAACAGTACTTACGTTTCAGTTTGTGAAACAAAGAAACGCGATTCATAATTTCTTACGAAAATTAGTATATTACATTTTGTTCTAATCCATGTTCGAGCAATGCAAAGCGTATAGAATTAAATTTACGTTTACATCAAGACACAAGTTACTAAAATATAATGCGCAAACACTCGTGAAGTGATCTAATACGTATGAAAACAATGTATCTATGGATCGATGGAGACTAATGAAAGAGCACACAGTTACGTATGCTAAATTACTTCAAGGTTGGGTAACTTCAGTGTTATTCGTGGTCGTATACTGTATACAAATTATTCAAGCAAGTTATACAGCGGAACTTTGATTATCTAAACATTGTTTAACCGTATCTATGATTATTCGAATAGACGTGAATATTAACCCATTGAGACGGTTTTATTGAGAGCTTCGCGAACTATGAAAATTACGATGAGCTGGTCGAATAATAATACCGGGACAAAAACCGAGAAATCACTGAGAGGTTATGGAGAAGTAGTGGGCGATTCAAAGATGATAAAGAAGGAGAATATCGGAGCAAAAATAACATCCTATTTCGTTTGGTAGCATTCGCTGCATCGAGATCTGTCTTGAGATGGTACGAAGCACAGAGAGAAAGTAATCCCATCGGAATCAGAACGCTATGAAAAATATACAAACTGTCGGTTGAGAAAGATCGGAGCAGCAGAGTAGAATCCAAAGAAAACAATCCAAACTTCGTTAATAATGTATACTAACGCGAACATCAAAAATATTTGTCTTTGCAATAAAACGTCATTTTTCAGATAATCTGCACCTGTCCATCGACTGCTTTAAAATTAACGATAAAATTGCACAATTTGTTATACGTTTGGACGAATATTCGCAGCGGCAAAGCAATGGCTCCTAGAGCAAGCAGATATTATACCATCGATAAAAGAAACAGTATTTTTATAAATCTAAAAATTTAAAGTTACATGCTTCTCGAAGTTATGGAAAGTATTAAAAATTCTCGCGCGACAGCCATTGCTTCGGTGCTCGAGGCTAAATGATATTTCCATGGGGAACGTATTCCTAAAACGGGGAATGAATTTCGTGGCCCGTTCTAGCGACGTAACGACCAACGGTGGAACGTTTTCGCGTTCACGGTTCACCGGTTACGGGGCGAAACGTCTCCATGAACGATTTCCGTGCTCGGCGGTCGAAGTGCCAACAGATTACGGACGCCCCAACGCTTCAACAAAACAATTCGACGCGAGAACTAGGCGAAACTGCGGTGCCACTGTCGTCGACGAGGCGTTCCTGAACGCGGGACCGGAAACAATGCTGGTCGCGCGAAGTACCAGGCGCCACAAAGAATGCCCCCGAATTGCATTCGCGATGAGAAAGTCAGATTTCAAATTTTAATGGTTTTCAAAAATTCTGATCGTCCAGGGACATTCTCTACGGGGTCTCCAGTACACAGTACTACCTCCCTTCTTGCAATGAAATAGGGTCTCTCGGATTTCGTGTGGAGAGGTTTCCTCGTTAACGGGGGAACTGTACACCCCAGCCACGAAAACGAGCAAAATTAGTGGTTTAATCGCGCGTAGGCAACCACGAGACTCAATGTGACTTGTTTATTTAGGTACTAGACACGGTCGTTGCAATTTTAGCTTGTACCATTACCTAAATTTAACGTTCCTTCAGCGTGACAGAGTCTCTTAGCCCGTGTCTGGTTTAAGAATTATTTTACGATAAATAACAAAATGCTAATTTAAAGAATACAATGTGTTTCTGCTCGAATCGAGCGAAGCGGTAATGGCGCGTATCGATGCAAGAAGGGAGACAGTGCCGGTGATCGATCGTCAGCGTGGATTTCGCCGTCGAAAACGTAGAGGAAGTAAATAATCGCGCGGACAGACGAGAAATGGCGGCGACGCGGACTCGGCCCGAAACGCCGTGATTGTCGCCGATTTATTGCTCTAGAACTTAAGATGAAACACACAGACCGAGACCGCGTCCCTGAGAAAGGCAATACTGTGTTTCTTTTCCTCCCTTGGGAAACTGCACAATTCTTATGCTCACTCTCTCTCTCTCTCTCTCTCTTTCAGTGGTTTATTCTCTCACACTCTCTTTGTCGTCATCTCATCATCATTCACGACTTATCTACTAGAACTAACGCCGCCTTTGCCTCGAGTCCTTTTTTTCAACGGTCTCGAGCGAAACTTTGCCCGTTCGGTCCTCCCGATTTATGCGTGGATCACGATTCCATTCGAACGATAACGAGTTTCGAAAGAGTACTTCCCGAACGTAGTTTGTTCTCTGACTCTTGGTCACGATTCGCTCTTGATCCATCAAACCAAATTTGATCGTTTTACGAGACGGTCGTTCGTTGCGCGAACACACACATAACGCATTTAACGAGAAACGAGCAAGGAAAATCTCAAATTTGGTTTGTATATTCGTTTTTATGATCTATCGCCTCCTCGCGTCGCGTTCTGATACACGTTTCACGCGAGAATCGGGTTACATTAGAAAAAGGATAACAAATACAATATCGCTCGGATAACTGTACTCGTACCGTTCGGTCGTTCGGGTAACGATACTGTACACTCTGTATGAAAAAGAAGCGTGACTACGAGCAACGCTATACTTCCCACCGTTAGTTTTTATAATCTCTGAAATTAATACCACTGATCGACCCAGGTAGCGACGATCTTTGATAACATTTTTATAAGTTTCGTTATCGGTGTCTCCCATTCTTGCGTCCATAAAAGAAAAATCGCGGTTCCATGCACCGCGGTTAAACTCTCTCGTCGCGTCGGAGATTTAATACGAGAAAACTTAAGATAACGAGTCTCGGTTGAAACCGTAAAACTAGGAACGAGAACAGATTTTAAACGAGATCGCAACTCTCTTTAGTTTCGAACTATTTCTGGGCGATAGACGATAATAGCATCCAGACGGTTCTAGAACCGAAGCGGGCAAAGCTCCCACGAGCTTAACGATTCCGATTCATTAAACTTTAACTGGCAAGGCCAATCTCTACGCGTCAAAACCGCTTGTCCACTTTTCGACGCGTCGGCTCCGACGCCCGAGGGATATCGTTAACACCCTAACAGCGAGTGCACGTTTTAAGGGTAATTTCTGTCCGGTGATCCATCGGTAATTGGCCTCGTTCGTTCGACCCACTTCGATTCTACCGATGGATTTCGGATTTTGGAATTTTCACGGCCAGCCAGCTAGTTAAAATTACGAGCTTAATCTCGCCGGAAGATATCCATCCGTCGCTGAATCGATCTTCCTGGTTAAACGTTCGTTTCGGTTCGTACTATTTTCTGGATCACGGCCATGCGAACTTAGCTCTTTTAATTAGCATCGCGTACAATCCTCGTTATCGTCGGATTCGAACTTCTCCGCCAAGACTCTCGAACGATGCGACCGATTGATCGGCGCAAGGCTTCGACCCGCGACTCGACACTCGACCCTAAACTCCGCCCTAATTATCCCCTAAGATTAACGCTAAACCGAGCAATAGGCACACGGTTCCTAACCGACGACGAATAGAACAGTGTTTGAACGAAAAGAAAAATTAAACGGCTCGTGGCGGCCGATCTTACAGCTTCGTTCGCCATCTTCGCAATCCGGTTCTCCCTTGATTCGCGACACAGCTTCGAACCGCAAAAGGCATTGATTTTCTTCTTTTTCTTTCTTTATTAAGTACTCGAAAAATTCAATAAATATCATCGTATTCGTATCTGGCGTATAGGTATATACATTAGTGTCCGTGTATTACGTTGTATCAATGTACAAGCGAGGACTTTTGTCGCGATACAGTGTCCCAAAATGGTTACGCGAGTTATTCGTACAAAAAATAACGAGTCCCTTTTTTCACCTTTCTGTTCTCGAGTAAATTTTTCAAAATTTGAAACAAATTACTGCTCGATAATTGTGAATGTAAAGAAATTGGCTTTTAATGTTCGTTATTAGTCGTTTAAGGAACACTGTAGCGCAGCAACGTTCCAATACGACGGGTCGTTCGTTTATTAATCGATCGACCTAAAGAAACAGAAAAATAGAAGAAAAAGGGAGAACAGGCGTCGCGTCCGTGATTGAATTCCGACGAAAGGTTAAAAGCTACGATTAACTCTAGAAAGTTCAAAGGGAATGTCAAGTTTGTCGCGTCCTGTTCTTTTTCGAAAAACGAGTGGTCCAAGAGGGGGAAGAACAGACAAAATTAGATCGATTCTTTGTACAATTAAATTTACCGGATATCGGTGTATTCGAATTACGTAACTACGTTCAGTTTAGTTGCTTAAGACGATAAATATAACTTTTTAGTAAAAATACACTTATACACGTACATATGAACGAACTGACCAACGACGCTATCAGAATAAATTTCGTGGAAATTCGTAAGAAATTCGAAACGTTTCCAGAGTTAATCCATCGTGATTTGTTTCGTATTAGATTTACGCACCAATGAGAGGAGTATACAATTATTTGTAATTTTAATACAGGTACAGGAGATCTCTTGAAATCGCACACAACTCGCAGAAAATATTGGGTAGTTCGTAGAATCGTACCTTTAAATACGTGATTACCGAGACAATTAGTGTTGAGACTCGAATATTCATCTCCTTTACCCAAATAATTATTTTTTCAGTCAATTGCAACAATATAAAAATTGGATCCAATCGACAATTACGAATTAAAATTACCAACCATCGAACATAATTCGCTTCAACACTAATCATCGAGTATTCGACAGCACTAATCCGACAACCCGATTATCGAAAATTTGTTTAATCGATGAACGATTGCGCCGTCAGATTCTTTCACGATCTGTCGAACGACGCTTGATCAATAACGTGTAAATGCACCGCGATAATCGGCGCCTAAACTCCGATTCCGGGATGTTTCGATCGCGCTCGTTAACGTTACGAGTTCCTGCGAGCCACAGGACGATTAACAGTAGTCGAAAGTGCACTCTTCGCCCAATAAACGCGACTTCGACGATGATTCGCGCGAGACGAGAACCGTAGGACGATCGTAAAACCCAGCTGTTCCTGTCGATGATCGATGTGTAATAAGAACCACAAACAGGACGATTTATCGTACGTAGAGCCGGTTATAAAAGCCACTGTGTACAACTATCATCGACACGGTTGTTCGAACGACGCTTGCAAAATGCGTGGAGTTGTACAATCCGTAGAAAATGAAAAATTTCAAATAACTGAAGTCCTCGCGAAAGACTATGTAAATAATACAATACTTATTGTAATATCTGGTATTGGAATCCGATCATTTTTACAGACGAAAGAAAATTTAATATCCTCGAATCCGATGGGCATTGCACAACGTGGGAGCAAAATAAAACTCGTCGGGAACCTCAGAACCGTGACTTCTGCGCTCCTCTGACATTTGTCTTTACAAATGCATCTGGCGTTGGAATATTACATTTCATCGATGGAATATCGAACGACCGAATATAGAACGACATTTCGAAATCTCAATATAAAGATTGAAAAGCACTTGCAAAGAAACAGATATTTCCATTCGGTCTATTAAGTAAAATATAAATATTTCTTCGCAAATGATAGGTCGACTATTCCAGTTTCGTTCGCGTATATTTTCTAACATCGAACAATATTCACTCTCGACTTAATAATTTCCATTTAAATAAATACCACACACGTTCCAACCATCCAGCACGGGGCAGCCGCGTCACACGACCCGTTGTACAACCCCAAACGCTCGATAAATATCGTTCGAACAGTCGTATCGACAAATGGTGGTGCGAATTATTGCACGGAAACGTTTGATCTTCGCACCGAGTACCGCAAAGGTGGCTCGAATCGCGACGAACGGTACCGGAAATCCGGTAATTCGAGGATCCCGAAATTTTCCGGGACCGTTCGAAACGCGGGGAAATGTTGGACAAGGAGTTTGATCGCGTCGTAACCAAGGATAAAAACGGAAAGCAACGACAAAGCGTCGACAACGCAAGGATAATGATCGCTGTAAATCAAACAGAACGTGTTCAACTAATGTTCAAAGTCTTTAATACTCCGGCTTCTCTTACTGGCCTCTAAAATCGTTGCGACGTTTATTACACGAAGGACTTAGCTCGCGACGGGCGTTTCGTTAAATAGGGACATTAAATACAACGGTGGTTCGTTCAATGAACGTCGCAATTCCCCAGGTGAGTTACAAAGGCGTTACGATTAATACTCTCTACATATAAAAAATAATCAGAACAACGTATCTTACACTCGAAGGCATCTCTAAATCGTTTTTTTCTTTTTTTTTTGCCATCGTTATCGAATACCTGTACCCTACGGATGTACTTATTTATATACGTACACGTACGATTACTCGTCGCTAAACCTCTCTATCGGCCTAACGATCCTTAAAAGTACTCGGTAATTACAAAGGATAAGAGACACACGAGGATGGGGACGCGCTCGACTGTGCGGCAATTCTTCGCGCGCTCGATTCGATCCTGTCGTCTTAACGATCGATTACGTTTCGAATTTGAAGATCAGGATGTCGGTCTCTTAACACTAAAACTACCGGCACTTCATGTATACCTATCATGGCCAGTCAAACGACCAGTCAAACGACCAGTCTTCCTTTTTCTCTTTTTCGTTTTCAAGTTTATTCATAAGATATCCTTCTCTTTCATGTCGCATATTTTCTCTTATATATTTTATATATTTTATAGGAAGTGCTGAAACTACTTTAAGTATGTAGCGTCAAAGTAAATTTCAAAATAAACATAGAAGATAGCAAAAATTATAGTAGGTGACATGATCGCTAGGTAGGGGATGAAATGCCAATTAAAATGAGCGTTCGAACAAGTCGATAGCTTTATTAGTTCCGGTGATATAGCGATTCTTAATTTCAAATTGATGCGGTGGCTAGTTTCGGAGATATAAAGCGTTTGTTTACTTTCGTCGAAGCGTTTGTTTACTTTCTTACTACGGCCTTGTCAAGGTCGTTGACCGGCACGTGATCGTAGTAACTAGGTCACGAGTCAGACGGAGACAGAGATAGTCGAATTAAGAAAAATTGCCATTTACATAAATTGCGATATCTCCAAAACGGAAAGTCGGATCGACAAAAATCGAGAACCATTTTAAAGGGGAGGCTTTGCCGTTGCCAACGATGGCTCGATAATGCATAAAACACTAATAGTTTCGGAACTGCACGCGTGTAACGTTTTAGTATTTTTAATACACGTTGTTAGACTGTTTTAAGACAGTGGAAAGTGAAGTGTTCCGGTTAGATATTTAAAACCATAGATCTTCTCGATATTTCGATATTCATAAAAATTACACGTTTGATCGTCACTGTAAAAGAATCTCCTCCTCTGGTACGTTTAAAAATCGTTATTTAAAATATATATACACCGTTGAAAATCGAATCGAGCGATCGATCGGACGTTCGCGCGCGTCCAGGGACAACTTACCTCGCAGACGCCTACAGGTATATCGTCGTGACTCCATACTGTCAGAATAATTCTCTTGCCCGCAGGACGAATACTCAGAAGGATACTATGCATACATTATACAATATATAATTCGACGGTAAAATTAGAGTAGTCTAAGTGTAATTAACAGTATCATAATGGCGACGATAGACCGTCCTTTAAGAGCTAATTGGTGTTCGTACGTTGATCCCCTTTTTCATTTTGGTACCGAGTGAGATAATTTTCTCTTTCTCTTTTATCACGTTTCGCTCTCCCTCTCACACTCTCTCGCTCCTTTCATTCGAACGCGCTGCATTCGTGTTTTTTGTTTTTTCAATATTTTTTTTTGTTCATTCTCTCGTCCTCGTCGATCTCAATCGATTAACGCCTAAATGAGTTTAACGTGCTTACGCGATGAACATGAAACTGCTTGGTACCTTGGATCCCGTCGTCCTTAGAGTGGCGTTGTACATCGATGGATCCGACGCTAGGCGAAACGATCCACGGCGCTTTGGCAACCCGAAACTTCCGCGTTCTTTTCAACAGCGACCTGCTATTTACGGCGTTGGAAAACATGTCGATTAAATTTAAAGCGATCGAGAATGATGCGCTAGAGATCGATCGGCCACGCGTCGATCCGAACGTATCTTCGAGTCGAACGATGAATAATAATCCTTTTCGGAAGGCTGGTTACTTTTTGCGTTTCGTTTTCTCTTCCTTGCGTGTATTTATTCGTGTGTAAGTGTTTTTTGTTTGTCTGTGTATGCGTGTCCAAGCAGCGTCAAGAAGTTCGACGAGCGTTCACGGACAAGAAAAACAGTATCGTGAAGAAACTTCTGCATCTTAGAGACAATAAATATATTCATTATTAACCGTACGTAGAAAATATATGTATATGTATAATATATGTTCATATATGTAACGCGACACTTATAGAAAAAGATATGTATCCGATGCAACGAGATATCCTAGAACAAGCGAGGAGAATTCAACGGGAGGATAGAAATACATACACGTTAGACGCCCAGCAGAGTCGGATAGAATTTTTTCTCTCTCTCTCTCGATATATATATACTATATTCAACGCGATAATCGCGTACGATAAATCAGTGGCACTCGAAGCCCGCTCGAATCGTTACGTCGAATAAAAATTTTAACAATATCGTTTTCAAGAACGATGTCAACGATCGAGTTTTCGTAATAATAATTGGAATAGAAGCGAAGATTCTGTCCAACTCTCTGAAATACTACTTAGGTTCGATTTTCTTTCCGCGCTGAAAATATTATACGTTATCACTAGACGCGGAGGAAAATGTAAAAATCGCGGACTAAAGATAAACCGGTAAAGCCACTCTGTCGGTAGATAAGCTAGAAATGGAACGTAGAAAAATATAAAATAAAAATTATACAAACGAAGATGCGAATAATAGTATTCACGATTAAAATCCGATCAAACTTTCCCTTTTAATCCTAGTTTCTCACTGATTCGGTCTGGATCGCTTTCGGGTTCTGAACTCGCTGTCGCGAGCAAGATCGCGAATGAGCAAAAATCTCTTACCGATATTATTTGTTCTCCCCCCATCTTCGTGTTGTCGAATGTCATTTTTCCTTTGTTCTTTTCACTCTCTCTCTCTCTCTCTCTCTGTCTTTCATTTACGAACGAAACGCGAGCGTCGTTCCGTCGTCGACGAGAAACGAGCGTATAATTTGTTTACGTGTATGCTCGTTGCGCGGGTGTATATGGGCATGCGATTTAAAAATATACGTGCACGTGTATGTATAGACTCGTAATCGAAAAATCGCTACCTTTGTATATAACACGTACGTGTAGCGCGGAATTACCTACGTATGTATAATGTATCGTTAACACGCTCGTGGAAAGTGATCTCGAGGTTTCGATGAGAAAAAAAAGACACTTTTTTTTTTTTTCTTTTTTGGAGAGCACCTGGTAAAATACGCATTACCTAAATTATCGAAGAAGAATATCGATTTATCACGTTGCGACTTACGCGAGAGATCGTCGTCAAAATACGCGCGGTTTACGCGACGATCGGGGTGGATCGTCGTGAACTAGGGTTCCTCCGGATTCCAACGACGGCAGATTCACCTAGGGTTGGCTCAGGCCCTGCCAATTACGATCGGAGGTCAAAGGGCATTCTCCATTTCTTCCGTTGTCAGCTGGAACTGCTCTTGACCTAGATCACCGAACAACGTCGATTTAACGATCCACCGAAAGGGCAACAGCGCCGAAAGCGACGCTAATTTAACGGAATCTCCCTCGATCCAACGAAACCATCGATCAGGACGAATCGAAAAGTATCGAAAATTGTGGACGCCAGTATTTTTACTGAGCGGTACGATTATTATTTGCCTTCTTTTAAATCGGTAAAACAATATTTTTAGGCGCCACGTTGCGCGCATTAATCGTAAAAAAGATCTTGGGATCGCTTTTGCGCTAGCAGTTCGATCGAGAAGCAAAATAAAAATGAAATAAAATCTCAGTGTTCGTTATAAATAGTTCGCAGTGGCTTCTTATTCGTTTCCATTTCTCAATTCGCGCGCATTGTCGTGATATTTCTATTATACTCCCTCCCCTTCGAAACCTTTCAATAAAAAGCGAAGTAATTAAAAAGGTGGCAAATAATGATGGCACAACCCAATGAAAAAAAGCTTTATTAGGAAATTCTCTTCGTCCTGTTATACGAGGCATGCCAGGCAACTAGAATCACTTCGATGATTCTATAAATGCAAATGAAAATAAAATATATCGATCGTTTCATGAGCAAAAAAATTGTTTTAAAAAAGATTGAAATTATTTTTCGTACTGCGGATATCTTTGTCGATGGTAATTAAAATCGATAATAATATACGAAGGAAGTCGACGAAGTGGTCCCAGTCGAGTAGCTAAAGCATGCATCCTGGCGACCTTATGTGCATAGGTCGTTCTATTTATCCGGGAAGAATTTTTTCCTTAATAACGTCCGTTTCGAGAAAAAGACCAAAACACTCACTATATAAATATGCTGCGAGGTCGCGGTCCTCCGCTTGCAGTGCAAGATCACGAGGCGTGTGGCCGCGTCGATCCGCGATGGTTAAACTAGCACCGCCTGCTACTAACATGCAGCAAATGGAACGACGCTTATATTGAGCCGCTTTATGCAAAGCGGTCTGACCTCTGCAAGTAGAAAAAAAATCTCTCCTTTTATTTGATTTTTGTTTACACGCCAGGAATAGGCGTGCCCTTTGGACCGACGTTACGCCCCGTCATAAACAAACTTAGCGAAAGGCGGTTTCTCGAAAAAGCGGAAACAAGTCGAAATAAATTTTTGCTCCGCCAAGGGACTGGTCTTCGAGGAAATCCCGTAAACACGCTGTCGCTCGTAGTAATCTTCGTATTATTCCAACTCCGAGAAAAGAAGTCCAATAATCTTCCCGGGGTTATTTTAAAGGCTTCTACTTTCCGCGTATGTACGCTGAATTTCCTTGGAGATTCTTTTACGCCGGGGACCGAGCGAGAAAACGAAGGTGATTTTACCGGTAAACAATGTTTCGTATTCAAACGACCCCCAGGAGTTAAAAACAAAAAAAAACGCACCTCATAACGCCTCGAATATGTATTTTTAATATTTTCATACTCGTGACGTGTTTCAATTAATTTTTCGGACACGTTTCACTTTTGTTCCTGGAGCTAATGTCGATAATCGCCCACGAATTTACTCTGGGGAACCACGGTCGGAACTGTTTCCAAGCCGTGGGAGTACATTTACATGCTTCGTTACGAGCCATTTCGTTTCGAGTCGCGAGCGCGCTAAATCAGACTTCGTTATTTAAAATCTCTCTACTTTAAAATGTCCTCGTTTACCGTATCGACGTCGTTAAGAGTATGAACTAGTTTTTGACGCGATACGCTTTCGTTTGGAATTTCCGTGGGTTTCGTTATTATCGGAGCCATCGCTATTTTCAAACAGAAAATTGATAGGATTAACGATACCCGATAGTTCTGCTTGAGGAGACGTCTCATCCTCCGTAAACAATGTCGAGGCGACATCCTCCGTTCAGACGATGTCGCTTCCCAATATTGACGTCGCCTTGTGCGGGATATTTAAAAAATAGAATTCGATCGATTCAAACTTCAAGACAAACGTTAAGTATCGTTTTTGACAATTTGGAAAATTCTCAAAGCAACTTATTCCACGACTACGACTTATTTTGCGGAGCATCGAGACGTCGAATTAAATCTGAGAACAGAGGAAGTCGCCACCGCGTAACAATCGACGACAAAATTGAAACTTACTTATCGTTGTCAATCATGTTGAGAATGGTCGATGGTGCGCAAGCAATGAGATATCTGACGATATCCCTGTGATCATGCCTGGAGGCCAGATGAAGAGCAGTTTGTCCAGTGGCGTCGATAGACAAGAGAGAGTATCCCTTGGAGTGGAGATCCTTAAGAGCCTGAAAATCGCCGATTTTCGCCGCTTTCAGGATGCCGTCGCTGGTTTTCTCGAGTAATCCCGTGCTAAAGGAGTGGACCTCAGAACTCAGACCGAAAAGCCTATCACGTGGACTGCAACAAACGAACGTTGAGCTGTTTCGCGCGTTCTGGCTTCGAGTCGAAGCCATTTCAGGTACAGCCGTTGCAAATGACCCACCTAATGAAGGTAAGTGGTGCCTGATGTTGCGATTGACCGACAACCGTCGCAGAGATCGATTTCGAGGAACTACTTTGCTTTATAGGGTCTTCAGCTACTCTGTTCGCGTTAACCGACGCTTTCTCCCCGTTCCTTGCATTCTTTGGTTCGCTACTCGTTGCACTTTTGCTTATCGATCCCTGAGACTTCGCGGAGTCTTGATCGTTTGGCGCTGTACTCTCCGGTACCGGATTCGGTCGCGCATTCGGTTCTTCTTTAGCTGGTTCTTCTTCAGCTGGTGCTTTTTCGGCTGGTTCGTCTCTAGCCGGCTCTTCTGTCATGGCTGCATTTGTCTTTGGTCGTTCTTCGCTATATTACACGTTCTTTCTATTAATCTAATGATACGATTCCATTACCATTACATTATCATGGACACACAGACGAATGTGTGAGGGGGACAAGACGCTGGAGCCAAGGTATCATTATTACACATAGTTATGTACAAAATGCGACTACGCGTTCAAATCTCACAGCTATGCTCGTCGTTGTAACACACAGAAATACGAAAGTTAAGTCACTACCACATGGAGAAACAAGATATCGCTATACGACGAACACGAAACGAGTATTTCGTTACGCAAGGTTTCCTCGTGTCTTAAAACCTATTCTTCTTTAAATTATACGGATACGTTAAACTGAAACTTTCCGTAATAGTTTACATAAATGATAAAAGAGTTGCTAATGATATACCCCAGTGCTGTACCGAAGAAAAAAAAATCGAAGAACTCCAAAATCGACTTCGAAGAAACGAACCCCACGAAAAGCAAATTTTAAATATAGTTTAAAAGAAAGTATTTCATTTTATACGAGACACGAAGAACCCTCTCGAGAGGAGCAGTATTTACAGAGGACGGTACAGCCACGATGAAGCTACGTGTTAATTAATGATGAACGAATCTATGGAGAGGATTATCTTGGAGTACCTCGGCGACGGCTGAGCCGTTTTCGGTTCCTGGTTCGGAGAAAGCTTCGTTTCTTCGGGTTCGCCCAATGATTGATTGGCCACGGTCTCCTCGAGGACGTAAACCGCGTCTACAGCCACGTCGGTGACGTAGTGGAGCTGCTCTTGGGCCCGATCGATCCTGAAGAACCGCTCCGCGGTGCAAGCTGAAAAAGAAGATCGGGTATCGTGGCGCGATAGAATTTTAATTTACCGTGCATCGACACTCACAGTCGAGGAAGCAACACGCGTCCATGTTGTGATCCTTCGCCAGTATTTTCCTCAACGATTCGAGATCCGTGGTGGCGTCGAGATCGAGGGGATCCGATATCCACGTCGTCGCCGACTTTTTCAACATATCCTTATCGTGATGATACCTCTCGTAGTCGGACATCTTTATCTTCATCACCGGCAATTTCAATCTCTCCAACTGAACGACGTCCTGCTGCGGCTTGCCGGCGTTTCTTCGTTTCGCCAACATCGTCGCTTTATTCAGCAGTTTCATCTCGATGATGGATGGCAGCAGACGACAGGCTTCTCCGTCAACCTGCGTCAGAAATTACATTTTTTCTTTAATACGGCTCCGGGCGATCGATAACGCCGTTATTCTCCGTTCTCCGGAATTAAAAAAGTAAACTTCCAAAGCGCCGTACCGATACCCGTGACCATTAAATTATCATTAAACAAGCGGAGGTCGAGGCAACCTTAAAAATGGGATTATGAAGGATCACCCGTCTCGCCGCATTTCCCGTTCTACTTTCTCGCTCTATGCTGGCCGCCTTAATTACTCCCGCTTTTAGAGAAATCCTAATTAGTTTCCAAGGGGTACTATATTGTATAAACTCTCCAAACTTTGATTCAAATTCTAACCGAACACTTGGACACGATGCACCCTTTGTATATCTGTGTTTTAATCGCGTTTTAAATAATTTAATGATCTCTTGAACTCTGGAAAGTCTAACAAAATTATGGAGGATATTTGTAAAAAAATATGGAGATAAATTTCTACTAGAAAAGCTTTACTGGACGAGTCTAGCGAATCTAAGACGAAATATAAAAATTTGTATTTGCTCGAATAACCAACAAACCTTTAGTTCTTTATTTGGGTTGAAATCATCGAAGCAAATAAGTGGCAAATTAATTCTTTGGCTAATGAAATTAAGTCGAAGAAGCGCTTTTATCGTTTGAATGAACAAACCTGCATTGGAATGGTCCTCGTGGTAACCAGCTTAGCCGCGCTACATTGAGCTATGCAAGTACCGTGCCCACCCGCTTGAAGAAGCGGAAGCTGGTAAGTCGTCAAACCGACCACCTCGATCATACCATCGTCTGTCGATGGTTCCTTGGTTCCACTGGTCGCGCCCCATGGATGCGTTCCGCCACCGTAAGAGGCAATATTCAGGAAGACTATGGCGTGAACGCGATGCTCCTTCAATTTCGGTGTCATGTCCTGGCCGTCGCAATCCAGCGTCACAAATTCCGAGAGATCCTTCCATTTCCGTCGCACGAGATCCTTGCCGCCCATCTGCCCGTAATACATCTTGTTTCGCAGTCGAGAGTTGAACCTCTCCGGATGCGCCTCTGCAATACAATGCGATTCGCCGTTTTCGTACACGTGTGTTTTCAATGAGAACGGAACCGGGGATCCCCAAATATTGTCGAAACATTTCCACTTTTAGAGATTCCACGAGATACCTATTCTCGATAGATTTTTAAAAACATTTTCACTGATTTTCCACCGCGAAACTAGAAAAATTAATTCTCCAGTTCAGACGTCGAGTGGAAGTAAATTTGGATAGGATTTACGAATTTTAGCAAACTTACGAAAATAAGTATCGAATAAAATTTTATGGAAAATTTCGCGCGCTCTCGGATGAGATTAATTGCTCTCCGTAGGACGAGTACCAGCCAGCAATTAACTATTTGCCGTTACGCCACGAGTAACTGTTGCACGTCGAGAACTACGCATTGAGAGACTTCGGAATGAAACGTCTGCGGTTGACACTAACCTCGGGCCTCGTGAAATTCGAGGGCGATGTAAGCATCCACGCCGAGGGAGAAGTAATTATTAACGACGTTCAGAGGCAGATTCTCTTTGCCCTTGCCGTTGTCGTCATCGCCCTGAGCGTCAGGATTTCTCTCGACGACCAGCTGCCACCTGTCCAGCAGCGTAGTGTCGCTCTCGCCGATATTCGACAAGATTTTCCCGATTGGCTCGTCCGTATAACCGCCGCCCCATCCCAAGGCTCGGGCCAAATCGTTTCCAGTGCCAAGTGGAAGCACTCCGACCGCTGGCGGCGGCGATGCACCGATTTGATCCAGTATCGACAGCACCCAACCGACGGTACCGTCGCCCCCGCAGGCGAGAACGCGAAGATTAGGAACTGTCTTGAACAACTCCAGCCTGGAAAAAAAAGTCGAAATTTTCACCCTCATCCAACGATATCCTCCCAATATACCTGGCCGGTGCCTAGAATTATTTTTCTAATTCGATGCTTCGAAGAGAATTTATTCGTCGCATCATGTAATTTCATCGAATAATAATTTCACGACTCGCTGTACACCAGAAAGTTCGAAATTCTCTTTTAACGTGCCTCTCGTGTGCCGTCAGCTCGATATTGCAAACGTAAATGCTTCAGTCATTCGGAAATTACGTTATAATCAGAAAATGTTTGTGGAAATGGAGTTTCATTGTTTAAAAAAGTGGAATATTCGAGGAAGAATCGAACGGTCTTTGAAAAGAGCAAAGGACCAGCGAGACAAAAGATCGTAGCACCTTTATCAGTAACTAGTTTGCGATACTATTCACTGACTCTTGTTTACGTCCCCATGAATGCAAACGAACGAAATGCTCGAACTTTCGAATAAACTTCTCGAGAAAGTTTCATTAATACCATAGCGACAACTGTTCACCTTTATTCGCCTACTTCCCGCCAGCGAACCAGCCAGTGGAACTTTAATTAAACCTCTTGTTCATTTATCATATTTTCCAATATCCCGACCCCCCACCCCCGCCTAATCCATTCAGCCAATTCATTTTCAACTCAATTTCCATTCAAATAACCCGCTTCTCTATTAAAACTTAAACCTCTAAATTTAAAACTGTCGCTCAAAATCGTTTGGCTCGATGTTCATTACTATGCTTCTATTTTTAAAAAAGCAAAATGATTTTACATCTTGCACGGATCTTCGAAAATTTCGTCGCTGAATATTTCTACGAGCAGCTTAATTTCAGAGGCGTTTTTTGAGACAATTTAAATAAAATCTTGGCGAATCTCTATGAAAATGTACAAAGAATCGAGTTTCAACAAACTTATTGTGCGTTCCCGGATCAAGGGTATCGTGCGATAGAGGGATATATTCGAGGTAATTCGATCAGTTCGGAGCACAACGCTGGTAATGCTGCCATTTCCCGGTCCATCCTGCGCGTTATCCACAAACTCACCCCATTTTAGGTCCACCCTGAGTGAGATCGAAGACCTGCCTCGGGTTCAAGAGCCACTGGAACTTCTGTAACAACTTGGCTCCTTGATTACCGCCGGATTTGGGATTAATGAACACCAACACCGGCTTCACGGTGGCGGTCGGTATCGGTTTCACCACCCACAGCCCCTGATCTTTTTCCTGCTCCTTGTCCTTGTCCTTCGACTTCTTCCTGCCCTCGCCGGACTTCTTTTTCCGCGGCGATTTCCTCAGGCTGCTCTTGAAGCTACCCTTTCTGGGCAGCTTCACGATCCAAGAGGGTGGCACGATTATGGACGCGTGGGCGCCCAGCTCGCAGTTCTCACCGATCTTCTGCACGTTGAAGCACGCCTCTTTGTTGTGGTAGGCGACCTTGCACCAGCTGCAGCTCACCGCGACGATCTCCTTCGACGTGAAGCTCAGCTTCGATTGAAACGACTTGCCGCAATTCCCGCATTTTCCCTTCTGCGATCGACGATGGACCCAGTGGTGGAGCGTGTTCGTCTGCTCGCGATACTGTCGGACGCCCACGTCCCGGAAACTCGATTTGCAGGCGAAATTTAAACTGACCGCGCACACTGCGTGGGCCACCACTCTACACGCGGCGCATTTCATTCGAGGTCCGTGTTTCTGAAATCAAAAATTAACCTTCGATAGAACGTCCCTCCTTTTCGAAGTTCGACTCTACAATTATCTTATTTTGTTCTTGCAATTACATTTTTCTCGTTAACGGTGTTCCACCGCTTCCTCGTTCTTTGCATCCGTAAATTTTTAATTATATTCAACCGTACCGAAGAAGTACAGTTCTTGCTGCGACGATCGATATTAAATCGTATTCTTTCATCGTTCGTGTCGCGGATGAATAAAGTATGGACTTAAAGTCTAAATTCAGCGCGCAGAAATAATAGAACCGCAAAGTGCAAATGGATCGCGCGCTCCGAGACCCGAATAAGAGACTTAAAACGACGTTCCTCGTGGCTTATGCAGAGTTTTATGGTTGCATAGTCGACGAGGCTTGGAATCGAGACGAGTTCTTCTACTTGGTTGGAAACAATTTTCTTACGATCTATCTTTGATAAATGTAATTCCCTCTTTTAAAATTCGTTTTCGCTTTGTTTATAGTATAAACTGTTTCGATACTGTTACGGGCAATTAAGAGTACACAGTCTGGCTGCCTTGAAGGATTTTTCTCGCCGTTATCGGTTATAGAGCACTTAACGTGCTCTCTAAATTCCATGTCGTTATACGCAAGTTTACAGTTCTATACAATTACACGATTATTCAATTACAAGGTACCGACGTTGCGAACACTTTGCGCATAACCGCGCTGTACAATTTTGTCGTGTGCCTACCGACGCTGAAACACCGGCGAGCGTTGAATTATGTATTACATACTAAGATAAATATAGCACCAGAAACGGTGCTGCGAGCGTACGCGATACAAACAATGTCTAAATTTATTCAATCGCGAGGGCACTTGTATCGTTCCTCGCGCTCGTGCTCGCGAGTGCAATTATTTATTTACCGAGCACCTGTACGAGCAACGTACATGCAAATAAGGAACGCAATTACGGAAAGCTTCTGTATGACGTCGTTTCGATATTACTTTTTCAATGATTGATCAAATCGAATTAACCGACTCGGTTGCCCAAAAATTGCTTGCTAGAAAAGGCCGCTGTTTACATTTTCAGTTCCACATTCTCGTCTCGGTAATAAGAAGTAAATAATTCATCAAAAGTATCCGAGCTACGGTCTATTTGCACAAACAGGGGAAGAAAAAATTCATAAATACATTCGTAATTCTATTAAGTCTACCGACCGTTCCGAAAATAAAACCCGCAGTTTGCGCAAAATCGGATTAAATTGTGTTAAAAAAAAAGAAACCGTTGTGGTTTTGCCGACGACTTTAATCACGTGATCGATCAAAATTATACCGAGAAAATGGGATCGTTCGGTTGCGAAACACGATTTAGCAATCTTCTTAGAAATTATTTTGTTAACGTAAATTGCGCAAAAATAAGTGGTCAAAACGAATACATATATTCTCGTTCGAGACGCGGTTCTCGAGATAACTGAAATTGAAAATTTGTCGTAAAGGAGCGCGATTTAATACTACTTGCCTCGCGCGTCTGACCATTAATCACTATTTCTACTTGCGCTGAAGTCCGAGTCGTGCTCTTTCCACGCGTACGCGATGAATCTATCAAATCTATTTTCTCGAAAGCATTTATGGATGAAATAATTTTTAAAAACCTGCCAAAAATGTTGACATGTACATGTTTACTGAAATAACCGGAGACTTTTTTCCCACGGGAGGTTTATTCCGCGGGAAACGTAGCAGAAATTACACACTTGGTTTAAGCGTGTGCTGGAAAAATAACAGGAAAAACGGGACAGAGGTTTTCGTGGAGTACTCGAAAATCGACGGCACACGTGTAAACCGCGCCGGTCGGTTCGGCGCGCGGTTACAAACAATTTAAAAGCTTCATCGGTTCCCATTGTCTATGATCAAAGCGATAAACGGTCAGGGAGGTCAAACAAACTATTCCCGCAGCAATAGCTGCATAAGTGGAAAGGGTGTGCTCTAAAATTGTGACGATTTCAGTGAGAAACGCGGTCGAGTAGAGGAGCGAGCGGTTTCTAGAGGGTCAAGGCTGGTCGATAGACCCTCGTCGAACCCCTTCTCCGTCGTTTCTGTTCCTCTCAAAGAAAGCTTTTCCCTTCCGATATTGCTCAGTCGTCGCAGTTAATATATGCCTACGAAACGTGCATCGATCGTGTCGTTCAAACGATTTACCGAAACAAAAAGAAGAGGATTCTCGACATACGACAGAAAAGGAATCACATTTTCGTTGAGTCGAGTAGCAAACACGAATGGGACGTTTTATTTATTTAATCGTATCTAGTAATTTTGGAAGGCAGTCCCTTCGCTGTTAGCGAATGCATTATTTAATCGACGTTTCGATCCGCTTTCTTGGGACACTTCGGATCTGAATATTGCAGCACACAGGGTAGAAGGGTGGTGCAATCGAGCAAGGATGATTCAATGTATGAAAATAAACGGGGGGAAAAAGAATAACATTTTATTTCGCTTGTGGACATGTTCTAGAGAAAATCAAGTAGAAATATCGATGATTTGTCGGACGAGTTCAATTATCTCAAATACAAAGCGCCAAGCAAAATGACTTTACTCGATTTTTACACGTACAATTGTATGTTTTATATATATAATATACGTACGGTGATAAAATTATTAAAATACAAATTTTACAGCGAAGAATTTACAGCCTTTGATTATACGACGTTTCTTGTTTCTCGCTCACAATTTTTCAATATAGATCGAAGAGATACCATCCTCGAAAAAATTATGCAATTGTAAAATAACACGAAAACGGAAATGGCGTACGACTTAGGGATGCACCGACACGGGACTTCTATCCATTAAATCCGAAATCCGTTAAATCGAGGGTTTACTGTGTATCTATTCGAACACGACCTTTCTCTACATCGCCCAAATTCTACGCCATCTAAATCCTGCGTCAGCCTAGCACCTGCGTCGCCAGATCCTGATGGATGCTCCGAAACACTATGCAATAAACCTTGCTCTGTCCTATAACACCCACGCCTATTCCAAGATCCTGGATTCCCCGAAGTCTCGCAACAAGAACATTGGAACTGTACTACGCCTCTGAAGGATCGTGCAGGAGTTTGCAGGCTCGTAGAATATCAATATATAAACGCGTCGACTACGAATACTACGTCGTTGACGTTATTAAAAACATTATAAATACCAAGGTTCGTTTATTTCGAACGTCTCAAAGGCACGTTGCTAGTTCGAACCAGCAATAAATATTGATTAAGAACGATTTCTTAATTTCTCAAATAATTACTAATTCGTCTCGTACCTCTGACATCATTTTCCTCCAGATAGAATTGCGATAAAAAAAACTTACCACCGTAGAGTTAACCACTTAACCGCCGCGCCTGAGTCAACTCGAGCACACGTTCGCCAGATAATCAAGCGGTACTAAGATAACGAACAAGGAACACGATAAGGGGAATATAAAGTTTAGATCAGAACTTTTCAGAAGAGGGAACGTCAAGCGAGGATCATAAACTGAATCTTCTATTATTTGTGTACGATGTTCGATAACTCCTCGTTATCTTTAATGGGAGATGATCAGATCGATCTTACGTCAATTTCTTGCGTAATGAATTGCATGAATTATTGAAAGAACTTCCATCAGACATTGTGCGTCGCGTGTGATTTATTCATGACGGTGCAGCGTCCTGTTTCAACCGAGCATCTCAGACAGTTCTCGAGCAAACGATTTTCTAACAGAACGAATGGCTCCGCGGGACCCTCTGTCTAACCTGTCCACGTTATTCGAAATAAAACCGATGAAATCGATGGAAACGTTCTATGGATCGTTAATTTCTTACCAGCACGTAACGGAAGATCTGTTGCGATAAACGGATAAAATTAGTCCCTCGAACGACGCAGTTTCGCATAAACGGAACGTGAACGTTTTTCGGTTAATTTTAATCGCGAGTACGTCCGTCCGGTGGAGAGAACAAAAAAAAAAACACCCAGAGAGGAGGAGCCCTTTGTTCCAGAAGTAACGCGAACAGAATTGGACATTCCGGGGAATTAAAAAGCTCCGTGCGCGCGGCGCGTTTCGTCGAACGCTCTGTTCTGCGTTGACAAAAAATAAAAATAAAATAGAGAAACGAGAAGGTGGGACCTGTCGCGGGACAACACACGAGTCAATTCAACCCGTTAATCGTTAAATCAATACTTTTAATTGCGTGTACGCGCCGCGTCGCGTCGAATCGTGCGAACCTTTCAAATTTAATCGCGCGTCGTCTAGCGTCGATCCACCCCCCGCCCAACGAATCATAGCGTGCCGAAACTCCGTGCCCCTTCGAAGGGGGCAAAACTGGGATTACTTTGCAAATTTACTCGTCTGGGGAGCAAAGTGCGTGACGATCAATCATCCAAAGAGGGGGGTCTCGCCATTTCGACGACGACGTCGAAACAGACGGCATTTTTACGTATATTTTACGACGCTGCACGCTCGATCGAAACGGAACACTTCGCGATGAATAAAACATACGATAATGTTTAAAATTTCATGCTCTCACCGTGAACGGGGGCAAACAAAATGGCGTGCTGCCACGGTCGGACTTAGCGCTCGAAAAATAAAACGAAACAACGGCTATTTTGACGGCGAGACGAGACAGACAGCATTTTTACGAATATTTTACGACGCTGCATCGCTCGAAACGAGTACTCCACGGTGAATAAAGCATTGGGATGATGTTTAAAATTTTATGCTACCACCGTGGGCGAGAACAAACAAAATAGAGTCGTCAAAAATAAAGGAAAATAACGGGCTGACTAACGACGAATTTAATTATTGTAGGATCATGTAACGTGTTGTATTATGCCGTCTATCAACCAAAACCAATTCACAGTGCGTATGAATATATCGTATACAATGTTCAGTTAATATTATACATTCTTATAATATTATTGTGTTCCATTAGACTTCAAATTCACCAAATTAATCGACTTAATTTATGTACATATTTTCCCCCGTTCCATAGTTTTAGTCTCCAACATACTGTTCCATCCTGATTGCATTGTTAGTGTTACGGTATACCGGTACCAATAAAAAGTTATGCAATTTATAGAGAACACGGAGGCGAAAGTCGTCGAGTTTCGCGTCGGAACTCGCTGAAATAATGCGCGGAAAAATATGCGGGAAGAAGAGATGTAAATTTCAGAAGTTCTCGAGCACCGAAACTTTCTCGTTTAATAGAAAGCCGTTCTTTCTAGTTTCTGAACTTTTCCGGTGAACTTGAAAGATCTGAAAAGTACACTCGAACGAGGTGTACTTGGACAGTGGCCTGGCGTACGTGGAAGCCAGGGAGAGAAAGGGTCGCAATGAGCGGAAAACTTAAATGGAAAATTCAGCGGATGAACGACTGCCGATTCATCAAAGTCTCGGGCCACTGGTTGAATCAATCTTCGTTACGGTACACGCTGTTGGGATTCCCCTCGACGCGGATGAAACAGTTCGCTGCTGACGGTACAGACAAGGTGTACGAGTGGACCTTACGCTTTATGAACTTTCGTGGCCCAAATTTACTGTCATATCGACCTATAAATTGAGAAGTGATTTTAGCGTTCTCTTCTCATGGATGGCGGTCAGTTGACAAACTTACTGAATCAGCGTGATAGGCAAACAGACAATTCAACCCCAATTAATACGTGCAGTTGCACATTCCAATTTCGTTTCTAGAAAACATGTGTATCGTCTCACATGTATTGACACTTTGTTAGGTTTATCATCTCTCGATTCGGCAATTCTTTTAAGAACTCTCCCTTTGTAGCCCGTTTCTAACTTTTCGATAGCTTCTCTCTTAGACAGGTATTCGAATTTCTTGCCAAAGGAAGGGTGGTTGGGACGAAGCTGGGGCGGGTCTCCTTACGCAGCTAATGGCTGCGTTCTTTTAATTTTACATATGTTCTTCGTCCCGGTGTGCGGTCCGATAACACCGAATCCGAGTCGCAAATACGTATTTGCCGAGTTACTTTTTAAATATTTGCGATGTGCTTATCAATGAGGTACATCCTTACGTATTTTAATAATCTTGAAATCTTTAAATAATCTTAATCGATTGGTTACCCCAATGAAATTAATCGATTGATGCTCAATTCTGGACTAAAATTTCTGTAATTTCATTTTCTTGTCCCACTTCCTCTTGTGTTTATTTCTAAATCCGTTGGTAACGTTTCGAGTGACACGAAAATGGTAAGAAAAATGGGCCGAAAAAATACATTGGGTGAAAGGTCTAGTCGTATACCTCGTCTGCGCTGACGGCCCGTGAGATTTATTTATCGCGTCGAAATTGCTCTCCGCTACCGATTCCGACCGCCCCGCGCTGCGAAAATTGCAGTTAAACGGGGGCCATTCCTTGCTGCCCGTGGATCGTGCAATCGGAAGTTCTATAAATCGTAGTTAGATCCTCGAGCTACCTGGTGCTTGCCCCGATGCTCGTTCGCCGCATTTTTCTCGCCGTTTCGACCCCCATCGACGATAGCATTTGATCCCAATAGAGCCTCTTTCCGATTTTTCACCCAGAAACAATTATTCTGCGCGCATTTCCTCGCAGTTCGATCTCTTAAAATTCTTTTTAGCGAGAGATAAGAGGCCCCAGGACATTACAACTTGTCTTTTGTATTTAAAGCGTGTAAAATGTGTTTATTCGAAGCTTCGTCGACGAGGAAATCGACTTCGAATATTCGTCGAGCGCCTGTATAATTGGATCGAACGGAGCAAACAAATACGTAACATGCAAAACAGTATTAATATCGTAAAAAATTCGTTGCAGGTACAGTCGTAGCGCGAATGAAATTACGTACGATGTATGGAAAAACCGCGAGACCGCAAAAGTCTCGTAATCCTGGCGTTGCGCGACGTAAAACGTAATTAAATTTAGAAGCGGGGAAACATACTTTCTCCGGGCAATTCGTAAATAAAAGTAAATAAAAAATTATTTGCACCGTCGAGAAAAGAAGGCACAGAACGGAGGAGAACAATAACGTCTGCTGTTTCTATTTGTTCTATGGTTCGTAATTAGTTTAAATGCTCTTTGGAGTGCGTTGAACGAAATTTGATATTACCAGGAATAATTGAAATTTAATATAAATAGGGCTTGTTTCGCGGAGTTAAGGGAAAGCTTTGTTTACTAATGATCCATGGAACTTCCGCGTGCGCGCATATTAGTAGAAGATAAAGTGATTTCAGATTTGGTTATGCTACGTTATAAGCGAGTAGCAGTTTACAAATTGATACAAACCGCGAGGCTAATGCGATGTCGCATACGTGTAGCGATGCGGAATAAATATCTTAAAAGATACCTCAACGTATCCCGTGAATTTCTCAGACTATACTTCACCAAAATATAACATTGATTTGTAAAAATTGAACACTAACAATGACTCAGGCGGTCTCGTATTTATGGTAACGAATTTCACTCGTGTAAAACGACGCGATAATATAATGTAGTCGCGAAGATTTTTTAGCTCGACCCTCGATATTTCCTTCCCGAAAATATGGATCGTTACGATTAAAGACCCGTCGCCGTCTGGCGGGAAACGTCAATTTATAGAAACGGCAGATAATTTTGAATCAGACCGAACTGGATGAGTCCCAGACAAAGATTCTACTACCGCGGCGAGGATCGATAGTTTATTTTCGCGACACACCAACGGAATTACGGTGGACGGGTCCTTATATTTTATGCAGGCTCAAATATATAAACGACGCTCGGGTCAAGAGTGCACGCCTTGCTTCTTTTTCCGGCGCTGATCACGTGTCGCCGGAACGGTGTCTTCTCGCCGGTTTTATTTCGCGATGTGTGCCACGGGACGAGGAAACATCGTCTCTCCTCGTTCTGCAAATTTTGTTATACAACCCGCCGCGCCTCTACGTTCTCAAGGAAAAATAGCAAAAAGGATTCCCTTTCCGTTACGAAACATAACCCGTTATAATGATCTTAAACGTCTTCATCTAATTTACGTAGACTCGTCGCGGAAAGTAAGTTGACGCTGCCCGACGAAACGCTCTCTCAACCGTGCAAAAATACAATTCGACAAACTTCAATGCGAAATATTCGAATGTATTTCAATTTTTCTTAATCCACGTTTCATAATTTACTTCGAACAATTTTTCATGGCTTGCTTCGCGTCGTAATACGTCTGCCGTAAAGACTGGATTATACGCGAAACGAGTCCGCGTCGTTTCTTCCTCCCGGTTAACCCGAACATCGACTGGATGAGCTTCGGTCACGTGCAAAATTTGCCGTCGTGAGTACACTTCGCGGCAACTTCTGATTTCGAATCACGCGAACTAGCTGCGAAAACGTTGTATCGAGCCGCTACCGATTATTTTTCCTTAATACGCGGCCAAAGCGTTTACGTAGATTGCCAATTTCCGTTATTGCCGCGCCTTGAATCCGTCACGCCTAACTTTTCTCGTTCGATAATCAGCTGGTTATCCAAAGCTCGTTAAGTAATCGAGTACTGGATTATCTTTCGTAGTTTTCATTTTCTCCGCGATAGATCGAGAACTTGCGAGAAAGGGATCGGTCGGATAGCCATCTGACGGCGAGTATGGGAAGTATAATCTACGCGAGATCTCCGAATTCCGTGGAATCTCCGGGCCAGGTCACGAAGGTTCCCTATTCGTCTGTTGCGTGTCTGCCGAGTCGGTGTTCGTTTCTATTGTATTCCACGAAGCCTCTACCGTATATAACGAGTCGAAGATTTTCATTATCGGAGCCCTGCAAAGCCGAGGTAATTGGTATCGTGTCCCACGAGATCTTCCGCCAGCCGCGGAAGAAATTGTATGCACGTAGCCGAGCGTCAACCTATACGCGTACGAGAATAAAAGCCCGTTTTTATTTCGGCCGTAACAAACGTTTCGCTATAAGCGCGAACGAACGACAAATAAACGCAACAGTTGAATATTTTTAAATTTCGCGAAAGCCAAGGTGCTCCAAGTAATTAGAATTTTCACAGAGGTACTAAAATAATGTTATTGTAACTCTACGCGCGATCGTTTAAGGGTACAATGTTTATTTTCGTTCGTCGCACGATCCTATAAATAGATATTACGTATACATTCTTAGAAATCAATTAATATAGTACAACCGGCACGACGGAAAGGCGTAAAATCAATGAATCGCATTAACGTAATGAGGTGGCGCGCTCGACGGCGAAAAGTCAAAGAACTCGCGAATACTTGGACGCGAACTGGCCAAAATTGAAAAATAAATGTCTAATCGTCGTTACGTAGCAGTCATAATCTTTCGTTATAAGGAAGAATATTTTCCGTTATAACGTTATTAAAAAGTTCGTTAGACGGTTCTTCTATATTTGAAAAGTTTCGTCTTTCGTTTTAAAAGGAACGAGGTAACAGAGTCATCCTCTGGAAGCGATTCACTGGCATTTTTCTACTTAAACATCCGCGCAGAATAACGTCCACTGTGAGCCCGACAGACGCTAAATACTTCAAAACTGTAGGGAATTCGTCCGAAACGACGCATTCAATTACACGACTCGATTAATCCCGCGATTAAAATGTACACGGCATTTAGTCGGAAATATCGTAATTACTTTTTCAATTTGACCGTCAAGTGGAACGTAATTACAAAATTTTTTTTTTAATCGTAATGCTTTTCGTAAATTCATCTTTTGTATAACATATTTACTCGGCTCCTTTGAACAAACCGCTTCGAACGGAAACCGTGCCGCAGCGCCTCGAGGAAGATGTAACTTTTTAAATATTTCTGGTCTAATTTTCGCTACGTCGGGAAAAATAATATACCACGCGGAAAAAAGAAGTTCACTTGCAGTCGCGGAGCGGTTGCGAGGCGTAAACAAAATATTTTGCAGAAAGAAAATGTCATTTGCAGCATCGGTACCGAAACGGGACGCGACTTCCGAGATCAATGTTGCTCGTAAATGCGAAAGAAACAGTTTCGCGTTGCAAAGTAGTGCCTCGAAAACAACTCTCCTCTCAACTATAACCTTTTATATGCCCAATGAAAACGTTGCATTAACTTTTTACCTGCCTCGAGTACTTCATCTTCTGCTTTGATGCTTCCAAGAATAGCTGCTCGATCGCGAGAAAACCTTTTACATCTCGACCTACACGGGAGAAGAATAATCGAGAAAATTTTTCGAAATCTTGTCGTCAACGTCAAGTATTACGTAACTTCTGTAACGCGGGGATTCATAAAATATTTAAATAATATACGTTGTATTTTAAATGTTTTACTCGATTCTTCAAAAGAAACGGATGTTTTCTTCATAGTCTCGAATAGAAATTAAAATTCAATCGAAGTATTAGTAAAGTTACGCGTAAAGAAATATCGTGTCCATCTATTTCAATTCGAAGGTAGCAGACTGCATGAAGATACCCGTTGATCCAGTTAATAAAAAATGCAAAGTTTCTAAAGCAGTTTTAACTTCAAGTCACAGTTTTTCCCCGTCTCGAGTATCCAACGCAGTTTCATAGACGCTATTTTTCATCCCCAACCACGCTGCATTTTTCTCGGGGTATAAGGCAGTCCGTATTTCTGAAAAACACGGTTCCCGGACTCCCGGTTCTTCCCCAGCATTTTCCTCCTGGTTTTTACGATTACACAAGCCTGTACACCGAGACAGTCCGTTTACAAATTATCTCTCTCGCGATGCTGCGTAAAGAATTAATAAAACTAACAAAGGGAGGTCTTTCCTTTTGTTTGATACACAATATTCGCGAATATCGTTCGTATCGTACGTACGAAAGACTAATTCTTAACGTGGAATTTCTTTCGGGATAATCACTGCGGGTGCCCCAGGGAAACTGTTCGGAAAGCGTAATGGGACTTAATATTCCATCCGAGTTTGACTTGACCCCGAATGATTATTATCTCGTCGGTAGACTGAAAACAAACTTGTTCCTGGGATCCACCTGGAAAATTATGCTCTCAAAAGTTAAGGGTTATTTTCCAGCACAAAGGCTCCGGTCGCGTACCTGCGTAAAACTCTCCGACGGGCGACGCCGTAATCCTAAATATTCGAAAACAGATTAAACCACCATCAAAAGACTTCGTTAACCGTTTTGTTATTATACAGAGGCGCACAACGTATTTTACAGGACATTCTTCTCGGAATATTTGCCCAGAGGAGATTGTTCGCAATTTTAAAAAGCTAACGAAGAAAACTATCAAGTATGGATACGGATAAAGATTGGATAGTCGAGAGGCTGCTGTATCTTCATCGCGGCGGAAGATCGATCGGAAACGGCGATCTTGTTGGCGCGATTTCGTAACCCCCCCGACGAGAAACAAACGAGCGTAACGTTTAAACATCGAGCGTCGCGCGGATAAATTCGGTCCTCGCGGTAAATTGCTAGCTCATTTTCATCTTTGCGCGCGCTGGAAACGACGACGCGCCCTAATGAAAAGTAACATGGATCGTAACGCTGCGAGATTGGTACGGCGTAGCCGAAGGAACGGTGCGAGAAAATGAAAAAACAGTGAGAAAACAGCAAGCATAATTAGCAAACGGGCCGGGCCGCCTCGTGTTTCTGAATTAAACAGTAATTAAAAGTTCAACAAATACGAAGGAATCACGAGCTTCGAGCAACGCGCGAAAGTCCGATAAAGTGTCTCGCGTCCTCGGCGGGGCATGCGATTCCGCTTAAAACGGAGAAGTAATTAAAAATCGTTTCGACGCCTTCGTCCCTCTCGCTGTCGAGTCTCGCTGCAAATTCCAATCGACGAATCTAAACGAATCGAAAGACGAAAAGGAACCGAAAAGGGATTATTTGAATCTTGTTAGCTTCGATAGACGTTTCACGAGTTAAACAGTTTCGAGAATCTTTTTTCGAAATAAAACAAACTTCTACCAAAGAGAAAAGGAAAAAGAAAGGTTGAAACGAAGGATCCAGAATAAAGCAACTACATGATAGTTGGGAGTTATTACTGTTCCCTTTAATTTTATCAAAATTAAATAGTCTAACTATTGAATTATTGAATCCAGCTTGCCAAACTTTCCTTAAAACAACATCTACTACGGTAGGCGGAAACTTCAAACGTCCACATGCCAGTTACGTCCATAAGTTTCAATTCCCTCTCCAAGGAAGTTGCACACAACAGAAACTTGTAATTCCTCTTTGCATAAGTCTGTTACGTCACAGTCCCGGCACGATCTTACCATTGTAACGTATATATTTAACGTTTCTTAATTAAATTAAACATCTTAAGTAAAATATGATGCAATAGAAAAATCGAACAGATCGTAACTGCAACAGTATGCGTCGCTAATTTAATTTCAACTGGCTACGAAAGGGTTAAACATTCCCCATCACGGCTAAGGATTTGCGACGCGACAAGAACGGAAACCATGCTTTATTCATATTTTCATCAGAGCGTGCTTATGAAAACTGCTGACACCGAAGCTGTTGAGATAAAAAAACACACGCACGATGTCGAGTACGGTAGTCACTCGTTAAAATGTTCAAACTCTGTTCCGTTTCAAGCGATTTGACGGGGAACGGTGGTGAACTTCATTCCTAGAATCGACCTCCGTTATTTCGAATCGACGCCGCGACGCCTAGCGTACACCACTCGACGAGCAGAGTGAACGATGTTCATTGATAAGAAAAATTTCCCAGCTGTCCAATTAGTTTTGAAAAAACTTCGATCGCAAGTTATAGTACTCGAGCCCCCTATCGACCGAAACGAGTGTCATTTGTTTGGAAAATTCGATTTAACGAACACCAGGTAATTTACCGTACAAGTTTGTCGAAATTCTCACTCCCTACGAATTACCGTATCATTGTTTTAAAATGTAAATTTCGGGATCGAAAAGGATTTTACGTGACTGGATCGTCGTCTAAACGCGATTGTTCGCAAACGAGGTTTTTATTGACGCATGGAAATTTCACCATTATTTCGTCGCCGCTTTTATCCCCGACAATGGAACCGCCAGTCCGACGCGATTAAACAAAAACTTGCTCGAAACGACAATGCCAGAAAGACAATGAACGTGTTCTCTGGCGAAAGTGTATTCAACCGCTAGTTAATTTCCTGTTTCGGTGACACCATTTGGTTTGGATAAGTCCCTTCTAAAGCCGCATTCACGGAAGCCTCTCCTGTCTCCGCGATGCTATTTGCAGCGAAAAGAACATAAATCATGGGAGATTAAATGGAGCGGTTACTCCGTTCTCGCACTTGTTGCCCGTTGCGTGTTGCGAAATTCATTGCTCCGCCGAAACATTTGAAATTACGTTATTCGACCGAGATCCAGATTGGCTCTTTAATCCATTTATTTTGAATAGTTCCCGGCGAACTTTATGTATCGCTCGAAACTCGGTATATTCCATTCTATAATACGTTTCGCGGCTTCGTAATCCCTTCCTAAAAGAATTTTCGAGCTCCTTTCAACGATAAACCGCTTTAGGCGGTGTTTACGAGTCTATATTTAAGCGCTTGTGAAATATAGAATAAGTTCGTGAAAGAAGAGTTCGCAACAGACATTAAATTGATAATAAATATTGCGTATTCACATCGTAAAATAACTGCTTTATCTTATGAAATCCAGTTATCCAATCGTTCCTCGATCGTACAAAATAAATGCTCACATGGTCAATGTTATACCCGATTACGGTACATTTGTTAACAACGTCCATTAAAATCTTTAACCCCTAGCTATCGTTCATCGCTATTAAATCGATAATCTTTTAATCGTTTAATTTAAGTAGAAGAAACCCGAGTTCGCGCGAAGCTAAAAAGGGCAATTAGGGATTTTGAGGAACGGAAGAACGAACGCGTAACTAAACGGATAACTTCAAAAGAGTGTCGTGCATTTCCGTTAAATTAACGACGCCCCTAATTGCCGGGAATTTTTCAGGAACTAGGTGGATCATTTCTGCCGTGCACAATGCGACCTGTAGCAGAACGCGTTCGCCGGTTTCTGTTAACGATGCCTCGCTACCTTGGCCCTCGTGTACACGTACGCTGTCCCCCTTTGCGCCGCGTTAATTGAAACACTTTGTAACGCATTCATACCTCCCTGTTATCGCTAACAATGTCTTTTTGTTTCCGGGAAATCTTTGTTCCCTCTCTCTCTCTCTCACTCTTACTCACTCGCCTTCGTGCACGCGATGCACTCGAACCCCGAAAAAAAATGATGCACAACAAACACACGACCGTCGTTTTATTCGCGCGAGATCCTTCCTTCCTCTCCCGGCGATGCTTCTAATCGTGCGTCACTTACCAGATTAAAGGTATCAGGTAAATGGTAACGTCAACGCGTGACACGAATAGTCGTGACCTAACGTGCCATTGTTCGTTCCGATGCTTCGCTCACACCTCCGCCTGTGCGCGACGTAACGACAAAACGACATCAATTATACGCGACGTTATCAGACGTATCATCTAAATATAGTTTACGCGACAATTAATTTCTCGTTCGACGGTTTCATAAATATCGCGGCTAGCGAGCCGACGCGCGATATAAATGAAACGCGTTTTTTCGCTGTTATTTTACGCGGCGCGCTTGTTCGAATGCAAATTTTTTCAATTTCATCGCACGGACACCGAGACTTGACCATTTCCTTCGGTCGACGAAACAATTTCAGCCAGCGATTGGAAAACCAGGGATCGAACGAAACCGTCAACTTTTATAAATAAAAGCTGTTCCCCAACGTTTCGATCCGTCTCTGTTCCGTTTCAGAATTTTCCCAAGAAACATTCGTACTTTCAAGAAGATATTTTAAGATGGAATACAAAAGTTTCGATTATTTTTTTTTTAATTAGCACGTTAACGTAGAATTAATAACCTTCACGCGATTGATTTATAGAGGAACAGACTGGTTTCGGCATTTCCAGATACTGTTCGGCTATGCTCGTTGGACCGTTCAAACGGACAACAGATTGCTCGCCCTTAATTCTAATACTCGGAAATGGTAGCCATTTGCCATTCGGACAGGTTGGCTAATACAGACCTCGTAGGGATCGCGCGAAACTCGAAATTCGAGATAATGCGATAACCGAGTCCGCAACCTGTACGATAGTACAGAGAAAAGTAAAAATGAGTTTATTCCTGTAATATGTATATTACCGGGTGAAATTTCAAATTGAAACAGCCAGCTTTCTTAAAATACAAATTTTCTTCGTCCCCGACGCTTATCCGAGCTTACGATGGCTCTAAAACTCACCGAGCAGTCGTTGACGTAGCAGAAATCACCGGAAGCTGACGTTGGTACCCAAAGATGTTCTCCATTAATTGCACCAGGACCCCAATCGGGCGTCGATCGAGGTTCACGGTGGCCGCCACTCGTTCCGCCCTCTTCTCTCCCTCTGAAACCGCAAGACACTCGATTAGGGAGTGACACTTCGATATCGAGGGCAAATTCTTGCAGCTGACGTTAATTCCTCTACAGAAATCCCATCGCTGCGCGAACAATGCGTGCCCGACAAGAATAGTAACTACTGTCCGCGAAACGGAAATTTGAACCGGCCGTAAAATCGAAAAAAAACCACCAACAATTAATCGATCGAGCGGTAAACAGCACAAATGATTTGTTACGCATCGACACTCGAATCAAAGCCGTTCGACACTGAAATAAAAGCAGCTTCCAGCGTTGCGACATTCCGCCACTCGACATGCTGACCACCAAACTGCGGATCTTCGTGCACGCAGAATATGCAAATAACACATGTCATTTGTGCGCTCAACGTATGCACGTAATGTACGAAAATGTACGTTTATTATGGAGAAGTGGATCCAAGCTAGTGTCTTCGAGAAAAGAACTTGGTTTCGTTCTGTGACGTGTTTGGTCAATGACAAAGTGAAAAGTACGATTATTGGACTTTATAGTAATTTTTTTAACAATTTTAGTGGAAGAACTAGAATCGCGACCACTATGGAAATCGACAAAAATATGCAAAATATACAAATTGAAAGACCCAATTTTAAATCCCTCTGACGTCGAAATCGGTGAGAGTCCCACGAGCATCCGCAGTCCATTACACACAGACGATACGTTAATGCGAATAATGATTAGCGTTAAACAAAAATAATGCTCGTTTAAACTTGAGTCGCTACCTTTGTTCGATCGACTATTTTGCTGTGCGAGTCTTCGTCCTGTGAACACTGTTACTCGTGAATCGTGATTTAAATAAAAACATTGGAGGCCAAAATAAGACGAAAATCAAGAATACCAATCGTGTACCAAAAATTCGTGTAGATGTTGAAATTTTCAAATCGAAAAATTATTTTCGGTTGCTGGGGTCAATTACAATCACTTTTGGGGAATACACATGCCCCCGAAATCCTACGTACTTTCGAGAAAAAAATTCTTTACCGAAAATATACCGTGTGACCAGAAATGTTTCAATAGAAGGATTTTAATGTTTCAAAATGCAAACAATGCGTATTAATAAGCCGAAAAAAGTATATTGGATGTAAGGTCTACTCGTATACCTCGTCTACAGGCGGAACTTTAAACGTTAACAACTCTTTAACGAAGCTTCGATCAACAAATTGCTATTTATGGCCTTTAGAATCTCTAATTAAAATTTTTTCCCAGAGGTGGTCGAACACCTTGTATAGTCGTTGGCAAGCGATCGTTGCCTCGAAATATGCTGTTTAAAGAATGTATTAATGAAATTCCTGATAAATTTCTTCGGGTATCAAAATTGTTCCGTGATTATTCATTGCTATAACTGCGCCTCGCTAGGAGCGAACATTCTTCAGATTTTACTGTTAGGAGGACAAGCAACGGCACGTCGAAACTTCGAGAATAACTTGAACTCGACCGTTGCTCAGTATTTTCGACGGCATAACGACCAAAGAGAGACTTAATACCATCGTATAGAGCCTCCTGAGAGTAGGGGCTCGTGAAAAATTCAAGGACACTTTAAATTTCAGAGACGCAAGCGGAACATAATGCGCGCCGCGCCGTGCAACTTTAACGACAAATGCCATCCCCTGGACTTTGAGTCCCTTTGGACGATTATATAAAAATTTTAGGTTGAGTTCGCGCACAGCTACGTGACTGCTTTCTGCATAATTAGTCCGCGGAAATTACCGGATATCTGGGTCGAACACGAGACAGGGAAACGGAACACGTCGTGACGTAGTTTCACGTGGCCAGGTTCGATACGCACATTTCGAATCGAATCCCATAAATGTTGCGCGAATACGTGCAAAGGTTTCCTAAAGAAAACAGAAAAAGACTCTTGTTCCGTAAAACTTTCGAAAATACAGGGATATTCCGAACGAATTGGCAGCACTGTTTAGAAAAAAGTTTTCATATTACGAATGCATAATTTGAAAACATTATATCGATCGAGCTGTCGCGGTTTCAATTACCGTGACCCGAATTTCGCGACAAATATAGCAATCAAACTCGACATATTCGTACTTGAACGTATATGATAGCTGCAATTAACCACAAAACTCGTAATGGTTTGATCAAATGGTTCGGTACCGGGGCGAATAAAATACGAAATTATCGTTTTGAAGCCTCGGTCGGATTCGAAACGCTGTATCGAAAATATTATGCGACCGCCGTTTGCGAGGCAACGATCGGTCGTAATCGTTATCGAGTCGGAAATTAGTACATTAAACAAAGTTTGCGTAGAGATGAGCGCTGGAATATACTTCTGCGAGCTTGCTGGTTACCGAAACTTAGGAATTTAAAACGCATCGAACGAGAAAATTCCCCTATCCGGTATCCAAGGAATTAATTATGACTAACAACCCTCCAGCGAAACGGGTACATATTACCCCGATATCTTCCACGTTAATGCGCCAAGCATTATATTAATTATACGCGAGACATTACTTTGTCCGTGGAAAAAAATGAACGATCTTAATTACAGAAGAGAAATTACCCACGGCTCGACGCCGTGCTTCGATCAAATGTAATATAAGAAGCGCAAAAATGATTCGAAACTTTAATCCGGTTTCGTTAGCTCCTTGGCAAACGTTTTAAATTAAAGCGACGCTGGGTATCGTGCAAAATCATACTGAAACTTCCATTCGCAAAGTCGCCTGAAAACCAATGTACACGAGTCGAGTTTCAAGTACGAGATTTAGACGGCCAATTCGAACGTCCGTCGCGAAATTCTGTCACGATTTCGGTTCGAAAACCCGTGGATGATCTGCAATGCGCTGTAGCGTTAAAGACAACGTTACTGGTTAGTTCGCGTGGCACGCAATCAAAAAATAGATCGATACCCGTTCGGTCCCTGCGGAGTCACCAGAGCCCGAAGACCGGATCTACGAGAACGACATAAACGTTTCGACGTACCAAATGGATTCTCAACTAGCAATCAGCAATTATACCGAGCACTTCGTATTTACTACTGTACAAGCATTACTGCGATACTGAATATCCCATCTATGTAACCCCCAATGAGCAGTCGCCGTACGTATCATCAAGGCTCGTCATCAGCCCAGTATATATGAAACGTTCCGTCTCTGGTTGAAATACGAATTATACCATTAATTAGAATCTCCGGGCTCGAGAGCATCTACCAACGAATTTCGGGGGACTTTCAATTCCGTTTCTGCGCGATTCCGCGATATTAGATCGAGAAAACTATATATTTGTTACTGGGAAATTATTCTATGGTCCGGAGAAAGATCGATTTTTACCCATATCCTTTATCATCGAAGACTATCAATGAGCATACGATATATGACTAATTTCTACATATGTCTACGACATAAATGACTGCACCGAAGTAGTAAAAACGAGTCAAGCGAAATGGTAATTCAATACAGGAACTCTATTTCATCGTTCCATCGGTAATAACTTAATATCCGGGCTGTCGTTTCATACACGATAATCAAATATTACGAAACAAATTGGAGCTCTGTACTCATCGTATCCGATTTAGTGGTCACCCGATTTAATTACGTATTTGAGACCGTACAAGGATTTCACTGTCGTATCCGGTGCTAAAAATCGAACAGAATAAATTACAGAAATATCGTTTACCCGTGAACGAAAAAAATTCTATCGGAATACTTGTTTGTGAGCGTGGACAGCCCGTATGGAGATTTCGATATCGAACGAAACGAGAAAAACCTTTCGTTGCTCTCGATTACGAAATCGTTCGATCATTATTCGACCAAAAAAAGGAACAATCCGGACGCGGGACTACGGCAAGTAAACGTCGAAGCACGTATAGTTACCGTGCTCGTGAATACGTTCTAAATATAACGGAGGATAGCTGCGGAACTGTACGCTATGTAGAATTACTCCTTTAATAATGAACGCTTTGCAGTCATTAAGGATTCACGAGCACCCCCTCGAGGATACGCGGCTGTAATACCGAACCTGAAAATTTCATTTGCCAATAGACCGCGCTCGGTCCGTCGGTGTGTGGTCCTTTCGAGACCTCTCAATATTCAAAAGTCGATCCCCCTATTGGCATCCACCTCGTTTATCAAATCTGTCGTCGAATGAATCGAGATGTCGAATCCTTAACGAACGAAAGAAATTATTCTTCCTCCGCTACGTAAAATTTACTGTACGAAAATTCTCTCGTCTTCAAAATTTTGTCTTCTTTCCCCATATAACAATGACATGAAATAATTAGCAACCATGTGCAAGAATTTCACTTTTCTAACTATACCGTTTTTCATAATAGAGTAATTTAATAATGGATACCAGCTCGGAAAATTCTTGTAACCTTTCCTTTTTTTCTTCCTCCGTTCTCCTTACTGTATATTATTTAATTTCATTCTCATTACACTTTCTGGGTTAGATTAATAATAACGTGCATCCCCGTCTCTGCATCGAATAAATATCTACTTTTACTTCGAAACGTAATAAAAAGAAGTTATTGTTACAGATAAAACAATACCTACGCAAGTATTGTTTGCGTAGGGGGCCACGGAAGTACAATCTGCTTCGACTATCAGAAGAGGTACAAGTACACGGCGAACGTAATTAGCACCGTCGCGATGTTGTAATCAGTGTTTTAAATGGACGTTTGCATATTCATGCGCCATATACAGCAAACGGACCGGTGTAATAATTTATTATCCCCTAGTTAATTAATCCATATAGAATCCCCCGGTTAATTAAAGCACGCCGAATGGAAAATAAATTTGTCGATGCTCGTACAATGCGTTGATTGCGTTCATGGTTGTTTTCTCAGGCGAGACGGCGTTTCGTCGAATTGGAAATCAATTTTTAACTTTTCACGCGTCCAAGGATCGCGGCGATCTTTTTCAAAGTCCTTCGACGTAATTTCCTCGTCGATCGCGGTTCCTCTTTCTTTTTTTCACGAAGCTTTGTGCGGTCCGGTCATCGGTCGGGACGGAAAATCCTTGAAAGGGGAAACGGAACGCGAGAACTTCGCGAAATTTGCGCTACCGTAGACGCTTGAAAATTGTACCTTTATCGGTGAAACGTGTTTGATGTCCAGGTTTACGAGCTCTCTCCTGGGCCTTTTATAACGCGAAAAATGGATAAGGGTATCGACAGTTTGTAACGCGCGTATCAAGTGGGGTACGAAACTGGAACGCGAGAAAATTGCTAAAACTTTCCACGAGTATCTTCGACAAAACTTCCCCGTTACCTGCCTCGTGCTCGTATTATCGTTAAAAAACGTTCCGAAGTTAGGTTTACCGAGGGTGCAACCTCATCCAGGGTCCTCCGCGTTGCACATATACAGCAAATTATTATTGTTATCGTAACGTTGTTATTACGCATATTAGGAGAGAGAGCACGTGACATAACAGAGTAACGACCTAATTGCGTGGAAGGCTCGTGGTACAGCCAAAGGCTATTTTCAAACCTAACATGTAACGCGAAATGCATGATACGCGGTAGCATAATTATTTATTTCCGTAGGCGGAAACACTCGATACGACGAAAGAAGTGCGTCGATTACGAATTAATTCTATGCACGACACGAGGTAAATAGTCTGAATTCGTTGTTCGTAATTCGCAGGATTCAACGAGCACGAGAAAGAAATGAAAAAGCGTCAATTAAACGACCAACTCACCCGCACAGTTTGACGCAATTCTGCGAAAATACCACCTTCGCCCATGGCGAACAGAACGGAACGAGTATCGCTCGTAATTCGATTGCGAGTCTTCGTTATCCGAGGAGCTAACCGGAAATAGCTCGTGCGAAGGCGTAAAACTGCAACTGCATTTTCTCCCGACGATGAAAAGTCTCGTTCGACGTGTTTCAATTGCTGGCGTATTGTGGACCGCCGCGATCAATCGTTCCCACCAATAAACGGACGATTTTCATCGGTACCGGGCGGAAACCGTAACGAAAGACGTACAGCCCGCCGCGTATCGTCGTTAAATTTATTTACGCGAATCAAACGATTCGTTGCGCGGTGAAAAGGCACAAAGAGAACCGTTTAAATTTAACCGAACGAGATATACGAGCAGCTTTTCTTCATTTAAAGTGCCGGTACAAATTTCCTTGCCTCGAGATACATTCAAGGGATTGCGTCTCAATCGATTCAAACGTATTTGTGAATTCCAATACGCTTATTTCGTGTTTCTGTTCCCTCAGAAACGCGTCGATTTGTTGCGCGATACTTTTTACAAACAGAAGTCGACGCTTTGCGAAGAGAACTTCGAGTATTTATATTCCAAGTACCAAAAATATAACTTAAAGTAAAGTAAAATGTTTCTGGGTCTATATTCGTGTCGATTAATTTATAAAAATTGAATTTACATTACTTTAAAGAAGAAAAAAAAATGGCTGATACCGTTCCAGCAAGCGGACGTTTATTTATACGACAATTCGATATCGTTCAACGAGCAAACTCGTCGAGAGGGTCGTCCTTCAACAATGAAGGACAGTTTTCGGAGGATATCGAGGTCCTAGAATACGAAAATAATTTGTCCCCGGTTAGACATTCGGGGATGTCGAGTTTGCGATCTTCCGAAACTTCGTCGCAAGCTGGCTCGTTGAAATTAAAATCGTCGAAAACAGTAAAGTTCCATAGAAAGAGGCAAGGCGAAGTTTTAATCCCCGCAAAGCCTCTGGTGGAAGTTGATTTCGAAGCGATTTCCTGCGATCTGTTTATAAATACCGAGATATTGCCAAAGTATTATAAATTCCATTCATTTTTTACGAGCGACTTGCAATTAAAATTTAAGAGAAATGTAAGTAAAGAGAGAAGAATTTATGTTTTAGTCTACGATTATCATAGGTATTATAATCTATAAAAATATATGGCACAAAAGTATTGTCGAACTTCGCTAATATGTGAATTTGATTTTTGATTAAGGGGTCAGTAATTGAGTCTCTTATCCTGACAGTATTTGGTCAGCTGACAGTAATTGGGGTGTGAGTAATTCGGTCAAACACATTTTAGGGGTGACAGTAATAGCTCGCAAAACATTCTTTTTCATTTATGAAATTTATAAATAAAAATAGAGTTCTAGGGTAGAAGTCCCTTTTTGCGAAATTATAAACCGAATAATGACAAATAAGGAGAAAAATGAAAATTTTATTTCGAAAATTTGTACAGCAATTTTCATGATATAATATTTAAAATAATTACGAAACTGAACGTGCATGTACGATTCCTCCCAAATGTTTGGAGAACCCTCCGATATTTCACTGGAAAATTTTACTGTACCATATTAAAAAGAATAATGCATGCGATATAAAATAAAATATTATATTCCTAAATAAAAATACGAAAATTCAAAAATGTGTTTACACGAAATAAATACAAACTGTATCAAGTTCGATCATTTCGCTGGTCGCAAAATTCCCCATTAGTATGACCATTTATTATTCAGGAATAGTTTAAAATGTTCACGGAGTAAGATAGTTAAAAAGTAACGATCTTAAAATGTATGAATTAAAATATAATTATACTTTCCACACGAAATTATACGGAAGTAATGCCCAATTAATATGTAGGGATAATATTTTCAGTGAAACGTTTGCGTATGTATAAAAGAAGAGTTATTAATTTCGAAGATAGAAAGCTGCTCCAAACTTCTGAACGGCAATGTATATGCTAATACTCCTGGGAAGGTTAACAATCTTCCAAACCTCTAAAGATCTCGATCGACGCAAGAGAATTTACTGAAACGAACTACAACAATACCAAGTGAAATTTTAAGAAAACATATAAAAATTTGCTCACGTTACAAAGTTCAATTGCTCTTTTCTTTGTAATGGGACCCGATGATTGATATTACATAAATCTTTCTGCGTATAAAAGGCACGAGATAAAGTCATCGGCAACTCAAGGCGTCAACACATATTCGCGCGTAGTAGAGTTAAACTACGATGCAAGTAGAAACAGTGAGTAATGGACAGACGCGCCAGCCAAATCGCATTCAATTATCTCGAAAACGAAGCATTGTACGATCAAATTTTGTTCAATATTTTCAACTTATTTTTCATTTCCTGTACCACGAACAATCAACCTGTATATACAACCAACAAATCTATTTTTATAAAGACTGATATAACATCGAGGCAACTGTTTAGACATTTTGATATTCTTAAAATGTACTTCAGTCTCGATTTGATAAAACAGTTGATCGATAGAAAATTATTCTAACTTCGCTGGGGAATAGAATTATAGTCCGGTTCGATTACATGGTATCTCAAGTAGAACCAATGTTTTTCAACAATCGTGAAGTTTAATAACACGGTTCAACGAATTCTCGCGACGACAGCAACGATGTAAATATAATAGCTCATCTGTTCGCGTGGGTCGTAATGGACGGGTTACAGGACTGCTATCCGGTAAGTTGGTAAGTACATTATCGCCGCGGTGATAAAAGTTAGGAATACGACTTCTGATAAGGCCAAGATGACAATAATAAACTCGCTCTCGCTATCCTCCTACGTTCGAAGGAAAAAATCGTTAAATGAAATTCCCCGCAACCTGAACGAAGTTACGGGGCGTGGAATACCGTCGGGCGGCATTTCGCGACGAATGCGAGTGTTCGTTTAGGTAGCCGGCGGCTTGTGAAATTGCTAAATTACAGCTTAGTGACATTTACCGACGCGACAAGACGGTATCGGTATAAAAGTTTCAGTTATATTCTTGCTGCCGGTTGCGCAACCCAGCCGGTAACAATGGCGAGAAAAGAATGTTCGTATTAAAGGTACGAGAGGAAAAAAAGAAATGATAAAAGTAGAATACGTGAAGCGAAAAAATGATGAAGACGACAAAATTGGCCGGACAAATTGCGTTTAATCCCTGCATCGTAGTTCGACGTAACAACGGTAATAAAAATCTCGTTATCCGACATCGCTCGACTTCCAGTAGCATGAAACTTTCGTTTTAGAAGCTTAACGTTTAACTAACTTCGGCCGCGCCACAATAACCTCTGCGCGCTGGTGCGCTTCAATTAGACGCGTCAGAGTTCTAATCAACTTCTCTCTTGAATCATTGACGTCTTGATCTACCCGAAATAGAAAAGGCCGAGCGGCGGGTCTCTCGCCGCGGCACAAAAGACGCCGATATCGAGTCGCCGTAGACGTAACGGCAGTAAAATTAAATTGGATTCGATTAAACGCACCGCGTATGAACTTTTGCAACGGTCGAACGCACGCCGCGAGGGCGGAGAACCTTTCGACGCTGGAAGGTCGTACGTCGATTCACGGATTCCTCGTTAGACCCCCTCGCAAGACCCTCGATTTTACCAATACTGCGAACAGATACTCGATACCGTTCGAATTAACCCTTTGGGACCAAAAAACAATAGGATACAGGCGTCTCTGCTCATCGCGAAAAGGAACAACGGTGGAGCGAATATCGTAAATTATTCAAATAATCGTACAAATTACTATCACGTTTAGTTAGTAAAATTTTATTATATATTTCGACCTGTTTTTCCACGAAAAAACCGCCCCTTGCTTTTTTTTCAATGAAGACTGGCTTGCTTCATCGCAAATGTAACGAGAGCATAGTCCGAAGACACTGTTATTTCGCGGGCCACAACCTAATGTAATTTATAAACGAAGAGGTGATTAACGAAATATGCGAGAAGACCGTACTCGGCGTACCAGAAGACCGCAAGTTCTCCATTTCTGCCTTAATAAAACGTTAACGTTTTACGAGAGTAACTTGTCGCCTCTCTCTCACTTCGCGCAGTTCGTTAGTGAAATGAAATCAGTTAACTCTTGGATAGAGTTTCCGTGGTTTAGTGAAAGGATCAAGCATATCTCAGATAGCATCGAAACTTCATGGCAATGTATTCCTATCCAATCCCACGCGAGTACAATAGAACCTTCTTTATCCGAGTTCTTCTTTTAAAACATTTTTATATTACGATCGAAATTAATTCTAGCCGCCATACTTTAATATGAAACTTATTTACCAAGACCTAGTAAATCGCGAACATATCAACTGTTTAAATACAATTACCTGGATAAAATAAAAATCATTATTTGCGAAACGGCGTTCGAACTGTTACTGCACCATGGCTCGAATTATGAATATATGAAATTCATAAAGTTAGTAGAAATGCAAACACAATCACGGCCAAAATGGTTTATCGAAATCCAGGTACTTAAAAGCTTAATCGAAATTTAACCAAATATATTCCAACTCTATACCAAGGGACCCCATAATATTAATTACTAAAATGATATTATCGACTTCCAAATCATGATGTGGTACACGTAGAAATTAATATTTATTGCGCAACGATTTTCGGTGTTAGAATAATACTCCGTAACCTACGAGAATTTATGTACAATTGATAAAACCTGTCACTGGCAGTCATTTAAACGCTTAAACGGTAATTAATACACCGCTGTCGGATGAGCAAGACGTTCTATAACGAGTATGCAAAACTAAGATAATTTATCGAGATAGGTATCTACTGAAAAATACACGAACACGTGTTCTGTTTTAAATATTTACGTAGCTACAACTGTTCGAAGCACAGGCTTGAAATAAAACATCCTTTAAAAATTTTAAACGACACGGGTAACTCGTTAATTTGACAACCGTTAACTTTAGTCGGTTCAACCATCTTATATTTAATACCAAAGGTTTCAAATATGTAGCTCTCCTTTACTATCTCTCAAATGAAAATATATGAGACATGTTTTCGAACTCGAGCACTTGTTGTAAATTTAAATAGGATTTTAACGAACCCCCTCCCACACTCCTAAATACACATTTAGTTTTTCGGTGTCTACAACCGTGTTAAAATTACTCTACAGGCAAACCGACGCGAGTGGTGAGTCACGAAATACGTGCAGCTTGTCAGCCGATGCAATTAGTACGCAAACTATGGGATCCTCGGGTCTTCGAGAATCTCTAAAATCATTCCACTGACAGCTATCAATGAACATTCATCGTCGACGGAATACCGGCAAATCCTTCGGTAAACATCTGTCAAATTAAGTATTCGATCGTTGCCGCGTCGTTGCAACCAGCGTCTCTCAAACGTGAAAACCTGCCCCCCCCCCTCCCCCCCCCCATCTCTTTAGAAATTCTGTATACAGGGTGGATTGAAAGGACACTTCAGAGATGGATTCTATACAAGAAAACAATAACTAATTGGAGTTGTTTTCAAGTTATAACGAGTTCCGTGTTGGAATATTTCTTTCTAAAAATGAGAATAGTTGAACTAATTCCATTCAACATGGACATTGGGTGTCTGATTATCAAAATACGTCGTGTATGAAAATAAGAAGATTGTCTCGTTAACAAATGGCAGATATGATCCTCGAGTATGGGCTTGTTATTATAATTAATACTTAGACAAACAGAGAGGGTAATTTTGAACATTTATTGCGAAGGTAAATAGATATAACATGTTCAACAAGAAACTAGCTATAACCTGCAAACATGGTCAAATAGGACACTTGTTTTCTTATGTAAAATTCATCTCTGAAGCGGGCCCCACATGATACGGGACACTCTGTATATTAAAAGGAACTTTATTCTGAAATATTTTCGGGTACGAAGAATCATATTATTTCAACCTGGATCTACCGATTGGACTCGAACGATCATTGCTGGTAATTTATTTAACACACAAATAATTACAGCAAGCAACAAACAGCAGATCAGGGATGGTATGCAGTGACTATTTGTACCAAAAATATTATTAAATGGCCAGGAAAGTTTTTGCAAGGAAACATATTTTTCTTTTAATTAAAATTCCTCGTTACGTCGTACATCTTACGAACACTAAATTTTACCGCAACTCTACCACGAGTCTAGATAATTTATAATTTGTCGGTAACGTTTTCCCCTGTAAATTTCAAAGTGCGAGGGCCGGACAGGGGAAACAACCAACGACGGTCGGTGGAGCAACGAGCAGGAACGAAAACAGCGAAGAGGCACAAAGAAAAAACAACATCGACGGGGCGGCGAAAGTAACGAGAAGCGTTCCCCGAATGGAGGCGAGCTTAAGCGAAAGAGGCGTTCGCGAGAAACATTTAAAAGATTCAAAGTATTCGGAACAAGGGTTCTTGTTCCATTCACCAGACGTACCCACCCTCTTGTAGGTCGAGCCTCGGTGCCGGGCAGCAGAGCCGTGTACCTCGTCTGCGCCTCGGTGGGCAGAACGATATCGACGCTCTTCGAGCGTATGTTCTGCTGCGGCACGGTCAGGGTGTCCGCGTCCTCGCCGTTCCCGTTTTTGCTGTTAAAGCAGGAGTCCACGGACGCGGCCCGGTCCCTCTTCAGCTCCGGGACCGTCAGAAATATGTCCCTGACGACGAACTTGCACTTGCTGGCGCCGACGTTGTCCTCCTCGTCGTCGTCGTCCTCCTCCTCCTCCGGTTTCTCCTCGTCCTCCGTCGAGCTGACCACCGTGGGCAGCTCGACGGGATACGAGGTCAGAGCCTCCTGTCGCGCGAGCTTCGGCGAGGCGATCGACCTTCTGCGTTGTCTCTCCGGAAACAAGCCGCCCCTTACGTCTCTGGTATCGACGTTCTCCTGGGCAACCTCCGTACCGATTTCCGGAACAGCGGGTGGCGCCGTGTCCGTCGTCGCGTCCCGATCGTCGAGATCCTTCTCGTTGAACGTCATCAGCGTGACCCTGATCTCCGGGCTGCCCTCGCTCTTCGGATCCAACTCGGAGTCCTCGTCGTCCGAGGTGTCGTTCGCGTCCTCCGCCGCCTCGTCCTCCCTCGACGAGGGATCGTCTTCCTCCCTGCTCGAGTACAGGCTCTTGTGCTCCTCGACGCAGGCACAGTGGTAGCAGCCGGGCACCTGTATCGTCGGCGTTTCCGGTCGTCGTACGCCGCCGAGGGACTGCTGGCTGGAGGACGAGCCATAGCTTCTCTCGCAGACATCGAAGCTCTTCGAACGCTGACCGCTCTGCAGCTGCGGCACCCTCAGCGTCGACGCGCGTCTCCCGCGCGAGGAATCCTGCGATCTGGCCGGCGAGCAGGAGGACGACGAGGACGAGGTGGTCCTGGTGGACCTGGCGTCCCTGACGTCGTCCTGGCGTTTAGCCTCCAGCTGGATCTCGTCGAACGAGGCGGACCTGATCTGCTTCGGCACCTCGAGGCTCGATTGCGACTTCATCTCGGCTCCCGTCGGGGTGCGCGACCTCTTGAAGGTCGAGCGCAGCCTCTGCATCCTCACTTGGCAGCTACCTGCTGGACTCTGATTCGTTTTCCTCGAACCACCACGTCCGCTGCTCTTCGTCTTCCTCTTCCTCGTCCGTTTCACCGGCGCTGATCGAACCGCGGTCCTCCCGCTTCTGAACGATCGTCGTCTCGCTGGGAAGCTCGATGACCTCGGTACACCTCGGTGACGAGGAAGCCGCCTCGAGCTGCCCGCGACCGCACCCTTCCTCCGCCTTCGACTTAGCTGCCGATCTGCAGCCCATCATAAGTGACCTCGACTCGGCTCGTTCTCGTTCCTACCGCTGCAGAAATCGAGCCAGAACGCTGAACGAATCCTTCTTCTCACGTCCTCGATGTCCACGTATCGACTTTCCGATCGCTTAGAGCAGAATCAGGGATTGCATGATACATTTGGTCCGTCGTTAGGTTCTCAAGACGACGGACATCGGTGATTGTCTACTGCTTAAAGGTAATTAAAAACGATCGACTACCCTGGTCGTGGTAAAATGATACTTCGCTCAAGTACGAGGACGTTTGGTTCTCGTTAAGGGTGTCTGACGCGACCGAGGCATGATTGGCGCGGCTCGCGATTCTTTGTCTCCAATATCCGAAGTTATCGAAATCGCTTTAACTTTGTTTACGTGGTTCGATAAATGCCTGTAATGTCGAGACCGTCACGCGGACACGAGTCGCAAGGTATTGGGTGGAGGTCCCTCTTCGGCGGTGTCGGGAATCTATTGACTAAAATTACATTCCGATCCGGGACACAATCATAGCCACGTGGAAACGACGTCCTCGATCCGCTCCTTTTCCTGCTCGACGGAATTTCCTCATCACCGCCCCCAATGATCACACTTTCTCGAATTAAACCCACCGCCTCCAGCGCGTAGGAAGATGAAATTTATTCGCAGCTAGTCTCCTTAATCGTTCACCTTGCGAGACGTTTAAACACGTGGACACGCGTAAGCGAGATTTACACGCGGATAGAGTCGAAATACAGGCGCCGTGGTCCGATATTACGAAGATCAATTTGTTTAATCGATGTTTAACCATCCAAAAGACGAACAATCAAACGTCTGTTATATCTCGGTGCTCGAATCAACCGTGTACAAATTGGCACAAAGGTACGCTGATTATTCCTCTTCGACGTCTTTGAAGGCAAACCGTCTTCCGAATTTCGAGCACTGAAACGCTGATCGAGTCGTACCCGTTAATGATCGAAACATATCCATTTCGTGCGAGGGTTTCAGCAGCCAATACACGGAGATTAATGCGCGTAGCAAATTGAACGTGCAGGCTGACCAATCAACCTTTGATACAAGGGCAGACGCGAAACGCGCCAATAGCCTTGTTAAACGGCTCTCACCGCGGCACTTACGAAAGATAAGCGAAGCCAATTAGCCGGCAGGAGATCGAGTCGTCCTCGAAATCCCTAATGCAACTCGCCAAACGTTCCTAACGCGAATCGTCTCGCGATTTATCGATTCCTTTAACCTTCTTTAATGAGTCCGCGGTCCCGTTCGAGTCTTCGAGGGTTGATAGACCGGCATCGAGCGCATCGGTCGCCGACGCGTGAACCATAGTCGAAGGTCACGCGTCACCGTCCACAAGATACCGTCGACGACCTCGGCGAACCTCGACGCACGTGAGGTCGTCAAACACCTACTTCGGTTTTCGCTTCACTTTCTCTAGGTTCGCCTTCCTCTCTCGCGCGTTGAGACTCTCTCCTCTCGAGCGACTAGCAGCATCGATCGGCAGGCTTTCCAGCCCCGTAACTTAATTTCTGAGCGACGCGCGGTAATCCCGACGATTGAAATCCCATAAAATTCCGACGACGAGGCTCGCGTCGACTCAGGTAATCTCCATATCACTGGCGTCGAGGTTCCACGGATGCCGGCTCGATCGCTTCTCCCGATTCAATTCCCCAACCGCGTGCCACTGAACTTCCCACGAGCGTCGCGATGCATTATAACGTTTCCGACTTCCGGTAAGGCTGTCGGGATTAAACTCGATTTAGAGATTTCGCGAGTTTCGAGTTCGAAACAGACTACGCGGAAATATCGTCGATCGGAGGGAACGATCGCTGATCAACGGCCCCGGTACTCGCGAAGCGTGCACGCGGACCGTATCGCGGCGTTTCTCAATCTCGAAGCCGACCCGCGATTCCTCACCGTTTTTTTGTTTTTATATATATATACATACATATATATATTTTTTTTTTCTTTCTTTCTCAATCGACCACGAGCAGGGTACGGGACGAGACAGAGAAGGAATCCGACGAACGAGTACGCGTAACGTGACAGGGCAGACTGGTCGGACTAGTGACCAGGGCTCGGCAGTGCCGGATGCCGCGAGAGGCAAAGTGGGGGTTAACACTGGGATCTCGTCTCCCTCTAACCCTCGCGTTACCCTCTTGCTCGCGCCCTCCTAGTCGTCGTCGGTCAGACATGCGCCCTCCGACGTGCTCCGTCTGTGACCGTGTACACATACACGCGAATGAGGAACACCGATGCCGCGGACGACGAATTGGAGATTGCGCTACGTGGCCGACTATTGGGGAAAACGTGTGACGCAGGAAGGGCAGACACGTGTGCAGAGAGAGCTTTCTCTCTCTTACGCGCGAGAGATATTCCGCCGCGACGACGTCGGCCTCTGGCTTTTCCTCTTTCGTTTTCTTTTTTCTTTTCTCTTTTTTCTTTCGCTATTCCGCGAGCCTCCGCTTTTGTCCGCCGAGGCGGACCGTGAATTTCTGCCGACGCTTCCGGGTGGCCGCGGCTACGGATCTTCCTCGACGAGAGCCGCGAACTCTCCGAGCGAGAGATCGTTAGGGTCGAACCGCGGGTTTGCGAGTGATTGATTGATTTTCATTTCGTCGTGTCGTTACCGAGCGTATTTGTGTAACGCGAGTCAATTTCACGGTCGACGTACCCCTACGTCCGTCGCACGATCGTTACGTCTTCCCTTCGGCGAGCGTGTACCGTTCCCGATGTCTCGATTTGATTTTAGATCGTTATCGTGATATCGGCGTGTTCAACCCTTCCATTCGACATGTTACGAAATACTCTCGCTTCTTCTAGTTTCATTCGAACACGTTCAAACACAATTTTCCATTTAGCACAGAGTGAAACATTGAACTTCTACCTCGCGCGAGCATTGCGATGTTTGAACGAGTTTGACGAACGTCTGTCAATGTCTAACTGATTTTTATTTCGATATATTGTTACCATGTGTGTTTATGTTAATGTCGGTAATCACTTTTCCATTCAGTATGTTCTGAAATGCTAAACTTCTTAAGCATTTCGATGCTCGAACGCGTTTGATCGATCAGGATACAGATAGGTACTGGTATGTAAATATCTGACTGACTTTAATGTCAACAGTATCGCTATAGGAAGACGTTTGTTAGAAGTTTGAGCGTAGTTCCATTTCCCAGAGTTCATCTATTGTTGGCAATGTTAAAATTGGTCACAGCATGGGTCTCTTACCGTTCAATGCACTCTAAAAACTGGGATATTTCCTCGCTATCTCGTTTCCATGTTTGAGCGTGTTTAAAAAGCCTAGTCGAACGGGATATCGTCAGATTTGTAAATGACTGATGTACTTCAATTTTGTACGTTGTACCGTTTATATTTGTACAGCGCCAATCAATATCATGATTGAAAAACTTCCGACGTTCGTAACGTTTCCTCAATGAACTCGTAGTTTCGCAATAATGGAATTGGTTAATGCAAGGTTTTTCCGAACAATGCATTTTATACGTTTTGTAGCGTGGGCAGAACATTTTATAAATCCATTGATTTCTTCAAATTCCAAACTACGGCGTTACTTGTTATGGAAATTGCTAACGTAGGTAAGCGGTTGGGGGGGGGGGTCTTTTGTATCCAAGATGATTCTTTTACACCCTGGTATTTCTTCTTCGAGGTGAACAACGAACTTTTCTAGCATACAATTTCTTCGAATTTGTCGTTGATTGACCGTTAATTCGTGCCCAAACAAGCAACGATATATTGTTTATACGATAATCTTTCGCCAAAAAGTATAATAAAAATGAGAAACAACGAGATAGCGTTCGAAACGTTTATTGAATGTATAATTTGGCGTCGCGTGTCGCTTGGTGTCGATAATACGCGATAAAAAAATTCGTTAAGCGGAACTCTGTTGACAACGGAAGTCACAGCAATGACCAATTGCAATTGCCTGTTTTAATCGTAATATGTACAATTACGTTAGGAGTATATATTCTACCAAAACAAATTTTTATTTTGCACATACTCTTCTTTTCCGCTGCGGAAACCATTTAATAACGAGCAGCAGTCGATGACCGAGAAAGCAGTAAAAACAGTGGCCTTATAACCTCTCTCGACTATTAAATAACAATAATATAAATCGATTGATATCGATTAATAGTTACGGTAGTATTTGTGCACGCGATTAGTTTCGCCCTTTGTCCACTTGCATTATTCAAAGCGTAATGTTGCAACCCCGTTTCTATGCAGAATAATCGATACCACCGATTAGAGTTGTGGAACAATATCAGTTAGGTTAAAAAACACTCGAGAATGAAACGGAGAACCGGACACATCTTTCGTGGTGGAAACACGAAGGTATCGATTCGTCGCGAAATTCGACAGAAATATTTTTTTACCACTTTTTATCATTCTTATGGTATTGTTCGCGGACTAAAGTCGTGATTTTTTAAATTATTATGGCTTCTTTAATTGGGATTTCTATAAGAAAATCTTTCCAAGCGAAGCTTATTTTCTAATAACCAGGCATTGAACAAGGCTAATATTTATAATCTGTTATCTGTCCGTTACAAAATAGAGCGTATTTACTCAAACTTTTATTCGACAAATTTTTATACAAACGGAAAACTATTATTTTTTCAAGGCAGAGTAAAAATTCCAGTGAAACAGGAAGAAGCAGAAACTGATAGAGGTCAGAGGTCAAACCTATCACCGGAAAGAAAATCGAACACTTCCTTCATCGGAATGATGTCACGGAGCATATTTATAGTCGATATAGTCGTGTGTCACGTATCAGTATAATATTGAAACGAACATCGATAAAATGTAATCTGCATAGATTCCAGAAAAAAGATACTACTTGCGTTAAAATATTTTAATAAAACGGTGCTATTCGAGGCATGTTTACCGAGATCTCTTCATCCGATATACTTCGCCATACGTGCAAGTAGTACGCACAAACATTTACATGCTCGAAACGATCAAAGGTTCTGTTTCTTTGGCGAAGTTCCTTAAATAATCTAAGCTTGCTGCACGGTGCATGCTTTGCGAGATACGATCGCACAGCTGCGTCAAAAGTGTCACAACTAACGACACACGTATTTATTAACGATAGAAATCTCGAATTTTATCAAACGATAAATACCATACGTATCGTTAGTTTCGTGCAACATTCGAAACCGAACAGTCGAGGTCGTCTTAAAAGACACTTTGGCGCGAGCAATAACAAAAGTTTTACAGCGACCCCTGCAATTATTTCGAGTGGTTAAATTTTTTTACAAAACGACAGGACAAATAAATCATCGGACACCTGCGGAATATAATCTTACGAAAGCTCGAAGAGTTCGATGTAGGACAGTTGGGGGGGTCCTCTTCTCGCGTGACGCTCCACGCGGGTAATAACGAAAGTTCCATAGCGATCCGGCAATTAGTTTGAGTGGTACATTTTTTACAAAATGACACGATGCTTGGCAGGGCTATTACTCAGCCGGCGAACGCTAAATTTCTAAACATAATTTCGGATTCTACGCTTTTATTTCCCCAGCGAGTGAGTCAACAACGTGGCCGCGTCATACATCGAGCGATCCACAAATCACGTGGCACGCGAGCTTTCCCAAGAAGTCACGGATTTATATTTGCAAAAATGTCGAGGCTGGCCGGCGTAAGTTATGCGCATACGTAATATCGAAGTTATATCTGCACGATTCTTTATTCCCGCCCGCGACCTGCCGGTTTACCTGTTTTACATGTCGCCCTGTTTAATCCTCACGCACGCGAATACATTACGCACACGTCCTCGTACGTACGTGTGTTTACGCGTCGTTCGCCGTCTGCAAACACGTTTGCATTTGTACACATTTATACGTAACACGTTGTACGTACGACGGGAAACACGTTAGGACGATGGAATTTCGCGACAAGCCGTAGATGAGACCAAACGGAATCGATACCGCGTTCGCGTTGCGAGGGACAAGCAAGTTAAGATGAATCGCAGACATTTTTGTCGAATAAATTTTCCCTGGAAATCAATACGCGAAGCTTGCAACGAGCGACGCATTATTTTTCCCCCGTAAAAGAAAAATATACCGGAAACTTTTACGCAAGAGCTTTCGCTGTTCGCGTAAAAATTGTTAGTCGAATTCGAATATAAGCGGAATACGTGGAAAACTTGACTGACAAACTGGGGTGGTGGCGACTCCTTAATTCATCGATGATATAGGAAAATCGAGGACACGCTATGTATACCGTGTATAAAGTTTTTCAACGCGTACGCTGATCGCTTTCAATGTTTAAACAGCCATTCGTTATCCCAATAAAACGACACATAATCAGTTAACACCGGGCACATTGTTTCTAAATGTAATGAGGTACACAATGCTTCGAGCAACGTTTCTGCACGAATAAATCGAAATTTATGAAGCAACTTTGTAAGCTTCGAAACCCGTTTAAATCAGGAAGTTTAACGATGCTCCATCATGGAACATGACTAACAAACATTATGCGCGGGGCATGCATAACGCGGTCGCAGCATACTGATCGTAAAATTTAGTATACACTAAATTTGGAACGATGTTTAGCATGAATTCTCTAATGTGCTAAAATTAAAGCGAAAATTCTCGATTCGTCGTTTATAGCGAAATCATCCGACCAGCGTCGGAAATTATGTAATCTACGAGTTTCCGTAAGTGATTGGTAATACAAATTTTAGTAACATTTTATATTCGTTGCTCGAAAACCACGGGAATAAAAATTTTTACGAGGTCGATGAGGTATAGGAGTTTCTAGTTAGTGCCTTTGTGGCAGTAAAACTTTTCATTTTTAAAAGAACTTGTAAACGAGGATACAATCGTTATTACACAGCGTTTTAGTTCTCTCCCGATGAAAATACTGGAAAAAAAAGAATTAGAAAACAATTTGTAAAAGTTAACTTTAACTAACCAACTTTTACTTTCCAAAGTATTTGCAATCGAATTAAATAATGCAGTATCTCATTCACATCTGTTGTATATGTTTCATCATTAATTTATACGGTCCAAACCGGACTGAATAACCGAGCTGCGAAACCTTGCTGTTTATAATTTGACCTATTTTACCTCTGGTAGTCGTAAAAAAGACATTCGAAAATATTTTGATATTTTGGTCTCGATAAAAGAGACGTGAAAACGGGAATATCATTTTATTCGTCCGGACCGCAAAATTTAAAAAAAACAATGGTTCCGGTTCTCTTTTTATCTTGGAGCAGAACGATCTTTATTTGAAACATTTTTTCATAAAGTTTAGTAAATCGTGCACGAAGGGAACTCGACCAAGGAGAGCTATAACGTTGTGCAATAAAGAATATTTACATACGTTGAGAAGTTTTGCTCGTCGAAGATATCAACGGGGGAAAACCTGATACCTTCTTGATCCTTGGAAAAAAAAACAAAAATCTTTTTCACGACCTGAAATAAATGTCGTTGAAGTTACCGAATAAATCTTGAACTCCGACTGCGTCTTTCGTTTTCGACGTAGCTTGATTGCTAACTCGATTTCCCGTTCCTCCTTTCGAAAATCGCGAACAGGGGCTTATTATCCGATCGCGTTGGCAGAACTGTCACTGAATGACGCGCAACGAACTAAATAACGTTGTATCCGATTAAAATTTACGCACGGGCGTGCCCATTCAATATTCACACGGCTCCGTTCATTTGGACCTGACGACCTGTATTATATTTATCTTATTAGTTAGTTTCGATTTGCCGTTGAATGCGAAACAGCACAATACAAGCGCATCCGGACGATTAAATTTGAAACGTCAGTGTGCAATTTATCCGCTACGGTCAAATTCCTAGAAATAATTTAATGAGAATCAGACAGCCGGGTTCAGAAAATCAGTTCAACGAACGTTTCAATTACTTCCGTTGATTCGAAACTGTTCCGAAATTTTTCGAAATGGCAAACCAGTCGTCGACCGTCTATAGTTATTTCCATTCTTATAAAATTTCGTTGGAAAAATAGGAGATAATTATATATTGATACATGCCAATGAAAGTTAATAATTTAAAGAATTTTAGTAGGCGCAGAATGGAACAGGAAACGGTCTTAATTAAATTTAGCTGGTAGAGTCGTGATCCGATCGGTTATTTCTACCAGCCATGGTGAGATTACGATATTATATCAATAGGTTGTCGTAAAGTGTAATTTTTATCCCTTTGTTCGACGTTTGATTGAATCTACCAGCGTGAATTGATTCTGGTCGAACGGGAATCATTCGTTTCTATTTGGTTTTCAGCGCGTCAATGTAAATTTTGATGGGAGTAAACCGACGAGTAATTTCAACAGCCAAAAAGAGAAAAGGACACGGGAAATAAATTGTAAACTCGGTTCTCAATAATTTTTCTTATTTAAGTTTCGACATATACGTTTGCGCGTTCGACGAAATTACGATCGACAAACAATGACATAAATGAAATTGCTTCGAAGCTAAATAAAAAGATTGTTCCTTTATTAGCAGTTAAGTTCTGGTTAAATTCCATTTTTAATATTCTAATTTCCTCGCGTGGATAATTGCTAATTAAAAAATTACCTCACAAAGTCTACAATATACTAATAAAAAATCTTTCGATACAAAGGTCTCGCCTGCCATGCTTCCACGTATACAATTATTTCATTACGTTGGCGTTAAAGGATTAAGTAAAAAATGAATTTGTTTTCAACGTTAATACGTGTAACGCGACGTTCAAACAAATTTTAATTCCGGTAAATAAATTTGAAAAAAGAGGACACTGGTACGTACCGGATTAATATAATATCGATGATGATATTCAATGTACGAAGGTAGTTCGAAAACGGAACTTTCTCTTTGAAAGTTTATTCAACGAATATTTTCCTACATAGTGCCTATTAATTTACGCCTTTGCCAACAAACCGGAGGTTCTTTAATCGTACAAGTTTAAAGGACTGCCATTCGAAATTTCTCAAACATTTTGACAAGTATTTTTAATCCTGTGTTCCAACAATCATCGCTCCAGAAAACGAAGCGAAAAGGTGGAGGGCTCCAGTGAAAGATAAAACCAGTATTTGGTTTTCGAGATCTCTCGTAGATTTTCCAGGAAATTTTGTGACATTTACGAATCTAGAATCCCGAGAATTCAGTATATTTCCCAAGATCCATCTACGCTTCAGTCGACTGAAAAGCTCGAATTGAAAATTCATATCATTCGTGGACATTGATATTGTCATATACAAAATTATATGAAAGTTTCAGATTCATTCCGATTACATTTTACTTTTAATTTGTTAACGGGTTTGTCGAATCGATAAAATGTTTATTCCCGAGTAAAATTAGCCCCAGGCTGCCCTGTACTAAAACCTGTGGAAGCAATCGAACGAACAGGGGTATAGAACCCGGTAGCAAAGGACGAAACGACGAAGGGTATCTCACTCGCGTTAACCAATATGGTCCTTCAGGATATTTTCTAGGGTCTAATCGAACATGCCACGACCTCCTGTGGTTTATCTCCCAGGACAAAGGCACGCAGCTTTCGCATCCAGTCATTCCTATCTCGCTCTCGTTTCTCGCACGATCCGTTCTCGCCCAATTGCCAACCTTTCCTCCGAATCATCGGACGGTTTCTTATCTTCGCGGCACCGTAAGTTCGTGCCCTCTGCGAAATGCACCCGTTGTCCTAGTTCCGGCGTCAACCCGAGCAACCTACAATGCACACGAGAAACACCGAGATGGTGGTATACGGTCTCTCAAAGGGCTGGTCTGCCCTCGGGGAACGGGGCACACACACACGAACACACCCCCTAAGCGATCGGCGTCCGTTCTTTAATCGACTCGCGGACACGTTGCATCCCCCGAACGTGGACGTTTCCGCGTCGCGACGCGCCGATTGATGAGCGTTAATGGGGCCAGAGGGTTGCTAGCTGGGAGTTCTTTTCCACGGCGAAAGGGTAATTGGAAAACAGACCAAGCGATCCCCGCCCACTTCTCGCCGAAACTATCGAAATTAACGACGAAATTTTTGTGCGAATTCTAGGGTTCTCCGAGCAGCCAAAAATAAGGGAAACGTACTTTTGTTGGCTAAGGGTCCTCCAAAGCGCGACATTTAACACTATGAAATTGAAATTGAATAGAACGAAGTTTAGCGAGGTTACGAAAATTTTAAGTTATGCGGTTTACAATGGTCGAAAATCAAAGTTTTGGTGTGGCAGTCAACGTGTTAAAAAACGTTACTGAATTCACAATTATTTTCTAGATACTGTCAGAGAATAGTTTCAACCCTTAAAATACGCAGATGCGTGTCTCTTATTTTTAAGCGCTCTATAAACCTGCAAAGTTCCTCGTAAAAAAGACCTATAAACTGCTAGCCATGAAACTGTCCAAGGATTCCGGGATTAATGGGCATTTTTATTTTGGAGAATTAAAAGAACGCCGACGGCGGGAAAATAACGAAACCGTTTTTCCGAAAGAATATGATTTCCATACGTTTGAATACCTTGAATAACAACGAGCGGGAAGATTGATCGGGCTATCTGACGCCATCGCGATCCTAGTTCTCGCAATTAATATAGTTCAAGGCTCGCGAATGTAAATTACGGCGTTTCGCAAGATGCATCACCTCGGCGAAAGATACTGGCGAAACCGTTGGAAATGATTTTCCACAGCGCGTCCGATAGCCGCGAATAATAACGAGTGCGAAAGTTTCAACGCGAACGAAGTTCCCGATATCTACGCGGCCCCCGAGTTCTGGTAATTAATACTGTTCGAGGCTTTTGAACGTGGATCGTGACCTTTCAGAGGATGCATTATTTGGAAACTTCATTACTTTGGAAAAAGTGGATGGAAGCTGCGATGCTCGCGGAAGGTAGCAATCACTTTCTAGCGGAACACAGCTCTTAGACCTAACTCGAGGATCTCGAACAATACGAATGCGCGGAAACGCGAAAGCTCTAACGCAAATGAACGTACCGAGCCCGCCGAAAATCTGAAATTTACCAATTATTCGATCGATACATTTTCTTTCGGAATAATACAATTTTAACCCGTCCTCTAACCTTACCGATCTCAGGGTGAGTTAATAATAGTGTACGAACAATTCACAGACGAGCGTTCCGTTTCTCGAATACAACTGCTTTCAGTTATAACAAACGTTACTTGGCACGATCGAAGGCGGAACGAATGCCAAGAAACCGTATCAACAAGCTCGCTCGACCTTCCGTCAAACTCTTCGGGGAGTCTCGATTACTATAAAATAATAGAATTTATTCTGCGGTTTATTCCGATTTTTATCCAAACTCTGAATCCGTGGAAACGCGTATAAATGTTCAAGCGTCGTTGCTAGATCGCCCATATTATATAAGATGAAAGATTCCACGTCGAAGACGCGTTTTATCGACATTTCTCCTAAACCTGCGAAACTTATGCACCAACCCCAAAGATACTGTTCGAAGCTTTCGCGCGCGAGCTGTATCCTGTTGAGAAATGAATGGCACAGCTTGCGTCTAAAAGTCTCGAACAGTATCAGGCGCAGAATCTGCAACGCGTTTGGCCTTTCATAGTAAATATAGCACAGAGTGCCACGGTTTTGTCAACGTGTTCGTAACGCGCGCGAGCTACGAAACTGTCGCGATCTTTTAAAGAAGGTACATTTATCCGGCCACGAACGTTCCAATAAGTAGCTCGAGGCGAAACACTGTTAGATATTCACGCGAGAAAACTTAATTCCCGAATCTCATAAAACTTTCTCGGCAAACTTTGCGGGGCACTGTTGTCGCAGAGTTTCGAATTAATCACATTATGCAATGGAGAATTAAGAGGCTACGACGGTCCGACGGGATGGAAAAATAGAATGGTAATCGAAAATTTCGTTCGAAGATGAAACGATGCGAAATTAGCAACTAAATGTTGAACTTTGACGAGCGTGGTACATTGAATGCAGAACGAGGGTGTATCTCGGATTCTGAAACTATCGATCGGTCCATCCTCGAATTACCCTTTAATCCCTTTCATCTCGAAGAGGCCGGATAAGCGATTACACCAGCAGGAACGTAGCAATGGCTTACTTGTCGAGGGATAAATAAAAGAGAGGGAAGGGAGCGTCTGCGACCCGGGATAAAAATCGATCTCGCGGTAACGCAAAATGGAAATGCCATGGAGAATAAATCAAACTGTAAATCTATCCCGTTCGCGGTTACGTGGATCCTAGGCTGAAAATTTAAACGGAACCGAGAGCCGTGCGAATCCATTCCGATTATAACCGAAAAGTGTCTGATTTTCGTCGTATTTTTTTTTTTTTCCATTTTTTGCCCGCGAAATCTTCGTGATCGTATCCCGTTTTGCGATTGAATCGAATCATCGCGTCATCGCCGATCAATATGCAAACGTTCCAGTAATCTCGCGCGATAACGAAAGAGAGATGAGAAACGTAGATACCATCGAGCGAACTATTACGGTATTGGATCGTTCGGGAAATTTCTGCGGCTTTTTTTAAGCAAGAAACTCCCATATTCGATACGTATCATTTTACTCCGCAATTATTCGTTTCTAAAATAATTAACAAATTTCTCCGAAAGGTGTCTGGCATACCAGTCGAAACCAGTAGGATTCCATGATTTTTCTCTGGCCGTTCGATCATTTAAACCAGTCTTTTGTACAACACGATCTATCACACGATTTTCACGATCGGAATATTCACGATTGGAATATTCTCGTGTTTCAGCGCGTAACACTCTTGCGCTATTTATTGGATTTCGCTGATATTAAAATATCTCCTCTTTCGAGTTTATGTTTGAAATAGTTTGTTTAATGCATTTTCATCTTTTCGACAGAATTCGTGTTTAACACTAGAACTACCAAAGCAGTCAAAATGACCCATTAATAATTTTCAATAAAATTTGTAAAAAATTTACCACAATTTTCTACAAAAGAATGAATAAACAGTTATTTATTATATATTTTGGTACAAATAAATGCACTGCAATTGTCGGTAGTTCTAGTGTTAAAGGAACAACGTAGAAAAAACCACCGATAGCAACGAATCTATTTTGCAAAGACACGATAGCCTCTCAAAATATGCGCTACCATCGCATGTTTTCATTGGCATTCATTTGTTTCGACGTTTTTAAATAACTATTGGAATTTGGCACGAACTCCCCGAGCAAGCCAATACTTCGTTGCCAGGATAAAGAAATCTATGTTGTTTATTGGAATCTTTGCAAATCGAGCATACCTGATAGATTCTCAAGACTGTACTCTATAGAAAGAATCGATTATTATTAACAGATATCGGACCAAAAATTTCTATTACCAAGCATACTCGTGAGTTGGTTAATTTGTTACATTCTTAATTCGTGTAAAGATTTACATTTTCGCGGATGAAAATTTGGTGAAAAGCTCATTTCACGTATATTCGTCAGACGATTTTCGAAGTCGATTTAAGAACGTGTGCCCCCTCCCTCGAGGCACTTAAAACAGTGGATAAAGCATCAACGGAACATATAAATTCTGTATACGATCTTGCAAGGGACGTGGGGAAATACAAAATACACATACTCTACAAAGATACACGTGAAATTCTACTCGATCCTAAAGAAACATGGTGAACCCTTCGCTTCTGATTCAGAGAATTTACCCATAAGGGGGTGTTCTGTTTCCAAAAATATTTATTCACACTTTTCATGCGAGTAGTGGATTCAATTTTGGCCAATCTAGTAAAAACAATTATATTTTACTTATTAATATTTTCCAATATACGAGTATTCCTTTTCAAGATTATCTTTCAGTGCTCAGAAACGAAGAGGGATTCGTTTGAATCGGCATCGTTAAATAGCAAGCTCTCGTGGCCGTTAATCAAATAATTAGCAATTTTTCTATAGCTCGGAACACAACCCGTTAAAAACGTTTTCGTATGGTAAATCGAACACGAGGACTTTTAAGCTGGCGAACGCGTGGCTCGTGTACATTGTACGGATGCGTTAATAAAATCGCGCCGTTGTGTATGCATCTGAGAATCAGGTCGCGCGTACGCGTGTAGCGCAATATTTCATCCCGGAAATTGACTTGGATTCATGTGTATGCAATAAAATCCGCTACCAATCTCCGCGTCGAAAAAGCCCCTGAAAAAAGAAATTTCATTAACCGATAACGGGCGACGCGGGATTCCAGAGTACCGTTTTCCACGGGACTGATTTTCAACCCTTGAATATTCATTTGAATTAACACGCACACCCGGAGACAACCGTCTTCTCTCCTATTCGACAAAACACATGTGAAATAAAACGATACAACGAACGGGATGAAATTTTTGTACGCTTCGATTGAACCGTTCGCGCCAAAAATTGGAACACTAGCGTCCGGATATGTGGCAATCAATTTGTCCGCTTATACGGACTACGAATCGATATCGATATGTTTCATTTCCATAAACCTAACGAAAGACAATTATTGATATTACTCGTAACGAAAAGAATTCTTTAATTACAAACGAATTTACAACTTATTCGGAAACGGTGAACAGGAAAATATTGGAACACAGTGCACGATAAAATATTCATACAATAGCGCGCGAAACACGCAGAATTTCTTTTGCTCGGCGGTTTGTTTACGCTTTGGAATTATCCATTAATCCTGTTCCTGTACGCCATAAATACGAGACGCGGGAATTATCAAACAACGGGCGAACCGTTCGTTAAAACTCGCCGCGTCGGTGTATTTTGTTTCGATAAATTGCTAATTAAACACCGTGAAGCGTCGCAATTAATATATTACCGCACGAACGGAACGAGTCACAAAAACACCGGTGCTCCGACCTCTGACCTTTCGAGGCGGGCCGGCGTATCCGCTGAAAAGAGTCGATTTAATGCTATTATAAATGGAGGTCAAGGAAGACTCGTTTTGGCGAGAAAACGATAAAAGGGGGGGGGGGGGGGAGGGAGAGAAAAAAATAAAAGAATACGTATGTACGTACGTATACGGCGACGTTCAAATGGAATTTAATCCCGCGAGAAAGTCAAATGGAGGCACCGCGAAAGTCGAACACGAGGACAGACATCCGTCCGCGAGTTACAGGGAAACCCTCTTTCCTCTTCGTTTCCTTCAGCCAAGTTTCCACTTTCCGAGAAAATAATCCTCTAATGAGTGTACTGTTCGCGACGGAACCGCTGCGCTTCGATCCGCCATCTTTCTCCTTTAACTCGAATTAATCGCTCCGAAATCGTTCCTCGCACGATTTCCCGTCGTTTTTAACTCGTAGGAACCCCGTTACGGATGACGTCGCGGATTTGTACGCAGTGGGCGTCCTCGTTATGGCTTTCAAACCCTTCGCGTTCCCGGATGAGATACCTCGCGACCCGCCATCGTTCGTTGAACACTCGAGGGGGGACCACACGTCATGCCACGCACTGATTTTAGAGAAATATTTAACTAACCGCGGCGAGGAACAAAACTGAACGCGCGACATTTCAACAAAAATTCATTTTAAATAATCGTTTAGCTTCTCGAAACAAATTTAACGTTCGTGGTATCGTTATTATCTGGCTACGTGCAATTTTTAGTTGCTGAATTCGTTTGCAAATATGCCCGGTACATCGAGTCGCTGTAAAATGTTGATTAAATTCGTGCAATAAGAGGGGTATGAACGAGCAGCACAATCCCGCCACTAACCCCAATTTTACTTGTTGCTTCGCGACCATCCCCTCCCACTTATCGACACCATGCAATAAACGAGACTCTCATGGAACAATCGGGATTGAAATGATCGTGAGATCAAACATATTTGTATACATTTCCTAAACTACAATTTAAGAATGAGAGTATTTATTAACAAATATACTTCCACGGTCACTAAACTTCGCTCGTGTTAATAGAAAGAGTTGGACCGTTTGGTGTCCTCCGAGAGGGGCTACGACCACCGTTTTAAAAAACACTGAGTGGCGTGACGTTTTAACATCCGCGCGTTCTAAAGGTAAATTCGCCGTGAAAACGCGTAGAATTTAAGGGTGTAATTAAGTTTAAATTGAGAGCTCTCTTAAATTGAGACTGTAGATGATTCGGAATAGAAGCCGATCGAGGTAATAGAACCTCCCTCGCCAGATCCTCGCCCTTGAAAGGCGGATCTCAATAAGAGTAATTCGAAACGAAGGGTGAACTCGAATGAAAGAACGAAGAAGAAAGCATCTTCCGTCTGACTCTCATTGTACAGGTCCGGCTAAGGAATCATTTTCACCCCCGGAGGGATCACAATGAAAAAGCGTGAAAGAAGGCTGAAAGATGAGTAAACCGAGCTGCTCCCGTTGACTGAAAGCTCGATCGAAAAGCTGCGACCCATTTAGGGATTCGTTGCCGCGCTTTTGTGCCTAGTCTCGCCGTTATTTCTATACATTTGCCGAACTTCGTCTGGCACCTTCTTAGTTGCACAAAGTCGTCGTGAAAAAAAAAGCTTGTGGCAAGGAACGGAGCCCTTTCGGCCGTGGAAAATAATTTTTAACCGACAAATGGAACCGTACAAAAATTATCCACCAAATTTCTATAAAACGTAAAGCGAACAAAGGATTAAAAGAAAAAAGTACTCGACTCGTGTTCTCGCATTTGCGTAAATACGAGATATTTAACAGTAAATATCGCGTTTCCCACGCTGGCGCGTTTAAGTGCCATTCTATGTCGTTTCCTGTTAAAACAAATGAACAAATACCATTGACGTAATTGAAATCCGGAATCGGGAAGAACTTATTCAACGAGTCGAATGTAATATAATTGATTAATTTAACGAGTTCAAATATCATTTCACGGACACTTGATTTTTCGCTCGTGTAAAATGATCGAATATTTATCCTGTGTCGCGAAGCCTTGTATGGAATTTCTGACAATGACAGAGATTCGAAGGCGCATATAAATTTGTGTTTGGCCGCCGTAACTTACGCCTGGGAAATGTTTAACAGTTGATTTACGCAATACGCGGGCAAAATGATCTATCGCGTTATTAGTAGCACTCTGCGTGTAGAATCCACAATTTACGCCGTTTAATACTGCAGAGTGCCTGTTAATTACATTCTACGATCCCGTTGTTATCGAACGGGGTCCAATGGTTCCCTAAATTCACATTTTACGGTCACGGAAACTTCGATTTTTGCAGTTCGAAAGTCCCTAAACCAGTTAATTAAGAACATCTACCTCGTATTTATTTCATGGAATTATCATCGCGGGGCAAATTAAATTATTATCGTTAATAATTAACCTGACGATAAAGGGAATTGTAAAATACCACGCTCCGATGGTCAACAAAGGTCGACAGAATTTTATTATCAATATCAGGAACAAATACGCGCGGAGCGCTTCAAAGCGAATTCTTATTCCCGAATCGTACTTCGAAGTGGCCTCGACCGAGCCATAACCATTATCCAAAGTGTTCCTAATCGGAAAAAGCGAGTTAACATTGATGTGGGCCAGAATATTGGTGGAAAAAAGATATGCTCCCGTTGGGAGCATTTTCAAGGGATCCGAGCCAAGCGTTGCACGCTATCTTCGACGAACTCTGTACGCAAATAGAAGCCCGAAAAATATTACCGAATTATTAAGACACGTATTTCTTCTTGCGTATCGTAAAACAAAAAAACAAATACAAAAGAGTCTCATAATTTTGAGAAGTATTTGCTGGTTGAACTCGTCGATTTATTTAACCGATCCTTTGACCCTCGGACTTTGGATCCATTTTGAAAAGTATCATTGATCAACGCGACACGCGTCTAATACGATACTGTTTGAAAATCAGATTCTTCAGAATCAAAGACCCTTTACTGTACAAGTACGCCCCAACCTGTTTCAGATAATGGTTTCATCCCAACTCTTTGACGTGTTACACAATCTCTATGTCATCCGAGCCCCAGTCTGCTTCGCCGAAATCATCCATCGAAGTATTTCCAAAAGCTACCCTTGCCCAACGATCCTCGTTCCTACCTAAATGGAAATCTATTCATGGTAAATTCAACAAATACTAAATTTATTAAATACTGTTCGGCAAATCCCAACGTCGTCTTAAAGGAGAATGGTCCACCAATTTTATTGTATTTTTATTTTATTTAAATTTCAAGTGGAACCGATCCGTAACCTTAACTCCAAGTATCTTCACCGATTGAAACTCGTGGTATCAATACCAAACAATCGGTGGCTCCTCCGTGAAACGAGAAGAAGAATACAATAGGGGTATAGGAAATCGATCATTATCGGACACTCAGTGCCGGATTCACACTATCCGTTAGGCAATCGTCCGTCGACTGTCCGACGAAACATTCTACAGTAAATTTTGCATGGAGCTATTCACAATGTTCGTCGCCGTTCCGGCACGGCGAACCCTTTGATGAATGTTTTGTGAACGGTCGACGGACGATTGCCCGACACACACAGTGTGAATCAGCTTTAATTCCCGACGAAAGTGTTTCGAAAAACACGCGAAAAACGTCCGTGGAATAAATTTAAGATTGGTCGCGAAATGAAACCCATCGGAAGCAAGAGAATAACAGTTGCATCCAGTCGAACCAATTTCACCACGTGACTGTTTTCAAAAAATGATCGACAGATATGGGATAACTCTATCTCGTAAATTGGAATACCGTAAAACCTCCGTTATAATATTATTGTAATATTCTAATATGCTTGTATTATTAAAATCTCCTCATTTCTATTACTATGAACACGCCAAAAATTAAGAATTTTTATATATCATATAATGACGACACACGAACTTAGTTGACAAATAAATTAAGACACTTTTCTTAATATTTATATGACATACATAAGTTTATATCTGATGATAAATAAGGGTAGATATCGCGTTATCTACATGCGTGTATCTTCGCTCTTTTTTATGCAAAATTTTGACTCTTTTCACCCGAAAGGTTGCCTCGAGCGTCAGGTTTGAATAATACATACCCACTTAATGAAATTAAAATCGTGGCTCGTTTGTTTCGTTGCCTCGATCTAATACCTATTCGAAGACCACGAATATATTAATACGTACAACGTTGGTTCCAGCGAAAACGATTCCACGAAGTTTTATCAAATTATTGGAGATGCTTTTAAAAATTACTTCATGCTCTTTTAATACGTCCGGAGACTAATTGCTCGTTACGTTGAGAAATTAATGCCTAACAGAAGGTAAATCCACTTTAAAAACAGAAAATGAATCGTGTTTTCGACTAGCAATCACGTATTTAGCAAATCGTAATGGACTCCGGGAAATGAAGAAACGTGTTCCGAGTGAATTTTAAAACGCTTTGGATTCCAAGAATTTGTTAATACATTTAAAAAAAACTCGTGCAACACATTTATATAGACTTAAATACGTGTTTCTCTTTGAAATCCTACTGCAAATGAGCACGATGTTTGTTGCTTAGAGAACGAGGAAAATTTTTGCCATGAACGATAGACAAATACTCGACGCGATACTTATAAATCGTAGAGTTCCTTTTAGAACCTCTCGGCTCAAAAATTAATCGCGTACTACACGAAACGAGCAAAATTGTTAACACGTTTTCGCGCAAGACACGACACATTCGGTAATATCCAAATGGAACTGCCACCAATACGCTTTGTAAACTGACTCACGACGATTCATGTAAATTTATTTGAGTTTGCTCGCTATACTTGCATCACTCTCGTGGCGGTGTAAATTTCCAAGCTTTGAGAAATTCTACCGGCCGTGTAAAATGCAGCTGCCTGTTCAATATTCGCGAGTAAATCTTTTCAGTCAATATCCGCGAAACTAAAACTCCGTTTCGTCAAATCAGATTCTACGTAACAAACGAAGCAACAGTTTTCATTTTCCTTCAACGTCGCAGAATTTCGTGAACATTAATTAACAAATAAACGAATCATGATATTACGATGATCTTAAAATTTCGTCAAGTTTAAATTTCTAATAAGATAAACTAAAAGTACTCCAATTGACAATCGTGCATTTAAAACTTGAACGTAAATCTTTAGTTCGACTATAAGTCGTACGAGTTCTATCGTTATCGTTAATGAGGTGCGTGCAAAGACTCACTTGAAGCTCAATCCATAAACTTTTGAGGTTTCCGGGGAAGATGCATCACATATGAGACAATTGAGCCACCTCATGCACTCGATGAACATTTTCGTGGAAAATCCAACCGCTATCGGACGATACGATACGCGACTGCGATGATCGCAGATGCACTTTCCTTTTTCGATCTCCTTACTAGCTGCAGTTTCAACGACAGTTGTGCCGTCGTTAAACACGCTCTTACTAAGGTATTACGTCATCGTGGCACTGTAAACTATACTTTTAAATTCTTCACGTTCGACTGAGCGCAAAGTCACGAGTTCTCTTGTGAATTTTTTTCGCTGAATGTCCCACCAGTCGCGCACCGAACGAGAAACAATGTTTGCCGACTCGGTTAATACACTGCGGTAAAAGGCACTCCAAAAATATAGTTCGTTAATTATCGGGGCTCATTTGGGTCGTTCGCGACTGAAATTTGCGTAAAATCGACTGAAAGGAAAATGTTGGAATTGTAATTTGAACCCTTGATGGTAATTGTACGTAAATTTGCAGGCAACGATAACGCGAGAGATAAGGTCAAATAATGTAAACTTTTATTTTTCCAACCGAGAACGAAAGTAAAAGAAGCCACGTGTTCCACGATCCTCGAAAGTCGACGACCGTGTGAATATTTTGTTTTGAACCGAACGTGTCAACAGATGTTCGATCGTCTCCCATCTATTTACCAATAACATTTAAGTAAATTTCGATAATTCCAGTGTATTAGCTGTTTCGATTAATCGGCAATTGAATCCAAATTATTGAACACCATTATTACAGCAATTGTTAAATTAATAGGCAATATTTTGGCAATATGCACAACGAGTATTAATATTCAGTATGTTTATCGCGCTATAAATATACACAAATATCTTATCGTGTAGCACTGTTTTGCGTAAATAAAACTGGACGAACAACGAATTATTAAGTACTATTTGTATAATAACGTCAGCGACACGCGTTCCATAAAAAAGTAACAATAATAAAGCCAGCATAAAACACAAATGTGCTCTATAATATTTACGAAACCTAAACTGAAATTATAAACCGAGCTACCTAAATAACGTGAATTCAAACTGTATGAAATATTCACGAACACTTTTGCTACGCATGAATTAATACGTTGCGTAAACCACATCCCGGAATAACGCGAACAACAGCCTGCAATTATGCATTAGAACACTTAACAACCTTATGGTGTCGGTGCAGTTTCTAAACATCGATAACCGATAGTTTCAAACTATACTGGGTACTAATTTTTTCTTTCATAAGTACGGTTCGAGTATTTTTGCAATTAATTTTATCCAGGTGACAGTTTCTTTTACAGTTTACTGTGTCTCAAGTTTCAAACCAATTAGTTTCTTTTAAAAACGATAAAAGTATATATATCTAACAAACCGTTTGGAATTTAATTGTTTGAACGTGACTGGTGGATACAAAGCCAAATATAGGCAGCATTCAGAGTGAAAATAGACACTGGAATTGCAACAAATTGCGAGATTGAAAGGATCGAATTCAAACAATCTAGTGAAACGATAAAAACGTTCGACTATTTTACACGGTCCCGTTTGGGCGACGAGCACAATGTACGTGTTAAAACGTCAATTTGGTCAACGTATATATAAGTTCTTTATAAGCAAACAAAAATCCACGGTTCGATAATAGTTGCAATTTGATGGAAAAATAGTGCAAGTTCGACGATATCGCTAGGCGGACGTTTATTAAAATTTTTGAGAGCGTATTTACGGTTCGAACATCTGTTGTCACGCGGATTAAAATTCAATTACAATGCAGATCTGCGCATTATTCTCTTCAAACCGATAGCCCCTTTTCGCGCATCGATACGTTCCAATTACGTAAAATACAATTCGTTAATAAAAGCTGTTGAAATTCCGTAATGTTCCTCCAAAGAGCGCTTTGTACAAATCGCGGAAATCGAAACGCCAGGCAAATTTTAAAACTATTTAAAAGCATTGATAACTCGCTAAAAAATCGGCATACACGATCCAATAGGAAATTAAATAAATAAAATACCGAAAAAGTTCGAACGTTGGATCCATTCTCGCTTCAAAGTATTTTATTCGCGATTCATTTCATGAAAAGGCGTTTTAGACATATATCGATTTTCGTTTTCTGTTGACTCTGCTTGGAAGTAATTTGAGCAGAAAGGATTGTCGAAATAGGCTTCTTTGACCCTTTGACCCAGTTGCGTGGTTTGCATGCAAAAATTGTTAACTTTAATTTGTTCGTTTTTAAAAATGATTTCAAACACACGGACTTCTTTTGCGATGCGAATCGAACCTTTTTCGATTTTCAGAGCCGCGGGTGTTTCGATATTATTACAAAACGTCAGAAATAACACTCGGAAGATCAATATTTAATTAACGAACGTTAAATATTCGGTGAAAAGGAGTTTCGAGTAAGACGAGGAACATTTCATTTTACGCATACACTCCGGTATTCTTATCACTCGCGAACAATTGATAGATCACCATTGTACGTCTACAAAATGTTTTTCACTCGCAAAGGGTTCCGATCGTCCACGAATCGGTACCGCGAAGCGTACTGCGTTTGAAGCATTCAGGACGAACACTATAATGGTTTTCGTCTTTCTTTCTCGTATGTTGTCTCTCACCGGTCCCCCCTCTCCTACGCTGGGCGATACCGGTATGCGATCGAACGATTCGTTATGATCGCACGATTTCTGCGGTCGCCCGTGACGAACCACCGTTCTACGCTCGATCTGACAGGGTTAACTCGATTAATTCGCGAAATCGAAAGTGCTACTATCGACGAGTGGGCTCGCCAAAACATCGAAAATACAAATATGTTTCTACGCAAAGTAGAATTTGTGAACTAGAACTATTGACAAAGATCTGAAACTCTCTCTTTTCTTCGGAGAGATGTGTCGTTCCATGGACAAATTTGTTTCGACATAAAATTCACACCTGTTCGAAGGTTAACAGGTGCGTCAAGTATTCTAATAACGCGGTTACGAATGATCGAGATCGATTGCCATAGATAGTCGTGACCGCGTAATCTCTCGCTAAGACCTCGACAGTTCTAATACAGGGCTCCCGTGTTTTTCTTAAACATAATCATAGCAGTCGCGCGAGAATACGTCAGATATAGAACTGGAAGCTGAGAAATACCGAGAAGGAGAAACGGTACTTGCTAATTGCTCGAGGCATTTCATAATGCGTGTGCAATAACCGTTTTTAAAAATTCGAAGCAGAGACGCGAGAAGAGGTATCTTTTTCGAAACGAGGCGTAGATAGAAGAGATTACCTTAAAATGGAACAGCGTTCTTAAGAATTTGTGCCTTCATCAAGGATAATCGATTCGCCGGGATCAGATCTCGCGCATAAACTAGATGAAGTCGCCTCCGAATACTTAGCGAGACTATTAAACAGAAAACGTTTTCTGAAAGTAAGTGCTGGCGAAGTATACATCGATAATCTTCGTTGATTGCCTTACGGGCGTCGTTCGAGACCCGCGTAAAATACGAGAGATCTCGAAGTGACAGGAAAAAAAAAAAACGCGGCGAAGAAATTACAGAAACGTCGATATTTTGTTGGATGTTCTATAAATTCCGAGGGAAACGCTTTTCCATTAACCGACTATTAGACTCTGATGGGAATGGAAATTTTTCTGGAAAATCACGCGGAAGATCGATCGAGAAAAACGCATTCGCGCTCGTCAACGTATATGATTTTACACGCCAGGCACAAGAAAACGAATAAAAACATTTCAAGCGTTAGTAAATTATTATCGTTCGATTATGTCATCGAACATTGGGTTTGCTATAGTCGATAATACATTTATCCCAAGGTGGCTCGTCGAGAGAAATGACCAGAATTACACGTTTTGTTAAACCGAACCATCGATCGCGATCGTTAATTAACTTTTGGGTTAATTGACTTTCAGTTGCAAATCAGATCATCCCGGCTTTTTTTTCCTAATTTCCTTAATTAACAGTCTGTATTCAACGACGTCACTATAAAATCAGCATTTTAAACAAGCGAGCCTCCCGAACTTCATTTAATTTCGGACGAACGTATGAATATGCATACGCCTTAATACACGATTCCTGCTCATCCGGTGTTTACCGTATTTGTTTGCAATTTTCCCAAGTAATAACAAAAAAATCACGGTATGTAAACGCCGCAGTGAACAAACATTCCGACGCGAGCGCAGCTAGTTATGAAAATAAAACCGTGCGATTGCAGCCCTCCGTTAAATTAACGTGCTTTCACGTACGGACTAGCTAAAGTGCATTTTAAAACGTTGAATAATGAACGTCGCGATACTCCATCGTATCGGAGCGCTTTTAATCAGACCGATCGTGTTATTTATTAACCGTGCAAGGGTGATCAACAGTAAAAACGATGCAACCGATGTAATCCGTCTAAAACGTTTTCACCGCGAACCGTAAATCCACAAACGGTATTGTTAACCGCGAACTCGACGATTTTTCGAACAATACTACGCAAAATTTACAGATTAAATATTCATCGAAATATTAGGTCGAGTCATAAGTAACTTCCGTTTTTTCATCGGACATTTATTTTGCTCTCATTAAATAACAAAATTATATTAATTTATTATGTATTCACCACTATTATCTATAACCTTCTCCCATCTTCCTGCCAGTTTATCAATTCCTTCCTTGTAAAATGTGGTTGGTTTGGACTGGAAGAAGTTTTCAACAGCCTGTCTGACTTGCTCTTCAGAATTGAAGGTTTTTCCATTCAAAAAGTTCTGTAAGGAACAGAAAAGGTGGTAGTCTGTCGGGGCAAGATCCGGGGAGTAAGGTGGATGTGGTAAAACAGACCATCCAAGCTCAAGAATTTTTTCTTGAGTCACCCTTGCTGTATGTGGTCGCGCATTGTCGTGTAAAAGAATGACGTTTTTGCGATTGGCGAGTGCAGGACGCTTTTCATGGAGTTTCTCTTGCACTGTTTGCAACTGCTGAACGTATCTATCCGCAGTAATCGTTAAATTTGACTTCAACAACTCGTGGTGAATTATTCCTTGACAATCACACCGTACACACAATAAAATCTTTTTGCCATGGATGTTTGCTTTTGGATCTGGTAGGGGTGGTTGATCCTTATCAAGCCACTTAAAAAAGGCTCAATTTTTACCCGCGAGAGCAGACTTGTGGCGATTGACATGCGATCTTCTTTATTCCATTCACTGAAATTGTGAGGTATCCATACTCCTAACTTGCTGACTTTCCCTGATTTCTCCAGGTGGCGGTTAACAGATGATTGTGATGTATTCAACCTTTCTGCTATACCTCTTGTTGATTGACGTGGATTTTGCTCCAATATTGCCTTTAAAAGGTTGTCGTCAAAGTCGGAATTTTATAAACCAATTTCTAACTGCCCGATCAGTTATTAGTCCTTCACCATAAACACTGCATATTTTTTCAGCTGTCGCCTTAGCACTATTGCCTTGTTTAAATTTCCAAAGCATTACATGACGAATATGTACTTTTTGACTCTCCATTTCAAAGGTTAAAAAAAAACAGTTTAACGTAATGTGTATCACACAAAACAGTTGACAAAAGACTAACTGAAGCCTCGTCTATATAGTGAAAACAAAAACTTGTTGTCATGGTAGCTCATAGCGGATAGATACGAACAATAGATTCTACTTAGCCGCATCGGAAGTTACTTATGACTCGACCTAATATAAAAGTACAATCCGAGATATGAATAACGCGATTATTATTAGAACGATCGCGAAGCTTAAACGTAAACTCACGACGCGATCGTGGATGGCGGGAAAACAATAAATTTTTACGTACACCCCCGCGTTTCGCTAGGCTCGGTGGCACAGCGGTTTGCATTTTACAACGTCAGCTCCAAGGACTTGCTGATACCACCTGGAGAAAGCAACCAAATGGCGAGCCGCCTATCTACGATCGAGAAACGAAACTGTGTTGTAAATGTGTAATGTGAACGCCTCAAAGGACTCGTAACGCCGTTTTCCAACCAAGCAGCGGCAATTTCGAGGATTATCGCGAGTGGAACCAAGGTGCCTCTACGACAAATTCGAGCGTTACGCTTTAAACGTTTCCACCGCGACCGAGAATTCGATATTTAACCGCACCACGCGGAACTTTTAACATTTTTAGACAACTTTAGACATTATATATAATAAAATAAAAATAAAAAAATGGAATAAAATGAAAATATAATTTACATAATACCACGAACAATTTCTGAAACATCGATAAATATATACGAATTATAATATAGAATCGTTATAACTATGCATCACAATACGGTGTACAGTTAATTATTAGAACACTCGTGGATTATCGACGTACATTCCTCTTTATTTATAATACTGTCATTCTTCGTGTCCTGGTGTACAGACCGAACCTAAATGGGAGTCGCAAAATTTACAGGCGTTTTCTGCTCGTTACGCCTGAGAAAAAAGCCCTAATAAACATGACTATACGAACCATTTGTTTTTTAGATACAACCACTTTAAGTTACAACATGAATTGCACGCCCGTGGTTGGTAATGGAGGCCACTTTGAATATTTACTGCAAAACGTGCTACGGCGCTTTCTCTATAGTCTTCTTTGCATTAAAATTTAACGAGCAATATTCTTCAAGGCAGTGCAGTATTCGAGGCAAAGTAAAGTGTATGATCTTACAATATAAAAACTCGTTTCGCCGACGCATTTCCAAAATTATTCTCTTAAATTTAACTTCACCAAATTAATACACATTATTATTATTACTGTAACATTTTTATACATTTTATTTTATATAGACGATGCATAGCTGAATTATACTATTAAACTCAACCTCGAATCGTGCCGATCGTGTCAAGATAAAACGACACATCAATTTACAAGAGAAGGACTCGTAAAACATTTTTTGTACCAGCGCGATGCATCGTTTTAGTTTTTCACGCGCATAGGTAAACAACTCTTCGTTCTGGTGTAGAGTAATAATTGAAAAGTAGGTTGGATACAATTTTCGAACGGTGAGCTTCTCAAAAGAATTAGAGGATCGCTGGAAAGCTCAGGACAACGAGTCGAATTCAAAGGACAAACGGAATAATTATCAATACTTGAATTGAACAAAATCTACCTTACACAGCACGTTGGAGCTTTGAAAGCGTTGATAACGTCATTCAGGCGGCTGATCCTCTAATTACTTCGAGCAAGTACATGTATTGTGTCAATTTTATTCCGCGACAAGCACCATTTTCTCTGGGGGGAAGTTTCTGCAACTTCGGCTCTTTGTCTTTGATTTGAACGACTCCCTTGCGTGCAGAATTGGTGAAAATAGCTATCTTCTCCACCAAGGAACTAAATTATAAATACGTAATACCATCGGAACGCCTAAGGAGCTTTGTGTTCGAGTTCGTTTAAACGTGAAAGGGTCGTGTTTTAATTCGGTTGGAGGAAGAACTTCGTTTGAAAACATGAAACAGAGAAGAAAATATAACGGAGGGGGGATAAAAGAACCGAAAGAAACGCGGATAAATGAAAGAAGCGGCGAGAAAATAACCCTCGAAGCGAGGCCGAGAATACCTCGTTGGAATTGGAATCGAAATCGGGGCGAACCAGATCTGGGCGAAAACAAGTTGAATAAAATAACACGGTTTAACGCGCAAAACGGTAAAATGTCACTGGAAACTTTGTTTTGCATTTGTTATTTGGGCACAGATTCTGGCGCACGTAGTGAAATTTAATTGGCGATTCCGGTCCATCGGGCTCCGAGAGTTTTCGCGTCTAACAATAAACATTGGTTACTGCAGCCAACGTTGGTACTTAACGCTCGGGCAAGCAACGGAAGAAAGCTCCGTCGAATAAACAACGTTCTTTACCGAGAAACGAGAGGAAAGCAAAGATAAGAACATTCGTTGTGTGATTTTATGAAACGTTACAAACAATCGCTACCCAGGCTTGGAAATACAGTAGAACCTCTATCATTCGAAATACCAGAGACGTAACGGTTTGTGTTGGAGAACGTTCGAACAATAAAGCGTACAATTTCTTCAAATTATCTTACGTTTTGCGGAACGCAGCGTTGCACGAAGAAATATTATTATTTGTTTCTAGGGGAACGTAACGGTATTGAAAATATAATATATGGAAAGAACGCGTGTAATAAAAACGATTTTACACGAAATCGAATTTCATTCGTATCACGTATACGCGCGATCTCTTCCGCGCTATGACAATTGTCATTCGTACTCGACACACGAGAAGTTCGTTTACATCCATCGTTCGAGAAGTTGATTCGCCTTTGCGTATCAATACGCGATTCGCAGTGTATAAATACGAGTATAAAATTGTTATTAGATTAAAGTTAGACCGCTGAAAGGATCTTGGAGAATAATGGAGGTCCTACTGTGCTTTTATATTCCAGTTGATGATTTACATCGACCAACGTGAACCTCGTAGAGAAGGTATATCCAGAGATGTGGAAGTTCGAGAAGGATTTTAAGTACCGTCGGACGGAAGGCTAACTCATCGCGGAGAAAGGTATTCCCGTGCTAATTTCACGCATCGTATTCCCTTCGAAAAAAAAAACAGAAAAAAAAAAATGAAAGAAAAATAGAAAAAGAAAAAGCTACGCACGATCGACCAGGAAAGAAATATTCGTTCTCACCCTTCGTTATCCTCCTCTCGCTCAGTTTCTTCTTTATTTTCCTCGTCCGCCATACTTTCCCGATAGTTTCTTGTCTACCGATTGCGAAGAAAGGGCTACTCGCCCGAGAGGAGCATTACCATCCCAGGTAAACGACTATCCGTTCGTTTGCGATGGTTTTAACCGACTATGAGCCACCGCCGATACAACAAATGAAGATGAATGCGCGATCGAGCGTTCTTCCCGGACTGGACTCACCATCAAATTTTGCTCGACTAGCTCGCACGAAGTAGCCCAAGGCATCGTTAACTGTTACGGCTTCTGAAATCCCGCAAGCACCCAATTCTATTTTGTATAATGCCATAATGCCATTAGAGGCATTCTATATCGCGGTGTTTTCCGCATGCGGTATGTTACAAACGGAAAAGCGTCGAAACGACGAGAAACGGTTGCGGGGGAAACGATCGTTGGCTCCCGTAAAGAATAAAAACAACGAGGAAAGAATCAAAAAAATTAAACGCTTTATTTTTGTTTATTTTTATTAAACGGAACCCCTTAACCGATTTGTACGTTATCGCAACGAGCGACGGACGGTTTTTGATCCTCCGATCTTTGATGTTGGGCTCTTTGTTAGTCGCGAAGAGAAAAATCGTGGCTGTAAATGATTACTAGAACCGAAAACAAAGAATAGGATTCGTGACCCGAGAATAATGTGAACACGCTACAATGTAAATATACCGATAATGCGATTATACCGCGCTAAATACACTGAATACCTTTGAGTCGTGGCTGATGCAATGTTAAAGCAGGTACATAAGCATTCTTGCTTGCATATTTTTACGAAGGGGAGGAATTTATTGCGTTTACCGCGACCGTTGAATACATTTCACCTGTAATGGACCGCGCGTTGAAATTGGCAAAGGCGACGATTCGCGTACGAGTGCTATTAACGTCGATTCAAAGACGGGAAGTGAAATTGATAAAACGAAGAGGATTTCGTCGGAAGACGGGCTTCCTTTGAAACGGACTGACGTTTTAATCCTGATCGTATAGGAACGCTAAAGGGATGCCTGGCGACATTTCAATATATGTCGTTCGTTATAGAATTATTGTACGGTAGAAGATTAAATTTTACGTTTGTCAAACTGTAAAAGAACTTCGTGCTCGGTTATGTAACGTTCAGACGCTGCGACTTAAGCTCCAAAACACACACAACGCGCTTCAATCTTCGTTTTTCTATTCAGCTACATACTATTAGAATTTGTTGCTCGCAGATATACAAAAATTTATCGTTCTATGCTTCCTTTAAAAATCATACGACACATATCCGCTAGTTGTTTCCGTAATGTTGCATCACAAGTTATTTTATAATCTATACTGCGTATGTCTCATCATTGATTCAGTTTAAACTTTGCTTCTACCTTGTCTGGCCCTTTTCGTTTCATTTTTAGAAACGATGGAACTAAAAAATGCTACTTAATATTACCTAAAGAGACGTCGATCCTGTAGTCCGATAATTTTTGATACAGGAAAGATTTTAATTAAGAAAATGACAGGGATCGTTAGACCGACTCTGTTAACAGAGGTAATTTCGTAGATGTAAGACGGTAATAACCACGTAATCTCGCTTTCATTTCCGTCCGGCATTAACCGTAAAAGATTGTGTATTCCTGCATGATTACATCCAACTGCAAACCTAGCACGTACACGGCCGACTATGAAGAGAAGCGTACGAATAGTTCGTATTCCTCTCGTGGACGCATCGTGTTGTACATCAGGAATACTAAAAACCTTTATCATACAATTTACGATACAAAAAGTACTAACTCGAGCTAAATACAAGTAAAATAAATTAGCAAAGTGGATAGGGCTGTTTTTTGCGTTCCATTTCTCAAGCTTCCGTCTCTTCGGAGTGAAATTATTTCGTTTGAAAATAAACAGAAATTCAAACTGATATTGCCCATGGGACCTATCAATCTCGCGGCGATGATGGTACACGCTGTAACATTGGAAAATTTAATTACGAATATGTATTCGCAATTTTACTCCCGTATTACAGTAATCCACATTTCACAATATTTAAAATGACATTAGAATTAAACGTGCATACGTGAGCCGATACGATCGAAGAAGTTAATTGAAAATTTAATAATAAATTTATATCATTATACGATTCGAACGGTGGGGCGATTATAATCCTGAAAGGATTAATGGACTGAAATTTCGAATAGTTGGGCGAAATTTAATCGGAGCAGGATCATCATAAATCGTTGCGAACAGGTGACGATTAATTTAATCATCGGTTCGTGCTAATCGTGATTAGTCAAGTAGAGTGAAACTCGCGTACGCGTGTAAAGACAACTACCGCGATTCTAAGGTGCAAATAAATAGACTTTGATTACGATTTTAGCGTATTCCAGCAAATGTTTTGGTTCCAATTTAATGCCCGGGCTATATAAAATTGGGGCAAAGAAATATTGATTGCGATAACATCCATTCTTCGGCGTCAGAGCCCGTCACGAGCACGCCAAACGCATTGTTCAAAATAAACGTGTTATGTCATGTGACGAGCAATAATTTAAATATGCACCGATATATATATGCTATTTCATATCTCTACGTAGGCAAAATAATTCGATCAGTGTCGTGCCATTGTAATCTGCGCACTGAAGGTTCTTATGTTACCACTTCAATCGCGCATGCTCCTAAATGGGTTAATGGATGTTCGATCAGATCAATATGATTCATGGGGTTGTTAGAGCGAATTATGCAAGATCTGGTATTAGAGGATTCATGCCCAATGACTGAGTAAATCAATAGAGCTTTGACAACGTTTACATATGTTATATTGGATATCTGTAGAAATGGGCAAATTGCATTCGCGAGCTGTAGCAAGTAAATCAACGGGTTACCGTCTGTTGTACTGTTTCATAAAACAAACACCCAACGCTACACTGTTCTACAAAAGTACTGTTAATTGATACTATACGACCTAAGATTTTTCCATAGTATTGTGTAAACGTCAAAGAGAAAGGTGACTCGATATGCATGTATAAGAGCAGTATTCATTTCCCTATTTGCAGCATGCGTGGCACTCTTACCTATGCGAATGCACTTCGCTGACTCCGGCTTTGTACATTCCCCTGGCACAGCCTGAATGGTGCCTATTGTGAAAATGTAACGAAGCATCGCCTAAGCGACTTCTGATGTTCCATAGACAACTGATCCATTCTTGTTTAATTTCCTGCGTGGAAAACAATACCGATGGCGTTGCGAGTCTAATTTTCAACTACCAGTAATGTGAAAAGGCTGGCGTTAACGTAGGAAATATGTTTCTTATTCGAATAACAATTGTTCGGTGGGACAGTTACTTATCGAGATTTTATCTAAATATTCGTTCGAATAATGTACTCGTTACTCATTAACGAATTAAATATGTTATAAAATTACTCCAAGATAACACTCGTGTTTCAAAAATAAAATTGTGGCGCTACTGGCTGAGGGTTAGGATCTCGTGAGAATCGTAGGAGGACTTTATAGCAACCGGGGGGGGTCGGTCGAGCGCTTGTGAGAGCGTGACCCCTCTGGTGGCGAGCATAAGAGGCGACGCCACAGAACTGAAAATAATACTTGGAATATTTAAAAAAAAATTTTACCAATGGTAATTGCTTCCCTTTGTAATATGTAAAAGAAATACTTGTAATAATTGTTTGTTGATTCCCAGCTTGAAATATAATAAAGGAAAATTCTCAGACAAAATATAACGTTGTAATAACATTATCGGAACGTCGAGATCTGATACTACAGCGAAAAATTTCATTATCGATCACCGTTTTATGTTTAATATAAATACCGCTGCGTAATCAAGTCGTGAATATCAACTTACTCGCTTTGTTAACTCGCAAACGCGCAATAACAGGAAATACGTATTCGCGGCTGTTATGTATTATTACGCAACTATCTGCAACCTATATGGGTCATACTATGGACAATCTCGTTTCAATTGCACGATAGTACAACGCACCGTTAACGTTTAATCCGTCGCAAACAGACGAACGTATTTTATGATTGACCGATGGAGATTTTAAAGGGATGAGTCATGGAAAAAAATAATGAGATTTAATTACGCGACTCCGTATGCTGAGAAACACTGTAATGGAGGCGAATTACATCGTGCCACTTTTCCGAGATTGGCCCCTCCATTTTACATTTACATGCGTGTTGAACGTACAGCGTAATTATACGCAAACTTCCAAGCTAATCGATTCTACCTATACGGATGTTGAATAATCAATTGCGTCTTAAACTTGCTATTTTACTAAAAATAGAAAACACGATGCAGCAAAACGCAACATGATTTTCCAGTACAGGTAACCCTCCTATAACACGGTAGATAGGTTCCTAGAAAATGCCGTGTTGTGTGAAACCGTGTTATATGAGACCCAGAACCGGTATAAAAAGGGGAGTTACGTTTCGAAAATTTATTAAAAACAAATATTTCTTTTTAATTCTATATAAGCATATTATTTTAATTTAACGCAACCTTAATTTAATAAATTATAATTTGTTTATACAGGGTGTTCGGCCGCTTCTGGGAAAAATTTTAATGGGAGATTCTAGAGGCTAAAGTAAGACAAAAATCAAGAATATCAATTTCTTGACTGAGGCTTCGTTAAAAAATTATTAAAAAGATTCAAATCGTTCTGAAAAAATTATTTTCGGTTGCAGGGGTCAATTATAATCATTTTTGGTGAATCGATATAACCCCGAAATTCTACGCAGTTTCGAGAAAAAAATTCAATAGGTGGACAAATTTTTCGGCAAAATTGAAAAACTTCAAATCATTCTGAAAAAATTATTTTCGGTTGCCGGGGTCAATTGCAATAATTTTCGGTGAATAGACATACCCTCGAAATCCTGCGCATTTTCGAGAAAAAAATTCAGTACGGGCGAAAGTGTTTAATCTATTATCGTGTTAAAGTATCGTTTAAATATATTAAGTTGTACTCTTTACGAAATTAAAAATTTATGAATGAAACAGTATCGAGTAACGAGGAACAGAAGGAAGAAGAGTATGCAACTTGAAAATGTAAGAGCATCCTAGGGAATAATCTATGATAAAAGCTTCCATCTGAACTTCAACTGAAATGCAGGGTAACTCGAGCGTCGATACAAATTCATATACTCTTTCTACATAGAAAGAGAATATGCTTTCATCTCAAATAAGAAAGGAGATACGAGAACGATGAGAATGAAAAGAATGCTCAAAAGGGAACACAACCAAATTCGTGAAGAATGCAGCAAAGTGTATATGTATACGTTTAAAAATATACTTGAATCGGATATAAAAGTGCAATTGAAAAATGAATATAATAACCCATTTTTTTAGAAAATGTTTATCCAAAATTCTATGTTAATAACGCGACCGGTTACTTATGGTTGCAGAAGGAAGACAACAAAGCTCGTAATAAATCAGCCTATGCAAAGTGACTTTGCAGTCGCAATAATAACTTGAAATGGAAATGTGGCCTTCTCGTTATTGCAGAGTAAATTCTCTGAATCATCTACTAAACACAATTACGACTGGACCATCCGGGGATAATTACATACGATTAAAGTATTGTCTGTGGTATGCAAAGCGTCAAGGAATAATTGCTGTTTTATAGTTAATACAGTTACGCTGTAATAACTCCAATTTGAGAATAAAACGTAAACAATCCTTCCAGTCGACGAGTTTGGACGCAGATGTCTTTAATTATACGCGAACAATCTGTCGAATTTATAGAAATTAAATGCATGAATATCGTAGACAGAAAATTGTGGAGTATCTTACCTATTTAGTACTCTCAACAGTCCTGAAAATTCTACTAAAACTTGAGACTTTCGTCTCGTACATCGTTGTTTTAAATTTATTTATGATACAGCTCTATATTAAAATAATTTATACGTTCGCTATAATATATGAAGAGTTGAAAAATAAGAGTGTACAAAGTAAGTACTCCAATGCGTCTCGCCTTGATTCAAATCTGAAAGGTGAACGTACAGACAGTGGCAAGGACACCGAGACGGTGAGCCACGATTCGACTTTCAAGAAACCCAAAGACATCGCATTTCCACCAAATTGAAACGAACAATTTTGATAAACCGTTTATCCCGACAGAACTCGAGATCCATAAGAACGATAAAAAGCCATCGCCGCTGAAAAATTCATACAAGAAAAACCGTGAAAAGAATCGTCTGTACTTACGCTCCTGCTATCAATTACTCTCGCGTTTCTCTGCGGCTGATTTCGTAATCGGCCTTATCGCGTGTTCCCCCCGTTATCAGGAAATCGCGAATTAACACGAGCCATCGCGAAGTCGACAGAAATCGTAAATTTCCGTCGTGTTCCGTGTCGCGCGAGACGTCGGTCGCAGAATCCGCGTAAACGGATCCTCAAACGTACGTCGAAAGTCGCGCGGGCAATGCGGGGGCGTGAGAATCGCGTCGATCGTCGGTCGAACGACTCCGTTTCGCGAATTATTCCAAACGTACCTCATCGAGCGTGGTTTCCTAGCGTTGAATCCGCCTCTCAGTCAGCTCCTCATTCTTCCTCTCTTTCTCTCCTTGGTAGTAGCCAGCATCGTAGCCATGCGTGCGCGAACGTGGCCGTTCCAAGCGACGATCACCGCCATGACACAGGGATCCCCGTTACCGCGGCGATCTGCACCGAAACGATCATTTCACGGACTCCGGCGAAACGCGCGCGACATCCGGCGGGATCTTTTTCGGCGGCCGGCAACAGGTCGCGGCAGTCGTGTCGCGGACACGCGACGTCTTGTTATTGTTTATTGTTCGGCCACGGCTGCACACACGTTCCACGGCGTCGCGACGCGTCGATATCGCCGCTTCTCCCGCGTTCTATTTCGGTCCCCTCAGGTAGGAGAGAAGGGACAGCACAGTCTGGCTCGGACGAACGCTTGGCGACACTATTAACGAATCTTCAGAACGACCACTCTGCGGACCGAAACAGAGACGGACGATCAGAAACGGAGTAAGAGTGAACGCGAAAGAGAGAAGAAATACGAGACTGAAGCCAGCGGCTACCCATTATAAATAGTTACGACCGACAGCGATGGGAGTGACACCCTCGCGTCTTCCGGGTAGCAGGTATCGATAGTTCGATTGCTTTCGATAGAGTGTCGATTTTAATTTTAAGGTTGAATCAATACGAGCGGTACGCACGATCGATTGCGTTTGAAAATAGATTTGAAAGATCGGTACCGAGACGTATACGCGAATTGTTTAGGAGCACGACGCGCGTAGTCGACGCTGTCACTAGCGGCTGTCAGTTAGAGAGAGACGAGTTGGAAAGAAGGAGACAGAGAACGTCGGCGGAAGTATGCACGCGAGAAGGAGAAAGACAGTAATGGAAAACCGACTCGCGTTCGCTCTAACTTTATGCTCGCGTCATTGTTCCGTCACTGAAGCCTGCCTTGAATTTTAACGGACAGCGGTCCTACGCGTAAATTTGCATGATTCCCTTTCGACGGACGGCAGTCGCCAATTTTACAGTTTCGTTGCACCTGACGAGTCGAAATAATGGAAATGTTCATCGATAAAATGGAATCGTGTGATACGATTAAAAACCATAGTGACAATCGATGCGCACGGAGAGCAAACCCGTCGACGGATGTTTATTTATAAACCTCAGTCCGTAGATCGTACAACGAATTTAACGATAGATCTCGCAGCGTGAATATTTGTTATCGAGAAACGTAAGAGAAGATAATTTACCTTAGAATAAATATCCACGACGGTCCATTCTCGGGATATTCGTGCGCCTAATCGTTTCAATCGATATAGAAAACAGTCTACGTAAACTGACACAAACACGATAAAAGTTATATAATTTTCGAGCGTTATTTCTTCGACGAGAGCGACTAGTTGCTCGTTCCCTTATTTAAATTTTCCAGCGGCGGAATATTTCTGTCGTGTACGAAATCTCCTAAGGTACTGAAATTCACGCGACAGCTATCATTAACCACGAAAATCCGATGCCGTGTTGCTTGTTTTAAAGAGGAACGTTCTTTGGCAACACTCGGACGTCTTGTACCTGTTTATAAATTTTGGCGCGAATCCGAGGCGTCGTAGAAGGATCATAAATCGATCGATATATCGCGGGTTTCGCGGTCAGTCAATTCGTGCACCGATGTTTCTTTACTTAGTAAAACGAAACGTTCGGGGAATCGTTTACAAAACTGACGTGATTCATCGGCAATGTACGTGCAACATAAATCATTTTCGTGCAGCACGTTGCACTCGTAACCGAAGAACGCCGAAAGGTTAAACAAGCGCGCTAAAAATAGACCGAGAGGAATAAAAAGTGCTACCAGAGTGTTTTTCACATATACGTGTCACGTTTCGTGGACATTCTTCTAACGTAACCAAGGTCAAGATCGCCTTCGAAAGTTATTTGACCCCCGACAAAGCGGTAAATCGAAAAAGGAACTTTCTTTCGCTCTATAAAACTGAACTATTTCTTGTAATTTTGCACGTCTCTCTGATCGATTGCCAATAAAATTGAAACAAACAAATAAAAACACGATTGAAATCTAATTCCATGATAGAACGTTCTTACGAGGACGTTCCCCCCCCCGCGGCGAGAAAAGTACTTCGAGGAATTTTTTATACGATAAACCGTTTTATTTTAATAATGTGTGTGCGTGTATTTTGTACAATATAATAATAATAATTATAGTAGCAATAGAAGTAGTAGAATAATAGTAGTAGAAGTAGTAGTAGTAGTAGTAGAACAGCTGAGAAGTAGTAACAGCCTGTTTTATCTCGCCGGAATCCTCGTCGTTATAGGCTAGGCTCTGTGGCGAAGCGACAGAGCGTCGTCCTCTCGGAACCATTCCGATGTCGCATAAGACTCGAAACGAAAAGCCACCTATAACGACGAGATTCTGGGACAATGGCGCGCCATTGTTGTCTCTACTGCCGCCACGACTATATTCGATGGTTCGAAGGATGTTTCGAGATTGTTTGATGATCGATCGATTGAATTTGCAATTTTCTGGAAGAGGCTTCTATTCCTCCTCTTCCTCCTCCTCCTCTTCCTCCTCTTCCTCCTCCTCTTCCTCCTCCTCTTCCTCCTCCTCCTCTTCTTCACCCTCACCCTCGCCCTCCTTTCCTTCGCCACCTTCTTCCTCCTCCTCCTCCTCCTCCTCCTCTTCTTCCTCTTCTTCCTCGAACTGTGGTTCCTCTAATTCCTCGTCCTCAGCCGCAGCCTTCACGTCTTCTTCGCCCTCTGGAGATTCGGGGTCTCCTGGTTTCTTGCCCGGCCTCTCGCCGAACCACTTCGGCAACTTCGCTGTTATATCGCAAAAAAAGATATCGCGTCATCGATGGTACTCTACTCTTAGCAACGATCGTTTTCTTCGTAGGGCCAGCGAAACGACGACAGCGAGAATTTCTACGTAATTTTTGTTCAAGACCGTTAAGGAAACCGGAATCAATTTATCTTCTACAGATGAAAACGAAGCGTGAAAGCGAGACTCCGTAACGTTGGTCTCTCGATAGAAAAACAGAACCAAGGATTAAAGGTATCGACAGACGCCTTCGATTTGCGCGGAATGGTTTTCTATCCCCTCGCTTTTCATCGAACGGGCCCCTTGAACGCTGACGAAATATACTTCTCTGCGGTCGTTGTAGTTTGACCCAGTTACCAGAAAATACTCTGACCGGTCAGACTTCAAGACTCGCGACTCGAGCAAACGCACACGCTGATACGCGAAATAATAAACGCGCGGGATAAAGCGCGACGCTTTTTACAAATTATCCCGCGATATCAAACCGTCGAGGAATCACGATGTCGCGAATACCAAACGCTCGCGCTTATGCGTTTGCTCGAGAATGATTCAAGCATACATACTCTTCTGGCGACCGAGGAATTGTTCCTTCTGTTGAGTCCATTGCTTCTCCATGGTTTCCTTGAGCTGTTCGGTTAGACCCTGAAACACCAATGGACAAAATGGCATGCTAGGATACATCGTCACACGGGGCGCACTCATCTGGACCCATTCCACGGTTAACGAGATATCGCCGTGTCGACGTCTAACGGAACATTAATGGATCCTATTACACGTATTCCGTTGACGCCCGCCTCGTGACTCGGCCTTTTCAGTTAACAAACCACTTTGGACGACGAGGGGACAACGTAGTCAAACACCCGTTGGCTTATCTTACGATTGTTAATGACCAACTCTTGGGGCACAAATCATTTTACTCTTTCCTTGCATAGACTTAACGTTAGTCACGTGACGAAAGTGTCGGGAGTGTGACAAGTCTGAAACGAAACTAAGTATCTTATCATGGTTTGAGAGTGTGTCGTGGTTCCTTTTGAGACGTAATTGAAATGTAGCCGGTGCGTACGATTCCTTAATAAAACTTTACGAATGAGTGTTCGTCGGGTCTAAGAACTTCCTCGTAGAGTATCTTGCACCTGCTAGTGGAGTTGCATGTGTTCAAGGGTTTGCAGTAAATTTTGTGTGGGTAATCGTGAGCGCTTGTATCATGGAGTGATTTAGATTTGGGCTTTTAAAGAATTGGTAGTATATACACATACTCGGGATCGTAAATGTTCATCGGTTTCGGTGTCTTCGTGGATGTTTGTATCTGTTGTACAGAGGCTTGCAATAAATTTTGGTGATACTATCCATGAGCACTGTATTCGCGTTCGTGTCGGTAATAAATTACGATAAATATCAGAGCAAGCGCGAGTGCTATACTGTGCGAACGAAATAACACGAGCATAGCAACATCTCCGACGGTCTTTGTGCTCCAGATCAACTACTTGCTAAATGGATATCCAACATGAATTAGAAACACGATCGTCGGGACGATCTAGTGGGGCATAAAGGGGGACAAGGGGTTTTCAACGAGCAATGCAAGCAAAAAGGTGATACATTAACAGAGAGCTCGATAGGACTCACTTTTGTTGCGCTTCATGAACTGTTCTGTTTTCTGTTTCCACAGTTTCTCGTTGTACTCCGCTAAAAGCGTGTCATAGCCCTGCGATTCAATTGACATTGTTCACTAATCACTCTTTTTTCTACAAGTACTACTTCCTAACGAGCTATGTCGCTTATTCTTTGTGTTCTATGATCGTCTCTCTTTCTATTATACATCCAATTATTTTTTTTCTTTACTTTAGTCTTGGAATTGTCTACCATTCTAACACGTTTCGTTTGAAAAATTGCAACAAATCGTTGCTAGGACGATACCGTGCCGCGACGTTTCGTTACCAGACCGGAACAAACGTATGAATTTTGAATCCATCTTTGGACATTATTTTTAGTCGTTCGGGTCAGATTCAGGGGCGTCGAATTGGCCAAATTGCTTCCGAGACGGATACATCCGAGTCAGCTGAATATTCGAAGAATCAGCGACTGATTTAATTGGTACAAAAGTATACTTACACCCTCGAACAGTTTCTTTTTATCGTCATAGGACCTGGTATCCACGCGACGTTCGTATTTGGAGGCGACTTGGATCTTGGGCTACGGAAAGAGAAACAGAACTTAATTGTACTGAAAGCGCCCGTTTCATTTCGATTGATTTTCTCGTTTGCTTACAGGGTACTTGCCGGTAAGGGCTTCGGGATCAAGACCTTTCTTCAAGGCTTTGTGCCTCAACTGCTGCTTCTGACGTTCCTTTAATTCTTTAAGCTGGAAAGCAACACAAACGTTCCTTAAAATATTACAAATACTATACATATAAATGTTACTGATTGAGATTGCAAGCCGATCGTGGTACTCACGTCATAGTCCTGGCGTTTCTGTCGTTCTTCAAGATCGTATTTCTCGGTTTCGAGCTTAACTATGGTATCCCAGAGTTCGTTGGCCTTAGACCGGAGCTTCTCAATGGACAAACCATCCATTTCCAAAGGTTTGATACGGATGCTCAGCGAGATTTTCTTCTCCTCTTCGAGCTGTTCTTTCGTTTTGTTGCGCTCCAGTTGCGCCGACGTAAGGTTACCCTATATCGAACGGAACAACACATCGGTAACTGCATAGAACGGATCCGTTACGCGGCGTAACACGGTGAATCTATTTTGCGTATCGATACGAACTGCCAGATCTTTCCTGGTGATGGTGAAGTTGGGTCCCTTCTTGCTCTGATCCTTCATCGCTTGCATCATGGCTTGGCGTTTCTTTTCTGATTCCTCGAGACGCCTGGATAAATGATATTTAAAATTAATGCACGGTCTTTACGCGTCAATCGGAAATAGTCGGGGTAAACAGAAGGGAGCGTACTTTCTCTTTTCCTCGATATCACGTTGTTTCTTCTCCTCTGGAAATTTGAATAAGCGTCAAGAAATCTCCGGATAAAGGAACAAAATCGAATACACTTTGTGCAGAGCATCGAAATGAAAAGGAAATAAAATAAACGTACCAATTTCACGTTGGCGACGTTCTTCCTCCTCCTTCTTTTTCTGAGCCAATCTCTTCTCCTCGTCCGCGCGAGTGATCTTGCGCTTGGCTTGTTTCTCCTGCGTTCGACAAACAAAACGACGATGAAAAATACATGGGGAACACAGCGGGGACGCGGAATCTATGCATAAGAAGCATAACAGAGGTACGCGGAACGGACGTAAGCCGAGCTCGCTGATACGTACCTTCAATCTCTTCAGTTCCTCCTCCTCCTTGGCCCTTTGCTTTCGCCATTCTGCAATGTATTCCTTGAGTTGTTCGTCTAGGTCGCTTCTCTTCTGTTCCTGCCTCTGTGTGTTCCCGGAAACGACATGAATGTAAATACGTGTTGAGGCTAAATCTCTCCGATATCGCGTCTACGAGATCACGGGGATCTCTCCTCACCTTCATAAACTCGGGATTCTCCCCAGAGTCCCTGATGTAGGCCGGAGCGAAAACAAAAGTAACTCTCTTTAGTTCCTGCCGCTCGTCCTCTGAGAGATCTCGCAAGATCTTCCAGAACTCCGTACGCCACTCTCACGTTCCACTTTTTCCATTATTTATTACACTTCATCCATTCTCTCTCGTGGCGAACAATTCTTTCTGTATTCTGTTACGTTCTTCTTTTGCTTTTAATATGTGTATATTCTTGTTTTTTTCTTTTACTTTTCGCCGCAGCCGCGCGTAACAACACGCGTACAGCCACAGACAAACAGACAGACGGCCACACAAACGGACGGACGCACGGACAGACAGAAAGTGTGTAAAGCGCTCGGAGAGAAGAAAATTAGGTGCGCAGTGTAACAAAGAAAAAAAAAATATATATACTTCGGAAAATGAAGGTAGAGCAGAAGGAGACATTAATGAGTTTACAGGAGCTTGGGAAACCGATGAGTTTGCGACGGGGAGGAATCTATTAGGCTCTCGTGGACGGGATATTGGAAAATTGATGGAGGGTTTTACCGAGAATTACGCGGTCACTTGAATTTAAATTTTGTTTCGACTTTAGAGGTCTGCAGCACTGAAATATTAAAGTTCCTCGACGTTCTTTGCTGATGCATTTCTGAGATTCTTGAATTTATCGAAACTGAATATCGCGAACGATGCAATTCAATTATAAAGGACCGTTGTTCGAGGAAATATCGTAATATTTAATGTACAAAAACATTGAATTGACACGATTAATTGCGAATGATAGTATTAATTTGAAGCGATCGTCGAAAAGACAAAAAAACGGTATTTTGTCAGAAATTTGGAAACGCTTCAAAAGTGCAGAGACTCTCGAACACGTGGGCGCGGTACCACAGATCAAATTACGTTACGTGGATCGAATCCAGAATGGCTTAAAAATAAGGGAAGGATCTCTAATTTTAAAGATGATTTCGTGGCGACAAGAAATAGATTAAACGCTCGATATTCTGGATCTCAGGGATTAGAGATACGGGACGTCGGACGTTCGTTTAGTGTTTAGCTGAGAAAAATAAAAAAAAAAGTAATACGAAGCCGCTCGAGAACAAGCGATTAAGCATTTTTTACAGAAGCAATTCAGCAGGTTCGAAGAGAAAACTTGAGAAATCTAAACAGCGCAGAACGAGAACAAGAATAATCGTGTCTGAAACGGTATATGGGCAACGCTCGTCTAAAAACATAACAGCGTATCGATAAAGTTCGTATAGAAACGATAAGAGACAAACGAAACAATAATACTCGATTTATTCGAGTAAAACGTACTTTCACGTAACAACATAGACGATGATAAAGGATAAACGGGATAGAAATGGAGCACAGAGATCTCTAGCACTCACTCTTCTTCTCGTCAGACATTTTCTGCTTCTTTTCCAACTCAAATGCAAGCAACACACAGTCGCCGCCGTTATCAGCGTCGTCGCTGTCGTCGTTCTTATTGTCAATTATTATCCACAACGTAAAAATCCGTAAAAAGCCACAGTCGAAAGCCAAGGAGGCTGGCCAGTTTACATAAAAAATGAGGTATCGACAATCGTGTCATCGCGGAGGGTCACAGAATTCTCGTGCGATTGTCAGCGATTCTGCTTCGACGCCTACGATGATCGTAGACCCCGAGGAAAAATCAGAATTGTTTCATCCGCGGTCGCTTAAATTATCGAACGAAATTCGAAATCGCGAGACTGGACCAAATGGGACCGTCTCCAAATTCTTGTCTCGGTCGATTTAATCCGCGACACGCCGATGAAATCATAAACAGCGTTCAACACCGTTGGCAACGCGACGCGTCATTATGTAACCGCATTATGAAACAATCCGTCGAAATACGCGTTAAAGGAGAGCCCGAAAAACTGACCTCACGATTCCACGAAACATTCAGTGACCCTCCCTAAACGCTTTTAGCCGATCTTTCTGCGACAAAGATACCGAGAACGAGAGGAGGTTTGGCGTGGTAATTATTGGCTGCGGATCGATTGATTATGGCGCAAGATCAACATAATAATTAACAAACGGAGACAAAGGGGGGCGAGGGTACGAAGTCGGCGGTGACAAAAAAAAAAGGAAAAACAACTCCTCGAAACGTAGAGTACAAAAGAAAATGGAAAAAAAATAAAAAACGAAACACGACATCAAATCGTTGGCTTGAACGAGATCAACGAAAAACTGGTGGACTCGTCGATACGTGTGTGTACGCAACGTGTACGCGTACAGGGACACGAAGGATCTATGTACAAGAGCCTTTAGTTAATTCGTGATTAATCGGATGTAGAGAGACAAAAAGAAAAATAACACGAGACGGGGTGAGAAGAGACAGAGAGAAACATGAGCTTGGGGGGCGTGGGGAGGGGAGTGTTGCTTCGAGCACTGATCACGAATTATTAGATTTCGCATTTTGGCAGGATCGAGACTTTGATTGTACGTTCTGTACGGGTAACGGTATTTACGGAACGTCGGACAAACGTAACACGAAAACCAATTTACGCACAACACGGGGAAATGTTTAGTATACACGGTTACGGTATTTACGGAACGTCGGACAAATGGTCGTGACTCAAACTGATTTACACGTAACGGGAGGGTATGTTTAGAATCCACGAACACCGTGAAAGAAACGGGAATTTCGAGGTTCGAGATTTACAAAAAGAAGGTGGCGAACTATTCGGGTGGCGGTGGAAGCAAAGAATTTTTACTGGTCTGCCTAAGTTCGTCTCGCGTCTTGGCATCGAGACTTGGCATTAACTAAACAATGCGCCCGACAATGGTTGCGTTTTTCCACCGAACGGTTTATTCGCTAATTATATTGCACGCGGCGCGCTTCAAACGGACACCGCAGCTTCAGTATAAGAATAAACCGCATTACGTTATCGTACACATATTTATGAAACGTTTGGCAATCGTCCAGCCGACGCAAGTTATATTAGTTGCGTACACCCCTTATGCAACTGCCGCCGTATAATACGGTCAAAAGCCTGAAAACTTTTCGACTAAACAGCCTTGTTGTTTCGCAGAGCATCGAATCGTCTGTAACGTTACACGGTCAAGAACCTCGAGTAAAAAGTGCAGTCGAATGGAATCAGAGTTTAAGAGAAGACGTTCCCACTTATCCATACGTTTATTTCGAACGAGTTTGACACTACGATGCTCAAACTGCTCGTAAATGCGAACCTGTTTTCGAACCGTGAACGCAGAGAAACGAGAAAAATGCTATCGATGAATAGATTATCGTTTCAACGCTAGACAAATCGGAAATGCTATCCTCGATCACCGGGAGAGTCTCGTTCCCGCCAAAAATTCGAACAAAAGCGCGGACTTGTGGGGAGGGTTGTGAGAGCGGCCGAAGAACAAAGAAAATATTATTGACGTGTAAACACCTCGATATTCAACTTACTTTTGGGACGCCCTACCCCTACAAAAAAAGAAAGGAAAGGTACATTAATAACAATGACAATTGTTTCGTCTTTTACGTGAGGACTGCACAAAGCCGCGAAAAAGTGCGTTTCGCTCGCCTTTTCGCTTTTATTCGTTCCGGTTCGAATTAAAATCCTGCCACGATCGGACAAAGAAAGCATCGTTAGAATCGACGACAGCCTGCCGCGTTTCATCCTGCTTTTATCCACTTCCGTTCCCCACCGTTTCTTTACTGCACAGTCGTAGAAAAGTTTCGCGTTCGACGAAACGGGAACGGGTGCACTCGTACGCGCTCACGTTTTACGAGATTTTGATTGGCTTTTTATAGACGACGTAAAAGAGGAGAACAGGCAGCCTACCGTCTCTTTCATTTCGAGGACCTTGTCACACCTACACGTTATACACAAGGTGTATCCTAACACGTGGTACCCACTTCATTGGTGAATTTGGGACGCAAAAATGATGAAAAAAGTTCAAACGTATACTCCTACGATTTCCATAGTAAACAGTACAATTAACTTTACCAAACTATGAGCAAACAATGTTTTCCTTAATGGAAGATTAACAAGCCAATATTACGTCAATTTCTCGGCTAATTGATTGCATGAATTATTGGCAGAAATTCCATTGCGTGTACGTTGCGTATGATTTATGCATGACGGTCCTATTTCAGCCAAACCGCCAGACAATTCTTCAAGGAACGATTTTGCGACCCATTTTCTAACCTGATTTATAAAACGAAATGTAAAACTCTGTGACATCTGTGGACTTTCAAAAATGAAAATAACTCGAGAAGATCGAATGATACGTGTTCGCGCGAATTTTCTTCGCTGTTTTTGTGCCTCGATCCAGCATTGAAGTGGGTCCCATATATTAGCATGCACCCTGCATATAGCTTTTCACAAAAACCTTTCCAATTGGACAGCTCAAAATGCGAGAACAGAACGATCATTATGCGACAGAAATAATGCGCAAAGAGACAAAGAAAGTTAGGTGTGGTGGGGTGTATTCGGTGGCTTTGCCTCGGGTCGATTGAAAAGTGAAACTGATTCGACAACGATCAAAAAGCAGAACCAAAAAAGAAAAGAATTTCCTAAAAACTTTATCGATGCACTCTCCAATAAACATACTCGTGGATGGGAAAAAAAATATATTTTCGTTACTATGCAGGCTGTTTCGTAACTTCGACAACTTTGTTGGAGAGGTCAGGTTGAGGAAAAAATATCATACGAACGGAAGCCCTATTTTAAGTACTCGCGTGACTATAATAGATTACTATCACAATAGAACTGCAAGCTCGTAATCGATTTTTGCTACAATTATTTGTTACTTCTTACATTTTACAAGCTAGAAGCTATTTATGATTCTTTATCACAAGCTTGAGCTCGAATGCACGCGAAACATTAAATTGCTATTGCAATGTTCAGTACAACGTTACTCCAACATTGGATAATCAATAATAAAATGGCCACTTCGCATTAATCTTGTGATTTTATTATAACAGTAATCGAACTATGGTCAGTTATCGAGTACTTAGAATCAGATCTATGTTCCTACAATATATTATTTCCCCAAAGTTATCCAAGTCTCTTATACTCGCGATGAAACGTCCTGTGCGTCGACATTACTTAATCGAGTGGGATTTGAGAAGTCTATTACCAAGAAAAAGAAACAGAGTACTCTGTTTAAAAAATTAATTGCAACATTTAGAATTCCCTGTCACTTTTCAATCGCGTGTATCTTGTTCAGAAACGTGTGAGTGCGTGTAGATGGGTGTCTGTTCCATTCGTAACGACCAATGATGTGTACGTGGACGTGTGTCAGACGGGACAAGGTGGCAGCGATAGACATATTTGTTTAACCATCGACACAACAACAGCGACACAGCACCAAAAACAGAACGATGAAGACAGCGGACGGACCAAACAGAAAAAGTGACGGTCAAAGATGCAAAGAAACGCGTTGTACGAAATCAGCCATCGTTGCTTTCCCTGGTCTTTCGGCTAAGTAAACCTCACCGCGATTCGGTACAAAAAAAAAAACCATAATGACGACAGTACCAATAGCAGTAAACAAAAAAGAAAACTGAAGGGCGAAAACGACTCTTAAATGGGGAAAAAATATTTTGTGGAGCGAGAGGCCCTCACGGAAGTCTAAAAAATACAGCTCGCGATTCGCGTACTCGGTGCTACGATTTACGAATGATTTTAAGTGCAACGATAAAAAAAGGATGGGCGACGCCAACGCGTCTCGTTTCTCTTCCAACGTCGAAACGGAAGAAGTGATTTTTCATCGTCACGGTGGACAAGATCGTTCGAACGCTTGGTTAAAAAATTCCGTTTGCTCGCGCATGGAAACGTCGCGCATACGAATCTTTCGCGAAATTAAAAAAGCTCAGGGAGACAACGCGACGAAAAACAGTGACTGGTCGAACGATGAAACGAGCTTTGAAACGACTCGTCGACGTAACCCAGGGGTGGAGAACTATTTGACATTTTACTTCGCGTTCTGTTCGCGAGGCAAGCAAAAAATAACTAATAACGTAATGGATACAACGTCGTAACAAAGGATTAAAATTATTGCTTTAATGTTTCGCGTATTCCCTTTAGAACTTTAGAAGGAATTGAAATAATCGTTGTCGGAGCATGTGTGACGCATAAACAAAGAAAATATGCAAAAGAGCCGCAGTTTCCCTGTACCTGAGAGAGCCTCTCACGCTCGCGACGAAAAACCAGCGTTATCGTGTTAATAAACGGTCTTACTGCGCGTTAAACGCGACACGGCAATGGAAATTGCCATTTTCTCGCGAATTACCAGAAATTAACGTTGCGAAAAAGAAAAAACGGACACGTTGCTTCCAAAGAATAACCGTGGTACGTAAAGGTTCGCCGGTAATGGTGTCGGCAAGGCGGAGAGACTCGACCGACTGCGCGATTTACGAGAAAAGAAGTCTCGTTAGAGAAGAGAACGTGTATCGATAAGGCGAAAAGAGACGTGAATAGTAAAGGTGAGCAGAGAGAAAGAGAGAAACAGAACGAACGTCTCGCAATAAAAAGAGTCTCATACAAGAAAAACGAAAAAACGAAAAAACGAAAAAAAGAAGAAAGAGAAAGAGAGAAAAAAAAAAAGGAAAAACAAAATACAACATTGCGCGTACAGCGACCAAATGAGAGACAGAAACAGAAACGTAAGAGCCAAATAGCAAACGAACAGATACTGTACCGGATACAAGACAATACAACGGTTAGACGATTAATAAAGAGAAAGTGATAGAGAAAGAAATAGAGAAACAAAGAAATGAACATAGCTGCCCGAACAAGATGGGCGATTTTTACAGCTTACGACGGGAAAAAAAACTTACTCGATCTTCCTCTCCGGGTGCCTTTGATTTTTCGATTTTTTCGATTCGCGCCGCGCGTTGGTCGTTTGGTCGATGGTGATTTTGATTGATTGGTTGGTTTTTTTTTTTTTTGTGTATTGTATGTGGAGATTCGGGCGAGGGGAGAGATGGAGAGATAGATAGAAAAAAAAAAACAGAGAAACGAAGATCATAAACCAAAGTCAAAGATAATGGCTAACGGATCGTCGACGGAATCGATCGCGGTAATTATTATTTTTCGACCCACGATCGTGCTCTCTTTTCGTCGCGTGGAATCGCCGTGAAATATCGCGCGTACGAACGAGATTCCAAAGATCATCGTCGTGCAGCGGAAATATCTCTCCGGAGGTTCGATATCTTCCTTCGACGTTCCCTAAATTGTTTCGCGGAACAATGTCTCAGAAAACTGACTGCGGAGGGAGAAATCGTGTTGAATCGTGGCCTGTGTTCGTGCAAACGAATGACGGAGCTTGGACAAAATTTTACTCCAGCCGAACGGCTGCGCGACGTCGTTTAATTAATATGTAACCAGACGTTCCGAGACACAGACGCCGTTCGTTTGCTCTATTTTCGCGAGAGAAGCACGACTGTTCTAACTTTAACGACCGTTCGAGAGAGATCGCTCTGGACCACCAATCTAATATTTCGGAACTGCTCGCGTTTAAAATGATTCCACAATGTCGCGAAGTTAAATTCCGTATGTATTAATAGCACTGTATCTCTTTTAATGTAATTCAACGATTCGCTAATCACGTAATCCAATATGTCTGTCTGGTATTCGGACGCATTGATTTGTATCGCGACCAAATGTGTGTGTCAACAGCTGCCCGAACGATCAGAAATATTGTTTTTCCACTTTTAAAGCCGCGTAAGCCGGGTGTCCAAGGCGACGCGAAGACAGCGCCAAGAGCACGTCCTATTTCTGTAAAAACGAGCATGTCCGTTCTAATTCTAACCGGGCTCGTACTTGCTGAGCGAGTGCAGTGTTTGATGTCTCGGTGGCTGTGTGCCTATGATCACAAAGTTGCACAAGTTTGTAACACGACAGACAATTATTCGAGTCAATGACGCCGAGCGTATATCGATTAACGAATGTTGGACAAGAACGAATTGCTGTAATAGACGCAGTGTACCATTAGCCCCTGCGATTATATTATATTAATAACGAACGATGAATTCTTTGATCTTTGGAAACGTCTACGTTCTAAATACTTCCCAAGACCGAAACGTTGGAAAACTGCTAGTTGAGACTGGTTTATGTTTCGCTCGTAATAGTTAGAATTAATGGTACGCCGAATTTGTTAGCCCAATTTAATTTTACGCGTGTGTATTATTGTATGAATATGCAAATTGTCTGGCGTAACTGTGCCAGGTTGTATCTTTGAAACAGCTAGAGGCAGAGAAAACGGTGATGAAGTTGAATCAAGTGGGTTTAAATGCTCCATGTACTCGACAAGAAAGTATCAGAAAATTTTACTGAAAACAACTATTAGTTTGAAAGATATTTTGTGCTTCAATATTTACTCCTATCGGCGCCATTATGGGTAGACTTTATACCTTTTAAAATACTACTAAACACTCTCTTGCGAAATATGAAACGTCGTATCGATTGGCATAATGAAAGGAATAAGCCTCCATTACACAAAAAGTGGACAGCAGTTTGCGACTGCACGCGTGCACATAAATGCATAACAGTAATACAGAAATATGGAACATCTAAAACGATTTAATTCAACCTTGTAGTTTTTTTCTGTATCTTCGACTGCTTCAAACGCTCGGTTTGGCCTAGTTTCGCGGAACGTGTATACTTATTAGGGTGAAAACGTTTGAAAATTATTTAGAATCGCTTCTATTATTATCCTCGTTCGGTGGCAAATTATCCAATACACAGGAATCTCCTAAACCAAGATGCAGATTCATCCAGGAGAAAGAGCGATCTCTCTGGAAGTTCGGGAAAATACAGTCGAGACACTGATTCGTAGAAGGGGTGCACCGATCGTCAAAGAGAGATCGAGCGATCGTTGCAATAAACGACACGATGAACGCTAACTTCGATCGCTAAACAAACTTTCACGCTGCTCGTAAGGAGCCTAAACGTCTAAGAGATCAGAACACGAGATCTGGATTCCGCGGTGACTCTGCGCAGTAGTAGCAGACATCTAAACGCAGACAAGCCTCTGGAACTTACTTCCTGGAATAAGAAAACGAGAGAACGTGGACGTTAGATATAATTTCGGGAAATGTTCAACGAAGGATTCGGGAATTACAAGACACTTACGTTTCCTCGACCACCTCCTCCTCGCTGCTGCAAAAGAGAAAACGGGAAACGAAATTTGTTAGTGAACGGTTACAGGCAAACGTACGGGGCTATCAATAAAAAAAAGAAAAGAATCGAAAACAAGAATCAAGGGGTGGTTTTCGGGCAGCGGTGGGGGGGGGGGGCAAAAGGGCTCTTCTACTTGGTTGCACGTTAAAAACGTCTGTCTTGCAACAGTTTCTGTAAAATTCATATCTTATCGCGACTAAGGAACGTTTCATTTGTCACGACATTTTTGGACCCGTCTGTTCACACCACTGAATATAGATCCAAGCCGATTCGACCGAATGATTCATCGTCTGATACATACAGTGTTCGCGTCCATCTGTTTGAATTCTCTGGTTACCAAAATAGACAGACGTTTTGCCTGTACCTGTCAGAATTCATTTCACTGAAACGTACCGATTTTACAGAACGTTCCACTTCTCTTGTACATCGTGAGAACGCAAAACGACGTTTTTAGCGAGCAATTCAATCGGAGTATCGTGCATTAACAACAATTCTTTCAAGACAAAAACACGTGGTCACGACAGGGTTGGGGGGGGGGGGGCGGGGTAGTATACTTTTACAGCAAAATTAAACGGGGTAAGGGTGTTTGAACGTTTCACCGATAACGACGTATCGAACAACGGGAGGTAATTTGTGGGGGGAGAAATATAGTATACGATCGGCACCCAAAATACGGAGATATGTTTCATCTTACGTGAACGCAATCGATTATGTCGGATATTGTTCATAGTGTGAGAACGATCGACACAGGGATCTTGGTTATCCTCGACTTATGTAGCAATCTGATAGTGTCGCATCAAGAATGTAACTAGAAATCTGTGATTCTCGATCCCTGCAAATCACCGCTAACAATAAGAAAGACTGAACGTGATCTATCGACGACATATTGTTTTTACGACGCTTCGTTGGGCTACCGTACTATCTTTTGCTTAAAATTACGCTTCTGCTGAAATGCCCCCGACATTCTCTGGCGCTCGAACGCTTTGTGAAACTCGATTTCATGGATATTTCAAACGACGGGTCTGATCATTTTTCAGGTACCGTCCGATGCACGTGCGCCCGTGTTACGTAACGGCTTGCATTCGCTTCACCGGATCGTTCTTTTTACCAAAATCGTCTTTGAATCGTCTGGTTTTAAACGAAACACGTACGACGCAAAAACCAAAAAGGCAATCTATCGTTAGAATAGAATAAACGATAATCTAAGCGTCGGAGAATGTCGAGAATCACGTCGATTACGTTTCGTAACGTCTCGTGGCGCCGGTTTCGATACTTACGAGTATTGGTCCTCGTCGTCAGACATGTTTGCGGGTGGTTAAGGTGCTGCAACACATAAACAGACCACTGATTAACACAACCTGTCCACGATCGAATATCTTCTAAATCGTTTCACACCGCATTGGATTTTTTTTACTTCTCGATTCACGGTATCGCATCAACGGAATGGACGACCGGAATCATCCGCTCTCGAGCCGGCTCTAACTCGTTCCTTTTCTTATACGAAACGGAAAATCGCCCTGTTGGCGAGCTCTCGATTCGTCGTCGTGCCGCCGTGACGACAAAATACGCGTCGCGTCCCCGCGAGAGAAAAATGTCGGCGCACTCGCGGCGATGAAATTTCGAAAAACCGATAAATCCGATCGTCCCCGTTCGCTCGTACGCGCAGGCGCCCGGGACGCGGTGGTGTACTTCTCGCGAAAAATGTTAAATAAACAAGTGGCCAAGAGAGTAGGTGGGAGAGAGAGAAAAAGAGATAGTGACAGAGTGTGTGTGTGTGTGTGTGAGAGAGAGAAAGAGAAATCGTGCGTGTATGCACGCGATTACGGAGTCATAAATCGAACCTGGCGGGCGCGAGAAAGAAGAAGCTAGAAAAGAAAGGAAGTCGAAGGGGACGAGACGATGCACTGGTGCAAAGGTAATCCGATATTCTGAGGCGAGAAAGAGAGTGCCAGTTTGCTAACCCTGGCCGCAAGCTCGACGTCGCAAGCTCTATAAGGAGCCATCCCCCTTCTCTTCCTCGTCGCTCTAATTTTAGAAAACCGACTCTCTACTCTTCTCTCTCTCCCTTTTTTCCTTTCGCCTCCCTCGCTCTCTATGGCAGTTCCTCCACCTCTTCGTTGATCTCGTCTTCGTTGCCGTTGTCGTCATCGAGCTTTCCGAGCATTTCCTGCCCTCAGCCGGCGAAATCAAACTTCGACTTCGGCATTTTCCTTCGCCCAATACGATAATTTCCTTTGGAAACATACTATCGTTTGTTTCCAACGTACCGGAACGGCTGTACAACTTGTCCACGGATCCTAGACCCGACTGTCTCTAACGTCAATTTATGGGAAATCCAAAATTTCTTTTGGAGGCATCGTTGTCCTTTAAACGCTATTTATACGAATCACTTCGCACATACGCTTACATGCAATTGTGTGCCAAAGGGTGATCACCCTTTAAATAAATAAGATCACGAAATCGTTGACGCAGATCGATAGCACCACGTTCGTTTAAAGTTATGGAATATAAGTATAACCATGTTTTGTTGCACTACTGAATACCATTGATAGAGTGTCGAAAACTCGTGGAATTTATTGGTGTGTCTAGAACATAATCTTTATTCCAACTTGAATGTTATTTTTCTATGTTCATATAATGTCTAGGTACCACGATTGATAAAATAAAAAATGATGTCTGGTTTTATAAATTCGAGATTATTACTGGTTTATCGTAATAAATATGATTATCACTGGACCAATGCTGTACCAAGACTTAAGAACCACCTTCGTCTAACCTGTAACATTAAAATGTCCTGAAGAGGTTCCTAAATCGTAATGTCGAAAATAACGTTCAAGGTATAAAGATTACGTTCTGAATACTTCGATAGATTCCACTCGTTTAAAATTACTCTGTAGCGGGGAGAAAGGCTGTCGTAGATCGGGTTCATCGAGGCACGAAAACGAAAGGAATTTCAGACATTCCGGGCGCTAATTTTACGACTCGCGTCTTATTATGCCGTACAATATGACACGCGTTATGGAAGTAAGGAACAATATTACATAATTACGTACGTCGGACTCGAATGTCTTGAAACGGGATATCCGACGTGCGTTTATAGTTCTCACGGCGCCAACGCGATTCGTTTCTATATCGGTACCGCGAGACCCGCCATATTTAGAAAATGGAAGCAATTTCGTTCTGTGTAGCTCGACCGTCCAGCTCCGAGCGAATATCTCCACGCGAAAGGCAATATTTGAGCACGAAATTCGCGCTGCTATGTAAAAAAACTCGATGCACGTTATTATTACGGAAGGAAATTGCATTCGAACTTGACTATAACAAGTACGAATATAACAAAATACAGACAATTTTAATTTATTTCGCGTCGAAGTCAAAGTGGAGTCTGTAAAGCAGACATTCGTAAAACAACTTGAATCGAGATTGCGTTTATCATTAATTACTACTGCTCGTGTGCATGGTTTTAAAATTCTAGGCAAATAAATTGTGTTTAATATTTCTTTTTGTCAAGTTATCGAGAATGTTTAAAAATAGGAGACACATTTAGGTCATCACTGATATAGGTAACTCGTTACAACCGAGTTCGACAGTACCACGAAAGTAATTTTCACCGGGAAATATTTAACTTGGTCGTTAGCCGGCTAAAACTTATGCAAACACTCGTTAAATTCTCACCGTCCTTCCGCGATACCATTAAAACGAGAACCGTTCGCGGTACAACAGAATCGTCGTCAACTTTCGGACCGTAAATTTCCGGAACGATTAACGGATCACGTGTCTTGACGAGCTGTAAGCTCGTCCTAAAAGGCGGTCGTAGACGAAACCGAGCTCCTCCAGAGTCTCGGAAAGTTCTCCGTGGATTGTTTAAGCATGACCTGAAAACTTATCCGATCCATCGCACGAACTTTCCCTCCCGAACCTCCGAAGTTTCACCTGGAGGGCTAGGCAACGCCGGGTCCGATCTCCAACAGTTTCAGTAGATAAAGTCGTGGCGTGGTCAGGCGTCGGTCGCGCGATACTTTCGATCGCGAACGCCCCGTGGATCCTCGTCAATTTTCACGACGTCCCGTGTACAGCTTCGATCTTTCGCCTCCTGGGTCCTCTCTTGGTCCCTCGGTCCAAGCTAATCGAATTTTTCACTTTTCACACTTTCGTTGCTCTTCGGTCGCGATACCATCGGCAACGAAGACGAGGAGCTTTGGTGATCCGTGAACGCACAAACCATCGCTCACTGGATCGAACCCATGGAAGAACGTGTATACGTGAACGGTACACCACCGAATAGTCACTGATCGACCGATTACGGTAATGCAAAACGAAATGAGCACAATGGAAAAATAGTTTAGGAACTTACACTCGAACGGTGTCAATGTGTGGCAATGTGTGTGGACGTGTGGGTGGGTGGGAGAGTGTGTATGTGGTGGTATGAGGGTTCGCCTCGGGGCACCAGCCGAGCAACAGATGCTTCCAACAGGCACGCACGAAGAGCTTTTGCTGGTGGAATGTGGAGTCCGCGACAGCTCGAGCGGCTCTGAAGTCCTGCGGGCAGAGTCTGGACAGCACCAAGACTCGGAACGATGCCTACACGGTTCGAACGACTCGATCGCTCCCTTTCGTTTCGCTATTAATAGATAGCAGATCCACGTCCGTGGGGCGCGAGCGTGATACGATCCTGGCACGCTACTATTTTCGTCCCTTCTACGATCCCGTGTGGATCGCTCGTTTTCCCGCGGACCCCTTTTCGCTCTGTTCCGCCCCCGCAACGCTGCTGTCCGCCGCGAATCATCGATGAGACCGACAGATTGGAAGGGATAGACGAATTTTGAATACCTTGATTAGGAGTTTACAACGCGCCGCTAAGACCTTCCCTGTCGTTTATCCGAATCGGTTGCACTCCCGTCGGTCTCGGTAAGCGTAAAGAAATTCATTTAAAGCGTTTTATTTATCGATCGCCAGCATTCGAATTAACGCCGTCGCGGCGCAATTAATAAGCTTCGAACCGACCGCTATAGAATCTCGAGTGCGTTAACAACAGACGCATTCTTGACATTTTCAAGTGCCACATAACGAGCATCGTAGCCGACACACTTACATATATTTCTACTAAAATTAACTGGCGTTGCTCGGAATAAGCAAACTACAATCTGTATTCATACGAGACAACTTATTCATACGAATGTATTCGGACAAATTTTATTGTGTAATTTCGGTACGCGGTACAGTACGCGTTATATTAAACGTAAATAATGGGTATGTAATTTCGAGTAAAATGCAGGAAGAATATCTGTGCCACCGATAGTGATCCGAAATTTGAACAGCGTTCTTTAATTAACTCTAAACGAATACGAATACGACATAAATATGGCGGTATCCTACAACGTCGAATGCTGGAACGTCGCTGTTTTTCTACGTTTCACTGGATTCATCTTAATACCTGCACTATTTAGCAGAGAAAACGCCAAACCTCGTTAAAATTTAATAAATGACGTGTCAACTCAACCGAGAATACGAAAACTACGACGTAATCCTAAACCACAGCTTAACTGCAAAGTTCGGATTCAGGCGAAATGTGCCGGTAATTGGAACTTCCACCCATTTAAATAAACAAAGAAAAGGTAGTCTCGAGTTTTACGATTTTAAATAAAAAATATACTAAAATTTTACGAACTTCCGTTGAACGTAACAGTTATTTACGACACTTTAGTGATGCACCAAAGTAAAACCTCACGGTGCTTAACTTTATGTAAGAATTTAAAGTCATACTCAAACGTTAAGAGTCCAGCGCGTTTCTGCAACTAATACACCTACTCGACGAAAGTTTGTACAATTTCAATATATTTTTTATTCCAGAGTCTTGAAACAGACACATTCTAAAGAAACAATAACCAATTAGGATATTTCATCACGAGTTTGCTGGTGGACTGTTCGGTAAGGATTTTCTGGCAGATCCTGCCTTACAATAGACGCGACTAAACGTTTGAACAGTCTCCTATTTGTGGAGTATTCAGGTCAAACTTAGCATCGAGAAGAATTCGTTCTCTGCACCAAAGCGATTGCTTCTTGTTGTACTAATCTCTAAAATTGAGAACAACGAGTAAACTAAAATTTTCATTAATTTTATTTGGTAAATATCATATACACAAATATATAAATATCTACTCGTACAGCGAAATGTACCAGGTGGTCTTTGCGTTCGAGAAAACATACTACTATTTCGACAATTTATGTAAATGATCTAGTGTCGTAACTTGTTTACTTCTCGTGTAAGTGCCATTAATATGAAGTATACGTTCCTATAATGCCAACTGCATAGCAAGATACTATGATCGACGGTAAGCAGATGTTTCTTGCATTACTATCATATATTATCAATATGATAGTTTGCTTTTAACGTAAAGTTACATTTCGCGAAGCAAGTTTAATTTACATATCATATTTACAGAAAACCCAGTCCAACGCCATAACATTTTATTCTCAAAGTAATGTAGCACAATAGAGAGATGCTGAGGGATCATTCATCTTTTGAGTATTATTGTTAACTATTTTATGACGTCGAAGAACCCACACGAACCTTTCCTCGCCTTTTAGTTTACTGCTTCTAAAGTTATTCTGCATCTTACGCGTGTAGCAGTATGAAGGAGTACGTAGAAGTTCGTGAATCTTTAGTAACTTCTTTGACACTTCAATTAGTTTCAGCAACTTTCGTTAGTGGGTGTCAATTGATCTACTTAAACTATATTGTCTAATTGAATCACTTTGGATCACCCTCGAGATTATTAAATCTTGTGTAACACTGTGTTCGTGCTAGGATTGCGTCAAAGTTGATGCGTTGACATTTGAAAAGCACCGTTGCTAAAATGATTTTACACATGACGCAAGGGTATCCAACGCGAATGTTCAAACCTTTATTTATTCAAAATAAATTTTATATAAAGATATAAAATATAAAACGACTCCATTATTTTGGCAATGAAAAATAAGTTCAAAAGTTTCATGTTTATAACCGGTTGAAGCTATAAATTCTCATGCTAGATGATAAGAGCTTTAATTCGTGTAATTTAAAGTACGAGCGTAATTTTAGCTACTTAAAAATAGCAGTTTATTCGAAAGTGTGCCAGCCACTTGCAAACCTTTTCACATTTCCTTTTTACTTCCCTTCCGGCGTGCGTTCGCTACCGCCAAGGAAAAGAGAAAATGGAAGTGTATTTTTAATGGTCGGACGGAAAATCTCGAGACTCGTAACTATGGCCACATTGAGGAACGAGAGCCGGAAATTGCAGCGAATTAAAAACCGTTTCGCGAATGTCATTCGACGAATGGCTATTTATCGTGAAAGTCTAAAGCACTAAATTTCACCCTTCCCGGACGTCTTGCCTTTCATTTTCGGAAATACCCTCTCTCGTACCCTCTTAAAAGGGTGCAGTATGCTCTGGAAAAAGCTTCGCGAAATATCCCTCCGTCTTATCTGCGATAAGAGCTTGGATCTCTCGAGCAGACCGTAAAAATGAAATCCCCGTCGTGTCGTACGTTTGCAATAAAGCTTTACAATAAAAAATAAGCTCACCATCACAATAAACTATTGTATTTTAGCTAATTTAATCTTGCCCGTGTTTGTATTCATTTTATTATTGTTCCTTTCAAATTATTGTATTTCTTATATTACTCCCTTTGCCGTTTCATTTTGTCATATTCACCATTTTCACTGTACCTAATATTACAGATGTGGGTTAATGTAATACCAGCCAAATGGAGATTTACACCACCATTTACATCGTTATAATTTTTCCGCGATATAATTAAAACGGACATTACAAATAATTATAATTTAAAACATGCGTTGATTCTGATTATAAACAGACAATTTTGTAATCTTATTCGTTGCATACTCATATATGTAACGATTAATATATTTATGAAAACATTCTTACTATTTAATCGTAAAGAAATGCCGGGCAACATACTTTTATCTGTTTCTTTTCACGCATAGAAACCGATATGCAGAAACGAAACCAACAGCCGATGGAAAATTTTTCCATGAAGTAAGTTATTTTTGATGCTGATATAGTTACATTATATCTGTCTCGTAGCTATTCCGTATTTAAGACCGTCATAAAGCATTCTACCCACCCGAATACGTGGACGGGGCACTAAATATATTTATCCGACGACGACGACAACACGAGTTCTGTCGATAGTGAATCCTTCAAACATAGTCGCTCAAAACAGTCCGTCATACTCGATATAACTATTTATCATATTCTATTTCATTGGCCAATAGAACAGAAATTAAATCACGAAATCGATTAATTTTGCGCTCCTTTAAAAGTTTACGCGTTTTAAATAATAAATTAAAATATTTCAAACGTTTGTAACAAACTAACTCCAATACTTGTAAACTATAAAAAAAAAAATAAAAACAATAATAATCCCATTGAGAACGTAAAAATCGAATCGGAAAGGTTAAGTATTAAAGGTTAGGAGCCTGAAACCCGTCGAATCGATCTAGTGTTAAGAAGGTGAGATTTGTCGAATTGTTATTCTAATTGTCTGAAGAGAAACGAGGTTGAGAATGTCCCTATAGAGGGAAATCCCTGTGCAATTGCGCCAAGTGGTCCCTGAGTAGCTTGGTACACGGCAGCAGCTGTGTCCGTGAATAAAAAAAGCACGACGGGCAGCGTTGTGTTTTGAAAACGGGAACAGCGGCCGAGCCGACGAAATAGGAGCCGCGATAAACGAATGTGGGTTGGCCCTCTGAGAGACCTTGGCTAACGCGTGGAGGCAGAGAGACGTCGAGGAAGGAGGCTACCTTATCAGAGGTAACCTGGAAGCTCAAACTTCGTCCGCGTGGTCGACGTCGAACCACGAGGCGGCTCCTTATATGGAGGGGGCCACGCTAGAGAGAGGGCGCCGCGACGCTCGGGTATAAAGTTCCACGACGCTGACGACGTCGCTCACATCGCGCCAGAAAGCTCGCCTCCTTGGCTTACTTGCTCTCGCGTGATCGCAGATTAATTGCTCTTCTTGGGTTGCGCCGAGGACGTTAAGTTTTTACATCCACATGCACCTGACCCCCTTTTTACACGAAATCAAAGTACTTTTTTATTATAGTTCACGTCCTGTCAAAACAAATATTACAAGTTTCTACGCGGTACAGTTTCACCGTGTAAAAAGAGGATTAGGTGTAATTCAAGCCCCCTTAAATGTTTATTGGGCAATTTTAATAATCCTGTATGAATTAACTGGCTCGAAATCGAAGTTGGATGATACTAGCAGACCTTTCACCCATGTATTTTTTCGGCCCATTACCATTTTCGTGTCACTCGCAACGTTACCAGCAGATTTGGAAATAAACACAAGAGGAAGTGGGACAGAAAATGAAATTACAAAAATTTTATGTATTTTTTAACGGAATGAGAGCTGTACGGTCCAGAATCGAGTAACCAATTGATTAAGATTATTTAAAGATTTCAAGATTATTAAAATACGTGAGGATGTACCTCACTGACAACTACACCGAAAATCCTCTATTATTTTATTTTAAATTGTAATACATCATTTATTTAAAAAATAACTCGGTATGGTAGTAAAATTGAGTCATGAAAAGTCCATAAGGCGAAAGGTCTATTCGTATACCTCGTGTGTGTATTGAAAAATTTTACATAAAAAAATAGTTTTGATAGTACGAAAAAGAATACTATAAAATATTTCTATCAAACTTATATAATCTACTAAAATCATAAATATAAAAACTTATTATAATACTTACATTAAACTGGAAAAAATATTTGCTGGCATTACAATCATTTCGTGAAAGAAACATTCGCTAATTGTTTTATTTCATCATGCCTATTACCGAAATTATTCCTAATGTCTCTAGGTGACAGACAAGAAATATGGATCTTACATGTTTGTATTGGATCGAAGTCAAAATTAAAACATCTTACAGGTTATATTTTGACCAGACACAGATGCAACATAATAACATTGTCAAAAATTTCGAAATGTCTCATATTTCTTTCATTGTTGTAAAATTCCGAAAACAGGTGGGTCCGTTTCCGGTAATAAATAGAGTAAACGTAAAAAATGTACAAGAGATATAAAAATAAGTTTTGCGGATAGAGAGTGAGGAATAATTTAAGGGAGAAGTGGCATGAGAGAAGAATGAAAAGGCTACCACCTAGCGAAGGAAAATAAAAGTACAGAACAATAGAGAAGCCTAAGATCATAGGGAAAGATTGGTGGAAGCTGGGACTATGACAGGAAAGAATGAGCAAATAGACACAGCACCAAAAGGACACATCCCAACTTAAAAATTAAAATTTTTGTAAATATAAAATTATGTTAATTATGATGTCTTATAATATTAGGTACAATTGGTTTTTTGAAAGGTCTATCACTTCCACCAAATCTTAACTGGCCTGATTCTTTTTTTCCACCAAAACCACCCCCTGAAAAATTAAAACTTACAAATACTCTATATACACAGAGTATAAGTAGTTGATATAGAGTTAATTAATCTTACCAAGTCTTCTTGGTTTCCAGCCTTTCATGGTACGCCCACATTCCTGATCCACAAAAATTTTGTAACCTTTCAATGTTGTGTCACTATAACGTCTAATTGACCTCCTAGCTTCATCTTCGCTTCTCATTTCTACAAATCCATAACCCTGGGATAGTCCAGTCACAACATCGACAATTACTTTCGCCGATACAACATCTCCATACCTAGAAAAGAACTAAATATATTAACATTTAAAATATATATAATTCTAATGATGTTATAAAGACTATAAAATATACCTCTTTTAAATCGTATTTCGTAATTTTTGGACCAAATCTAGTTACAAATAATGTTCTCTCTGGTTTCGATTTTAATCCGTGAGGTGGATCATAATGTGCTTGTATGGCACGACTAACAGCTTTATCGTGTGGCTCCGTATCTGTGCCATCAATACTGCCAGATTTTAGGGGATCATACTGTCTGGCATACGGACTCCAATTCTGTAGTGTATCCACCTAAAATCCAAACATATGTCAGACTTAATCTTACTTTATTTTTACACAATTCTCGGAATGATTTCGAAAACATAACCTTTAAAATTAAAAACTGTAATCAAATGATAGTTTAAAAGAAAATGGGTCTCTTATTTATATATTTAAAAATCTTCTTAAATGAACGAAACATTACTTTTGTTTTCATTGGAAGACGTTGTTTACCGTCCATTTTCACGAACACAACAGCTTCAAAACAATACTAGTAACAATGGTTAAAGAGGTAGACACGGCACGTGACCTAGCCGATTCGGCAAGTCGGTATTACAGCAGATATTCTCTGCACAGAAATGGTAATACCATCAGATACGTTGCTGCCTGAAGAAATCAGAGGAAGGCGCTTGCTATTACCACAGACGAGATATATGAATAGACCTTTCACCACAGACGAGATATATGAATAGACCTTTCACCTTATGGACTTTCGCGGCCGAATCTGACTGCCATACCGACCTGAAAATTCGGAAGTGATTTTAGCGGCCTCTTCTCATGGATGGCGGTTAGTTGAGAAACTAGGCACTGAATTAGTATTAATGGGCAGCCAGCTGAATGTGTGCGTAAATACATGTGAGTTGACTATGGGGGGAATTGAAAAAGACAGTGCAGTATTATCAGATGGCAGACCCGTGCCCAAAGGGAGCTGCCCCACCACTTACAGACACTAATGCCAACCTCCTTGTATATGAGTTCTGGCGTTTCGTATCTCTTCGAGGATTCGAGAAAGGCGGCGAATGTCAGTCTATCCTTCTTGCTCTTACCACAGCCGAAATTCGATCTCGCATAATCTTGAGCCGAGATTCTCGACTGCCCAGGCATTTTTGACTTTCCGACCTATGTAGGCGTATACAATGTATAAGCAAAATACCATAATGAAACAAAAATTTTTTTGTAACGTTGCAAAAGACACGAAAATGGTAATGTGGTTTCGAGACCCCACAAAAATAGGCCGCAGAAATAAATTGGATGAAGGATCTACTTCTATACCACATCTGTGACAACACTCTAGAATCTTTGATGAATCAATGAGAATCAAAACTAGCCTAGCGAAGAAGCTCTATATTTATGATGACCTATGCAAAGCGGATCGCAGCCAATTTGCTAATAATATTTAGTTTTTAATTAATAATTGCATTACCCAGCTAAGAGTGATACGATTATTAATTAAACGCTAAATAATATTACCCAGGTCTCACCACGAGGAGGTTGCTGCGAATGGAGACCCGCCCTAACCGATTCCCAACCACCCTCCATTAATAAAAATCTGTGACCAACAATCGTTGGTCGAAGAAGAAACGAACGAAAGTGCAATCAACGATGGAAACAATCAACGAAAGAATTTTTGAGAAAGAATTTGTTTCTAAATTCTCATCAACAAAACAGAGAAATAGACCAAAATATTGCCTGCCTGATATAATGATTAATATAGAAAATCAAACTCCTGCCTAACTATAAATCTAAATTCATTTACATCCTACCTATCTAATCATCTAACAAAATACATAGTAAATATATTCTTCCTTGTTGATCCTTCGACGAAGATTTCCTGAAACATACTGTTACATTCTACCTAACTATAAACCTAAATTATTAAAACATAAATTGAGCAATTTGAAACAAAATACATGAAATACATTCTTCTTTCTTCTTTCTTCTATCTTCTATCTTCTATTTATCCCACGATGATTTCCTGAAACACGAACAAAGCAATATCAAACAAAATTGTAAGAATTCTTAATTGTTACCTTTATAGACCTAAAACTTCCATAGGAATATGCTCTGTAACAGAAACTTGTTTAATAGATTAGTAAGAGAACAACACTGAATCTGTAAAACTACAAATACTACAACTACAGGCAAGTGCAGTGACAAAGTAAAAATAGTAGATAATATACGAGGTTACTTTGACTCTAAAATATATTTATCGCGAAATATCTTCTTGCACGTAAATCTAATGATATATTTTAATAAGTAAAGAAAGACTTTGGGTATCCTCGATATCGAAGATACCCAAAGTCGTCGACTAAATTATGAAAATGAATTTAATTATCGAAGAATGTAAAGAACAATCGGAAGCTACTAATTTGACACTCGTTCTAAAGTTAATATAATTATAAGTATTATAAATGATATTAAAATCATGACTCTACTTTCGATCGATATTACGATATTTGTCATATTGAAAATTGCGGCGTGTAAAAGCATCGCACGCTTGAATAAAACGCGACGCGACACGTGCTCATAAGCGTGCAGTGAGTGTGGGTATCAGATTGATCCCCCCCGGCCTTGATTATCAGAAAAGCAAGTCGCGCCCCTGACCCACGTCGATCGGACCTCTCTACGTACAACCGCCGGGCCCTGGAGGACACACGGTCACAACAGGACCCGCTTAGTACTCGAGAACGGATATGGGTCAGGAACTCTCGCCGGAGGTCATTCTCTTTTCCGTATAAAGAGGAGAATATATGCGCTCGGCGAGGCCCCACTTAAGCTGAACCAAGCTGCACCGGGGTTGAAGCGGTAAGAGCTATCACACCTACTACACAGGCGTCACATGTTTCATTCTATCAAACAGAGGTGATCGAGCAAAACTCTCCGATCCTTTCGGTCGAGACATAATCTCGGAAAGCGAGAACCAGAGAACAAGCGAACGAGAGGAAGTTGTACTATTCATATATGTATATGTACTCATTATATATTCATTTTAAAATCAGTGTCAAATTAAAAATGAATCTACTATGACATTCGTCATCTTGAAAATCGCGGTGTGCAAGAAGATTATAATTTTAAACAAAAGATACTCAGATAAAACAATATACATGTGTTACTATTCACGGGTAACATTCATACCCGCGGTCACTACACTTGCCAAAGGTAGCACGTATACAACCAGTCGAAGCTTAAGTCTAGTTTAATTGTACCGAGCAATTATTTTGTTTAACCCCTTGCCTTACGATTTAATTTCCAACTGTGCGTGCCAAAAGGTCCAAGGTCCATAGGTCCGGTAGACTTATCACATCTTTGAGACGTCTTGTTCATGTTTGGCCCGGTAGACTTATCGCTTCTCTGAAACATCATTGTAAGCTGAGGTATTAAAAAGGAGGTTCTTAAACACTTAAAAATGATCTATCACCTAGCTAAAGGGAATTGAACAGAGTATATTGGCAATATGTTACAAGAATTTAAGCTGAAACGTAAAAATAAACATCTTATATTCATCAGTGTCATCGAAGCAAACATGGTATATGCATTGACACCATGTTATACATGTCAAAAGGGGCATTGTTATATTCATCAGTGTCATCGAGACACCAAGTTGAATCAACACCAAACAATCAAACGAAATGGAAAAATCAAACAAAGTATCTCCGTAGAATGTTACGAGAATTCGAGCAAGAATATAATATTACATTATTATATCTTGCAATATTATACATATCAAAGCAGTCAGATACATAAATAAAGTTGAATTCATATCAAACAAACAAATAAAAATAATAAAATATAAATAAGTGGAGTGGACTTACTACTTGTTGTCAGTATATAGGGTAGTTACCACTGGATCAGCTGTAAAGTAAGAAAATATTCATATTATAGCAACGTCGGTTAGGCAAGCAAGGCAAAATCAGTTCATTGAAACGAAATTGGTATCAAACGATAGAATAGAAGAGGGGAGAGAATTTTTAAACAGTTCTTACCGTAGTCATCACCGTCCGGCACTGGTCAGTAGTGGTCAGCACTGGTCAGTATTGGTCAGCCCTGGTCAGCCATGGTCAGCGCTGGCCAGTAGTGGTCAGCAGCGGCCAGCAGAGGTCCCCGGTTCACTTCAGGCGATTTATACACTCCCGAATCCGCGACGCGACTGAAGAATTCTTCGCAGTGACCCTGCTTATACGTCTAAGGTGATGGAAGGGTGGGGAGACCAGTCAGAGCCAAAGCTGGAGTTAACAGTTAAGACTGGCTTGTCTACGAAGAAACTATTTCGATTGGTCCCACCTCTTGACCATTTCTGGCTCCTCACTGGAATGCTGACCTCGATGTCAACCTCACTGTTGACCACTAGTGACCATAAGCTAGTCATTGTTGATCATTATTTTTTAACGGAATTAAAGCTGTACGGCCCATCATTGGACATTAATCGATTAATTTCATTGGAGTAATCAATCGATTAAGAGTATTTAAAAATTTCAAGATTATTAAAATTCCTAAGGATGTATTTCATTGATACGTACACCGCAAATTCTCTATTTTTTATTTTAAATTGTAATACATCATTTATTAAAAAAATAACTCGGCAGAAACGTATTTGCGACTCGAAATCAGTTTAATCAGACTGTGCATCGGGGCCCCGGAAACTCCTCATTCCTCACTTTCGTACACTATGCCCAATTGTTTTTCAACTGACCGTCATCCATGAGAGGAGGCCGCTAAAATCACTTCCGAATTTTCAGGTCGGTATGGCAGTCAGATTCGGCCGCGAAAGTCCATAAGGTGAAAGGTCTATTCATATACCTCGTCTGTGGTGATACATTCTTCCATTAGATGCTTGGTCTATTCTATACCTCATCTGTGATCGCACGTAGTAACAACCTAAAGCTGTCGGAACATATTTTGGCGTTATTCAAATGTGGTTATAGCAAGAATAATACGCTTTGTGATGTGTTTATGAAATTAGTGATAACAATAATAATAGCATACAGTATTATTACAAAAGTAAAGACGCCTGTTAATACTAACATGTCTTCCCTCCAAAAGTCGATTTTAAAATCGAAACTACCACCGTCAGGCGTCAATTTTGGAATCGGCGCTAGGTTAGTTTGTTATGGTTTATGTAAACTTCTGATCTTGAATGAAATTTTAACAAACTTAAATTCTATCGAAATAATTTTATGTTCACATTCATTTAATGTACGTTTAATGTAGAATATCAATATTCATAAAGCACTAATTATACCTATCTTTCTCATTGACAGGGTTAGTAAGTCAAAGGGATTTCAACGTAAGAGAGATTATGAACCAGTTGAATGGACTCCATATTTTGATCATTCAGAGGATATAAAAGTAGGAAATGACACATTTCATATTTATACCAAAGGGATGGAGGGGCCGACGTTAGTATTGTTACACGGAGGTGGTTACAGTGCTTTAACATGGGCAGAATTGACTGTATGTATTAATTAACTAATATATAAAATACAGAACAATTTGCATATTTTGTACATTTTAGAAATCACTTATGACCATGATAGTCTGCAAAGTTATGGCAATTGATCTTAGAGGCCATGGTGATACGTGTACTACAAACGAAGAAGACTTGTCTGCAAATACTTTAGCAGAGTAAGTGAAATTTGCAACTACTAAACTAAAATTATATACAGTGAAATCTCTTTATCCATGGTTTATTAGAGCAAACAAAAAAAGAAACAATGCGGATGATAGAAAAGCTTTTCAAAATGTTTCAAATTGTATAAACTTTAAAGAACAAAATTATCAAAATGATCCTATCATGGAACGGAGCATTAAAGTTATATGAACGATTACAGAAGCATTAAAACCTTTGCAATAACATTATAACTATTTAAGGTGTTGCACCAGTGTAATACTTTCAAAAATATCGCGAACATTGGGAATTAATTCTGATAAAACTATTAATACAATTTCTGGCGCTTACTAATACAAACTCTAATAAGTATACAAGTAGTTTCGGAAAATTTCTATGTTAAAATAAAAGGCATTTCCAGTGGATGTCATACTGTACCAAGGTAAGTTGAAGATAATAAAAGAATTAGAGAATTTTGTGAAGAAGAGTAGTATAAAACACGACCTCGGTCGCCTAGTTTACTCGACTATCGTCACTATCGTCCTTCCACAAGAAGGCGCAGCGTGTTTACATCCCCACTCTTGCTGTAGTCCGCTGATTGGCTGTCACCGATCTTCGTCACAGTTTTCGACCAATAACTGTGAGTCGGCGAACTGCAACAGGAGTGGGGATGTAAACACGCTGTGTCTTCTTCTCGTGGAAGCACGGTAGTACTAATTGTTTTGTTGTGGGTGGAAGGGGGTGTGGATCTGAAGGTCAATCTAATTTTCTTAAATGAAATGCTATATTCTTTTCTTCAGAAAGTAACAGCAGGCACTGAGACGAATCCAAAGAGGTGCTCAATTGTAATAACTTCAAAATTAATTTAAATATTTACATGGGACTTATCACGAATCAATTTTTAGATATTTAAATATTTACATGCATTTCTGAAACGCTGTGTATTTTTATATTATTATTACATGTTCTGATTTTTCTTCCTTGGTTGTTAGAGACGTTGCAGCGGTCATAAAAATAGCAGCAGCAGGAGACAGTTCTGTAATTCTAGTGGGCCATAGTATGGGTGGTGCGGTAGCAGTTAGAGCAGCGCCGTTAATCCCAAATTTGAGCGGATTAGGAGTTATTGATGTTGTCGAAGGAACAGCGATGGATGCATTAGCGTCTATGCAAAGCTTTTTAAGATCTCGGCCATCCAGTTTTAGTTCTATTTCACAAGCTGTGGAATGGTGGTTAGTATATTGTATTAAAAAAAAAGTTATTGCGTTTTCCTATTCTGTGCACATTTTTCAGAAGGAAGGTATTTTTTGGCTAATCCTGTGCAAAATAAAATGTTATTTATCTCTTTGACATGTTACATATTTGTGTTATACAATAGAAAATTAGATTACAGAAGAATATCTCTAATTATCCACATTTTAGTGTACGAAGTGGCCAAATCCGTAATGTACAATCAGCTAGGGTGTCAGTTCCTGGACAAATAAAGAAGTTAGTATTCGTATACGCATATTGTATTACTGATATGTTACTGTTACTTCCTGCTATTGTAATGTGATGCATATTGCATTATTCCAGCAACGAAACCAATGAACTAGCTACACATGATATCGATCCGTCATCTATATCATCATGCGAGTATAGTACAGAAACTGCGATGCCACGAGAAGATATTATACAAGAGGAGGAACCTGTAAATATGCCACCACCACCTCCACCTGCTACTTCCTTAGCTGCTAAAAAATATGTTTGGAGGATAGACTTATCCAAAACTGAGCAGCATTGGTTTGGGTGGTTCAAAGGATTGTCTACAGCATTCTTAAATGTACCAGTTCCTAAGGTACTTCTGTTGGCTGGAGTCGATAGATTAGATCGAGAACTCACAGTTGGTCAGATGCAAGGTACAATTAATGCAATAAACGATTTATGCAAAGTATTGGATTGATCAATAAGTAATGTACTGTTGTACAGTATATTAAAATTGTCTTCTCTATCATTAGGCAAATTTCAAATGCAAGTATTACCCGCATGTGGGCACGCAGTACACGAAGATGTTCCAGACAAAGTAGCAGAAGCTATTGCTACATTTATGGTCAGACATAAATTTGCGGAACCAGCATCCGATTTTACCCGGTATTATTTATTTAATTAGATTAAATGTATGTATCGTATAGTGTTTTATTTAATACCTACTTTTATTGTATGTTTCAGAACATTTCCCGCTTGTTAGGGCCGCATAAAATTGTACAATGTTATATTTGTAATACGATTATGAGAAATTCGATAAATTAGGTAAAATGAGCATTTTATTTATTTAATAAAAGGTATGTTCACAAAATATACGAGTATATGTGTAAATAAAAACATTATTTCGACATGAAAAATAAATTCGATCTTGCATATACAGATTGTCTCATTCCTTATTGCTTGCACATATACTTATTATAACTGTGTATTCTATGTTTATAAAGATATATTGTCATCTGTACAAAGATGCGAGTAAAAAATATAATAAAAAAAGGTTTTATCGAATGGTTCTTAAGGCTACTGTGCTACTCTGCAGGTGCTACACTTTCAAATTTATAATATTTTAAAATGTTCGTATAAAATATATACAAATTCACGGCAGTACATACAGACGTATAAAATTCTCTAATGCAAACATTCCTATATCCGTACAGAAATTAGTGAAGTTTATAAACAACGATAGTGTCATGATTTAGATCATGATCCGATCTTAGAAAGTAAATTGAAACATTGTTTTCTTTTTAAATTCTATATTTGCTAGAGTTCTCGATCACACAGTTAGTTGTCAAATCCAAAATTGTATAGATTTTTTGTGACAACACATGGCGGTCCTGCACGACCAGCCATTAAAGGAGCAACCTTAAAATATATTATTTTATGTTATAGATTCATATACGTATAAAATATAGTGTCTCTCAAACTAAGGTCTGGGTTAAAATCTCATAAAAGATAACCATAGAGAAAACTTTAAATGTTAGTAAATATGTGCGCCATAATCGGTACACAAAAAGTTTTAGTTCTTTTTTTTTTTTTTAAATCTCGAAAAAGCTGAAAATATCACATTCTAGACAAGAATATACCCCCTTAATAATTCAATTTTTGATGGTTCGGAGATCCAAAGGAAGGTGAAGTTTGAGGAACACTGTTTTAAAATTAAATATATAATATATTGTTCTGATTTATCCCTACCTGTTCCCACTCATTAAGATGGGGATCGTATGCTTCAACAAGCGTGAGATATTGTTGGCCATCGTAGCCTCCTACTGCCATAAGTCTATCACCAAGCACACAAACACCGACCGCGTCCCTAGGGCAACTCATTGGAGCTACCATTGTCCATGTATCTGTTTTAGGATCATACCTAAAAATAATAAAATACAAGATATTTATGTACGTTATAATTAATCTACCGACTGCACATTTTGAACATGCTTACCTTTCAACACAGTCGAACCTGCTGGCATTGGGATTAGTGCCAGGTGCATCATGACCACCCAATGCATATAGACATCCGTTTACTACACCTACGCCTACGCCACCTCGTCGTTTTGACATTGGCGCGCACGGAGTCCATTTGTTCGTATGTGGATCATAACATTCCACAGTATTTAAACAAGAACTTATATCTCTTCCACCAACTGCATATAATCTAAAAATGATACGCGTATGGTACCACACAATTATGCAATTGTATATCTGTTGGCTGTTTTAAAAGCTTACTTATCATTCAATACAGCGACGCCGACCGTAGATCTTTGCATAGACATAGGAGAAACTGCGCTCCAATGACGCGTGGCCGGATCCCATCTTTCTACAGTATCGAGAAAACTCCAACCATCATGACCACCCACAGCATATAAAGGCCCACCTAACACAGCTACACCTAATCCATGACGATGTACATTCATGGCAGATAGCGTGCTCCAAACAAATGAAGAAAAATCAAAGCACTCTACTGTGTTTAATGTTTTTAATCCATCCCTTCCACCCGCAACTATTAATTTTTTGTCAACGATAGCGGCGCCGAATTGAAGTCTCCTACCAATCATGTGTACTATTGGCGTCCAAGCATTATCGCGTAAAGAGAACGCATCTATAAAGTTAGTACCTAATAAAAATAATAATCGGTTTAGTAAAAATCCACTTTATCGTTTACTCTGACGTCATTTACCTTTGTTAGCATCCATGCCTCCAACAGCTAACATATGACCCACTGTAGCTTTCCTGGGTTTTGTTCGTCCTGACTGAAGCAACGGTCTACGCTCAGGTAGAAGATGATACTTGAGTGCTTCCATGACTAACTCCTGCACCACTTTTTGATCTTTGAACATTTCATTACTCTCAATATTGTCTGCTATAAACTGTATAAATTCAATAGCATCTACTCAAAATTTATAATTCACATAGCTTCTACAGATGCGTAAGAGAATTTAGCTCACCGCAGGTGACAATAAAGGTAGCTTTACAAGACTTAACAGTCGGCTTGCGTCTTCTCGTCTACTTTCTGGACCATGTTCCAACCAGGTCATAAGTGCCTGAAATTAATAGTAATAGTTCATTTTTCACCTCAATCTATGTAATATTATCTTAATTCTCTCCATATATATTGGATATAATTTCTTACATGAAAAATAGTTTCTTCCGAAGGTACATTTAAATCCTCGGATTCTAATAATTTGGCAACCTCGTTAGCAGATAGCAATAAAAATTCCTGATTCTTTGTAACTTCCATAAAATGTTTGGTAGTATAGGCATGAGCATGTTCTAATAAATCTGTACAAGCTTGCGTATCCGCAAACATTCTTATTCCTAGACAATTACTCGGATGGAGCTGTTTTCTAAGAAATTGACAACAGGCCTTAACAACTGGATTTAGCTGTAACAATCGTGCCGTCGCTAAAAGAGTCTCTATGCAATCTTCTCTTAATTCTATGCAACCTATATTTCAAAATACAAAAATTGATTTTACAATATTTGCAAATTATCAAATCATTGGTTCGATGCTCGTATTATGTATCGATTAATGTGCTCTTCAAACAATTATACCTGTGTAACAATAACAAACCAAAGCCCATAAAGCATCCCCATCTACTCCCATTAATTCAACTTCATTTTGCGCCGATTCTCTCAAAGAACTAGTGAACATGGCAGCAAAATATTCTGAGCTAGCGCTAAGTACTAAACGATGTGCTGGGAAACGTCTGGTCCCTATGAAAACAAAATGATGGATTCATTGAGATGTTATAAACGTCGTTAAAAAACAAGATAGTTTCTGTATAACTCTGTTTACCTGCAATTAACGTAACGTCTGTCAATTGTTGCTTATGTAAATACTTTTCCATGATTTTGAGACTGTTTTCCGCGTGCTTTTCATCTTGTGAAGTAGAAATACTCGATACCATGCTCGAAATACTATGTTCACTTATAGACGCTTCTTTGTTCGAGAACAAAAGTTCTTTGAGAAGCTCGCCTTTGTTTGATCCCATTCCAGTATGACTTATTTTCGACATTTTCGCGATATAAATTTGACAGATATCCTTATCGTGACTTGATTGCTTCAAGACATTTGACGTTATGAAAATTTCGAACGCGAGTATTTAAATTATCATGCGACTGACGGTCCGTCGAGTACTGAACCTTGGTAATAACCGCTGGAGTCAATGGCACTGACCTGACCGACTACCTCTTTTCATTTCTTAGGTCAGCGCACTCATTCGTGCACGAGATGCATATAAACAAAGAAACTAATGTTTGAAATAAATTTGTTTTATAATATCGAACTAGCTGCATTATTTTCGTAAGAAAAAAATACATCAAAAAGTATACGGTAATCGTTTACGTTTAAATTTGTTGTCAGTGTCAATCGCGTTATAGTTTGCAACTAATATACGCAATATATAGTAGGTTATATCGTCTATCTAATCATAGTAATGGGACTTGGATAGCTTCATATCATTTCGAATTTAAAAACTGTTTGAAGTTCTATTTATCTTAGAAATCTTTGAAGTCTTGATGTCTCACATTTTTATTACATCTGTTTAAACAATTTCATTGACATACAACATGCAATATTAAACAAACTCTGAAAAGTTACAGTTATTGGTTTTTATGCAGGGTGATTTTTTTGCTAGAAACCCCAAAAGCAGTTACTGCCATCTATTTGATCGCAATACATCAAAGATCAATGCTGTTCTTGAAAATCTTAAAATTTGCCACACCAATATTTAATCTATCAGTTAATATTGGTAAGGGAAACATTAAATGGGAGAAATTAACACCTTGCACTATTTTCACGAGTCAGACTCGTGATGAAAATTTTAGGCCAAACTCGAATATCACGAGTCAGGCTCGTTGTTCAGAGTAGTGCAAGGGGTTAAATATTGATTAGAAAAATAAGTTTTATTGTACTTTATTTGTAAATATATTTCCTCGGATAATACATTTGCTTTTATCGTGTCGTTCAATTTAATTAAAACGCATTCTGTAATTTCGTTTGTTGAGGTTTACATTTATAATTCCTTATAATAATATTCCTAGCATCTTCATGTATCTCACTTTGGTCTACAATATCAGTGGTGACGAACAACGGTCATCGCGTGATACATGCGGCTGTTAAAGTGTTAAGCGTAAAAATATTTAAACTAAAGTATATGGTTTCACGTTGTCAAAAAGAAGGTTCATCGTTGCAAATGTTCAGACCCCCGGACAATCGCAAGATATAAAATCGGCAGGTAAAAGATGCAACTACAGCGGTCAAACAAATGCAATAAAATAATTTCGTAAAAAATATTTTACACGACAAAACTGTCGTCATAATACCGTGTGTCTGCCGTGGCGCCGTAATTTTTATCTAATACATTATTGACTATTAGTGCACTATATACAGATTGCTCCTTCGCATGTTTGTTCCGGTTTCGTTGTGAATTCAGTATTTGATTCCGAGAACGACCCGTAAAAGATTCTTTTTCGACAACAACAAAAGCGATCGAGGAGCTCCGTCAAATCGCTCCTATCGGAATCGTCCTTATAAAGTCCGCTAGATGCTTCGTCCGTGCATGCTGCTATGAAAGTTTGCAAATCATTTTTCGGGAAACCGTCACGATAATAAATCTTAATCGTATCGTACGCGTCCATTATCACAGAAATAAATAAACTTAAAATAACGTAAATGAACAACGAAATAAAGGTATATAAATAAATTCTAAAGTACCACCACAACATTGTCGATTTAAACGACGTTATGGTAAATGTTGCGAACATGTCGTCGCCGTTTATAATAGAGAACAGGCATTCGGAAGTTGTGGCGAGCGATCGGAATTTTATATGATACGGGCCCAAGATCAACCAACCGCAAAACGTAAAACCAGCGTAAATAAGAATTGCACATAACAGAAACCGTGCGAGCTTTGGGGCAGCTTTTTTCAATGTTAAAATAACGACGTTGTAGGTTTTAAAGAAACCGAGGTACCGCAATACACCAAACCAAACGAATAAATTTCCAGTGCCAAGAAATATGCTACACAAATTCCAATAATCACTGTTATACTGTTTCTGTTCGATTTGTTCTTTCATGGCCGATCCAAAAATAATTAAAAGATCATTGACGATAATCATTAGATACCAAAAATTTAAAAATTCTAATCTTCCTTCGAAACTCAATATCTTACCGTATGTTTTCTTAAAAAAGCTGATGGTCTCGAATTTTAATAACTGTGCTCGGTATATAGCTCTGGAGCACAAAGAAAGAGATAACGAACAAATAAAAATTACTAGTAAATTTAGTAATGTCCTTAAAATTGATTCGATACGGCTATTCGTTATATAACGTACATCGCCTTTACATTGCAACCTTTTTGGTTCTGCATCTAACGAAAGTAACATCTGTCCATCGAAATCACGATTATCAAACTCAATGTTAACGTCAAATTTATAACAATCCGGTGGTGTCATAGGCCCGGCAGCTCTTAAGTTGATTGTTTTTAGGGAAAATTTTAAATGAGCGCTAACAAGGGCTGAGAAATTTACACTGATCTTTTGTTCGGACAATAAGTTCTTTGATGCATTAAATTCGTTGTAAAAGTTGTAAGTTATATTTAAACAAGTTTCTACGATTTCTTTATCAAAAACATAACTTTCATTAAAACCAAATACAATACCTTCTTTGTATTGATATAAACATAGAACAACTGGTACTACCGAATTGTCTTCCGTTATGTACGAATACGATCCAATCGCGTTACTGACATTATAGTAACCATCTAAAGCATAATCAATCGTACTATAGAAATCATCTTGTGTATAAATTGCCATAGGGCCAGTTGCTGGAGGATAAGCTGGTACCTAAAGATAATACCGTTATATTTTAAAACCAATTATATTGGTTTTAAACACATAGTTTTCATAAAAAATAAACGTTGAATAATATGTTACCTCGCGAAGAGTATCCCATTCTTTAAGAAATAGGTGTGAAAAAGCTAGTCGATTATCCCAAGCATAGTTTACATGCATGTAATTTCTATGTGCAAATAGACACAGTTGTACGGTCACCAATATAATTTTAATAACTTGCACAGCAAATTTATATGGGAAACGTCGCTTTGCTTGCCATTTTTCGATCGGGTTCATGAAAAAGAATTTCAGCTTTCTACGCATCTTTTCTTCCGCAAATGTCACATTATAGGTAAGATGATCCGTTATTGTTGCCCGATGATGGCTATAAACATAAGAAAATTTCTAATATAAACTAAAAAGTATCAATGATTCGATTTAAGCAATTTATCGTGTAAAATGTTTTTCTTTTACTTTTACACTCGTTAGCATAGATGCAACTGTATTTTCATGACAATTTCTATCTATGAACATGTAACATAAAAAAAATAAAAACATTTTTTAAAAAGGTTAAGTGCTTGATTTATCAGAGGCATTTAAAATATCTATTAATTTGTTTATGACAATGATTGTGTCTAGTAATATCTGTCAAATCTATCGACGCGACTGTAAAAGAAATACATTTTAAAAAACATATTTTCGTTGTAACTTAGTCGTTGAACAAAAAATAATTTTGTAAAGAAATCTAGTCGTAGGAGAATGTTTATAAGTTTAATAACGTGTTATAAAGACACGATAATGAGTGCAATACTCTATTGTGAATGATGCATCAGTCGACAAAGGAAAACAGTGATACGAAGGTTACATTAACGTCCATATTGATCGATGATCGCGCGAAGGAATGAAAAACGATAATCTGTGAATCAAATCTACGAACAGTGCGATTAACTTACAAACCTTGGACTGATCTCATTCTCGTTGAGCAGTCCATTTTCACCAGCCACTTCATCCTCGCTCTCGGATCCATTGCTCCATGAATGTTTAACGAGAATATTACTTTCCGGGTACATTTTTCTTCCTACATTTCTTTCTCGCGGTTCCGACATTTTATAGGAGTTGTTGTTCAGAACAATACTCAACGCACCTAAATTGTCGATTGAAAATGTTTTATCCCGCGGAATTATTGTCCCAGTTTCTGACGGACAATAGAAAATCAAGAAGTTGTTCACATGCGTTGATCTGCGTAGTAACACGAGAAAGATTATTGAGTGACATTGGATTTCGTCACGAAATTATACACAGTACTGAACGGAAGCAACGTTCGCAACGTACTGGATCGTAAAACACAAAGACAGCCGATTGCGATAATATAACACTGTTAGCAGTAGCCATCGGACGCCATCCAATTCACGTATCAAACTTTACTGATTGGCGCGCTGCTTCGGCTGTTTATGAAACCAACTGATCGCAGTATAGGGTTGAGCGGTGGGGAGGATGCAAATTGTTAGATGATCGTGTAAAGCTTCTCGTCATAAATGTCTGATGTCATATTCTTCAAAGTAAGAGATTGGAATCGCATACGAAGCAGAAATATTTATTCAAAATATTTTCAAGGTCGTAAGACGTATACCGATAATTCCATTTAGTAACATCAAAGGACCACTTAAACTGCTGCACGGTCTGTATCGCACTTGAGATCTCCCAAGTAATTAAATGCGAATACCTGTTATCGCTGGTGCTTATAAATTTAAATTACAAATACAATTATAATTAATTTACACAGGCACTCAGGGTGAACCACGATGGATACACGAGCACTATCCCGTTGAAGCGTCTAGAGTTGAAAGCGAGGTTATCTATCAATTATCAAAGTTCACGAAAACAAAGCACAGTCACGCGAGGAAAGGGATTAAATCCACGTAACGGTAGGTAATTGGATCAGAGTGTTCCTTCCTTTGTTTATCACGACCAATCGCTTATTCGTGACTCGTCGGGAAAAATGGAATACGAAGATTACAGATCGCGATAGGAAAGAGATCAGCTGATGTAATTCGATGGAAATACGAAAGTGTGAATTTGGTGGGCGAGAGACAGCACGCGGATGAACCCTCCGCGTGCGGTGATCGAATGACTAGGGGGGTGGTGCGTGCGTTTCCTTTCGTTCCGAGGATCGGCGCGCGTTGCCGGTGCAGCTTCTGCGCGAGCGTATCGGGTCTCGTAACACACACGAGCGATGCGTCCTGCCGCGCGCGCGAAGTGCCTAGGAGAGGAAGCGCAGCGGCGAAGCCGAGCTAAGCTCGGCCTTCCTCGACCGACCGTAGGCGCAGTCTCTCATCGTCAGTCTTTCTCGTTCCTAGATTCGAGAGAGCACACGCTTTCGGAGCCTGGGCAACCTTGGAGTGTGTCCACCTTGTCGCTAGCCATCAGCTATCGTCCTCGGTCACCGATCCGTACGTCCCTTTCTCGTTGTTCATGCGACTCTCGCGGTGCTGTGTACAGTGTCACGAAGTGTTATTTTGTGGGGTGCTGTCGGTATCGTCGCAAGGATAAACACATCGCAGAGGCGAGACGGAATTGATTCCCTCTCTTTTTACTCCGGTAGATTACTTTCTCTCGATTTCCACAGAGGCGGACGGGTTCGCCGTTTACCGGAGCCGCGTCGCGCGACTCGCCGAAGAGCGCGATAAGCATGGTGGATCAACAGCAGACGGATCAGCAACAGGAAGCTGTGCCGAGCGTGGTGGAGTTGAACGTGGGCGGTGTATTTTACACCACCGCTCTGACCACCCTCACCCGGGAGGGCGACTCTCATCTTGCCGCTTTGTTTTCGGGCAAAACGCCGGTAGAGAAGGATGCGAAGGGAAAGTATTTCCTGGACCGCGACGGGGTGCTCTTCCGCTACGTCCTCGATTTCCTGCGCAATCAGGCGCTGGTCCTGCCGGAGGGTTTCCGTGAGAGGGAACGATTGAAGCAGGAGGCGAATTTCTACGGTTTGCCCGGATTGGAGCGCGCCGTTATGGAGAACGGTAAATCCTCTGGATCACTTGGCTCCTCATCGGGTAAGAGAGCGCCCGGATACATTACGATTGGTTATCGCGGAAGCTTCGCGTTTGGCCGCGAAGGTCTGCCGGATGTGAAGTTCCGGAAACTCTCGAGGATCCTCGCGTGCGGTCGCGTGACTCTCTGCAGGGATGTTTTCGGGGGGACGTTAAACGAGAGCCGCGATCCGGATCATGGTACCTCGGATCGTTACACCTCGAGATTCTTCCTCAAGCACAGTTCCATCGAGCAAGCGTTCGACATGCTTCAAGAGCAAGGATTCAAGCTGGCGGGTAGCTGCGGTTCCGGCACCGCTGGCACCAATTCCGAGCAGCTGAAACCCGGCATGGACACCGAGGAGAATCGTTGGAATCATTACAACGAGTTCGTCTTTGTCCGCGAGTAAATACCGTTCCTTGTTCTTCCTTGGGTCTGAGTTAGCCGAAGAGGCTCGGTTGTTCGGAGTAGCCGGTGTCTTCCCGACAGAATCGACGATGTATGTATCCAGTTCCAACCGCGAGGCTGGAATTTCGGGATCTTCCGTTATCGTCGACGACCACGGCACCGAAACAAGTTGGCTTCCTGATGATTTTCTTTCACGGGCTGGAGTTTACACGGGCCGGTAGAATAAAGAGTAGATGAACTTTTTGTCGTTACAAAGGACATCGTGTATGTACTATTAAAACTCGTCGAGCTGCTAGAGCGACAATATCACGCATCCCTCTTTTAAACAAAATATTTTCTTCGACCGATGGGGACGCGACGCCGTCTCGCCATCGAACGGAACGAGATGTTTCTCTCTTACGAGGTGTCTTTGTTTAAATTATCAGACGCGTCTCGTACGCGTATAGCTCGACGCGGGAGTCGAACGTCGGTCGGAGTACTTCGAAAACGTAACAAAGCAAAGTTCGTTTAGCTTAATTCCACGAGACGAATACTAATTGGCTGTGGTACGAAGACCAAGACACGGAAGAAACTTTGAAGACGACCAAGAGGGTAATATTGGATCGTCGGATCTTTAAAACTTTGTTTTAATGCTTGATGTTTTGGCGAGAGTGCACAAAGCGGAACCTGTTACCGTAACATTTGGGAGCAAATTAGATCGGTATTCGATAATGGCCACTTTTTCAAATTCACGTACAGCGGGTGTCTAACCAGAAATGTAATTAGCTATTTTATTTCGAACTATTTTACGTTGTCCCTTGTATTACAACAGTTTTATTCAAACTTGCTCTCTTCGAGCTTCTAGGCTTCAATGACGACAGAGTGTAATTTACGAATGTACACAATCATGTTTATTCAATGTACTGTAGATGCGTGCAAGGTCTGTTTGCTAATAGATTACTAAGGCAATCTATCAGTGTATCGATAAATGTTTCACGATGCGTTACTCGAAGCAAGAGAGAAAGCAAAATACCATCGAGGATCCACCATTCCAGAAAATGCTCCGGATAAAATAATTAAAGCTTCTATTTGATAGTTGCTGCGTTTCGGCGTATCGAATATTTAAATTCATTAGAGCTAAGATGAAATTAAAATGAAGTTTATTTACCGTTCTGACGCTCGTTTCGGAGATCTCTGGTCACTTTTATGGGCTTCAAGGTCAGTTCAAAGTTATTACAAAACGCGAGAAAAGAAAATTATGTACATTTGTTTGACGATATTGGACCTAATCGCATTTGTAATTGTCCTGTTTCTGGCCACCTCGAATTACATACCTGGTCACAATGTTACACCGTTATAAATGAAAGGACTATCGTCTGGAAAATACGATCTTAACTTCGACATTGAAGATCGGGGACTCGAGTTTACTCGAAAGATTTTACGCAACGTTTCGACGAAGAAAACAAAACGGAGTCTTCTGAGTGGTTCTTACCGACTTTTCAATCATTGCGGAAGCATGCCTGAACGGAATCTCTAGAAAACATTAACAAGACCAAGTAGTGCGAATCGATAGTTGAACGTCTTCGAATCGAATTTGAAAACGTGTATGAAAGCAGGACGAAGAGAGATTAATTGGGTGTCCAGCGAACGTTTCTCTCCTGACGTTCATCCTCGTCGATCCTATCATCCGGGCGAGATGGGAGAAAGGGTAGACGAATTCAAGATTCAGCTTCAAACAACGCTGGTCGACTGTTCGTGGTTGAGTTTGATGTCGGACAGGATGAATGTGTTGTACAGGAACGGGCCTTGTATGTACGTATCGTGTAAACGTAAATTGTGTGTACGTACAAGCCAGCGCGGTGTTGAACATACGTAAAGCGATCCGAATGAACGCGTATCTCGAAAGATACTGGAACGATTCATTGTCAGAGTCTTAAAAACGGAATTGGTCCGCGTGTCACGCGCGTAAAGACCCTGACAGAGCTAGGTGCGTGCATATAGTGATGGGACTGGGACATGTTGATGCTTTTTATACATTCACGACTTGAATTAAAGTATTCCAAGAAACGTCTTCGAACGATTTCAGATTTAACGAGACAAGCGACTATCGTATCGATACTTATCAATTGCGCAAAGTTTGGTACCTGTTTAATTAGATTAAAAACTCGTCAAAGATAACGGAAAGCGACGGTAACAATCGATAGTCTGAATTTCAAAACGTAATTAGCAACTTCTTAAGGGAGTATTCTAGTCTAGATGTCAATTTTTTATGTTCTTTGGAATTAAAAAAAAAAAATTATACCATTAGGTTTGGCTTAGTGTACACAATTTTTCGTGCAAAAATATTTAAAATCGATACGGTGTAACCCCTTCGGTTATCGCGTTTCTCACGATTCCGACCGTTTTATTTATTTAGAGCGAATAAACCAGAAATCACTTTGATCGGTATAAACGTGGGCAACATCGGTTGCAAAAATGATGAAAGATATTAAAAAATACAATTTTGGCAACACTTTGAAGCTGGTGTATCGACTTTTTGTTTTATTGTTTACTTTCAAAAATCGTAGTAAAAACATCGGATTTTGAAAATTTTGGTACGGACGATGAAGTTGATCGGTTATCTAGAATTGGAGATGTCGTGGTAAATATTTAAGGAAATGTGGTTTTAAGAAAAATCGCGTTTAGAGTTTTATATACGAATTCATCAATATCCATCGGTACAAATAGTTTCGAGAACATATAAATCGATTTTTATCGACTTTTTTTAAGGTTCTAGATTAGAGTACCTCCTTAAAGTTAGAACGTAATAAATATTCCATTAATTGATCGCGCTGAATATTTCAAATTTAAGAGTAATAAGGATAACAATTGTATTGAAATAACGATTCGTAGATTTCCATTTGATTATCTTCCAAACTTTTTAGTAATTCAAAACTGATTTTCCCATTATTTTTACCACCAAATTGACTTTGTTTCTTATCGGTGATGATACGAGCTTTAATCGAGACCAAGAATTTATACAAAATTAGAGCGTTCTTTTTAAAGAATGGAAAATCGCACAAATACTTCGCGTGAAAAAAATATTCAAATAATCTTCTAGATGAAACAGTCTATTCGAAGTTTTTCGAGTAATGCACAACGTCTGATTAGCTACATTGTTGTCCTGTTTAGGTCTTGATGATCCTTGGTGTTTGAATCGTATCGATATTTTACTAGTACCAATGACTACTTGTAATGCTCTAGAATAGCTATCGGTATTAATGAGTACGTCATTGGGTCCCATCACTGGTCTCGTGCATAAAATCGTGACCTACGTACCATAGAGGTATGATTTGTTGGCTAAGAACCTACAAACAGAAACCCCCGCTCTTATGTCACTCTAGGCAGTAGTAGAATCTCCATATTCACGAGAGATACATTTTTGTTCTATACACGGTTAATACCCAAAGCTTATGTCGTCTAATGTGATTCTATCTCACTTTGTCTCGATACGTTTCGTTCGCTAATTGTAGTTGCGATCGCCTCAGCCAATAACGAGAACGCGCGCGAGGGACAGGCGACGCTATTCGCTGTTACGCTACGGCCAATCAGCGCGCCTAGCCATCAAGTCATCTCTCTACGGTACATATAAGTACAGGAACATTCGCTTTCGAGAGACGAGTTCGACGTGTTCCATACCATAGGCGTCGAATCGGCAAATAGTTGCAGGATCTCTGAGAGGAATTTTATCAGCGGGTACAGTGTCTCTTTCGGGCCAAATTTTGTTCCATTTTCGTTCACTACGGTAGAACGTGAATGTAACATGACAATTTTCAGCTCTTCTACCGGTGCCCAGGCACGATGTACCCCTGGCCTAGAGCCTCTCAACGACCCTGAATAGTAACATTAATCGTGTATTCACCGTGAAAACGTAGACGTTTCGTGTCTGGAACCGTCGCGCAGTAGTTCGAACGACGTCTCTCTGCAGCTTCTCGCCTGGAAATCGGTAGACATTCCGAATCGTTTGATCAATATCCCGGCATCTAGCGCGACAGGGTGTAAAAGTTTTCGATGAAAACAAACGCGGTGTTCGGGAACGTTGGTCGACTTGCCGGGCGAGAAAATGAGCGAAACGAAACTGCCCGTCGGCGACGATGCGACGGACAGACGCGAGGCGGATTCCCCGAGCGGATTCTTCCTCTTTCCACGACAAGAAATAAACGACGTCGAATTAAAAACGTCGGGACAGACGTCTATGACCTTGACGTTTATAGTTTATCACGATTATCGATTATCGCGATTGGCCTGATATCAAGAGGTACGCGATCCAGATTTCCCATTCAAGATCTGACGCCATTTACGAAACATCCGTTCGTCCCGCGATAGCAACGAGTTTGGGGACGTTTCAATTTTTGCCGAATATCGAATACAAAAGATCCACGCGATCCTAAGAACGCAACGGTATATACACAGATTTTACTCGGGATTTTTTCGAAGAATCGTCCATTTTTCTAGACGAACGACCCGCGGGATCGCGTCGGGACTAAACAAACTGTTCCTTTCAGGGATATTCGAGGTCCATACGTACATCGACACGGGAGACACTGAATTTCACGCGATGCCGGTTACCTCTTGGCGTGCTCTCTTTATTTTCGTATTTTTAACTCGAAGCACACGGTCGGATTGATAACGGCCGTTCTCCCCGTTGCAAGACAATCTTATCGACGACTTGCGTGGACGTAGATTCTTTTCCTTTCACCGCGCTACCTCTTGTTAGATTTCGAATAGAATTGTTTACGGCGCGTTGAGTTCGAATCGGGATCGTTACGACGACTCACAATGGTACGAATCCGGGGAAACGCGATAAAATATCGCTGCGCTAACGCTTTATTGTTTTTCGACATTCGGGGTTCTCTTGGCTCCCAGAATTTAATTCATCAATTTTTAGTTAAAGCATCTATTTGAATAAGACGAACATACATGGGTATAGCAATATATTTTTAACGTTTATTTTATTAAATCATTAATTTTATTATACAATTGATATTAATAGCTTTTTTTTTTATTTGTTATTTAAAATTCTTTAAGATAATTTTGCTCATCTTTGGGTAATGAATATATATGTTGATTGATTTTTTATTCTTTAACTTTGTTTACAGGTGTCCTCTTGGGTCGTCTTATGCCATCTTTAGATTAACACGTTCGTTGAAATTGGGAGATTGTTTGTGAGGTATAATTTTAATTTTGTTATTTTTTAGCACTTTTATGAATTGCATTCTTCAATATTTTAATTATTTTCTTTCTATATATTAGTTTATATGGATTTTGTGTTACAGGGCTTGTTAGTATGAAATCCTTCGGTTTGTTTTGGGAAATTTTGTTCCAGTACGCGAATGTAAGTTTATTATATTATTATTTCTCATTATTTTTGTAGTACACTGTGCTGCATTATACTACTTATATTTCATTAGATTCTATATGTGTTTATTCTTTGCTTTTTCACAATTTTTTTTTTTGGAGAGAGTCAATAATAAATAAAGCTTAATCTCAATATACTGTATTGCTTTGTACGATTTTATACGAATTTATGTTATTGAAAATTGAAGAATAACATTGTCAAAAGCAAGTAGAGACAGCGTTAATGTGATCGAACGAGATTCGATTTTATATGTCTATAAATAATCGTTAAAATGTTCATTTTCCGAGAACAAATACTCTTCTTTTCCTTTGTGTTTTGTTTTATTTTCATATATTCTAGAATCATTTTTTTTATTTCCGTTTTCACACGCCTGACAAATTCTACATATTTATCATAGCCGAAATAGGCAGAGTTTCATTCCAACAACAAATAACGTATACAAATTCTGTATTGCAGTGAATCATTCGCCGCGTTTAGCAACGATAAATTCAACAGGAAACAAATTGATTGTGCAATTTAATTTGATATTTTTATCGAACGAATCACAGGTCAAAAATAGTTTATTTGTCCAAAGATTTAAAAACAAAACTTATTTATTATATCTAACGTGTTCAACAGATTAGGAAACGAAACTTTTTCTCATAGTAGAATTGTTTATTTTTAATTTTGAATGTTTTATTAAAACGAGAGTTGTGCCCATCTCTGTGCCATCGAAGTAATTTCTCGTACGTTATTCATATTTTTTTTATTTATATATTTATGTAACGATTAATTTACACGTTTTATTTTATACAAACATGAACTATTTGTATACAAAGTTTTTACTCTTTCGTGTTTGTAGCATCATTATACGTGGAAGATATCTCTTAAAGAAACAAAATTTGTACAGCCGGTGAACAAGTCGAAAGTTTCGTACATTTTTAGGCAATACAGGGTGTTCGGCCACCCATGGGGAAAAAATTTTAATGGGAGATTATAGAGGCCAAAATAAGTCGAAAATCAAGAATATCAATTTTTCGATTGAGGCTTGGTTAAAAAGTTATCAAATCATTCTGAAAAAAATTATTTTCGGTTGCGGGGCTCAATTACAATCATTTTTGGTGAATAGATATACCCTCGAAATCCTACGCATTTTCGAGAAAAAAATTCGTTACTGAAAATATAATGTCTGACCATGACCGTCCGTTACCCTGAAAATTGGAAAGTTTCAAATAATTCTGGAAAAATTATTTTCGGTTGCGGGGAGCAATTACAATTATTTTTTGCGAATAGACATACCCCCGAAATTCTAGGCACTTTCGAGAAAAAAATTCAAGTAGGTGTTGAAATTATTCGACCAAAAAAAAAAATTTCAAATCGTTCTGGAAAAATTATTTTCGGTTGCAGGGGTCAATTACAATCGTTTTTGGTGAACAGCCATACCCCCGAAATCCCGCGCATTTTCGAGAAAAAAATTCAGTACGGGCAGAACTTTAAACATTAATAACTTTTTAACGAAGCCTCGATCAACAAATTGGCATTCTACATTTTCGCCTTATTTTGGCTCCCAGAATCTCCCATTAAAATTTTTCACAGGGGTGGCCGAACACTCTGTATGGTTGGACCACTGTGCGATTGTCGTTGTGACAGTGTAATTATAGATTACTATAGCAGCGTCGAATCTCGACCGTAGTCGAACAAAACATCGTCGAAGACGAAAGATAGAAATTGATGCGATCGAGGTGTTAAATTGTCGTTAGTAAGTGTCCAATGTTTTCTGCGTGTAGGAAAACATTTTTTCCATTTTGGTGTCGCGTTTGCGGTGACGAGAGTCGCGCGATCTCGGATGGTATCCGTTTTATTTTGGAAAACGAGTGCTTCAACGGTATTCGCGTTACCTCGACGACCGTATGCTCGTATAAAACAGCAGGACGGGGACCGTGACAGAAATCCGGTTAGTTTAAAGCACTCCGAGCGGAACGTTGAAATTTGGCAAGACCAAAGTCGACCTTTTGTGCTCCGACGACCGAGCTGATAGCATGCCCCGCGTGTCAAAGAACGTATAAGCGATGGATGATCGAACCGTGAATTGCTAGAATTTCAACCAACCAACCAACCAACCAACCAACCGCGTTAGGTACACTCCGTTACATCGCGAAGGTCATTCCTGTCGGTCTGCAAATGCAAAATGTCAGTTGCACTCTGGGATCCATCACCAAATGTCTTTGGGGTTGATCGAACATCACGCGTACGTTAAATTTTATCGAATGTCACCGTGATCGTTCTCTCATAACTAGACCTTGGATCTGTATGCAAATTCATATTTTTATTAATGGAATTAATGAGAGCATCGTAGAGGGTTGTTTCAACCCCTTAATATAATGATTCGAATCTAAGTATCTCTTATATTTTTGCATATTAAGTCCATCGCGTAGTTTCTTCAGAATTAAAATTTGAATTTGTCTCTCTTGTGGTTGAATTTTGATCGCTGGTTCTTTGATACACTGTCTCAAAAGTTTCCCAACTGAATTTCCAACATCTTTTCATAAATTAATGTTAGGTCGTCCCGTATCCGTACTACAACTTAAAGCAATATTTTAAACATGTAACAAAATTTTATAAAGAACAGTAAACCTATTTTCGTTTGACAACTCCCTTTCCTTTAGCAGAGTTATTACATCATCGATAAAAATCTTTAATTTTGTATTAAAATATAGTTCAACGTTTTTCATTAAAACGTTGACATTTTCAAATTATTTGCCTAATACACTAATAACACTGGAGATTGTTGTGTTTTATTTCTTGTAAAGTTTGGCTTTCGATCAAGAAAATTTCGTTCCGTAAACCAGTGTGAATTCCAAATTTCGAGCTTTTACACAGTATCTATTTATCTCTATGAATTTTCGATGTTAATTTAAAATTTCTGAATTCCCCTAAACTGACAAATTGTGTTTGTTTTCTATTAAATTACAAATTTTATTTAAATATCGAACGGTACGAACTTACGAGACGACCTAATAATATCACTTATTAGCAAGTACGGAGCGTGTATAGATCGTATAAGAAAATACATGTTTTTGAACGTCTGTAGAAGGTTTTAAAACATCTCTAATACGTTTTCATCGAGATGGCGAAAGAAGAGGCCGGTCGAAGCCTTTTAAATGTCCGACATCGTCGGATTCCTTTTTTTGCAACTTGGGAAATAAGAAATGGTCTCGTAGAGCCAAATCAGCCGAACACCACGAATGGCTCGTAATTACGTGCATCGTTTGAAGTCAAAATGTATACACTGGTTGCTCAGATCTTTGCCTCGTCGTAATTTCTTGGCGAGCATCTTGCGATGCTATAGTCAATCCATTTCATGGACAAACGAGAGTGAGCATAATTACAAACGAGACTTTGTGAAAAGAATAACAGCCTGCGTTGGTAAATGGCTCTTCCGGTACCGTTTGTGTATAGAAAGTTTTAACACTTTTGAGACAAATCGTGAATTTCGTCGATATATTTTGGTGCATAGAGGAGGACATTGTCCTCAATTTGATTCGAAACAGTCTAATGTTTTGAATAAAAAATTGACGATCCTTTATAATCTTTAACGAATCATTGGATCGAGGTGAAAAATAAAATGTACACCGTCGATTTTCTAGCTTCGAAGATTCTAAAATCTCACTAAATAATCAACAGAATCATATATAAAACTTTATGGAGATTCTCTTAAAATCTCTTAAGAGTGTAGTCTGGTATTTTTGAAAGCAAGTGGAGGGTTCTTTATAATTGTCGCTTTATTTTTTACGAAGGATGGATTAACGCGATGTATATTATTTTTCGAAACATAATAACGAAAAGAAATCTGTCTCGATAAACTTTACAGATATGAATCAAGAAAATTATTTATTTAGATTGGTTTATCTGTTGAACGAATCGCCACGAATCCAACATTTTGAGAGATTTGAAAAATGTACAACATTCATTAGAAATATTCGCCTCTTCGACTTGTTTTCTTTTTCATAAGTTATTTAAAAATGAAATATTTATAGTTTACTGTTATCTTCAGCAATTGTGTTTTAAATTTCGAAAATTTCTAGTATTCTCAATTATCCAATATTCCATATCTATATATGTATATCTATAGATTTTATTCGATTAATAGACATTCAATAAAACGTATGTACAGCAATTTGTTCGTAACGTTTCAGTCAATCGAACAGTTAAATTTGTTTTTATTCGATGTGAAATATTTCGTTTTGTAATTGAAGCTTTTATTTAACAAATAACGGGGAATCGTTCATTAAAAATTTTACAGGATACATTTTTAAGGCCATATATTCGTTGTCATTGTCAACATAGCAGATGATACATCACGTACAATAGATAGATTTAGAGTTGGATTTAAGCTTATTATACGTAACAAACATTTGTATAATAAAAGTTTCTATAAAACTCTTATTACACATATTTTGAAATATCCATTTCATGGGAACAGTTTCTAAAAAAGTTCCAATCGATAAATATTTTTTTATAAAAATACCACACTGAAATTTTCTTAAACGAATACTACAAGTTCTAATATAAAATTTAAAAGATTTTACGTTGAAAAAGGCGTTATTTTCAACAATTTTTTATTCGTGGAAACTCAAAGTGAGCTGTTTCATGAGTGATATTTAGAAACGGACTTAAGTTTTATCCTTAACACAAATCAAACCAAACCGGTTTTACTGTTCCTTTCAATCTCTGTAGTAAATATTGTCACAACCTGTTCCATAGTTTCATTTATCTACGGAAAAATTGTTCCATTTAATGTTAATAAACCATCATCGAGATAGGGTGCAAACTTTCAAAAATATATGAAAATTTCCAACGGTTCGGTGCAGAGAACCACGTTAAAAATTCCCGAAAGTTTGGGAATTTAATTGGCCGCGGTTTCCAATGTGTACCTGGCTGTTCGTTGATCGAACGAAGCTCGAAAGGATCTTCGATGTACGGACTGTCCCGATGTTATCGGTTTCTACGGACATCTTGTTCGAACTCCCCCATTCGAGGGGTCGTTGATAATCGACAGCGAACGATCGAGGATATCGGGTGCGCGGTGTTTGGATCGATGGGGAACCGATCGGAGGATCCGCGTGACAGAGCAGTTCTAATTCGTAGATTAGGTGCGGCGCGCCGCGGTTCCGTTCGCTATGGAAGGAAATGGGACTCGAACGAGCAAATCGAGAAAACCGATCGAACAGATAACGCGTTTAACGGTTTACGAGAAGCGCAATTCATGGCGCGTGTTCGCATTCGGAAGTGCTCAAACTTCTCGCCGGTAGAATGACTCCATTTCTTCTTAACCCTTTGGCTACGAAGAGCGTACATACGACGAGTGGTTGCAAATGTTTATTTTAAATTTAAGCTAAATATAAATGACAGTAGACTATGTATAGTGTGGAGATTGCCCCTGGATGGAATTCAGATTAAAATTTTATTTATAACGGAGCGTTGTTTGTGTCGCAAGTTTTCCGTACATCGTGAGCGCTTTTCATTTCAAAAGGGCAATAGCCAAAGGGTTAAGGTGCGTTAACGTTTACCGAACGATAGCAAACAGCTTTTACTGTTCGGTGATCAGCTGTCTAATATTCGTATAATGTCCCGACTGTCAATCAGAAATGAATAAACTTGAAACAAAGTAAATTGAGAAGAAAAAGATGGCGGACAACCGCACTTTTCTTCAAATAAAAGGTTGATATAGGAGTTTCCAAATTTCTGTAAAATGACAGATTCTCCTAATGGAATTCTAGAAAACGAAAGGTCAAGTTTAATTTAGTTTCTTTGCTATGAAAACTCTTACTTTCATCAGCGTTTGGTATTAAGAATGGACGGAGACTGTCGCGCTATATTCGAATTCTCATCCGTGGGAGTTCCCGTTCGTTCGTTAAATGTAAACGCGCTTTTATCGAAACGAATTCGGTAAGTAGAAAGCGAAAGTCGCGTGCATTCTCAACGAACAAATGCATCGAAACGTAAAGTTCAGTGTCAGCGTCGGGCATTCGGCCAGGATTTCACTCGGGCTGTTGAGTCGCGGCCAAGTAAATATCACTATTACTGTGGATTTCTATCCCTAATCTAGTCCCGTTTCGTACAAAGTACTTGGAAATAAGAGTCCGTTTGTCACTCTATGCAAGGTGGCCTATGCAACTTGTACACCTCTATAACTTTTAAAGTATGCGTTGCTCAACAACAATTTTATATAGAAAAGTTGCATGGTTTGAAGGGGTACACTATGTTATGCATATGTCTGTTTTATAGGTGAAGGCGTTTCGAGAATTTGCTTTTTAAATGGAATATTATACTTTTTATACCAAAAAATTTTGAGTGAGAAAGTATTGATCTGTATTAGTTCCAGACCTAATAACTAACGAGTAATTTCACTTTAGTAACAAATTAGAGATTCAACTTTATCATTAGACTGCAGATCTTCATGCAAATTCATACTTTAATTAATAGAATTGATGAAATGGGATCTTTGTAGAGGGTTGTCTGAACCCCTAAATATAAAAATTTGTATCTCACTGTAAGTATTTTGTATATTGTTGCATACTAAGTGCAATCTGTAGTTTTTTGAGAATTAACATTTTCCATAAATGAACATTGAAAATTGTCAAAAAATAAATTCAAATTACACATTAGTCAATAGGTTTAGGTCTAATACAGCTCAACGCTTTTCTACTCAGAATTTGATGTTCTTCCATATTTTGGTATAAAAAATATAATATTTAAATCAAAAACAACAAAATTCACCGAAACGCCTTCGCCTATAAAAAAAACAAATTACATATCCCTTCAAATCGTGCAACTTTTTTTATACATAATTTTGTCGAACAACGCGTTCTTTGAAATTTATAGAGGTGCAGGAGGTTGCGTAATAATTTTCGATTGGTCCGAAACGTTAACTGGTATCGAGAATGGAAATCTCGAACGCAACGGAGAAAAGCAACGCTCCGGTGGATTTCGATCGAGAGAAACGTCAGTCTGTTGTTTTAGTATTGCAAAGGCGTTTGCGTAAAATAAATTGAAAAGCGTGGGTGCCTCTAAATGTTCTCGGACGTAAATGGCGGAAGAGATCCGGCTGCATGTTGCTGGTGTATCCCCTCTGGTTTTGCATAGGCGTTCGCCGGCACGAAAACTCGCTTTCGTTTGTTCGTTGAATGTACACGCGGCTTTAAAGGTATTAGGTAGCATGTAAGAAGATGCTACACTGTGACGATACTGAAATCATTGTACATGTATATACATAAAATCGAGAGAGGACAAATAAAAGGATGATACGACGAGCGAGTGGGATTACTTTTCCCCGAGGTTTCTCCCTCTTCTCTTCTCTCTCTTTTTTTTTTTTTGTTGCCTGTTCAGGATTGAATGTAAGCCGGATTGCGAAATAGGGCGAATAGTAACATGGTATTGTTACTATTGCTAGTGTTACACTCTCCCGTGTATACATATACGACGAAGCAATTTCAAACGGGATGATGAACACCCGGCGAAACGTTGTGTGCCTAACATTCCGTTCAAATTATTCTTTTGATAATTTCACAGTTACGCTTTGTTGTATCCCAGTTACAAAATCTAGCTTAAATAATGTACAATTAAATATGTTCGTAAATTCAAATCGAACGAATGAAGTTCATGCAAGTATACAGGGTGTTCGGCCAACCCTGGGTAAAATTTTAACGGGAGATTCTGGAGGTCGAAATAAGACGAAAATCAAGAATACCAATTTGTTGATGGAGGCTTCGTTAAAAAGTTATTAACGTTTGAAGTTCCGCCTGTAGAACGGCAATCCGCGAACAGCTGCGTACACCTTAAGAATGGTCCAACTTTCAAACGACCGTAACTCCTACAGTAGCGAATGTATTTGATTGAAATTTATTTCTAAAGTAGAGTTCATGGATACCTACAAAAAAGTATTAAACAACATTTCCGTAGGATACCAAACAAATTTATTAAAAATCAAAAACGAATGTTAAAGAAAAGTTGACGACGGGGGTTAGTTGAACAACTTCTGTAATTTCATTTCCTGTCTCGCTTTCCGTTGCGTTAATTTCTGTAGCCTGTTGGTAACGTTACGAGTTACACGAAAATATGGTAATGGGGTTTGTGGCGCGCTGCCATTGCTGGGTGAGAATCGTAGGAGGGCAGAAAAGGAAAGGAGGGGTAAATCAGTAAGGTTTTTTCAACAGGCCCTGTCTTAGACGACTGGGAAATTGGGAAGTCGGTCGAGGATTGTAGATATAGCAATCAAGAGGTCGGTCGAGCGCTTGTGAGAGCGTGACCCCTCTAGTGGCGAACATGGGAGGCGACGCCACAAGCTCTAGATCCCCAGAAAAATGATGCGAAAAAGTACGTTGGATGTATGGTCTGTTCGTATACCTCGTCTGTCCTGACACAATCACCCTCCCATCAAGTTTCGGAAATATCGCGTCCTCGGTTCTATGAAATTGTAAAAATAAGAGAGGGTTGTGGCGACGCGTGTCACTGTATTCTTCGAGGGGGTTCGTGAACTCGAATACTTTCCACAGAGGAGACGTTCGTCGCGAAAGAGGAGATTGCATATTAATGAACGTCACCGGAAGTTACCGGATGTAAACTCGATTGCCCGTTTGAATGGAACGCGGCATCCGCGGATAGACTTTCTGAAACCGTCGCACCGAATTACGGGAAGCAATCTGTTGCTTAGCTCCCATTCACGACTTGACACCGCCCGGGAGTAGAAATAAATATCATCAAGGTAAACAACACGGGTGACAGGATCCCTTTACAGCGATCATTAACGTCGCATTGTACGCGTTTGAACAGCGTCGCGTGATATTCTTGTTTTACGATCGAACCGTTCCCACTCGAGATTTCAGCTAGCTGCGTCCAACAAAAGAGATTCTCCTCTACGATTTTATCTCTTCGTTTGTTTTGCATGCCAGTCGCTCGCTAATGAGCCCCGCCACTACGTAATGAGTGTATTGTATCTGGACAGTGCAAACTTTGACACGATTCGTTGCTATAAATCAAGTAGATAATTGGTACAAAGTGTGATTTACTTGTTCGACTAAATTGTTAAATTGAATCTTGTGTCACTTACCGCGATAAGGGGCGGTTGGAAGCCAGAAAAAACATAGAAAACTGATGGAACGAGCAAAGATTCAACAGAATTGGGGTATCGACGAATGGAAGAATTAAGATGTAGAATCTCCGTTCGTTGGTCTTTCAAGGAAAATATGTTATTACAGCATAGTATATTACCTACAATCGATTATGGCGAAGGTTCATTTGTTAAGATCGGTTTCACAATCGAAAGGATATTTAGTTCAAATAAACTGCACATTGAAGGAGAAAATAATATTTGGAAGAAATGTTAAGAATGGAGACTATCTCCATTTGCAAACGACACATTTTTAAAAGACATGTATTCGATTTATTTTATCGAAGAAAATTATGAAGATAAATTTAGTTTATTGCGAAACAAGTAGTTCAAACGGAAAAATTTTCTAATTATTTCTTAACATTTGTTTAACATTGTTATCAATATCCTTGCCATTTTTATTCAAAATGGTAGCGTTCTTGTAGTAAGTTCGTCCATTGTAGCAGCCATCTTACGGCTGAAAGGGGTGATGTTGAAGTTTAATCGAAAACCAGTCAAATTGAAGAATTAAACTTTCACTTTAATTAAGTAGGAAGTTGCCTTTGGCCAAACGAATCATCAATTTACTTGTCGAGGTCAGCCTTCTGAAATTAGAAACTGAATGGATGAAACTTAATTAAGGGGAAACCATTTAATTTTTCTTTGAACGGGTCAAAATTCCATTGGGATGCCTTGAATCATCGATCCATTGAAAATTTTATATCAAACCATCGAATCAGACACAAGCCTTCCGACTCTGCGCAGTCGATGACGTCGAGTTATTCTATCGCTGGTTTATGATTGCAATTTCAACCATCGCCGATCGATAGGATTTACAGGCAGTCTGTCTGAGAAAATGTCGAGCAAGATTTTTTTCATGGTACCACACCGATGACTCGAGCCTTTCAAATCAAGTAATTCAAATTTAAATCATACTGTAATATTTAGTAAAAATATCACTCTTAATTTTCATACAAATTATTTTTTTCATAAGCAGAGTAAAAGACCCAATTATTATTATCATCTGAACGACCAATTCTAACAATATTGCATTTATTTTTCTTATTTATTTATCAAAAACATAGGCTTCACCTTTTATTTGATACTATTTAATATTTTTAATTTCTGACAAAAATACTGCAACTTCCACAATTTCTATTTATACTTCTAAATTGAATTGGGATCTGTAAATGTCACACCTAAGAATTTCGATTCAGCTGTCCAAAGAGCTTTCCTCCATTCGCGAAACACCAAATTCTGTTGAATTTTTTCTCGTTCCATCAGTTTTCTACGTTTAACGTTGTTATGCTGTCCCCTATTTTTGTACGGTACACGCGATAAAATTAATTTTCTGTTACATTCAGATCGGAGTAACGCAGGGGCCACTTCGTAAATGGCAAATTTTTCTGTTCGCTATAATTGGTAGTTTCGAAGATATTCGATTGGAGGGCGGATTTAAAACGAGATATCCTCCGTACGCCTCTAAATCGGGTTCGTAACAATTTTATTAGCTATTAATCGAGTAATGTTTTATCGGCGATCCGTATCGAGGCTTCGTTGTCCAAGGTTTACTCCCACGTCCAACGCAAATTGCCGAATAGTTTGTCCCGATGGAAGTGGAATATTTGAAATTCCATTTCTCCCTGGCATCCCGCGATTCATTACCTCGAATTTCCTCAGCAGTCTCGATATTATCCCTTGGCATCCCCAATGCCATCCCTGTTTCTCCGGCTGTGCATCGATCGAATCGGATAATTATAACAGTGCGGTTACCGGTGCGGTTTCAACGACGATTACACGGGTGAGAATTTCTCTCCGATGGATGCAGCTGCACGCCAAACCATCGTGGTTACGTGCAATCGCGTCAGTAACCAACGTCCTTCAAGTAGATAGTAGCAAATTCGTTTTAACGTCTGCAACTACCAATTGACCGACGGCCATTCGTAATTATTGAATTAACGGTTGTAACTGTGGGCCCCCACAGACTTCCGGAAACCGATTATTTACCAAATCAAACATCATATTTATTAATAACGATGGTGAACATAAAATAAAAAGTGTACAATAGTCGCAAGTCTAATAATTAGAGAGCTGTCTCAACCCCTACATATACAGGGTATTCGGCCACCCCTGGGAAAAATTCTTGACCGAGGCTTCGCTAAAAGGTTATTAAAAAATTTCAAATCATCTTGAAAAAATTATTTTTGGTTGCGGGGCTCGACTACAATCATTTTTGGTGAATACACATACCCCTGAAATCCTATCCACTTTCGAGAAAAAAATTCGAGTAGGTACTGAAATTTTTAGACGAAATTAAAAAGTTTCAAATTATACTAAAAAAATTGTATTTAATTGCAGGGGTCAATTAGAAGCATTTTTGGTGAATAGACATACCCCCGAATTCCTACGCACTTTCGAGAAAAAAATTCTTTACCGAAAATTTAATGTGAGGCCAGAAATGCTTCCCTCAAATTTCATGCCAATCTTTAAAATGTCGTAACTTCTAAAGGCAAACAGCGCGCATTTAGGCGAAGAATATGCTGAACTCGCAAAAATATTCGAAAAGTTGATCCTTGACCCCGCAAAATGAGAAAAACCCCATAAAAATGTTCCAATTTTCAAACGACCATGACTCTTACAATAGTGAATATATTTCAATGAAACTTTTTTCTGAAGTAGAGCTCATAGGTACCTACAAAAAAGTATTAAACAACTTTTCTGTACAGCGTTAACCAAAATTACTAATAATAAAAAACGAATTTTTAAGAAAAATCGACAAGAAAAAAAATTTCAAATCGTTCTGGAAAAATTATTTTCCGTAATTATATGTAATTGTAATTGAAATTTTTTAGTTTTACTTAACGAGTAACGATCGTGTAATTGTTTATCCTTAATTTGTTCCTTGAAATTTTTATTGTTAAAAATTTTACCGTAGCCAGTTTCTATATAAACATTGTATCGCGCGATATTTATATTAACAAAATAACTAATTTCGCGTAACTATACACGGTGATAAGTTTATCCATTGTAGTGCAAACGGGTTTTAGTAGTAATTTAGTGAAATATATTCTGAGCACGCGAGGAGTTGTTCCAGTTTACAATAGTTTGAATAATGTTAAGCGCAACTGAATTCTCTGTGTCTAAGTTGTAAATTGCGTACGGTTCGATGGTTAAAGTGCAGCGTGCAGTCGAATTAATATTAGAGATACAATTTGCAAAAATATTGCACACAGAATTGTTGAAATACAATTAGTTTATCAGTTATATTAGTTTATTGATTTCCAAATGGTTTGCAATGTCCATTTCCTATATTTTACCTTTACCCAAATTTAACATAAACTAAACATTACTACTCTCTTTTAAGTACAACACTAACTAATAAGTATCGACTAAAGATTAATTTACAACTTCTAGTTAATTATAGTAGGTCTAATTTAGTGGTATCTTTTAGTCACTAAATAATGATAGAAGTATAATGATACAAGTTGAACCTTCCAAATAGTATAATATTTCGACCTCTATTTTGTATCATATAATTGCAAAAATTGCCCATCTTTTTACCATCAAAATTAAAACACACATTTTGCTTGATCTCCAAACACAAAATAATAATCGAAATATGTGTAAATATCTGCTGCATTCGAGTTTAATATTTTTTTTCAAAAGAGAAAAAAATATAGGTTTTACAATCACATATATCGATTGACTTCAAGGGAATTTTGCATACATAAAAAAACAACTTTTTTGATCACGTGTTGATAATCAGACGCGAAGAATAATGTTTACAATTACATAAACACACACGCGTTTTCTATTAAATTACAAATTTGATCCTCGTCAATTTCAGAATATTGAACGTGACGAACTCATGGTACGGCCGAATAGAGTGTTCCGATGTTGAAACATTCGGGTGACAGGGAGCTCCGACGAAGACTGTTCTACTTCATTAGGGAAACGAAGAGCGTAGGGGTGGTTGGTAACGCAGGGAAAAAACGACAAACAGTGGTTGACGCGTATTGTTGCTGGGGTAATCGCATTTCAATTTGCTGGATCCGTCTGATTCGATAGTTCGAATCAGACTGAATGTTCGGTTCGGTTTGATCAATAAAAGTAGCGCGCAGGCGTCCTGGTGGACTGGTACACCGAAGCCTCCGGGTCCTTGTCCCTGTATCTGTGTCTGATCAGGAACGGATAAATGTTAAAGACGGGGACGATGCAAACCCCGACGACATCCGGGGCAAGGAAACAGAAAACCGCGTCCACCTGTCGTCGTGGCGCGTCTTTTAGCACTTTGGCTGCGAAGAAGGTTTACTCGATCTTCTTGGCGTTGGGCGGTCAAAGCTGCTGGCTGCCCTTTTTGTTCCTCCTCGCTCGTTTCGTGCATCCCGCGATTGTTTTCTCCCACCATTTTGCCCACCGCGTGAAAGCATTGCTTTGTTGCGGCTAACAAAGGTCATTTGATTTAGTTGAAACGTTTTGTAGATTCAGTCATCCGGTTCAAGAAGGTATTACAGGTGCGATAGTTTTTGAAATATTTACGATCAGAGCTTTATTATTGTGTTTACTAAAGATTTATTTCGAGCTATTTCCAATTATCGGGGTTCGAGTCCTCAGGCTGTAATAATTAATAGTTTTTTTCAATCTATGTTGGGATGTTGAATAATTCCACTTGCACACATAACTCAATATATATTTGGTTATCAAGCATAATACAGATGTATTATATATACAAAGCATAAAAAATACAAACTCAAATAAGCATGACTACATGGAACCGGAAAACCCGTGCGATCACCATTGAGATGGCGCTGCAGTGGGACGAGCAAACACCTTTCAATTTATTATTTTCTATTATTTTTTCGCCCGTGAAAACATATAATTTTAAATAAATTGTAAATAAAATTTATTTTCTATGCTTTCTTGTACCAATATATGTGTATTTGTTACAAATTATTAAGAATACTATGCAAAAAGAACATGTTAAGCCAACAGTGTCTGAAAAGAAACGAAACATAACGAGAAAACCATTCGTCATGGAATAAATATAAGAAAGTTTTATTTAATTTCAACTTATTTTGGCGTCTAGAATATCCCATTAAAATATTTTCCCAGGGGTGGCCGAACACCCTGTATGTATGTTCAATTCATTTTCCTCAAATAAATTCTCTACGTTAAATCCTACATAAATATTTCAAAAACTATTGCACCTGTAATGCTGCATTTTCTTGAACCGGATGACTAAATCTACAAACGTGGAAGGTTTCAAGCGAATCAATGACCCGAAGGACTTGCACTCCCCTTGTACACCGCGGTGTTTTCATTAATTTGCCTAATAGGCGATTAAATTTTCCCGTTTCCTCGTTACCAGCAGGATGGATCCACTCCAGGACCTTTTCTTTTCTTGCTGGACGTCTTTCTTTCATTGTCGGACATTCTCGTTCGTTTTAACAACGCGAAAGCCGTCCTTTTATTGCAGGACGGTCTAACGACGAGGATCAACCAAGACCATTCGAGATACAGTACTGGCCTCGTTTCTTGCATCAATCTACGTTAGGTATACTTACGGAGGAATCACCCCCCGCTTCTGTTTTATGTTTCTTCGGCTTAAGCGACCGACGACTCGAGCGGTCGGCAGCTGTGTAATTAAAAACCCATTTGAGCGGCACGTTGAGTTCAACCAGTACCGAGAACAAAGCTCTTACTCAAACCCCCACACGTGAAATCTGACGGTCACGATTTAATTGCAGGAAGAGAGTCCGTACTGTTATTGAAATTGATTCGTTCGTAAGACAATTGTCGTCCGATAAGAAAACCGACGGTTCCCCTCGTGTTGTTATTTTTGAGTAAAATGAATCTCAAGGGAAATCTTGCGTTTGGGCGTATATCATAAGGACGAATCAATATAAATCAACTCTAAAAGTTATTATCCATTTTGATAAGTAATGACTTTAAGCCCTGAAATTTCAATGTTATCAAATCGTCCAAACGAAAATTCGTGATGAAACAGAAATTCTTAATAAAGTGTTTATCCAATACACTAATAAGCATGGAGATTGATGTATATGTATTTTTAATGAAAATTTGTACCCATTGGTGCAGTCCTCTCCCCTGCAAAGGTCAGTACTACCTGAGGAGGACACTCGTTTTATTGCACTCGTAATGCACCCCCTGAGCGTCTCGTTTCCTTCTTCGGAGCGTCAATCTAAGAACAGCATTTTCGTTTTGTAAAACTACATTAATTAAATACATACTTAGGTCGAAACTCTGTTGTATTTATTTAGCAAATAAATACAATCAGGAAAATTTCGTTCTGCAAGCCAGTGTGGACTCCAAACTTCGAGCTTTGACACAACATCTACATCTTTCAAATTCCTATGAATCGATGACATTAGCATGTTTAAAATGTTTAAAATCTCCTTAACCGACAAATTTTGTTTGTTTTCTATCAAAATGCAAACTTTACCCTCGTCAATTTCAGAATGCACCAACATATGGGGCCAATACTTCTGAAGTTTTATTGAAATTAGCGCGCAGCATATCAGGTGATTCCATCGCATAGGTGCTTTCGTTCGAAATTACAGTAGTTGCACTATCGCCGAAAGCATGTTTCAGTTCGGTCTCGTATGGTTTCTCGAGAAGGATGGATGTCCTTTATGAACGTCAATAAAACACGCCGTATTCGTCTTCTTGCATCCGTGACGGTTACTCGTGAACTTTCGACTGTTTCACGGGGACGCGATAAATTCCATTCCGCTTTAATGGTATTTGGAGCATCAAATCCTGCTGCAAGATAGCAATTTACCCTGTCGTCCGTCGCCCCGTTCGATTTCAATTTTACTGCGCCCCATTTTCTGTTCCTCCGTTTTTCTGTAAATGTTTCGTCTCCTCGGCTGGGGTTTCAAAATCATCAAAACTGTAACCTTTCTCAACACTTGGATCTTTCTCAACTTTCGATCGTCATAGTCGCGATATTTCTTATACGCCTGTTCTAGTCACGTGAAATTTGTATTTTAATAGATACACTCCGATTATGACGAAATTTTGCATAAATATTTATTAAACCTATCTAAGAAGACAGGTGTAATTCGTTCGTGGTTGTTTTGCACTTTGAGGGAGGTATCAACCCTTTTATCCCATCCGCCCTTTCTATCTACATACGTGCTTATAAGTAGTAAACAAGAAAAGATATCAAAATAACAGGTGAAATAGAAGTTATACCTCTTCTTGAGGTCTATAAAGCTGCGTGTAAATTTTGTTAAAGAAATCATTTTTTTTTGCAAATAACTTCTACTTCAACCATTTTTTGTTGGGATAAAAGGGTTGATATCTCTCTCAAAGTGCAAAACAGGCACGAACGTATTACACCTGTCTTCTTAGATAGGTCTAATGAATGTTTATGCAATGTTTCATCAAAATCGGTGCGTATCAGTTCGCGATGTTCCCTTGTTAGACGCAAGAAAATATGTAATAAGAGCAATAGAACTTTCAATTGTCATAGTCACGTGAGATTTGTATTTTAATAGAAATCGTCGCCCCAGATTGTCTATTATTGTATTTTATCGCGTTTACGATGTTTTACGGTTGTTGATAGATAGGATAGGTTGTGCAGTGATAGGGATAATGGTGGCACAACAGTGACTGGTTAACAGAATGGGACGACAAAACGCGCGATCTATCTTCGTGGTGTGTTTGCTTCGAATAAACGTAATTCGGCATCGCGTTTAAAAGCGTCGTGGCCCTTGAGCGCGATCGACTGCGCAACTCAATCTCATGTTATTTACTCACCTCGCGGTGTTTGCTTCTCTTTTTGTAATACTGCGCTCTGTTGAGCCGAGATTGAAAGAACTCGCTTCGATTCCAAACAGGCTTTCATGGAATTTTATGACCCGGAAACCCGTCCGCAGCCTGAATCCAGGTTTTATTAAAAATTCTTATCCTCTGTTACACCATGAAATTACGCTCGCTGGAGGCAATTCCATCGTCAGAGTTTGTACAAGTCGAGTCTAGAGACCAGCGAGAAAACACGAAAGTATAACGGAACGGATAAACAGGGGATGTTCATGAGTAATTTACGCTATTTTATCGGAGATATTCTTTAATGAAGATTCGGTGATCGATGAAAGTATTAAAACCAAGTGATTTAACGCGAAGATATCGAATTTATTTCTATGTCTAATATATCTCGGAGCGTCACACGTTATCCTTGACTTTGGCTATGTTTATAAATTAATTATAGGTACGTGGAAGTCGACGAGGCTACGCTGTAATCGATTAATATTGAAGGTAGTACTCCGAGATTTCCTTTTCAGATTTACTCTTTTCTACCTCGAACGTTTATCAGATTCCCATTATTTGTGCATCGATAAAAGAAATTTCTGGACAAGTTCTGAAAGCACGTTTCACCGTTGAGTGTCTGGATGGTACTTTGAATTGCGCGGTAATTTCAATGCAAAAACGTTTTCAATGTAGCCGAAGATCAACGAAAGCTCTTTCGGAATTATCTCGTGACGGCTCTTGATCGATCTTCACGCGGGAAACGTGATTCACCCCCCCACCCTTAAAATCCTGACCCTTTCTCATTCAGTCGAGTGTAGATCTGATCCTTGAACTGTATTTAATAAGAGGGTAACTTCGTTGTTATTAACAACCTACATTATGACCTTCCATTTAATGTCACGCGTCGACTTTAAGTATCTCGTCGCGACGATTTTATCGCTTTTCCCTGTTTTTTAATGATATTCTTTAATCTCGTTCAACCGTGTTTGATTGATCGCTGCGAGTAAAAATCTTTTTATTTAAATAACGTTAAACGAAAGTCGTGTAATCTGTGTTGGAAGTATCGGGGAAAAAATAATGAAAATGAAAATAATTTTATTACAAAAGGAGGATGTAATTTGTGCACCAAGCGTGACAAAAATGTTGGATTTCTCAAGTTTACGTTTTGAAAAGAATTAAGGAATACAAATGAGATGATAAACAAAGTAAATTTTTAACTCAGCCTTTGGTCAACCTTCTCCATGTTAAAGGGGATCTTCTACCTTGAAGGGTAAACATAATCAATTTTTTTTCTATTAAATTTCTTAATGATCATACTTTCAAAAATATATTTGCAAAAGCTTATGCTTCAATTCCTAAAAATAACGAAAAGGAGAAATATAACTGTTTTATTTATTTTTTTTATTTGTAGAGCGTTCTCAAGGTTATTTAAAAGTCAACTTTATTGTTTTAAACGGAAACGTATTCTAGATTTGATGTTGAAAATATATTTCATAAAATAGAAACTTCTTTATTTCATTTTGTGACTAAAAGATGATGGAGTCAAGTCAATAATAATTCTAAATTTTTACGCGATTTGTTTACTAGTAGATGAGTACCTATTCTATTAGGAAATACATTATTTGTTAATTTATATTTCAAATCCGTAACAAATAATATTGTATGAACGTTTCGTGATAAACCTTTGTTCGTTGCGTTCAATATGCATCTAAAAATGTTTGGATTTGCATTTATAAAATTTTGTATTTAACAGAAACTCCAAAGACACCTGTAAACCTTCTTTGAATTAAAATATTCACTTGTCCATGGTTTTATTCACGGTTCTCGTGACTTGTTCGATTAAAAAAGGATCCATTCTGACTTTTGGTAATGTCAATTGACATTGCTCGTTTGGCGAGTTAAACCAGAGAGTGGTACGCTTCTACGAGTCCGCGTTACGGCTGATTACAGTTGAATGATGCACTGCGCTGCATGATTAGTCTCGACTATCTGCACAGCGTCGGACGGTTAATCATTCAAACGTCGATTAACATTAGTATGACCCAAGAGGAAGGATCTACAGCGTGGCTTGCTTCGCCGTGACACACATTTCCCGCTCACAATCAAGAAAATTAACCTGTTTGTCACCGCGGTAAATAGAAGTTAACGTAGTTTTCATTTCTGAAACACGACGAAACAAACACTCGTCAGTTGTCACGTAAGTAGGTATATTTCATGTCAATGGCGGCCCTCTATTTAGCCAAGAAGGTCGACGGGGGAAAAAGGTCAGCCATGTTTTTCTAACCGAGTTTAACATTGATCGAGTTATGCCATTTTACTCTTTAAACGAACGCAGCTTTCGCAAAGCAGGTTTGTGGTTTTTCATTTTCTACGAACTCGTTTACCACCTTCCGATCGACGATTTTTGTAATTCTTGAAGATGCACAGTAGAAAAGCTACGCGACAAGTACAAAAGAGGAATTTTTAAAAGTATCTGCGTTATGGAAAGACTAGACTAGGCAAAAACTCGAGCTCTTTTTTTCGTTTCGAAGAAACAGATCGTTCGAAACGACGTTCTCGACTCTCCAGCCGCTCAAATCCTCAATTAAAGGCTGATTCTCTTGAGTTCTCGAGATTGGGGGTCCCTAATCGAGAGCTCTGCACGAACACGTAATCTCGAATCTTCCCTTGACGAGGCCGCAATTTGGCTGCAATGGATCCCAGAAATCGACGACAGCACGCGTTTGTTGTCGATCGCTTCTCGAGGTAAGATGAAACTTGTCAGTGGGGAAAATTGTTACATCGCGATCCAGAAATCGTTCGAATTTTCGAAGTTAGACGGTCTCAATTTGAGATCATCAGAAAGTAGTAAAACCAGTGACGTGAAAAACACGAGATCTTTCAACTTCTTTGTTTTCGAGAAAAATGATATTAGAGATTCATTGCTCGCTGCTTTAACTTGTGCTGACGTTTCTAAACATCAACGCTGGGACTAATCTAATGATGGACTATAATACGTATCTATTCCCTAGCGACGTGTTCTGTTATTAAGCAAATATTGAAATTAGTTGCCACTGGCGTTAACAAGATAGTATATCTGTGTTTTGATGTTTATTCGTAAGCATTGAATTCTAAGAATCTGCACAAAAATATTCAATACTTTTATTCTAAAGGTGCATTATTCCTTTAATAGTATTAGTAAATTAGTAATTTACATCGGATAGAAGATGAAACGTTCTTGAATTCGACACCGTTGTTAATTTCAGAGAAAATAATTATTTACGAAAAAATGGCATAGTAAACACCCTGTATACAAATTTAAACTCATTTTCAATTAAATAAACAATTTATGACAGTTTTATGGCACACCAGTCGTATGATCAATAGGATGTGCTGAAATTACTTTGAAAATAAACATAGAAGACAGCAAAAATTATAGTAGTTGGTATAGTCATTGGACAGAGGATGATATCCCCTTTAAAATGAGCGTTCGAACAAGTCGATAGCTCAATTAGTTCCGGAGATATGACGATTTTAATTTCAAGTCGATGCGGTGGCTAGTTCCGGAGACATAAGGGTTCGAAGCGTTTGTTTACATTCTTACTACGGCCATGTCGAGGTCGTTGACCTCACGTGCTCATAGTAACTAGGTCATTTGACCGGTCGTAGTAGGTTTAGTGTTAATGTCTCAAGCTTATGACAATTAAACATTAACGATGGGTTGACATTGTCTGTTTTTCGTCTATTTTACATCTTCTAACCCGATGGACTACTTTAAACAGGTAATACCATACATCATGGACGTTTACAAGCATCAACGCAAGTAGAAAGAGCGAGTAATGGCCAGCCACAGATTCGATGATTTTTCAACACCGATTTTCTCGGAAGCAAGTCTCGAATCGAACATTTTTGAGTTACTTTTACATGAAAAATCACCCTTTCAACAGTTTCGCCATAAATTCAACGACAACCTGTATTTCTATACTTAGCTGTTGCGAACGTTTTTTTTTCAACGATGCGCGTGGTTCATGATGGGCGTAACTGGCGGTAAATTTTACATTTCATAGGCTCGTTCTCGAGATTCTGGCACAGGAGCAAACTCTCGTGGTCCTGCAAATAATTTATTAGAAGAGTCTGGGATAGAAAGTACGTACGTAGGTCTCTCGCGGGCACGGTTGACAAAAGCGTGAAAAGTTGGAATCAATATTGTTTTTCCATTCAAATCAAGCGCAGTGAATTGGCCGTGAACGTTGAAATGTTAGGTTAAATAATAGGTTTGAATATTTTTTTTGACAGACCACCGAGTCACGATGTATTTGCTCATAATAATGTTTAACGAGCGGCGTGTCCATCGCCTTGTTTTATAAACATTCGCCGCCATACGGGTCGTTTGCACATGCTGTTCGCGCGAGGGTTTCCGTTCTCGTTGTTGGAATGCAGAAATACGCGAGTTTTTCCATCGTCTGTCTACGTTTTACGAAAATTTACTATCAGTAAAAAAGATACACCTTTCCTTGAAATTACTTATACATTTAAATGATATATCAATACGAAATACAGTAAGTGTATACCTATTTTCGTACAGTTGCTAACTAAAACGAAACTATTGTGTAATTTTGTTAAAACATAAAATATTCGATCAATTTTGTAAATTCGAATATTTTCAGCCACTCTTCTAATAATGTCTCTTTTAAATTTTTCGTTGCTTATTTTTATTTTTTTAATTCTTAAATACAATCTATGCTGAAAGTTTTCTGTTCGTAATACGTTGTAATAAAGCTATTCTTTGGATTTTGTTGTCACGTGCTTCAAATTATTATTCTTCTGAAACTCAAATGCTTTTTTTGTATATTATGTACTTGCACTCTGTGGTCAATTACACATATTGTATGTATATATTATATTTGGTGTTTCGCTGTTGGTTGAATATTCTGTTTCAAAAATGTAGAACGCACCCTCGCCAGAGAAAATATTATTTCTGCAAATCTCCAGTGGCCTATTTTTATGATGGTCTGTTTTTCTCATTCATGAACAGCTTCATCCTCATTTGTTTCCCATAAATTTTTACAGAATTCACTACATTTATTACAGGAAGTGCAGCATATTCGAACTACCAGTTTGTTTAACGATTAATAAAAAGTTACGGCAGAAAAAACCAATAAACTGTCAGGAATAATGAAAAATAAAAAATATCTAAAATCTTAGTCTGCTTGAAAGATAACATAAAATAACGATTTTCTTAGTGTACAATTAAACAACCGTACTCCAATTAACTTTCGCTTAATATAATTAAAAAAACAAATTATTTTTTATTGCTCAACTATCCTTTGGGAACACAAAGTAAATTTTTCAATAATTTTTATTGACTTTTCAAGTTTTTATTACGCCCACAGTAAAAGTGTGTTTCAACACTGGCGTAACACAATACTTGGCATTTATCTCTCAAAATTAAACAGTACATTCTTAAATAAATATACTTTCAAAAAATGAAATAAAAAAAAAAATTTATTGCCCCTTTAAACCACCAAAAAAAAGATAGTCTGAAGTCAACAGAATACGTAAAATAATAGAGCACAATAATAATTAGAAATACATAATTTCTACAAAAAAGAAAAAAAGTAATCGAAGCGTGAAAATACCCTAGGATACCAGTTAACGTTCGTATACAAGAGCCTCCTGAATTGCGTTTCCATTCATGAAGTCCATCCACTCGGCAATAATATTCTGCATGTTGGGAGAGCTCGTTCGGCCGTTAACGTGTATTCCAGGAACATAATACAATGATGGATTATTTCTCTATCCATTATTTCCAATAATGCGTTATAATCTCTTGGGAGAGGGAGGTGGTTGCTAGACAATACGCGGTGAAACGCAACGGCGAAAGTTACGAACGCGGTTGAAGTTGAAATGGTCGAACCGGGAAAGCGAATGCTCATCGAATATCAATCACATGGATCGAGTGCATCCATAGATATCAGGACTATCGAACGTCCGTGCGAGAGGCGAAGGGCAATCGTGCAATGGGGCCACCGTTCCATCGATATCCCTTTCGTTTGATTCGCGGAATCCCACATTTCATCCTCATTGCTCGTACTGGCAGTGTCTAATTAATGTATATCCCCTACCCCCGTCGTATTTTGCTAATCACTGGCAGCTAAAAGCGATTTGCTCATCAACGATCGAATCCATATCCACGAACCACTTCCAGCCATGATTTTGCCCCAATTACGATGGATTTCCACCGAAGTTTCATTCACGCTCAAACAATGCAACCTTTCGAGTGGCTCAACGGACGAAATTGATAGATTAAATTGCAATATTGTTTGTTTGACGATTGATTGGCCACGAGCAATCTAGCGAGGTTCTGTTCTAAAAAAATTGTCGAGAACTCGTCAAAATTCTGCTGAAACTTTTGATACAGTCGGGTGTGATAGCGGATAATGGGGTTTGCCAAGAAACACTAGCTTTCCAATTCTCGTTCAAGTAAAAAAGTCGTTTTCGATCTAGAAAAATATGAGCTCATTCGTGGGAATTTCCGGTAAAAAGATAAAGTTAGTTCCGAAGTGGGCGTATTTTAATTGACATCATAATGAACTATTATAGGCCGCGATACGTTCCGTTTCAGATATCAGCCCACGTTCAGCTGCTACGGCTGGTTGATATTATTTGAATCGAGTCCGCGAATAAAATCGTCAACGCTCATAGCAGCTTCAATAGTATTATTCACATTTGTAAAACAGTTTTATCGACAACTTCTACAGGGTGTCTCCGAACTGGTGACACAACCCGGAAAGCTGTGAATTTATGCAAAAGAATAGGTTGATAATCTAGTGACATTTCGTCGCGCGAAGCTTTATCACTGTTCTACGCTTTTATCTACGGAAAAATTATTGACGTCGCTTTAAATGCCCCTCGAAATCAAACAACTTTTGCTTGACATATTTTTTTAAAACCTTACCCTGTACAATATACAGGATGCGCCAAATAAAGTGTTGCAAGCTGTTTCTTAGAATCTAATAGAAACGTTAACTTGAATATTCTTTTAAATTAAGTGGTCTAAGACATTTTTTTAAACAGTAAGTGGTATTAATCTTTTGTTATTGTGATAGCTTTTAACGTAACATTCGCACGAACTTCTTTTTTCTTTTAATTAAACGACCCAGAGGGATTATCTCTTCACGTGCAACAAATTCTTTTTTGGGGGCGACCGTTGCGATGAAAAAGGGAACCACTCACCACCGGTTTTTCTCACTTAAATTACCGCAATGCTTAGACATTTCAAAGAGCAGAAAACATAAATATTTAAATAAAAGTCAATGCGTTTGCAAAGACAACGTGCAGCTTTCTTGGGCTTTAGAACATGAATTAGTTCAGCGGGGAATTAGGGCGGATGGAACGATCGATGGCTTGACAGAAAATGAGGGAACAAATTGAGACACGGAGTAGTTATTATTTTTCCTCCCCACTATTTACTAATGGGTAAATAAAGAAATGACATTTCATTTCTAAACATCAAATAGATCATTAGCAGCGTGATTTAAGTAAAAATTAAATTATGTTCTTTTTATTTATTATTTATCATTGGAATAAAAATTGGCTCGATTCTGCGCGAGGTGACGGATCCACGACAATGCATTCGACGAAACTTCTCTAGCTTTCCATAGAGTTCCTCTGAATTACCGCGATCACAGAGACGGCTAGTTGGGCGCAGTCGACTTCCATAAATCCCAAGGAATTTATTGAATCGTATAACTGGGCCGCGATACGTTCCGTGAAAATGTCACTGGCGCTACGTAACCAAGAGGATAATCGGTTTTAATATTGAAGGCTCATTAATACCAGCCGGTTCCAGTCATGTTGATTGTGTCGGATTACGATGATCCACGCTGAGCAAATGATCCGGGGGATCGGAATTGTTGTCTTATACCGCTCTGTTGAACCTCTAGCCTGATTCTGCAAATCCTGATTGCGTTCACTGGAAATTGCCTACGCGCGACAGCCGTACGAATCGAACACAAGAAAACCGGATAGAATTAATTTAACCCTTTGCACTACCAAGTCAACACTCGCGTCACAAAACTATTTTTCCTTAAAATTCTTAAGTCACCTCTGGCGTGACACTTCGTACAGTTAATAAAACAAATTAGTGGGTAGCAGTTTTAGTTAAAAAATGCTTTCAAATTATGTGTATGTACATACGTAAAAGTCTTGTATTACACGCTTCTCAGCATAATAATATTAGTATATCAAATGTTCAAATTCAATTGTTGTTAGTATTGAGTTTATTCCCGTTCGTGAGGGTTGTACACATTTGAAGTGTAATAAGTAAACGAATAAATGAATCTCTCTGTAATTTCACTTTTTAATAGTAGTTAAATATTATTATGATTGCTTGTAATAACAGTAGCTTTTTTATTGTGATCATACTGTTTCTCTATTGCACTAATAAGTGCACTATTATCGAGATACTTTTCAGGAGTAAAAATTCTAATTTCCAAACACGAAAGAAGTAAACAATGCGTTAATTTTAAATATGTAGAACTACACACTTGAAAAAAAATTATCAATTAGAGAATTAAACAAATTTTACTATTAATTGTTTCATATAAAAAAAATTCACAAATGTTATACTACATTATCGCGAATACTTTGAAGATTATAAAGTTATTAATATTTTACTAAAATTAGGTACTAAGTGTTTTTTGCCATCATATTGAATTTCATGTTTTCAACACTGCAATTTGTAATCAGCGACTGCGAAACCTCTCCTGTAGGAAATTTACAGCACATTCAGTTGATATTAAATATTCCGTATTCCATAATGAATCCGCCATTTTGAATTTGGTATTTTAAACTCGAAAATTCATGATGAGCCCCTAAAAACTCTCAAATGTCGATCGTCGTTCATAGGTTGTTATTTACTGTTTTGTGGAGGCAAATTTATTCCCCTAAAACTACAATTCAATATACAGGGTGTTCGGCCACCTCTAGCAAAAATTTTAATGAGCGATAGTAGAGGCCAAAATAAGACGAAAATCAAGAATACTAATTTGTTGGTGGAAGCTTCGTTAAAAAGTTATTAACAATTAAATTTAAAAATTTAAAATCGTTCTGGAAAAATTATTTTCGGTTGCGGGGGTCAACTACAATCATTTTTGGTGAGTACACATACCTCCGAAATCCTATCTACTTTCGAGAAAAAAAATCGAGTAGGTGCTGAAATTTTTCGGCGAAAAAAAATTTTTCAAATCGTTTTAAAAAAATTATTTTCGGTTGCGGGGATCAATTACAATCATTTTTTATCATTACACATACCTCCGAAATCGTACGCACTTTCGAGAAAAAAATTCCTTACTGAAAATCCAATTAGGTGCCTAAATTTTGCAACGGAGAAAAAAAATTGCAAATCGTTGTGGAAAAATTATTTTCGGTTGCGGGGGTCAATTACAATCAGTTTTTGTCATTAGACATACCCACGAAATCCTGCCCACTTTCGAGAAAAAAAATAGAGAAGGTGTGAAATTATTCGAGAAAATTAAAAAATTGCAAATCGTTGGGGAAAAATTATTTTCGGTTGTAGGGTTCAATTACAGTCATTTTTGGTGAATAGACATACCCCCGAAATCTTGCGCATTTTCGAGAAAAAAATTCAGTAAGAGCGGCACTTTAAACGTTAATAACTTTTTAACGAAGCTTCCATCAACAAATTAGTATTCTTGATTTTCGTCTTATTTTGGCCTCTACTATCGCTCACTAAAATTTTTGCTAGAGGTGGCCGAACACCCTGTATAATACATAGAAGGAACGTGTACACGGTTTAAATGATCTGTTATTTGAAACAGAACTCGTTAAAAATTCTTACGCGTATCTCATTGGACATAGTGTATGTACATTCAAGCCCACCATTCTAGAACGAATATGCAGTATAATAAATTAATAAATAACTGCAGGTTGCGATAAGTACTATAGAAGATAGTGCAACTTAAATTATCGAGAAATTCTACAAAATTTACACGTACGCCGACTGCATTCGAGAGTACGGATACGAGGCCAGTTCTCCGCGATTGGATTCAATTATTAATTCGTAACCGGAAAATTACGCGTACCTGCAGAATGGGATATATCGACAATCAATATTAAATGATACTTAGCGAAATCGCTAGAAAGCATCAAAGGGAAGGCTAATGGAGAAAGTTCATTCTTTTAACGTCTCGCGGGAGCGTTTGCGTGCCTTTTACCGAACATTCCGAGTAATGAGATACATTTTTCAAATACAGATACAATTTTACAAATTTCAAAATTAAGTACTATTTAGGTACTACTAAATAGGGCAAAATTAATAATGGATTTTATTATCTTTAAAATTTAAATTACATTTCCATTAAATCTTTCGCAGCTTAAATACGTAATTTTGGTTGACAATAATATGCCGTTTTATCTGCAGTATCTGTTAATTGCTTCATTACCTTTGTAAGTTTGGTTTTTCTAATTACAGAGTTGGGCAAATTTTATTCACAACCGGCATGAATAAATATTTAAATTGGTTCGTAAATTAGATCTATCGGTAATATCTATCAACGAGTTTCTGAGACCGACATTCAAGAGAGCGAAGTCGCCGGCGAAAGCTAGTTAACGAATGAATGTTTTCTGTTCGTTATAAATTCGTCATGAATAAAACTTGCCTAAATATTTTTTTTTAACACTTAATGATAGTATTATCCTCTTACTTGTCCATCCATCCGAAAGAAAGCCGCAAAACAACGCTTTATTTCAGGTTTTTACAGTGGTCTAACCCCTCACGTACTCGTGTGCGAGTTTACAGTTTACAGTGTCCTGTTCGTATATGGAATATCGTTCGAACGTTAAAGTCACTTAAGACAATTTCAGAAACAGGATAACTATGCCATTGAATAATGCTCGTTGAAATTTTCTCGAAGTATCTTCGTGATGCCAAGCCTTCCCGTTTTACGTTCCTACGGGCGGGTGCTGCAATCGTTTGGCCCGACGAGCGGCCAAAGGAATTCCCCCGGAAAGTTCCACAGATATCGGGGCAATTTAATATGCGAACAACGGACGTGGCCGACGAGTCTGGCCGCGAAACCACGGTGTAATAAGTATTTCAGCATGTGCACCGGGGGCCACAACTAGAGCGGAGCTCCGCGCGGATGGAGCATAGCTGGTGAGAAAAAAGGAGGAGGCTGGTTTCCGTGCACGGGGACCCCCAAGAGCGAGTGTTGCGCGAAATAATGCACAAGGCGGCTTTCTTTATATTTTACATGGACGAACACGACCACCTGCAGGCGCCACACCCGCGCAAAGAACGCTCTTGTGACCGGAGAGGGCCGGAGAAATAAACGACGCTGACACAGAACTCGTGAAACCTCGCGTTTGCGAATCGATGGAATCGCGAACGAGTAAATGAGATGGACCAATAAGTAAAAAGGCTAGAATCCCGATAACGATTGCGTACTCGTGAGTAGACTGCGGATCTGTATGGAAATTCATATTTTTATTAAGAGAACTAATGAAATGGAAGCTTTGCAGAGCTAAATATCAACCCCTAAATATAATATTTCGTATCTTACTGTATTTCCTTTGGGTTTAATGTCGCATCGACTGCAAGGTCGTTAGCGGCAGGTTCTGTGCGATTATTTTTGGGCCATTCTGTTAGATTCTATTGTATAATTGGGTTTATCTCAAATTGTTCAATGTGTTCCTGACATGGTCCTCTGAAGTCAATGATGTTACTGGATGGAGTCCGTATTTTCTTCTTGACACCCTGTATATTTGCATATCAAGTGTATCACGTAGTTTTTGTATACAATATTTTGTTCTGCAACGGATTAGCAAACAGTTTAATGGTGTACATATATTTAACTTTTAGATAGTCCATTAATATAATTCTATAGATCTGGTGTGTACCCTTTATACTGCAAAGTTGAACATAATAGGAAGTATTTTAGGCGAAGAGCATCAAAGTGAACTCACACCTAGGGGTCAATAGTAATTTAACAATTTAGAGACTCTTTGAACACGCGAGATAGAGGTAGAACTAGGCCATTTAATCCCTGCGCTTTGCTCGGGGTGCAATAACTTTGAGTCAAAGCGTAGCAGAGGAATAGCAAACTAGAATTATTCATTGATGCATTGCTGCATCACTAAGCAGAAATGATTTTTTTATTTTGACTATGACAGGTTGACGGCCGGGAATAAAACGTATTCTATTAGGTCTGGAAGCTAATTCAAAGCCTTTATACCGTTGCGCCGGGGATGGGTATTCCTCACAGAACTCATTTCAACACGAACGAATTAACTATACATCAATACTATATCATTAGATTCAGATATTTGTGCATTTATGGGAAATGTGAATTTTCAAGAAACTACAGAATGCACTCAATATGCAAAAATATAAGTGTTATAGGTTTTGTAAATGAGGAATGACGAATGAGCGATGAGTGAGAGATACAAACACCACTCAGTCACATCAGAAACATTACTCATCCAAACATCCTAATCACGATTTCTAATCCTTACATTTTAGTTAATTTTTTATCGATTTTTAACCACATTAGTTACGTTCGAGAGATAGAATTTTGGCCAGGTTTTCGGCGTTTCGAAACAGCGGTGGGCCGTTCCAGAGGGCGCGTGATCGATGAAAACAAATCCCTCCCGGAGGACCATCGACCTACGACGTAAACGATAAAGCGTGATTAATAGGAACGTTAACGCGTTATCTTTCAATCTCTCATCGCTTCGTGGCTCCACTTTAAAACAACGAGCTTGCACAGTGTTGCGTCGGCTCGCCTTGAACTTTCCCGTCTCGGTTTCAGCCGAGGCGCGAATTTAGTAAGGGCCATTCGCGTGCCTCGCGCTAATTGCCGGAGCAAGGTGACGTATTTTAAGGAATCTAAACTGTAAGATACACCTTGAAACGCGAAACCCGGGAGTCGAGGACTCGAGGGCCCCGTTTCTAGGACGAGTTCCTCGCGTTCCTCGCGTTCGTTGCGTGTCATGCCCTCTTTCTCCAACTCGTATCCACCAGCAACGAATGACTGCTTCCGGCGTGTTTCGTCCTCCTTTTCTACCCTCGTCCTTGCGCCCCTCCCTCCGGGTATCTCCTTTCCACGACGGCTCCATTATCGTCCTCGGCCTCCGTTTCCACTTCGACGAGGAACCTTCGTTCTCGTTGAACCTGTCCCCGGGATTATTAGCGCTCGCAACGCGAGACCTTTATTGACGTTTTTTAGCTGACCAGCCCCCAGCAAGGCTATTAGCGTGATTCCTTCCGCGATTTTACCGACATTCTGATTTTACCTCTACTTGCCCTTAATCGAAGTTCCCTTTAACCGTCTGTTCCATCGTTTCGCGAACAAAATTCCATTTTGTTTTCTCGACTCTTATTTACAGTCTGAACTGAAAAGTTTGAAGCTTCAATACTTTCATTTCTACAATAACATGTAAGAGTCATGATTACATATATTAACCCGTTGCACTATTTTCACGAGTCTGACTTGTAATCGACATTTTGTCGAAATATGAATATCACGAGTCGAACTCGTAAATATCGATATTCCGTCGATCGACATATCGTGTTTCAAGTTCCGATATTAGGCCCGTCTTCTTCCGAATTTCAGAGTAGTGCAAGGGGTTGAATTTCAAGTGTCTTTGATAGTATCAACACTAGTTATGAAACATTTCTTGGCGACATCGACTAAATGAACGTATTTTAAAAGTTAGATACTCAATAATTTTTGAAATATTAATGATTAAAATTTAATGATTAATGAACTGTCAATTACCAACGTGGGCGTGACAGTAAAGTAAGAGACTTCTACCCAGTAAATTGAAGTTCGATTTTCGATAATTACATAGGTTTTCTCTCTTAATATAAATAAATTTGAATAATGAAATTCACACATCAAAATGCTGATTAACTTTTAAATAAAATATCTTTATTTATAACATAAATTTTTCGTCATTCGCGAAGTAAAAATGGTTCTTATAATCCCCGTTTCCAGCTGTGGATGGAGAATTTCATCTGATTATCAATATTTTTATACGCGTTATAAATATATTTTAATAAACACAAAGACACTTTATTTAAAAGTTAATTAACAGTTTCATGTGTGAATTTCATTATTCAAATTTATTTATATTAAGAGAAAGAAAGTTATGCAATTATTTATTATATTATTTCTAGATTATTTAAAAAACTTCTTGGTGAATTGCCCTTGAGCATGATTTTCAAGGTCCTATTTTTGTATTTTTTCAAAATATTTTTGTGTGTCAATCCTTCCTCTAGATTTTGTTTTAATTTTAATGCGCGTATCATTGAAGGAACTTTTAAGTAAAAGTTGTGTCGACAACTGAACCACAATATTTATGAACTTGGAAATTACTTGCGAAGACAATGATTCGGTTAGAAAGTAAAAATAATAAATATAAATAACATTATTATAATTTTAAGGATTTTACAAACGCTAGATCCTTTAAATGTTTCAAAGTAGCCATTTAATAACTCTATTTCGAGGAATGCTTCAATAAGTTTAAAAATTACTGCCTCTCCTCTGTTTCTATTATCGCGTATTACTTTTGCTGTTATTTCGTCGTCTTAATAATCGCACTTTTAATCATTTCAGAATAAAATTCCTTCGTCGTTACTGTACCATTGAAACATCCTTAAGAATTTTAAGGTATTGACACTGATTCTCGTTCGTCTTTTAGAATCAGCCAGATTTAATTAGAGTTCGATCGATATTTCTTTCGGAGTAAAAGCCGCCAGCGAGGTTCTGTAACAAATCATTTCTCGTCTAACTTGTACTCGTTCGACTCGGGTATGTTTACCTGGCTTTCGATATACCATCTCGCTAAAATCGATTCGCCCTTCTGCTTGAGAACAATTTTCAGATCTCTGTTGCTTGGTATTCTCCTTTCGCGTCGTGTTCTCGGCGGATTTCGCTTGCTCGAACAGTTTTCTAACTACAGCTCCTTTGTTGAAGCTTCGTGATGATAGCGGGGCTAGAAATTTGTGGATGCTGTTTAACGAACGTCACCGGCAAGACCTGCCGAACGATTTTAACTCTGCTTCGTGCCGCGGCATAAAGTAGGCTCGAAAAAGTATGTCGTAAACACTCGAGCATCCTTCTTCAAGGTAGGGCGCCACGAGGGTTCTCGTCGTTAGACAGGTACTTTTATCTCGTTTGAGAAGGATTTAGAGCGAAAACTGTCGGCGATTAATCGTTTACACTGGATCAAATTATACGTTCATTGCATTTAATCGAATCAACAGTTGACGTACACTTTTTATCATTAACGCTAGAACTACCGACAATTATCGTGTATCCATTTGTAGCAGAGGGATTAAAACGATATGTACTCGAAGAAATGTTTAATTTAATGGAAATAAATGTATATTCGTGCCCTTATAGAAAACTACCGTAAATTTTCAATAATCAGATCGAGTAGATTTTTCATAATTTTTATTAGAAATTATTAATGGGCCTGAGGGGGCTGGGGCTGAAAAATTATTTTCGGTTGCAGGAGTCAATTACAATCATTTTTGGTCATTACACATACACCCGAAATCCTAGCCACTTTCTAGAAAAAAATTCGAGAAGGTGTGAAATTTTTCGACGGAAAAAAAAATTTCAAATCGTTCTGGAAAAATTATTTTCGGTTACAGGAGTCAATTACAATCATTTTTGGTCATTACGCATACACCCGAAATCCTAGGCACTTTCTAGAAAAAAATTCAAGGTGTGAAATTTTTCGACGGAAAAAAAAATTTCAAATCGTTCTGGACAAATTATTTTCGGTTACAGGAATCAATTACAATCATTTATGGTGAATAGACATACCCCCGAAATCCTACGCACATTCGAGAAAAAAATTCAGAAAGGTGGACAAAGTCGACAAAATGAAAAAATTTCAAATCGTTCTGGAAAAATTATTTTTGGTTACAGGAGTCAATTACAATCATTTTTGGTCATTACGCATACACCCGAAATCCTAGGCACTTTCTAGAAAAAAATTCGAGAAGGTATGAAATTTTACGACGGAAAAAAAAATTTCAAATCTTTCTGGAAAAATTATTTTCGGTTACAGGACTCAATTACAATTATTTATGGTGAATATACATACCCCCGAAAAGCTGCGCATTTTCGAGAAAAAAATTCAGTACGGGTGGAACCTGAAACTTTAATAACTTTTTAACGGAGCCTCCATCAACAAATTAGTATTCTTGATTTTCGTCTTATTTTGGCCCCCAGAATGTTCCATTTAATTTTTCCCAGGGGTGGTCGAACACCCTGTATACGTAAACATTGCAATTTCTTGTTCTTCATAGATCGGAAGAGGAAAGGGTATTACAAGTAATAACGATTTTACATCCGTGAAAGAAGGAAATTTAGTTTTGAGTAGATTTTTATGACGAAACATCCATGACTTGAATCTTATCACACACTATCGTGTTCGTTGCTTAAAAATGATAAAAAATGGTCAATTAGGGGCCGATGATAGATTCGGTTACAGAGAACGTACTTACACGTATTGGCATACTTGGTATGCACACGGTATACCGGACTCGTCCCAGGAGTAATTTCACACAGCTACGATCGCATCAAATAACAATCCCAAAGGAATTGTGCAAAGGTATCTGATAAAAAGCATCGAACATTTATTTGCAGCTTTGAACGTGAAAGCCGCTTCTGCCGCTCCAACGAGAAAATCCAATGTTTATCGAGCTGGTCGTTTTTAATATACCACGTGCCTTCATCGGCTGGAAAATACTTCACATTTTCTCGTTCTCGCTGATAAATACCGCCTACGTATTTTTACTTTAACCCTACACATATTTAATTTCACTGATGGAAACGAACGAACTATTTTATAAACATATTACACGGACCAAGAGTCTCCTTTCTTCCGGTATAGAGAACATGAATTTTTGCCACGGCAAAGAATATTTTTAATTTCCTAGTATCGATTTAAAAAGCCTTTGTATTTATATCTTTATTTCGCTGGTGTAAAAAGCTCACGATTTTGTGAATAAACGAATACGTGAACAAGGAAGGATAGCTTTATTTTAGGAGTAGAAAGAATTTCAACAGAAGGAATATAAATTTGTACTTTCGAGGAAACGTTGTTTACTTTGTTTTATATTTAAATTTTCTGATTAAATCTCTGAACAAAATCGTATAATGATATTTATCTTCTGATAAAGAAAATATTTTTTAATATTTTTAGTATAAAGGTAATGCGTATTAGAAAATAATATATGCAAATAAAATATTGGTTCACCTTGATGCCTCTATCACAATACGTCCATACAGACATGATAGTGTCGCGTGAAAAGAGCCTCGAACATTATTCAAAAGATTTCGGAGCTCCTTTACCCGTCAGCCATTTTTAAATTAGTTTCCCGTCAATGGGGCCGCATATTTCAACGCAGAAACGTATCCGTCGAGGAAAGACCGGCTGGGAATAGTCAGAAAATCGATGGAAAGTGATATCGAGAAGAAATAAGGTATTGCTGGCTCCATTACCAGCATTTAATGAAATTCTCGGATATTCCGAAGCCGCATTTTTCTGCTCTCGCGGTGTCGTTCGTTCTTCTTCTGAAGCTCATCTCCATCGAAACGCCGACGGAAATGTATCGATTACGTGCTAAACAACGAGAACTCCTTTCCCTCGGCTTTCTATCATTAGTCGTGCCGCTGAACCGATAGTTTTCGCCTGTCAAAAAGAGAAAGAGACCCGGGCATCCTGATGAGGCTCGAATATAAAAAATGAAACGAAACTCGAAGAAAGACGATGGAAATGAAGAGGCCGAGTCGAGAGGCTCTGGATCATTTATTCTTTCTTTGACGTTTTATACACAATGGGGATTCGGTGTAATACAGAACGGTGGATAATTCGTGTGAATCATATTATCAAATTTTTACTCTAATTGGAATTTCTTTTGTACTTTCTCGTCAAATAAAGTTCTAAAACAGTATTACTGTGATACGATAAAATATAATATTGTATTGTCAATGAAATGATAAGAAATATAAATACTTCTGGTTAATATTCTCAACATTAATTATTAATATATTCTAGGATTAGATTTCGTTATATCGGTGAACTTCAATGTCTGCAAAGCGTCGAAAGTATTATTATTATATATAGATTATTTATACTGTTTATATTGAATCATTAACAACAATCATTGGAACAAGAAATTTGTTTCTCTTATCATCAAGGAACGCCAATCTAATGTTGTCAATGTGGAACCGATAGATTCTGAAATTCAAGATAATAAGAATCAATGGTTATGTTTCGATTGACAACTTCCAATAAACTTTGAATAGATTTTGCTCCATTTTCTATTTCTGTGGCGCGGGAATACCGACAGACGCATTTATCTCTGGAGAAAATCGATGTTAAGTCACAAAACGATTTGATTGAAGTTTGAATTTCTTATCTTACGAACAATTACTGTACTGTACTTTACAGTACCAACTTAAACTCCGAGTATAATTGACTTCGGAACAGTTTGGCCATTAAACTTAAGAGCACACTGAGGTGAGAGGTTCAGATTTGTTCTTTAATACTCGACGTTTCTGCCATCGTTTTAAGCCCCTTTCAAGAGAATTTTAAATACAAAAAAAAATGATAAAGACATTCTAGAATTGAAGACAATAGGAATTAATGAGCAGACAGACTTATTTTTCTAAAGTAAAGTCTTTACCTTTTTTGACCTATTTGTTTCTCACCAAACTTTCCATATCAGGATATTTTATTTTTATATTTTTTGCACGATCCAGTTCATATTTTCTGTATTCATTATAATACTTTTTTAAAACTATATGTATACCTGAAAATGACTCGAGGTAATCGACACACATTTTTCGCAGTTTTCTTTATTTAATCTCATACAGTTCGGTAAGAAAAAAGGGTTTAAGAGTCGAGCTCGTAATATTTATCGAGAGGAGTAAAAAATGTTTCGTCAACGTAGATTCTATAATCGGTCCTTTCGATGTAAAGTCTACTTTCATATTTATGAACGATCGATTATATTTATACGCTCTTAAATTGTCTGACCATATAAGAAGATTGGTACTTCTGCCAATGGTTGCATAAGAAACGCCCTGCAACTTCAAATTTCCATTTTGCCATACTTTACTGGCGAGCTGAGTTTATCCAGAAATGGAACTACAAACTTTCATACTAAGTCCCTCCTAAAAGAACACTTTCGAATCCAGGTTTCACTCTCAACTTGGGAGTAACACTGAAATCCATGGTTTGTTCTCAACTTGAGAATAAGTACACTATATTTCATAATGTATTTGCATTATTATGTTGATAATAACTGTGTACAAATATTTGTACAGATATTGTCTCTTTTGATTCCTTATTTGCATTTTTTCACCTATTCTCCACCATTTTTCCAAGCTGTTGCTTCATTTTACCCTAATCCAAATCAGAAAAAAATTGAAAAAAAAATTTTTCACAATTTTTAAAAAGCCAGGAGATATCGCATTGTCAATAAGAAATGATAATGATTTTGAGATCACAACGAATTAAAACTTAAATTCAGTGTACAGATTTGATCTTGAGAGTTGCGCTCTGAAACATTGAGTGTGCACACTTAATCTTGGAAGCTAACTTTGAAACATTGAAACATTGATTTAACTCTGAAAAGTTAAGTGTGTACAGTAGTCCTAGACAATGCTAGAATGCTTTGCTGATACTTTACTACTTCTTCGTCAATCACAGAAATAAACAGAAGAATCGTTTGAAACCGATGAAAGCAGAGACTCGAATCGTGCGATCCCATGACCGGGACACCGTTCAAAGAATATTATTTCCCGCGGGTTTGTTGGTTCAGCAAAGATACAAAATATCAGCTACGGGATGACTTGCAAAATGCAGCCCATTGTCCCGTCTCAATTTGGTGCCGTTTGTTGAACGACGCGCGACTTTAGCCCCGTTGTCCGACTGTTGCCCGCGACACGAGCAAACGAATGAAATAACGAGCATAGTCCAAGCATCCGTCAGAATATAGTTGACAAAGGGGAGTGCACCCTCGTGACGCATGCATCCCCCCGGTCGCTTTGTGCCCGGTTCGGTGCATGTGGCGAACGCGGAGTTGGTATGCCGGAAATCTTGCGGAATTAAAGCTACGCTGACGAGCTAGCATTATCGTGTAAAGCCGCCTGTTCGCTCCTATGTATGCCCGTTCGCGACTGTCTGACCATGCACGAAGGCTATTGTCGTGCTTTTGCTTCCTAGCGTCGGCCGCGCCGGACTACTTTCTCGTTTTTCTACCCTTTCTTCTGGTTTCAGAGCACGATGTTTGAGTTGCCGCAACAAGGTACCGGTACAGTCGGCGCTGCCAGTTAATATACTCCTTCGGGCATTCGGGTCTAAGCTGTGCTCTTTGAAAAAAAAGTGTTTCGTCGTTTCACCAGCATCTTGTATCGCGTGTAGCTCGTCCCTTTCAGCCGGTAATTTCGCCACAAGTTCAATTCACTACGTTTCGTTGTATTTTTAACGTTAGAGTTACGGAATTTAACGAGTGTCAGCACCAACGTTTGCAAGCGAGAGGCTGTGGATCGTTCTGTTGCTAAGATGAAAGGGCCCAGCATAGTCCCACGTACGCAACGCAATAAGAGCATTTCCGCATTTGTAATTTAAATTTCAATAAGTTTCTTCACTTCATCGTGCCGGAGGTACAAAGACAGCAGTGTAAAATTTGTTTTGCTCGTTTTTGTTTCGAGCGCATGTTTCGAAGATAGATACGTTCGAAAGGAAAACATAGATAGCTCGTAACCGTTTTCCACTGTAGGTTCGAATTTGCAGGGAACTCGGTTCCTTTTTTCCCGGGCTCTGTTTTGCATCAGCGTACGTGTGTCCCACTGGACTTTCAGTTCCACGAGAACTCGTGGAAACTACTTCTCGCGGAGGATAACGCAGAAATGCTCCTGCGTTCGCCTTTACACGTGTTATAGTTTGCCCTCGAGTTGGCGAATATTGCTCGCGTTACGAGCTACTCGAGTGCCATTGAAATTTCGCGAGTTTCGCGAGCAAAGGATGCTGTTGCCAAAGGCGCGGAGCTACTCTCGTTACGCCAGGAGGTTCATTTGTCGCGGCTCTGATAAAACCGACGTCCATTGAACTCCGTGTTCCGGGAGTTTTGAAAAACGTTGCTCGTTCCGACACGTATTTCTTTCCCTTCGACTTCGTTCAACGCGTACGATTTGTTAAACCTACGAGACGTCTCTCACAGCTTTTTTCGTGACGATATACTTTGCAGCCCTTTAGTTTCACGTAGCAAAAGTCAATCAAACTTTCAAATATTAGATCGTTCTGTAAATATCCCCTTCGTAATAACATAGATGCTTCTATTTCTTGAGTATCCTCAATGCAATATACACTTACTTTTTGTCCATAAACGTAACAATTATGCCTTGTTCAGCTTCAAATTTTTAACGGCGCTCAACCTTCCAAAAACAACAATTAAGTTAGGTTACTTTCAAAGATGACGAATAAGAACACCATAGGGGAGACCGGGGCTAGAAGTTCCAATTTTGCGAAAACATACAAAATGACTAGGAAATAATGTAGTTACTTTTTTCACTCCTGGCTAATTTATTGTTTTTATTTTAATTTAAGATTTTCAGCTCAAATTTAATATATTGCAATAAGTGTTTCATAGAAACTCGTCTTTTTGTGATTAGTCGAAACGGAACTTCTTACCCCGTAGTGGAGCAAGTTGTTATCGCTCTGGGGTAGGTTGTTATTAAGAAATAAGTGTTACTTTCTAATGAGACATTTCATTCTTTGATGAAGTAAAACGCAATTTAATTAATAAGGTAATACCAATTTGTTGATTGAAGCTTCTTTAAGAAGTTATTAACGTTTAAAGTATAGTGGTTCTCACTCAGCATGAGAGACTCTACTTACTGGCGTATCGACAGTCTTAGAGATTTCTGGGTGAGAACCACTATCGCGCGTGCGCAGCTGTTCGCTGATTGCCGTTCTACAGGCGGAACTTAAAACGTTAATAACTTTTTAACGAAACCTTCATAAAAAAAATGGTATTCTTGATTTTCGTCTTATTTTGGCCTATAGAATCTCCCACTAAAAATTTTCCCAGGGGTGGCCGAACACCCTGTATATTAAAATCAACACATTTTTACATTCACGAGGTATTCGTGAAACAAATGTATTCTTTTTCGTGGTCGTGTACGAACTAATTTGAACAAAATTAAATAGTACAAGTTTGAGAAATTACTTGGACTTAAGGGGTTAATAAAAATATAAATTTGCAAAAAGACGCGCAGTTTATTTACGAGTTATTTGATGTAATCGCGTTACGTGAGACAGCCTGTATGCCACCTGTAAAAATGAAATCGACGTCGCCGCGGATAAGTCACGGTCGGAGAAACGCCGACGGGACTTTTTCGACGCGAGTGTCTTGCTCGAGGGAGCCAGGCTCTCGTGAGAGTGCTGGAAGTGCTACTCGAACCTAATTCTCTATAGTACGGAGTCTCCACTTCCTCTTAACAGAAGCTATTTCGACTTCGAAACGACTGTAATCCCACAATAATCACGCACGGACACGTGTATTGCACAACCGTTCAGGTTTAATTGAAACATCCGAAAGTTTCGTGAAACCATTTGTAAACAATTTTTAAACGTGGTTCATTTAATACTAAATTCACTCGTCAATTTGATGGTCGTCTTAATTTCATATTGTTTATTTAAAAATTTGATATGCAACGTTTACTGTTTTATCTATGTATATACATATCTACACGTAATTTTAAATAGGATACGGGAATGATAAATAACAATTTATTTATGACACTCAGTTATCTATTGGAAACGAACACTAAATATAGTAATATGCATTTGTTTAACCTCTTCGCGTCCTTGGCCACATATATGGACGTTTACTTTTTTTTCTTTTTATAATTATAGTTACTGTCAATAATAAATAGACTCCAAAAAATAAAAAAAAAAAAAAAAAATCGTCCCTGAAGAGGTTAATGAGACGTATGTACATGAAATGTATTTATTCATCAGTGAAATTAATTGACAGCATAATTAACTGCAGTATACGAACGTTGAAATTGTTAATATATCAAAATCTGGTCTCCGTAAAATATGGAATGTTAAATTACTCGTCAGTTGTTTTAAACATTCCGCACACGTATTCGGTATTTTAGATGTATTTTAATTATAAAATCCATCGTATAGGTACATTCCTGTTTGTAGCGCGGGAAGTTTAGCTTAAATTGCGTTATTTTGTGATTCGATCGAAGGATTTTCAATTTGGAAATCTTTGAATTTCATTTGTTCAATTTTAGCCTCCTGAATTCTATGCATTTTGATACAGCTTTTATCTCCATACATGGGACCGTCCCTTTTATACAACTATTGTTTCTAAATCTGAAAAACGCTATGAACGTGAACGAATTTCATGCTTGAAGTTGCGTGAGCGCGACTGATTGATTTTATTAAAACTGAGCTGTAGAGTCATCCGTTCGTTCAATTGATAAACGTCAAAAATATGTGTTCAATCTAAACTGTTATCGTTACGATAAATATTTTATTCTTCATAGTGAAACGTGTGCATAATTAATTATTGTACCATCTCTAACAGAAGTAATTATTACAGTTGCGTATTTATTTTTCAAGAAGGACGTATAGTCTCTTGTTGATTGCTTTTGGTTATTGCGAAAACATGTAGATTAATATTCACTTTTCTGTTGGAAATAATATAAAAGGAAAATAACAGCGTTATTCAGCCGTAAAATATTGACATTGCCTTTAATACTCTGCACAATAAAACCAAATAACATCACAAAGAATTGTATAGCTTTTATCTACGAATTGCAGACGATTCAATCGCTTTCAATATGGCATCCGGGATTTGGAACATCCGCGAGTAGTTTCTCACTCGAACTCGAGCATTTGAAACTGCGATATTGTTATTTCCTTCTGAATAGAAGGTAGTCAAAGTAGTTTTACAAATTGCTCGTAAAAAATTATAATCTTTAACAAAGTAACGATCACACAGGCCACAAAAAGGGGTGTAAAATCGATCTGTCCCAACCCCATTTAGGTAATTCGGTGAAAAGGATTCGTTTGTCAAGAAAAGAAAGATTCTTCGTCTATTTCTATTCAGTAAGAATGAGAGAACGATAGATCACGAATCAATTAAAAACGAGAAAGATCTTTGGGGCAACGCAAGATTACATATAATTTCGCCTGAAATTAGATTTTTCTTTGCCTCGTATAAGATCAGGCTGATAAAATAAAATTGTTGGCCCCGGTCAGCGGCAGTATACCACCATTTTGTCCGTGAGTGTAGTTTAGTGTTACGCGGGGAATATCTAAGGACTGATTTATCCGGTGGATGGGCTTTTTATTTCGCCGGTGTTGGTCTCGTAAAGAATCGAAACGGACCGTTTCGTTCTCTAAACGATTGATATTCCACGGGGAGGCGAGCCCTAAGAATATCATCCGTCCTGATTCAGCGAACCGCAATAAATTGACGGAGGAGACGGCAATATCGGCCATGTTATAGCCGGCGACCAATATCCGCGCGAGATGAAGCGACGCGGACCGGTTCGAGAGCTCCGTAAACCGTTCGGAAGGCTGCCATTAAATCCCGCGTAGGGCTTCTGTCGTCGTAGCTGAATTTTAATGTATTCCGTGTGTGTTCCGGCCGCGCTGGCCGTACTCGCGATTTTAATTGAAAATTCTACCGGTGCCTCCATGAATATGAAGCTGCCGTTCGCGGAGGAATTGAACGCGATCGGGCTGGACCCCGAACTTTCATTTACTCTGCTGTGCACTCGAACCTTCGATTTCCTTCCTTGTTGGGATAAAAACGAAATTGCTTTTCCTATTTTCGCGTGTTCTGATGTAATTAATATTAACGAGGGCTCCTGTCGATGAGAGATGGAAAAGAAAAGTCGGTCGAGGAGCGTATACAGTATAACAATGGAGGGTCAGTCGAGCGCTTGCGAGAGAAACGGTCCCTCTGGCGGCAAGTACGGGAGGCAATGGACCATTAATTTAAAATATTATTATTTCTCTAGTATTAAATAGCATTGACAGGATAGAATAAGAAAAATATACACGAATAATTTTGTTTATGTATTTATCAGAAATTATGGAATGATATAGTTAGGTAAGATAATCTTGATTTTTTAATGCTCGTGACATTTGCCTTGTATGGATGTTCTCTTAAATTTTAATACTTTAGAAACATGTTTTTTGATTTTAAACTTTAGGAGTATGCAAGAGTGGGTAAATTTTAACTCATACTATATTAGAATTGGAGTTAATCGATGGAACTACGTTTGTTCTACTTTTCGTTAATTATTTACTTTAATAACATAACTTGTGTCTCTAGAAGCAATTTAACGAACGTAATTCTGTTCCATGATATTTCCTTGCACGACCAGCAACATGTGTGCAATATATTACGTGTCGAAGGGTCGGTCTAAGCGAGGTATTTTTTTTATTAGAAGTTGTGGATGAACCGACATTTTATTAACACCGGGAGCCACTGGATAAAAATGGAATGCTGTGGACAAATTGATGTATGGCTATTGTCCGGAGCCACGGGAAACCAATCTAACCAGACTTCGTGGGGAAAAAGCTGACCAACATCGGGTCAAAATCGTAAAGCTTTCGATAGATGTTATATAGAAAAATGAAATTTTCTGGACATTGAAGTTAAAGTGCTGCAGAATATCTGAAAGAAATTCAAGGTTTATTCTAAACTTGAAAATAAACACATATTCCATAATGTATTTGCATCGTAAAGTTATGTTAAAAATAACGTGGGAACTAGGAGGCCATTTTTAGAACTGTTGGTAAACGTTAATTCACATTCTTCGAAAAGTTCACTTTCGATCTCGTTTTCTTAAATTTCGAATAAGACGAGACAAGTACATTCTTCTTCGTTATAATTTCAAAACTTCAATTCAAATGTGGCACGTGTTCTAGTTGTCCAGTCACGCTAAAATTTGGCATAAATGATCGGTGACCAACTCTGATTCTGATGCACTTGTGTCACGATTTCTTCCTCAAATGTCACAATCTATGGGGGGAGGTGCGTAAAAAAAAACTAATAAACAAATTTTGACCCCTATAGTACCACCCTAGTGTACAGTCCAGAGATAAAGAGCAAGCACTGGAGAAACGAAGACGAGCGGTTAAAATTTCGAGTAAACAGTGGAAAAATTAGTGTTCCCGTGTACATCAGACTGATCCTGACTAAAGTGGTTTGGTAGCGAAAGAGTTAAAGCCTGTCAGAAGGAAATTGCCGAGCGGATGATCGATCGGTTGGCGATATATTTAGGGTATCCTTGTTCACGTTGAGCTGGGCATCGTCGGAGGCTCTAAACGGCTATTGCCAGCTGTTGGCTAAAATTAACGATACCGTAGATAACCGATCGACCATGAAAGACCATGGAATTCTGTTCGCTGGGGGGCCAGGGTCAATTTTGATTCACCGGATAGGGAACGCGCGAAAGAGTTCGGAAGTTAGGGTTGTTCCTGTAGCAGCGGCACCGGCGACCTCCGTTGTCACACGCGATGAACGTAAACCGTCGATCGATACAGTCCTCGTCCCTCTCCTCGCCGATGCAAGCTGCGTATGGTAACCAGAACTTTTTCGACGATTTCCTGGTGGAACGTGAGCTATTTCAACGAACCACTTTCCGGTGAAACGTAATAATACACGAGCTAGAGGGCAACGTTACAAATCGTCGATATTGTCATAGCATGTTTCCGCTCGTCCTGATATCCACCTTCCCCTGAAATTATGGCAAGTTATCAAAAATGTGGTTTTTCTTTTCATTGGGATATATATTCGTATCGTTAAATTAATCAAATTCAATACAAATTGTTGACGAATAATATTTACGAGTTCTGTTGTTAATTTTGGAACCTGAAATGTTAAACAGCCGATTATACCGTGGTTGCAGTTCGTTAAGTGTTTGTTAATTATTCAATTCTTACGATCGAACATACACATCTATCATGAAACGCGAAGGGGAAAGAATTTTTCTAAGCTTATGCATCCTCCTAGTGTTTACTAGAAAAAATCTGATGCACTTGCGTCACGATTTGTACGCGTTAAAGATGTGACTACATTATCTTCGTATGTATACATACTGATTAAAACAAGCTCCTGGCTATTATAAAGGTGATTTAAACGAAAATTTTGACTTTAAATTTAAAATTGCACAAACATCCTGGGAAATTGATTATACATCTATTTGGAGTCGAGTCTATCAACAGTTTATTATTGCAGACACATGCACGTCATTCAAGTAGCTTGAAGTATTTCATTTATATGTATATTATTAATTATTGTTGGGCATACTATTTGCATATTTATTAGCGAGTTTCTTAAATAATTTCTCCGAAGAAAGTGAGGATGAAATATAATATAATAACAAAGTATGTAACAATCGCAGATGTTTTATTATACATTTATACAAAATTATAACATTTTGCAACCTTTCAAAGAAAACGACTATTAGATTGAAATTTTTACTTTTTTTTTTATTTATTGTTAGATTAGATCGTGAAAATTTAAAAATTAAGGAAAAATCCTTAAAAAAAAACACATACTGAACGAATTGCAACAACGGTATAATCGATTGTTTAAATGCATTTTCTTACTTTTAAGGACGTATAGAATAAACATATTACGAAACAATTTTGTTTCTGGTGAAAGCAAAAAATCGACGATTTTTAAGTTACCAAGCTCGGTAAAAAAGTTGTCGAAAACGAAATAATTAACCATAATGACGGTGTTTTAGTTTTGAATAGTGCACTTTAATATTTATCAATGGCGACAAATGTGGTACTGGTTGTCATAGAATGCAAGAAAGTATGATATGAGGTATGGTTTAAATGATTTGTATACATTATGATCGAAGAGTGAACGAAAGATAGAGTCGTTGTTGATGTCTCAATTCCAGTAAAATAGTTTCTAACGTTATTCAAATATAATATTAAATACACAACTGCAGTTGGCATAATAAAGTATTTACAAAATTAAAATTTAAAAAAATAAAAAATATTTGGATTCGTTTTGGTTCGATTCAATACTTATATTATGATAATAAACAATTCATTTTGCACAAGAAATGCAATATATATTCCTATTGTACTTCGAAACCGATAACCTTACATCTATTCCGTTTTCAAAATAAAATTTCTTCATTTAATTATTCAAGACGTTACTTATATATCTAAAATTATCGAGCGATGGTCATTTAAAAAATAATCTGACTAAGTTCTGATCAACACCGATAATGGCAATATTTTGCACACGGCGATCGAAACCTGTAATATACCATCCCGCAAAGATAGATTAAAATCGATGGCAGTGTTCTGTGTCTTACAGGCTAGAGAGTACGCTAAAAGAAAATCCATTTACCTCGTCAACGACAATCAAAAGCAACCCCTTCATAAAACTACAAATAAATCTCTAAGTCAGATTCTTGATTCGGTTAAAAGATTTTTCATTTAAAGGGAGCAAGATTACCGTTCCACGAAGATTCGCGAGTTCGAGCTGAACGCAGATTGGAATAAACTTTATTAAAATGAATTCTCGCGAGTTCCGAATTCCGAGTTCCGACAGGAAGTTGGTTATTAGTCCTCCCCATTTAGGTCCAAAGTTTGGAACTGCGTGCTCGTTGCCTCGGGAGGGGGTAGAAGGAACGACCAAAAGGGGTTGGAAATGTAGGGATTTAGATAAACGACCGACAGGCAAATATTCTGCATTTAAACGTTTTAAGCGTTCCTCGCCAGCTTGTTTCGCTCTCCTTTATTTGTTTCTCCCAGTAACGACGTTACACCTTTGAAAAAAGAGACTTACGTAGATAGACATGAGTAGCATTAAATCGTTAGGTTTTTTTTTTTTTCTTTCTTTAAGTTAATTAAATTAAACAATATGTACTGCACCTCGCGTACCAGCGATACGCGACGAGTTTAGGCACTTTTTAACGCACGTATGCGATACTAAACACCGGCACGTGCTTAGCCCGTGTAACTTTGCACCATCGATAAGACTTATCTACGATATTCCTCGGTTTCTATTATCGTGCACCATCTAGTCACGATGGCGTCAGCTTTTCTGACGCACGCCCGTCTCAAGATCGGTGGACACCTTCCCTTGGAAGCTCGTAGAACGTTCTGATTCTCGTCCTGTTCATTTCGTTGCGCCTACGTACCACCGCCTTCCAACGTATCCATTCGACAAAAGTCTATCCGCGCTTTCACGCAGCATTTTACTTAGGTTACGACTGTACAATACAACAGAACCGTGTGTAATTAGAATAAACTTCTCGTTTTATTTTCGTAGCGTTCCGTGTAAACACATCATTCCGGATCGTAAGCATAGCGTTTATCACAGACATCAGCTGTAGCTTCTGGACGTTTATGGTTGCAAATTATAGGTTCGTAACCGGAAGTCGGACCATCTTTTCCACGGTTTCCAAGATCAATTTCAGGTTCCTTTTAAGGTGATCCCGTCGAAGACGGAGTAAACAAAGTTTTGTCGCGTACCTTTATCTTTCACAGCCACTGGTCATCGAATCAGAGCCCGTGAAAATTCATTTCTATGTTACAAATTAATTTTCAGACTTTTCTGTTAATCGTCAAATTGGATTTAAAGTGTAAATTTTGTTCTTGTTTCGTTTGACAAAAGTACAGGCGGTGATGTAGCGATGAAAAGAATCAACGAACCGAACTAATCGATTCCTTTGTTACTTGGTACTCGTTGAACTCGTTACTGTTTCTTGAAGTCGGTCGCTGAGTTGAGTATTACGCTTCTAAAGTATTCCCTGGCTACTTTAACGCAAGCAAGATAAAAGTTCAACTTGAATAAATGTTACACGTAATTTAATCCACTGGCTGAGAATTAATTTGTAGACTTAATAATTATGACCCTGCATGAAAAATTGCAAATTGTTTTTCAATGCACAAATTTATATTACGTACTAAATGACGATGTGTACACAGCAATTGTATATTTTATTGTATATTTTACTGTCATTCTGCAATCTGATACTGTAAATAATATCCTCAGTCACAGTTATAAAAAAAAATGAATTCTTTTAATTCACAATCATACAAAGGGATTGAAAATATTGAAATTTGATTGAAATTTTTCGCAAAGGTGGCCGAACACCCTGTATACATGGCATGGCAAATTGAATTACAAGCTATAATCAAAGCAAAAGGAGGAAGCACGCGTTATTAACACGAATGTTGTGTATCTCGTGTGTATAATATTCAATCGACATTGTTAATAAAGTTCAGTCGTGCTTTGTAATCCCTTCAAAGTATCGAAAAAGTTGAAAATCTTCAACGACCCCAATTCGATGGCCAGAAACTGTACTTGGGTGATCGCGCACGAAACATCTATGACGAAAGATTGGAGATTTTACGTAAAACTGCGTCTGTTATGCTCTGTATTAATGACAATTACGCGTATCTTGAGAGTGGATCTCGTTCGTTAAAATGGAACGTTCGCTATCGCTAAAATCTACGATATCGTCTAAGACGCGGTCGTCTCAGACGGGGTTTCGCGTAGACATTGTAACGCTAATCACATCCAGAACTATGTTCCTAACACTGACAAAAGTATTTCGCGTGGAAGAGTCTCGATTCGTCACCTTAAACGGGAACCTTTTCTTGGAAGAAAGCGTATGTGTGTGCTGAAGGTGCGTGACGAAAAAAATAAATGTACCCATTGGTTGGTATAGTCTTGCGTTATCCGTTATTACGCGATATTTTGTCGTGGACGCTAACTTCATATCCGCGAGAATGTCCTTGTGCCAAGTAAGAAAGGCTTCGTTGCTGTCGATGGGGATCCAGATCTGATCGAATCGCCTCGAAACGTCATCGAAAAAGTCTTGATTGTCAAGTCTTGTCCTCTTTATGGGTTTCGAAATCTATAATAAGTCCTGAACACTCTGCGCAAATAAACAAATTTGTTCATTTCCTACGCTCCAATAGCTGTTCAAATTCTGATTATTTCTTACGTTAGTAATCAACTTCGTCAATTTAAACAAAATACATTAGTACCCTGCAAATCTTTAAGTAACTCATACTCAATTGTTTATTACTTGTTCAATCATTTATATATAAAAAATTTGTAAACAATTCATACGTTACTTATAAATCTGTACAGTCCTAATAGATGTTTTAAAATCAACAATGTTAATTGGTTGGTTATAAAAAATTCATGCGGCATTTAAAATTTTGTTGAAAATTGACGAAATTAATTATTTATTTATACGATATTTGTGAACAATTTACGTGCTATTTCACGGTTGGACGGCGAACCGCAAACGGTTGAGACTGGGTCATTTATGACCTGTGGGAAAAATTTCTGCTCGACATGTTGGAAACTGATACCTTTTTTTATGTTTTGTTAATTCCTCTACGGAAATTAAAAACTTTGAGAATGTAAACATTTTATTTTATTAATCTATCTATTGTTTGATCAATATCGTCAATATTTTCGACTTCTATTAGACTTTCAAAGACGAGACCCTTCTTATTCTAACAATGAGATTAGTATTATTCTAACTTGATTCGTTTTAATTATACGAAATGCTAATACGTCCTTCCCTTTTGAACACGAACGTTGAACGATAAAGCCTAACATTATATTCATAAGCTTGGGTCCAAAAAGATCCAGTCTTCGTCACGCGAGGGTCATTATAAACGTGACAACTGTTTTAAATCTAAACAGCTATTTAAACGTGTTATTTGCATTACTATCAATAAGAAAAATAAATAAAACGTTTTGCAAATCTATAAATGCATTTATTTGTTTATGCAAAATATTCAAGACGTATTAAAGACAGTGGTTGAAACGGTTCCCAAAAAGTAACTTTCATACTGTCATACGTCGATTCTGAATGGAAATAGTTATGCGAATTGAAAAAATCTTATAATTATTAAAGATCTATCTGTCCTACTTTATGTCGATATCGGATTTTATATTGGTTTTGTATTTTGGCCTCTAGAATCTCCCATTAAAATTTTCACCAGAGGTGACCGTACCATAATCAAACAAATGTCTGACTAACCGTAATTGAAATCGAAATAAGCTAAAACCGATGTATCCACGACGGATATAACATTTGTTCCAACATTTGTTTTCAATCCCCGATTAAAAGTTACAAGTCCGATCAACACTTTTAAGACTGGATCCGAATAACGTTCGAAGCGATTCGTATCTCCGATCTTGAAAGTCTCGAAGCTCTTGCCAGACCCAGATTCAAACGTCCATCACGATTCATTGCAACAGACCGTTCCTGTCGTAACTGACAGACCTGAACGCGTCCTCCACCAGATTCGTTAGGCACCTGACAGCCTGCAGCAAAGCTGCTAGGAGAATGGACAGTGAGAGAGAGATAAGTTTGCTAGGCACAAGAGCATTCTCCGAGGAACTTTGACCTCTGCTCGATATCTTCTTTCGTTTCCTTTTCTCGAAACCTTTGCCATCGCCGGACTCCTTATCCTGATTTCTATCGCCGGAGATCAGGCCTCGTCTTGGCCTAGCGGGCGATTTCTCACGTGGGTGGGTAGCATTATCCGACAGCAGTTCCTTCGAAGCTTTCGATCTCTTTTGATCGTTTGCATCCGACACGGTGAACCGTCTGTGGGAAGTGATGGACTCGATCTTTCTGCGAAAATCCTTCGTCCTCGCCTCCATGATGGTCCATTGTTTCTCGTCGATCCCCCTTTTGTTCAGAGCCTTGGAGAACCTCTCGCGAGGGGTACGCAGCATCTCCTCCGACCTGGCTTTCACCGACAGGTCCAAGGAATTGCTGTTCACAGTCTCGAAGAGCAGGTTCTGCAAAGAGCTCTTACCGGTCTCGTGCTTGTCGTGCTTGTCGAAATTTGGGAACGCCGAATTCTCGTCCAAAGAGTTCGTTCTACTGTGACACTTGTCCCGGCAGAACAACTTCTTCTCCGCGCAGGTGGTGTTCAAGTTGTAGTCGATGATCGTCGGCTCTTCGGGCCCGGATGAACACAGTCGGATGTTCTCCTTCGTTCCCTCGAGGAACACTCTCCTAGGCAACGTTTTGTTCAGACTGTTCGGGATAAAGTTCATATAATTCGAGTTGCTCTCCTCCCGGAAGATCGTCGAACCGTTCGCGTAATCGACTTTTGAACGATCGTCCGCCGATCCGGATCGATTGTTCTCTTCCGCATTGGCAGTGTCGGAAGATTCTTCGTTGGAGGCGTCAAAGGCACCGGCGCCAGCGTCGTCATCTTCGTCGTCGTTGTCTTTTATCGGTAGATCGCGATCCACCCAAACTTCCTCCTCTTCCTCCTCCTCCTCCTCCTCGTCCTCGTCCTCTTCGTTCTCTTCCTCCGAGTCGACGGTCAAAGGCTTTCTCTTCTTCGCAGGAACGATCCCGTCGGCATAGAGGAGGTCTTGAACCTCGGAGAGACTCTTCTCGATGCTGGGACTTTTGTACAAAAGGTTCCTCAACTCCGGTATATCCAAATTCTGAACGTGAAGTAAATTTTGTTCGATGTTCATGAGACTCTCCTCGATCTGTACCAAACACTGTTCGATGTCGCAGCCCGATTCGCTGCAATGCCCGCTCTCCGACTTAGCTTCCGACTCACCGATCCTCGTAGCGTCTACGTTGCCAAGGTTCGCCGACTTTTGTTTCTTGTCGTTGGCCACCTCGGCGCTACCGAGCAGGTGTCCCTTCCAGGATTCGACTGGCCAACCGGACGTCTGCAGGAACTCCCTCTGCTGCGTCTGGCTATCGTAGTACACCCTGTAATTGCTGTGACTATTGGCTACCTCGTAATTGCTATGCTGTCTACTGTCCCAGTTGAGCTGGTCAGTCTCCGTGTTCTCTCTGATGCTTCTCTCCCTGTTCCCGGACGAAGCGCTGTGATCGCCGTGGCTATTGGCCACCGAGTAGTTCATCGTGTCGTCTCGATTCGCATCCAGGTAGTTCCTGATCGCCAGCTCCGAGTATAACTCGCTGTACCTGCTATGGCTGCTCGCTTGATTCGCGTTCCCGTGGCTGTTAGCGATCGGATAGGTCATGCTGAAGTCGACTTCTTCCCGAAGCTTTCCGGCTACTGCTTGCCCGATTCTGCCGTAGATCTCGTCGTTCCCGTGACTGTCGGCGTCACCGTCGTCCTCGTCGTCGTCCAGTTCCTCGGCCCCCTCGGGATAAGGCAGTTCCTGGCTCTCGTCGGGCACAACGGTTGGCTCGAGACACGCGTCGTCTATCAATATGTAGCCATCGAGAACGTTCTCGTCGAGATCGATCCAGTTCCTCGACCGATCCTCGCCGCGATCACGGCTCAATTCCGCGTCTTCCGGGTCACTGGCCTGTTGCCGTCGTCGTTCGCGTATCATTGGACCCTGCGCGTGCACTTGCACCGGGCAGAGGACGTCGGTTCTCCTCTCGACGCCGCAGGTGGCTGGCGGCACCGTCGCCACCAGCGGCGCCTCTTCGTCCAGCAGAGCTTCTCGGGATTCACGGTACCTGTAGCCGGGACACGGGGTGTTCACCGGAGAGTGTGAGAGGAGGTTTACGTAACCACCGACGCCTCTGCCTATGAGCGATCAGGTGATCGTCGGCGATCCTCGATCCTGGCCCAACGCTGAATCCTGGCTTTCGTTCAGCGCCTCGTCGGTCAGCCTTACGCGATGGGGGTTGCAAACAACCTGAACAGACGGAGAACATGAAATGGTTAAAAAAATCCAAACTGTCCCACTTTTTAAACTCGTGATAAAATATTCAACCCGTTTCGTTTTAATCCCCTTACTGCTAAGTGTTATTCGTACTTCAGGAAATGAATCTACACGCTAGAAGTAAAAAACTTACTGAATACATGCTACTGAAGGTCTTACATGGGAAGGATCCGAATTGTTGGATGGGGATTTTAATGGGTCTTTGCAAGGTGATAGTATACAGAGTGATCGGCCACCCCTGGGGAAAATTTTAATGGAAGATTCTGGGGGCCAAAATAAGACGAAAATCAAGAATACCAATTTGTTGATCAAGGCTTCGTTGAAAAGTGATGGTGGTTCATACTCAGCATGAGAAACTTGGTACTCATTAATTGCTACATACCACAAGTAATAATTGGAACACACAACAGAGTAAAAAATAACAATTCAAATGTTTAGACAACCGTTAGGCTCTCCCCTGCCCGTATGGTTATACCCACGATAACTCGAATACTTGGAGAATAATTGAATTAATTGAATAAATCATTCACCCTCGGATGGCTGATCTTGATGTCCCTGAATTCGTCAGTGAAAGTCAAAATATAGACGCAGAACGCTGTTGCGCAGACCCATTCCGTAATCGCGCTGGCGACGTGCAGTTCCCAGCCACCGTCCCCCTTGTACCATTTTCGTGGATTCGTTCCTGAAAATCGAAAGGTGGTTAATAAACGAATGAGGTAGATAGCGCTGAAAGAGGGAAAGGCAACGAACCAACCCTTATAGGCCATGCGCGACAGCACGCCGGTGATAAGGCTGACAAAGAAACAAACGGTGCAGAAGATGGATAACGCCGTTCGAAGATGTGCCAGTCTTAAGGAACACCCGAGTGGATGCAGGTAGAACGAGCACACGGCCTGAAAATAAACCACACACACGTGTACCTAATGAAAGTCTGTGTTTCGACGCAGACATTACGGAGTAATGTATTAATCAGCTTTCCAGAAAGTTACGCAACGCAGAGAGAACGAATCGCATTTCCTTCGACGTAATCTAATTACTCGATAATCAACATCGTCCTATCGGAATTTTTGACTCCTTGGCTCGTAGTTTCTTTGTTAATCGGCACGTTATGCAATCGATTCTTTCTACTTTTTAAAACTTACGCGTTCCAAGCAAACAAAAATTCTCTAATCTTCGACTTTCACATTTTTCGCGTTCCTTCAGGTTGCGTAACGAATCCATTCGTGTTTCTTTATGGTGATATTAAATATTGACTATTTTGTATAAAACTCAATTTCAATATTTCTTTAGGATGAAACTGATTGGTTTGTGTATTAAAAGATCTAGATACGTGTACATTGATTTCTTCGGTGCTTTCAAACAATTTTTTATTAAGAGAATTTTCAATGCACGAAACAAGTATAAATGAGACGATGCAAGGTCTGGTCAATAATTTTTGTCGTTAAACATATTTCAGTAATTGAAATTTTAGAGCAAACAGTATTGAAAATCGTGTAATCTTATAATATTCGTTCATTTTAACAACAAGTAAAGAAATTTCTATTCACTTTAGATACGTGTTTCAATTACATTTTTTAATATTAAAAAGAAACTCGCTTCAAAGTGTCTGACAATTGAGTCAAATAATAGCATATGATTATAATTCCGGATACAATTAACGCTATTGCAAATATAACTTTCCATTTACGTTTTTTCTCGATGGAGGTGAAATGGAAAATGTATTTGTAGCTTTGAATCGATGGAATCTCATTACACACCTGAGTCCAGAAATATGCAGTGCCGCCACCAAAACAGAGAAGCGCGCCGATAAAGTGCACAACGATCACAGACGTTTCTTGAAAATTAGCGACCACTGATAGCCCAAAGGTAGACGTTAGGCCAAAAATTAACGCCCAACGATTCCACTTAGGTAACGATGATTGCAAGCTGAAGGTGCTCGAACACTCTCTCACCAAAGAGTACCTTATGTACACCACGAATGACACTGAAATCGCAAAAATATTAAGAGAATAAACAATATCAGTACCCGATATACAATACTATACAAATTGATTGAAATTTCAGAGTTTACTAATTTGCTTGTACAGAAAAATTTGAGAAATTTTTATATTATTTACTTTATACTTTTTACTATGGCTTATAGTATATTTTTACTATAGTAACATTCTTTTTTACTATATTTTTTCTTTGTATTTATAATACTTTTTTATCGATATAAACTCTGCTTATTTAATAAAAAAAGTTAATTTGTTTTTCAATATCCCACAACTTGCCCAATTTTTCATACTTTTTTTTGAAAAAAATTTTCAGTTTTTAGATTCTGATGATGAAAGGATTACAAAAATTGCATTAAATTCACTCTCACGATAAAAAGAACTGAAAACAAAAAATTTTTGTTGTACTCTACGAATATCTTTTTACACCTTAAAAAGCCCAATATTATTAATACTTTGCTAGGAACAAATGATATAAAAGTCATCTGTTTATACCGCTGTTAGAAGCCTCCCTTAATTAGATATATTTCGCTTTTTCCGTAACTTCGATAGAGTACACAATACCAGGGGTGTAATTTTTATTATTTTAAGAACACTTAAAAGATTATTTTATATTAATTCATCTATGTGTATTATAATTTCTCAGAATCTTGATATTAATTTCATTTAAACGCTTCGAAACAATTCATCGTTAACGGCTATGTTTATCGAAATCCACGCAAACAAGTCGAACGACACGTTTGTCCCGGGAAACGGAAATTTATTTATAGTTCGCCGGAACTATTGCGTATTCTTTGTAGAGTTAGAATCGAGGCCGCCGCACCACGTGCAAACTGTCGATCGATTTTCTCGCCTGCAAAGGGAACATCGAAAATTTCAATCCATTCGTCGGCTCGATCCACTCACTGAGCATCGCGATCATGTTGATAAACTGGGCGAAAATGCAGCTCTCAGGTGCGTTGGTCGCTGCGTCCGAGATGTACGGGAAACCGGCTACGTGGCCCAACAGTACCGCTATTACATAACTGGAAAATAGAAGTGTGCGTATTTACAATCGGCTGAATTATTCATCGGACGGGTAGGAAGTTTCAGCTGTCAGTTTTGTGAATGTTCGATAAAGATATAGTCCTAAGCACGATATAGCGAGCTCGTAAACTAAACTCTCGAGGGTTGGGACCGACATCTTGCTCGAGGGTTCCTTTCTGAATGTCTTTCTATGCCCGTAACTGCACTATCTTTCTTCTATTTCTACATGCATATATTACAAGCAGGTAAATTAAGATACTAAAGACTCGAGTAAGACCTCTACTTGTTACGATACCTCTAAAAATGGCGACTATAGTCTAAGGCCCTTAGCTGCTCGTATTTCTGTCAATTCACTTGTTTCGGGAGCTGGAACGTGTAAACTTTGACACCTACTCGAGTTTACAACCTTGCTATATCGTGGCCCGTACTATACATGCTTCAAGGGAAGGCAGTTTCATTGAATTTAACGTAGTATTTAAGTCGTCGCTTCGTGCACTCGGTCAAGATTAGCAACACGGATTACACGAATGACAGAATGTCGATTATAAATACGAATATTCGATTGAAAATCGAGTGCATGCAAAGCGACTCGAGAAGATAGTGATTATGAGTCAGCAGATGCTAATTGAATATTTTATCTGGCTGCACGATAACGCGAAATCGTTGAGTAATTAAATATCTCTCGTTACAAACGCGTGATAATAATACGTTATTCGTGGCCAGTTTTTAGTGGACCTATGCGTGTTTTTATCTACGGTGTGTGCTTAACGATGCAGACCTCATATTCATTATATGCCAGCACGGCGTACAATCAGCAAGGTAAATTTTAAACGAAGAATAATAATTCACACGGCGTGCCGTAGACAATTGTACGCCCAAATGGAACGTGCAAACGAGAAAAAGAAAAAGGAAATTAATTAAGCATCCTAATTGAAATACAAAGGGTCCGAGAAAAAATATTTAAATGAATTCGAAAGCAGTCGAGCGTAGACGGTCGAATGAGCTCCGTAAGACCCGAAGAACACTTAAACGAGTATTATAACTAACTGAGACTACGTTATTAGTCGAATCGTGCAATCTTTTGTGTAACGATCTGCATCTCTTTATGAAACACCAAATTGAAGATTTCAAACAAAAAGGATTAATATTTGCTAAAAGAGCATTTAATTACAATTTTAACGTAATATGAAAAAGTTAACTTTTGGGTGTCAAAACAGTTATTTCGTTATACAGTTGTCTAACATCATGCTGTGTGAGCTTGATAGATGAGTATGTTCCAAATGTCATTTTACATTATACAGCGTGTTTGGCCACCCCTGTGAAAATTTATTATTTTGTTGATTGAGGCTTCACACAGTATATTCTCGGTAAAGAATTTTTTTCTCGAAAGTGTGTAGAATTTCGGTGCTATGTCTATTCAACAAAAATGATTGTAATTAACCCCTGCAACCAAAAATAATTTTTCCAGAACGATTTGAAATTTTTTAATTTTGTGGACTTTGTCTACCTTTCTGAATTTTTTTCTCGAAAGTGCGTAAGATTTTGGGGGTATCTCTATTCACCAAAAATGATTGTAATTAACCCCTGCAACCAAAAATAATTTTTCCAGAACGATTTGAAATTTTTTAATTTTGTGGACTTTGTCTACCTTTCTGAATTTTTTTCTCGAAAGTGCGTAAGATTTTGGGGGTATCTCTATTGACCAAAAATGATTGTAATTGACCCCCCAAACTGAAAATAATTTTTCTAGAACGGTTTAAAAATTTTTAATTTTGTCGACTTTGTCCACCTTCCTGAATTTTTTTCTCGAAAGTGCGTAGGATTTTGGGGGTATCTCTATTCAACAAAAATGATTGTAATTAACCCCTGCAACCAAAAATAATTTTGCAGAACGATTTGAAATTTTTTAATTTTGTCGACTTTGTCTACGTTTCTGAATTTTTTTCTCGAAAGTGCGTAAGATTTTGGGGGTATCTCTATTGACCATAAATGATTGTAATTGACCCCCTCAACCGAAAATAATTTTTCCAGAACGATTTGAAATTTTTTAATTTTGTCGACTTTGTCCACCTTCCTGAATTTTTTTCTCGAAAGTACGAAGGATTTCGGGGGTATGTGTATTCAACAAAAATGATTGTAATTAACCCCTGCAACCAAAAATAATTTTTCCAGAACGATTTGAAATTTTTTAATTTTGTCGACTTTGTCTAACTTCCTGAATTTTTTTCTCGAAAGTACGTAGGATTTTGGGGGTATGTCCGTTCACCAAAAATGATTGCAATTGACCCCCGCAACCGAAAATAATTTTTCCGTGAGTGATTTGAAATTTTGTTAATTTAATTTTTTAGGCCTCGATCAACAAATTGATATTCTTGATTTCCGTCTTGCTTTGTCCTCTAGAATCTCCCATTAAAATTTTTTCCCAGGGTTGGTCGAACACCCTACATACCTGAAACTTATTTTGAGATATATACATTGTTACAACCGTCGTCGGTCTAGCCTGCTTAACTCTAGAACTATCAACAATGGTGTATTTATTTAGAAAGAAATTAAAACGATAGATTCTCGAAGAAACGTATAACGCAATGGGTTATAAATATTTATTCGTTCCGTTATAAAGAGCCACGGTAGCAGAAATTTTTATTAATAATTACGTATGGGTCTTACCACTTAGGTAGTTCTAGTGTTAATTGTTTCGTAACGCACGGAATTGATCGTTCCGAGATACTCACGTGAGAATGAGGACGGCAGGCAACGAGACAAACAGGAGAATCGGCAGGTAATGGAGATTGACCAGAAAATCGTGCTTGTCCATGTTGCCGTTGCGCGTTTCGGTTTGTTGTCGGGTTTCCCGCCGGAACCAGTGACGTCAGACGCCGACGTCCGCGGACGACGCCGCTATCGGGTGCAAACACGCGTCGAAGCACGCGACCGCGAGCCACGAGCACTCATGCTCGTCTGTTGCAGCAGCCGGGGGAAACCTTTGATTCCGCTTCGAATCAACCGTCGCGACGTCTAGAGCGACGACTGCACTGCGGTTCGACTGCCATCAAGTTCCTCCTCGGCGCACCTTTTGTCGGTGAACTGTCACGTGGCAGGTTAGCGCCAAAACGTGCTCCTGCTATTTCTGACCACGAGACGTTTCGAATCGACGGACTCTCGAGCCCGTCGTTCTCGATTCTCGCCCAAAGAGACACACCGATCGGATCTTAACGGGTTTCCACACCGCCACGCCGGGAGAATTTAATCCCTGGCTCGCGAACAGAAACAATTACCTCGTTAAGACCGACGCGTACAATTGAACCCGTTCGGGAGCAGCTGCACACTGATCGACGATAGCGAACGATAGCAGTACGTGACCGCGTGCGAATATTCTCACGCGGGCGTTGCCGATCGAAGGGAAGGAAGGGGCTCCTTGCTCGAACGTACCGTGGACGACTGTCGCGAACGGAAAGAATCCTTTTCCCGTGCCCTACGTTGTTTCCGTGTTTGTTCGCCAGGAAAGTCTACCCGACTGTCTCGAGTTTCACGTCGAAACTGGACGCTGAGGGGGTTGCAGTTGAAGGCTTTCCTAGAGCTGTCGGAACACTTTGAGAGAAACTGCACTTTGACGAGTTTCGAGAAACGCGAAACTGATCGCGACACGGTACGACGCGACGTTGGATTTGGATTTTAGGGTTGTCGCGCGAAGTGCCCAGGGCGACGGGCCAGCGGAATTGCAGAGGTTATGGCCGACGAAGTGCGATCGATGTTCGTGGCAGCGGTAACGGCGCTCTCGGCAGCTGCGCCACGAGACTGACGCTGACGTCGTCGTTACTGGCCGACGACGTTCTCCGAGAAACGTTTATCCCGATACTTCCCGTGGATTGTGTCTCGGCGTACGTATGGCACACCAGGTTTATCGACGGCTGGCGTACTTCGAGCAGATAATCGCTGCTGCTTGGGCTGTCGAGAACCGATAATGCACGCGCGACCAATTTTTACAATTCTGTTTCTCCTAGTTTGTTTCGTGCTCTGATAGTCGGGGAACGCGGCGTAGAAATCGAACATATCGTGCTGGTAGTTCTTGAACACGTTTCCCGAACGTGACCGGACAACAGGCTTCGTTTCTCGATAAAAAGAGACCGCGGAACAACCTTCGTAGCACTTTCCACCGGATACAGAGATCGTTTATCGATCGTAAAGACGCACACGACCGTTTAGGAGTCGCGGGTTTCTCGGTGAAATTTTTTATTCTGGTTCGGGAGGTGACGTCGTCGCGGTTGGAAATCGATGTCCTTTAATTTTCAATCGCTGGCGAGACGTTGTTGGATGTTACTCGCGTTGTCGAGGGGCGCTCGAGCGAACGATTCGGGGGCGATAAGTCACGTCCGGTGACAAAACGTACACCACGTGGACGGGAATGCGCGACCAGATGTGGCGAATCCGGCACGGTTCGCCGTTAACCGACGACGTATTATCGTCGCATCGATTCTTGCTGCAGAAACGCGGGGACAACTCCGCGTCAAGTCGACCGGTATTATCAGCGACTGCGGTGGCGGCCATTATCGACCGCCGGGAACAAAGAAACGTCGGCATCCGTTCGCGGACGAGGTGCGCGATTAGATCTTACACAGCAGACGAGGTATAAGAGTAGACCTTTCGCCTGATGTATTTTTTCGGCCCACTCTTCTGGGGTCTCGAGACCCCATTACCATTTTTGTGTCACTCGCTAAGTTACCAACAGGTTTAGAAATGAACACAAGAGGAAGTGAGACGGAAAATGAAATTACACAAATTCTATTGTATTTTAATGGAATGGAAGTATGTACATACGTGTTGTTTCCATGTTGGAACATTAAAATCCTCCAATCCGTTCACGAGATATGATTCTTTACATATACGCATGAAATTTTCAGTAAAGAATTTTTTTCCTCGAAAGTGCGTAGAATTTCGGGGGTGTGTCTGTTCACCAAAAATGATTGTAATTGACCCCCGCGACCGAAAATAATTTTTTCAGAATGATTTGAAACTTTTCAATTTCGCTCTTTGAAAGAATTTAAAAGGTATGAAAGAAGACAAATGATTCGTGGAAAAATTATTTTCGGTTGCGAGGGTCAATTACAATCATTTTAGGTTAATAGACATACCATCGAATTCCTACCCACTTTCGAGAAAAAAATTCTGATAGGTCGACAAATTCGGCGATATTAAAATATTTCAAATCATTCTGGAAAAATTATGTTCGATTTCGGGGGTCAATTACAATTATTTTTAGTGAATATACATACCCCTAAAATCTTAGTCAGTTTCAAGAAAAAAATTCGAGTATGTATTTTTTTCCCAGGGGTGGTCGAACACCCTGTATATTTCAATCAATTAAATTACTTTTAAGATAGTTCACTAGTTACCATTTGTGGCTACTGTAAGTCAATTTTAAGACTTAATATTAGATCAAATTGATATATGTATATGATTGATTTTAGTGCTTGATTAGATTGTAAGAGTAAATAATTGTATCGTCTACATGATTCTTTAATCGTATTAAGTGAAACGCAGTAGTGGATCGGATAAAATATTCAGTATAATCAAACACTAATACAGGAATGTAAATATTGACAATTTAATTTATTTTGCGGTAAATTTAAAACAACATACTTTTACGTCGAAGCCGAAATCATTAATTGCGGATGTTTTCCAGTAGTCACGATGATTCATTCCCTCAATGATAGCAGCATCGTAAAATACGACATACAGGATTTAAAAATCTTAAAACGGAAACGCATTTATTGATATTTGCTTATACTACTATAAAGTATACTTTATTTATTGCAATGATAAAAAACATAGACATATGAATTCAATTTAAGTTTAAAAAATGTTTCTATTCCGAGATGAAACTATTTCTTTTTTGCAAGGAAGTTTAGCAAGAATTTCTGACAAGATTAGGATTATAAACATTGTTACTGTTACCAGTTTCTAGCTATTAGAAATAAATAGTAACAGTACATTAGTAATATCTTTGTCACATAATTACCACTATTCGGGAATAATTCGAACCAATTCTGTATTAGAGATGAGAAAAATTCTTTTTTTGGGTAAAAACGCCAAATAACGAATAAAAAATAAACAAACGTTTATCGGTTATTTGTTACATCAGGAATAAATCATAATCATTATTAATTCGAAACAATTCGAATGATGCCTAATTTCATTAATCCCATATAATTCAGGAACATCTTGAATGTACATTGTTACGTACCATTCCAAAGTTTTCTATGTTCATGTCGTACAATCCACCCGCGGTCAATGTACACGGTACGCCGGATCTTATTTGCATCATGTAAATCACTCGTTGCATTCTCACCGGCGCTTGGTACCATTTGGAGCTGTATCTGTCGCAAGATACGCAAAATGTTACATTCGTCGTTGATTGTCGGCGTAATTATTAACAACTATATTCTTCTTTCTACACATTGAGAGCGTACAAATCGTCGAGTAATTGTAAACTGCGATCCACGAGACTTTGGCCAGGCAGACTGTTGAAAAACAAATGGAATTGCTGTGCCCCGAGGAAAATACCAATCCTCAATGCTTCTCTCACGTTATTTAGGTTCATAACCGTCTGAAAAACAAAAATGTTAACGAAGCTCGATATTTGTTCAACCGTTCATAATCTCGCGGCCAAAATGGCGGCATCTATAAGGTTGAAGATCGTGCGGGGATTCCCGTGTCTTTTGTTCGAGCCTCATGGTCGACATTACTACATTTTATGTTTAACTATGTAATATCTAATGAATAATCAAAGTGGTTGTGTTTAATATTTAAATATCGTCTATCTATAGTTATTTGATCAGCTCCTATGCAAGGGAATCTGATATTATTCAACAATATTATCTCGTTAAGTGATCGAAAGTCGGGTTCGTTTCTGTTCTCTAATAAAAGAACAATGAATTATTAAGATAAATCAATAGTAAATGGGACACCGATTCAGTAAGTGAAAATTTCAATTAGTTAACAAGACAAATCTGTACTACGTGGTTCGAACACGTTTCACGTTATTTATAAAATTATTCGTACTTGGACAGCTGTCACGCTGATACCGATCATGTTCAGCCCGATCTGAAGCAAGAAGCTTCGCTGGTTTATGTCATTGATGAGCTCGTAAAACCTCGAAATAAAAGAGTAATACGATTTAGTAGTATTGCATAAACTGTTCTTTATCTTCTCCTTGTAATTTTTTATTATTTAAAGAGTACGAACTGTATTGCTTCTTTGTGGATAATTGCGCAGTTCTTGAACTCTTGATACACGGCTCTCTCCTTCGGAGCGTTATCAATTCTCTTATCGAAACTTTGTGTCGTTTGTTTAATCCGATTCCTGTGTCGATTACAACAATTCTAATAAACAAATACTTCTACTTTGTTCCATGTATTTTATTGCGTTTTGTGAGTGCAATGCTAAAAGATTCGGTGGTCAAATTGATTTCTGTCACTAGTCAGAACTGAATATATTAACAGATTTTCTCATTTTTTTTATAACTTTTTAACAAAACATTTATACACTTTTTGTTATACAGCGTGTTGAGGCAACCCTGGGGAAAAATTTTAATGGGAAATTCTGGAGGCCAAAACAAGACGAATATCAAGAATATCAATTTCTTGATTGAGGCTTCGTTAAAAAGTTATTAACAAAATTAAAATAAAAAATTTCAAATCATTCACGGAAAAATTATTTTCGGTTGCGGGGGTCAATTACAATCATTTTTGGTCAATAGAGATACCCCCAAAATTCTACGCACTTTCGAGAAAAAAATTCAAGAAGGTGGACAAATTTTTCGACAAAATTAAAAAATTTCAAATCATTCTGGAAAAATTATTTTTAATTGCAGGGGTCAATTACAACCGTTTTTGGTGAATAGACATACCCCTGAAATCCTACGTACTTTCGAGAAAAAAATTCAGGAAGGTGGACAAATTTTTCGACGAAATTAGAAAATTTCAAATCATTCTGGAAAAATTATTTTTAGTTGCAGGGGTCAATTACAATCGTTTTTGGTGAATAGACATACCCCTGAAATCCTACGTACTTTCGAGAAAAAAATTCAGGAAGGTGGACAAATTTTTCGACAAAATTAAAAAATTTCAAATCATTCTGGAAAAATTATTTTTAGTTGCAGGGGTCAATTACAATCGTTTTTGGTGAATAGACATACCCCTGAAATCCTACGTACTTTCGAGAAAAAAATTCTTTACCGAAAATATACTGTGTGACCGGAAATGTTTCTATAACTTTTTAACGAAGCCTCAATCGACAAATTAATATCCTTGATTTTCGTCTTATATTGTACTCTTGCTGTTATTGGAAAAATGTGGGACACCTCGTATATTAATTAGAAATCTTTAACGGAAATAATATTACAAAAGGCAAATCAAAAGATATGTGTGTTGAGTGGATACGATAAGTGACTTTTTTTTATATAAATAATTTCAGTTAACTGCAACGCGTGAATAGGAATTGTGCACAAAATTAAGTTATGAAATTTTATAATCCATTCTGCATACGCGGAATTAAGTGTATTTTAGGAAGAATAAATGATCGCGGTTGAAGAAAGGTGCTAGATCGCGCATTTAAATTTTAGAGCTTACATTTACCCGCATATGGCGAATAATCCACAGGCATGGTGCGTTACGAGCATGTACATGGAGTCTACGGTAACGATAGTTACCACAATAGTGGTCGAAGTCCAAATTGAATGAAAGTATATAGGATAGAAATATTTGTCATCGTCTACCAAATAGTTAAGCTTGAACACTTGTTGTTTTAGTCGTGTTTCATTCAACGGTAGAACGATGTCCAAGAATAATGGTATCAGCGGGAGGAAAGCGAATAATACCAAGGATCCCAATAAAGCAGCTGTAAAGGATATAGAGGGATTCACAAAATAGATCGTATTTTGGTCTATTTGATTGGATTTGTGACATGCAGATATTAACAATTTTCCTCTGATCGAAATATATCGTAATTCATGTAAAATTAGCTACTGTTCTTTTACGGTTCATCATTTTGTTGTTTTCGACATCGTTCAAAAAATGATGACGTACTTGTGAAATACACAACTGATTGACCATTCTGTAGATCGATAATATTTTCTTTGGACAAAACTTTATTTTAAGTACGCAAATAGTTATGGAATGAGTATCGAAGAAGCCATAGGTAAACGTTCTATGAAACATTGTGAAAAATACTTGTCGCTAAAAATTAGTAAAGTGTACCTACTTCTGTACAGGAATGCAATATTACTTCCAGTTTTTGTGATTTCGTCCAATATTTGTACCTCATTTTTAAACTTCAATGATTCCCATTCGCTTATCACGAAGTCATATAACTTTCTGAACTGCAAAACATTGATCTCCATGATACTGGTTTTTACATAAAATTTCATCGTAGAATAATGCGAGTAAATACTTTTTTCCTGTTAATGTTAAAGTTTATTAGTTTTATCATCGTGACGAGATTCGTAACCATAATCGGTATAGCATCCAACACCTTATCAGTGTCATGTTCACAGAACGACGTGACGAATCCTATAATCTGTCAAACAGAACGTTCAACTATTTCAGAATTATCACTTTCCTGGCGATTTTTATTACTTTATTAATATTCTGTTATGAAATAACGTGCTATCCGCCTGGCAACATATGTATCTTGATATTATCTCACTTACAGTTGGTATCAACAGGCTTACGAGACTGGTTAAAATCATGATGAACAGAGTGTTCCGACTACAATTCGTTTGTTGAGGATACTGTCCTATTAATATCAAAAATTTCTTGAGCTCTCTGTAGTACGGAATATCACCTAAAGTGACATAACAGTTCTTGTTCCTCTGAAATACTAACGTTACAGATTTACATATGTATAGTTGATGTAGGTATTTCGATAACTTGATTATATTTCAACATTCCAAATAGTATATTTGTAGCTCAACACAAAAAGAGAGCGTTGTACACATTCTTTTCTAACTACAGTAAACTAAGCAAAGGACCCCGCACAGATCTTATGGAAAATGGCCCCCGGTTGAATTAGCCGAATAAGGCACACTATTATTGACGTTCGATCCCCCCGTATCTCAAAAAATGTTCAATTTACGAGCTTTTTGGGCCCATTGGAACTTTTCATCAAGACACAACGAACTACATCATGTCAAAAGTTCAGCTAATTTAACCGGGGGCCATTTTCCTTTATAATCATGTTCGGCCTCTACTATAAAATTGCCTCTATAATTAAGCCGATTCTCAAATTATCTAGACGTTAGATCCAGTGTTTCCCGCACAGATCTTATGGAAAATGGCCCCCGGTTGAATTAGCCGAATAAGGCACACTATTATTGACGTTTGATCCCCCCGTATCTCGGAAAATGTTCAATTTACGAGCTTTTTGGGCCCATTGGAACTTTTCATCAAGACACAACGAACTACATCATATCAAAAGTGCAGCTAATTTAACCGGGGGCCATTTTCCTTTATAATCATGTTCGGCCTCTACTATAAAATTGCCTCTATAATTAAGCCGATTCTCAAATTATCCAGACGTTAGATCCAGTGTTTCCGTATCTGCAGTTTCACATAATCAAATATGATCAAAGTAAAAAAAAAAAAAAACAATGTGGACAGCGGAGATGATTTTAATATTTTCAATCCATTTTTTCGGTGATGTATTATAGTATACACTGTTAGATCGACGTAGAAAGATTAATTTCTTTATGGCCAGAATATAACTCGATTTATTAAAACAAGTCTCACCGACGATAGACATTCTTCTGTTAATTCTTTCACAATGATACAATCGAATTATTTGATTCTACAAGCTACGAAACGTGTAAATGAAACGTCGGTAGATCTACTTCGTTGCAAAGTCACGATTGAATTACTGTGTTACTTTCAGTACGGGTACACATTTCCTCCGTAAGAAACGTTGTCCCTCCGAAAGTATAGGGAATATCGAGCATAAAATATTAAGGGTGGTTCGTTTTCGTTGATTAATGCGTGAGACTAGCGTTTCGGTGGCCTGTCATTTTCTTATAGACAGGATATTCTTGGTAATACGCAAGTGAAACCGTAATACTCGCCTGTCAATTGCCTCGTAGATGCACGTTCCTAGTTATCGCTACAAAGGGGAAGAACCGAATAGGAAATTACTCTGTCGGCCAGAATGTAAGTGTACTCTGTATAATTTTTAAGTGATTGACATTACAATGGGTTGACAAGCATTACCGATTCGGTAAAATGAAATTACTGGTCAGAGCCACGGTGAGGTAAATACCGTTTAAATATTTACCGTCACGCTTTATTTTTCGTCGTTTCATTCTATTATTGATTCACGTAAAACGTCTCGAACGTAGAAGTTGCAAAGCTATATATATAACTCTGTAACAGTGCGCGAAAGCAAGTAACAGCGATTTTCGATCTGTGTAAGACGAAATTTTCCATTGCTACGAATTATAGATATTTTATAATAATTTTCTGAATAATCATTTAGAGAACCAGTAGATTCGGTAGATTTGTGTCGAACATATTCGAAAAATAAGAAAATTGATGTTGTATGGGAGCAACAACAGCAGTTGATTTCTTGAATAATTATTTTGTTAATGAATTATCGTCCGGAGAAGTCAACGATGGTTAATCAGGCAAGTTTTATAATTTTCCCAACGCGTACGCATACGCATTTCAAATTTCTTAAGAAAAATTGGTCAATTTCTACCATTAACCTTCATGTATTGATTTAGTAATGTAAAATATTCATAAATTGAGAAAAACAATTACTTAACTTAAGTACATGTGAGTTGACTATGGAAGGGATTAAAATTCATTTCTGAATCTCTTGGTAACGTTGCGAATGACACGGAAATGGTCATTTCTCTTCTCATGGATGATGGTCAGTTGAGAAACTATTCATTGAATTGGCATTGATGTCTTACGCATACACTACAGCTGTCTGCCCATCAATGCTAATTCAATGAATAGTTTCTCAACTGACCGCCATCCATGAGAAGAGGCCGCTAAAATCAGTTCCGGATTTTCAGGTCGGTATGGCAGTCAGATTCGGCCGCGAAAGTCCATAATGTGAAAAGTCTACTCGTATACCTCGTCTGTGGTACTGTGTTTGATTTTTGTACGGGCACATATGTGGTACAGAGCCAAACAAGGTGTAGAATAAACGTTACATGCAATGGTTTTTCTGTCATACGGATCGAGACAGATATGAGGTATAGAATAAACTTATAGAATGATTTTTTCTGCCACACAGATTGGGGGCGCGCAAGCCCTTTACCATTTTCATGTCACTTTCAACGTTATCGGTTCACACTGGAATTTGAATTTAGCACACCTAGTGGTTCTAATTAAGATTAAATGTTGGGTGAATTCAATTATTTCGAAAGAAATCAAAACATTGGTGAATTGTGTATTATACATATATACATGCCCCCGAAATCCTACGCACTTTCGAGAAAACAATTCTTTACCGAAAATATAATGTGAGGCTAGAAATGTTTCCCCGAAATTTCATGCGATCGACGAGGTTCTCCAAACGAAAACAAGATTGAACCATGACATTTTCAAAATTTTTTTTTCATTATGATACTTTGTAACTACATAGGTCAGAAAGTAAAAATGCCTAGGCAGTCGAAATTCGAAATCGTATGCCGATTGTCGTGAGATGGAATTTCGGTTGTTACAAGAGCAAGAATTTCTTTCTCGATTACCCAAAGTTGCGCAGTGCCGAGCTCATGTATGTAGATATCTACATAGGGTCCTTACGGTAGCGCAAGTCTGATTTCCCTACCACTCCGTTAGACGCTAAGAAAGTTCGTCGTTACTAGTGTTACCGTCGATGCACTCAATTATATCAAATCTGGCCACAGTAATACACGCTTTCTTTCTCGACTTATCGTGAAGTTGCTCTGAACTCATATACTTACACGTATTCGTGTATTAGTGTGCGAGTGTGGCAATTTCCGACGAATTGAGACGCAGTCTGGCAGGCCGCGCATGCGTCGATTCGTTAGTCGCATCGTATAAGCAGAGCAACGGACGTGAAATTGTCAGAAGTTTAGGAGATAGTTTCGATCGTTCGAGAGAAACAATTGCAGCATATTGCGTCATGTGAGTAATCACGAAAATTTTTGTGAGAAACTGATTTACAGTTTCGAATAAATCTTGTTAACGTGTAAATTTTTTGAATCTTCAAGACCACTTGATGTGTTTGAAGGCGTGTGTAATTCATAGCTTACGTGATATATTTTTCCTCTTGATCAACGGGTGATTGTTAAATTTTCTCTTATTCGCAGATAAACAAGTTAACGAATATTGAAGATGCTGCTCGCAAGAGTGTGCCGAGCTGGTGCTTCACCAGCTTTGGCCAGTTTACTGAAAACCCCAGTTACTTCGAAACCGTTTATTCCAAGGATTCAATCTTCGAGATTGTTCGCTAGTGGTGGTCGTAATGCATTTACAAGAACTGCTCGACGATCTGCCACCGTTTCAGAGCAGGCGATGGCTCCTGCAGGAGAAACAGGTAAAGTTTTAAATTCAAAATTAATGATTATAGTATTGCATATAATGTGGTGCAATCGGAACCACAAATACAGGCATACTGGGTGTTCATTCTGTTATTGATAAGCATTATTTTTATAAGAAAAATATAGAAAAGCAAATCTTTTGACGGTTTTTTATAATGAATATAATGGTATCAATCAATTTTTTAAGTGTGTAATAAATCTCAAATTATGAACTTTTATAAATGGAAAATATATTTCACTATATGAAAGTTCCGTTGGAACAAATTCAATAATACATGGCGCTGTAATTTCCCAATTTATACATGATATAACGAGTGTCTTATTAAAGATCTGCAGAATGTTCTAGACAGAACCCGTGAATTAAGTTTAGTTAGATCTTAGTTAGGTTATTCAAATTTTTTGAATATAAATTTTAAGTAAAAAATGAAAAAGTTGAGTAAACAAATGCAGTAAATGAATATCATTTGCATAAAGTTTAATTTGGGTCGTGAAATGACATAGGAAAACGTTAGCAATGAATTAATCTGTACTCAAGTACTCAAAATCGATTCCACTTTTGTAGCGTTTAATATTGGAAAGGGCGCTGTTGCTGGTGGTGCTGTGGTAGGATTAGGTGCTTTATGCTATTATGGATTGGGTCTTTCATCGTCTACAGGAGCCATAGATCATGTGCAGTATGTTTCTTATTGAGCAGTATAGTGAAATTTTCATATCTTATTGTACTTTATAATAGATAGATACGTATAGTATATAGCACAATTATGTAAAATATGGAAGTTTCACTGTATTATAAAAGCAGATGTATTGCTAGCATCACAAATAGAAGCAAAAGTTAATAGAATATGTGACTCTTTATAGGATTTGGCCCCAATATGTGAGAGATAGGATTAAAACTACATACATGTATTTTGGTGCATCTGTAGCAGCTAGCGCTGCATCCGCAGCTGTATGTTTACGTTCGCCAGCTATTATGAACATGGTAATGCGCCAAGGGTGGCTTGCCCTAGGTGCAACCATGATAGCAATGATTGGTAGCGGAATAGCGGTACAGAGTATTCCCTATAAGGAAGGTTTTGGAACAAAACAAATGGCATGGCTAGTTCATACTAGTATTGTTGGCGCAGTCCTTGCACCTTTGTACTTATTAGGAGGACCATTGGTACTTAGAGCAGCATGGTATACTGCTGGTGTAGTTGGTGGTTTGTCAATGGTAGCTGTTTGCGCGCCGAGTGAAAAATTCTTAAAAATGGGAGGACCACTTGCAATTGGTTTAGGAGTTGTATTTGCAAGTTCTGTAGGATCAATGTTCTTACCGCCTACCACAATGCTTGGATCTGGTTTACATTCAATGGCTCTGTATGGTGGTTTATTGCTATTTTCTATGTTCCTTTTGTACGATACGCAAAGAATTGTCAAACAAGCACAAGTATATCCACAGTATACACTCGACATGAGGCCATATGACCCAATCAATAAGTGAGTAATTTATTAAGATTATGTATGACTTTAATGCAACTGAACGTACGAATTTATACGTATATTTGTATATTTTCAATTTCAGTGCGATTTCTATTTATTTGGATACGATGAATATCTTTGTCAGAATCCTCACAATATTGGCAGGTGGTGGAACTAATAGGCGAAAGTAAAGTTCTAAAAGCTTCTTTTTTTTTTTGGTAAAAATGACAAAATCAACAGTGATTTGGTATTGTTAATATAATAATGCGATAAATAAATATGTTTCACTGTAATTATATATTTTACATTGTAGATAATAGACAATGTAATGTAAATTATTAGTTATATTTAAAATAAAATGTAAAAATTAAAAGTATCTTCTGTACAGAAAATACCAGTTACAGTATTGTAACATTTCATTTTATACCCTTTTTAACACGTTCGTTACCACCATTCACTTGGAAAACCGTCAGTCATAGACCACGCTATAATTGTAGTAACTTAATCGGTATAGTGCATGCTCTTAATTAACTGCAAATAAAATATATTTAATAGACCAACTGAATATTTTGAATGTATTATTCCAGATAATATGACAATAACGGATAGTTTATACTATATTTGTTTATAGGAATATAAAATAGACAATCATTGCTATCATCCATATGTGATGTTCTGTTACAAGAATTTGCACGTTACGAATATGTTAATGCATGGTAGCGAACGTGTTAAATGTGTAAGGATAATGAAATAATACTTTAATTATTAGCGATAAAATTAAATGCATTTTATTGTCGTTTCTCAAGCACATTGTTTGAGAACAAAGTAAGACACAGCTGCTAAGGTAATCATAGATATTTTACAAATTTTATCTAATCGCTTAATTCTAAATTGAGGTACGGTGAAAGGGTTCATCGACGCGGTGCAAACGGTACTGTGCATAGTGTCGAGAGATCGTGTCGTAAACGAATGGAACTAACAATGTGTCATCTGCGGATTTTAACTATATTTTCTCAGTTTTTGATTTAAGACGCATTGTAAATTTCGTTTCATATTAAATATTAAAGAAATTTTCGGTTGAATAAATCACACAAATTTAGATCTACGCGAGACACGAAAGTATTTTCAAATGGATATTTACGAATGCTATTAAACTGTAGATAATTACATCGGTGTATATGTATACGTATTTGTATTTGCATGAACGCGCACGTCGGGAAGTTGATCAATCCTATTATGTTGAAATTGATCTTTTTTTTTTTTCAGAAAATAAACTTTTATTAAAAAATAACTAAACAACAGGCAGTAGAAATAAACATTTAAATAAATGTTATAAAAAATACGATTAGTAGTTTTTCAACGTTTCACTGCTATCAGAATTTTTCATTGAAAATACTTAAATAAGGAAGTATATGTCTAAAAAGGTTTAAAGCAAAATTAACGATTTTTCATAAACGTAAAATAGGAAGAGCACCTTAAAAAGGTATTATTCTCTTATTGCCTAATTTATCACTGATACATATTTTATCTGATATCATCTTCATTGTACAGAATGATTCTGGAAACTAGAACAAGCTACAGCTCGTTTATAAGCGAGGATACAAAAATTGATATAGAAAATAATACGAGGGACTATTTTTTGACAATATATGTAACTTTCTTTTAATGCAACAACGAAAATGCAATATAAGTAAGAAAATGCTTATAGACTGTAAAACCGGAAATTTTAAACACTAACAATACGAAAGATTCTGTAAAGTATTCTGTTTCGAATAGTTATAAAAATGTATAGTTCTGTTTAAAAAACAAATGCAAGTTTATGTGCATTGTAATGCACATTTTAGGTTCCAAAAAGAAATCATATCATCAAAAAACAATTTTCATTACGAGATTCAAGTTTTTCTCGTATCGATTATTTATATCTTCGTTTGAAAAAAGCTACTACTCGTTATAGTTTCTCGAATTATCCCATATAAATGTATTTCGATTCATTTTTCCGATTTAAAAAACATATTTTGGACTTACTTCTTTATAATTTGACTTGATCAGTAAAATGTATTTGAAGGTCATTAGTTTCACATTCCATATTACATGGTATCAGTAGTTAGATTCGGGCATTAGAGGTTATACGTTTACGGAGTCTGATTTCATGGCTGATGATGAAGAATGTCGTCTAAGGTAACCAGCGAACAGTTGCCTTGCCTGATTGAGCACCCGAACAACATTGTGTCGACGGACCATTTTATCGAAATGCATGGCCATTTCGTTATAATCCATTTGATTACGCATAACAAAGTCTCTGTGTTGAAGCAGAAGAGTAATGCACAGGAACATAAGGAACGGGTTTCCACCGCCGAATTCGTTAGGCGGAGGCAGAGAACTTTCTCCCAATTGATCTTCACTAGTGCCCGCTGGAATAAGATTCATAAGTTCTGTAGCTTCTTTGCAGTGTTCTTGTATAGATTGCTTAGTTGGGCTTTCGAGTACAGCTGCATTCTGATGCCAACTCTTCGATTCCTCGCTATCTGACGCGGATTCGGATCTGCATGACGTAAATTTACAAAAAAAAAACAATTTTATTTTAACAATAACAGTTCATGCTTACATTGAAACAAAGACTTCTTGTAATGAAGCGCTTTCAACTCTATGGTTGAAGTCTCCTTCGGTATATCAGTGTAGGAATTTTAAAAATATAAATGTTTTATTTAGTTAAATATAGTAGTAAAAATGAGATAACCCAACTTTTTGCGTGTTGTACTTAGAAGGTTGCAGCAAAGAGTCGATAACGTTTTATCAAAATACTTGATTCAACTTACAAACCAAAAAACTTTTAATTTGATTTTAAACTATATAATTTTTGCTGGTATACAAGTAGCCCTTACCTAGTAGCACGTTTTAGCAGTCTAATGGGGGTGACAGATTTGACACCATTCTGGTCCTCCATTATTTCCCCATCATATTCAAGCTCTGCTTGTTCATCGGGAGTAGCTGGATGATTTTTATGTTGCAATGTATGAAGGGGATTCTCCCAGACAAACACATCCGCAGCTGGACTACATCTTGCTAATTCTGTATCCGTTTCGCTCTCGATTAGTTCACTGTCTCTTTTGGAAAGAACACAATCGCATTGCTGATCGCTGGGTGGCGATGGCCCGAAGACTTGTCGATCGAGTGATTCTACCTCCAGTCTTAATTCTCTAGTCATTGAAGTAGTCATTGGAAAGAAATCTGTTGCATCGTCCGGAGAATTTGGTTCATCTCTCAACACTCTAATAACTCCGCTTTCGCTCAGAACTCGCCTGAAGAAAATATAATTCTTAATCAAAACTTTCATTTAGTTCATTATGAAAATTTACAGAAATAAGGATATAACTGACTTAAATCGTTACTTATTTGGTGAATAGAATTTTCATAATAGTCCCAGTAAAATTTTGATTTAATGAATTAATTTGCGTTCTACAATTCGTAAAGTAGTGTTTGGACAAAATTCAACACTCGTTAAATAATAAATTCGTATTTGTATTAAAAATGATATAAATTTAGCTATATGCAAGTAAAATATATATTTAACAATATACAATATACATATTTGGTAATAGATTGTGTGGACGAACCCGATGTGAAATCGGGGAACCACCAGGTCACAAGAATTCATATTTGGATATTCAAAAAGTAGCAAACAAACCTGATACGAAATCAAGGAGCCGCAGAAAATAGTTGACCTCGTAACTTTAAATTAAAAAATATAATATAACTCGAGTGGTAAAATTATATTACTGTGGATTTGTCTAACTATAATCGTTTAATATAATAATGGGTTTAAGAAACGGAGCAACTCTGTTTAATAATAAACACTATGTATATATTCATAAAGAAACATATAGACTCAAATACTTTTGTCACAGAATAATTGAACATGGATCCCATTAATTTGTTTACATGTTATACATGACAATTTATCATAATAACAATAGTTATAGTTTTAAACTACAATAAATAATGTTTTGTAAAACAAAAAATTTTTTTAGCGTCCGAATACTTTTGGGAGTAACTGTACATATACTTGTAAACTAACCTCAATTCTGGTTCCGTATCACTTGGTGTTACTTTGTTACGATTGAGACTTGTGAAATTCAAAAATTCATTTAAATTTTTTACCACTCGAGCGCACTTTTTTTCATTATCGTTTTGTTCATTAGTTTTACTTTGGTCTTTATTGGGTAACGATAGTCTATCTTTCAATTCCAGTAAGTTTACACGTTTAGATTTACCAGGCAGAGAACCTGTACTTAGGCACTTTTCCGTGGATTCTGTGTTTCTTCGATTCTTCACCGTTGTTAAATCATTTTCTGGCTCAGAGAATGTTTCAAAAGGAGAACTTGATCTGCAAGCAACGATTTTCATTTCTACATTATCATTTTTATTTCAATACTTTTATTGTATCGAGAAGTACCTTTTTGAATCTCCGTTTGTTTCCGCGGAAGATTGTAAAGACAGTTCCTCTATATTCAGATTTTTTCTTTTCGCGGTAGCGGCAATACTAGCGGAAGAACTTTGTCGCCTAATAGCACAGACCTTTGTATACGCATTTTCACGAATGTGCTTTACGTTTGGACTTGGAGGTGGCGAAGGTGGAGGAAAAGGTACTTCAGTGAGATTAAGTTCTCCATTTGGTGGTGACGCTGGTAGTGCAGCCCATAATACTTCGAGCATCCTTAAAGCATCATCCAAAGCAAATTCTCGTTTCATTTCTAATAAAAGCCATCGATAACAAAATAACAGATCATCCGCTTGATGTGATTTTAGATAAGCATAGAAGTCAGGATCATAGTGTTGCAAACCTGGGTAAAAATGTCATAACCGTTATACTACACTCAAATTGTACATACAGTAGAACTCCCGTAGCCACGAGAGACCACTTTTCTATTGATAGCTAAAACCGCGAATAATAACGGTAATAATTCATATATTGTACATACATATGTATACAGGGTGAGGCACTTAAGATCGGCCACCTGAATAACTTAAATAAATTTTGAAGAGTCAGTTAAATATACGATCTGATGTTAGCTAATTTTGTTAAACCAAGGCTAACGGATGTTCTACTGTAGTTAATATTAAAAATTTCGCAGTATTCATTTTTTTAGAACAGTACACTGTTCAAAACAATAAAAGGACAGTATATTTAAATCGAGCATAAAAAATTAGGCATTCCATGTATTAAATTTTACGTACCTTCCGCTAAATGGGCAAACTTAGTAGTCATTGCAATCCCATCGAGCATAAAATTATCCTTTAATCTTCTCATAAGTGCACACAAGCATATGTATGCCTGCGCTTCGTCTCTCATAGTAACCAGAAGAGGCGAAGCTAAGTCGCTCATACCTTGACAATAGCTGACGCTAGGATGGTTTAAGGCGTACGTTGTTAGTATGTTGAACAAGCTGGCCGTGTTCTGATTATCGTCAGAACCACCGTAAAACTTGTGATGTCTGTCCGTTCTCAGAACGTCTTTCCGCACCATGCTCGTGACGTATCCCAAATCGCCGATATTCTGTCCCTTTTGCACAAGTGTTTTCCATCTTTCGCGGAGATTTTGATATTCCTGCGATTTCTTTTTCATGTAGTCCATTCTCTCGCGACCCGACATACCTTCAGGGTATACATTTAAAATGTGCTTCCAAACCACTTTACGCAAGCTGGGCTCGATTCCACCGAAATATATGACGGCCCGCAGTTCTTTAGGGTGTATCACTTGTCCGATGGGGTCCAGAAATCGTCGAAATTCCGCGTCTGTCAATGGCAATCGCGGTGGTTGGATGCTTTGTTGATGGGATGATTCCTCGCCCAAGTTACCCAGAGCACGCTGAACTATACTCAGCGTCCTCTCCATCTACAACAAATATATCCTGATTTACAACATTTGGCTATTTCTTGTATATGCTGTGCTTCTTCAAGGTCACAATTATGAATCTTTGTTCCCTAAATGTATACTTAATATGAAATGTTTATTGTATATTTAAAAACAGTTCAACAACTGTACGCGTTGTGGCGCTACTTTATTTAAAAGGAAAGGAGGGGGCGCGTTTCGTCCGGGCCTGCTAGCGGACTCGTCGGTAAGGCTTTCTCTAGCAGGCCCTGCCTTACACGACTGGGATATTGGAAAGTCGGTCGAGGATTGCATATGTAGCAACCGAGAGGCCGGTCGAGCGCTTGTGAGAGTGCGATCCCTCTGGCGGCGAGCGTGGTGGAGGCGACGCCACAGCGTATTTAACAAATTTCAAAAATCGTATTTTTTCGAAATCGATGAAATTAAAGGAACATAACAACCAATAAATGCTAGAGTTTTTTAGAGATTAGAGATTTAAGAGTTTTTATCTACCAAGAACAAAGCTCTTACCAAACTTCCAAATAAGAGATTGATATTTATTACCACTTACAGATATTGTGTAAGTAGTCCAAGACACATCCATTTCACCATCTAAATATTTTTCTATCGCTTACTCAAGAGTATGCAAACTTTATATTCAGTTAGAGTGAAACTTGCGGTGAAGATAGCAGCCGCGTAACGTCAGAAACAATTGTAGGTAAACTGAGGAAGTAACAGTAACCACCTTATTCATGATGAGGCCAGGTAACTTGGGCGTCCTGTACGGAAACCCTGTTTCTTGTCGTGTCGATGCTTCCTGTGCATTCTGTTCCCAGTAACATTCACAGTCGCCAGTTTCTCCGAAAGGTTTCAGGTTGACCTGAAGGTACAGATACGGCTCGGAAGCGCTAGAACAACCCGTTTATCGGTCAACGCTGCGGAGTCATATCGTACATTATCGTAATATCAATAAGCTTATCGTCATTCACTAATATTTCCATTTAAGATTTATCCAAGATATTATTTTTAATTATTTATATCTTTATATCCAATCTTGTTATACAATTATATAGTATTTTCTGTATATTTGTTATTAGACGTTACTTTTAGACACCTTGTGCTTTACTTTTTCATTGTCATTATCCTAAATACTGTTTATGTTTTGAAAGTTATTAGGCCGATCAAAAATAGGATATGCGTGTATGTATGATCGTAAGATTTTCCCTGGGAAAAAATTTTTTTTTCAAAGAATGGCAATTTGTTGATTGAAGCTTCGTTAAAAAGTTATTAACGTTTAAAGTTCCGTCTGTAGAACGGCAATCAAAACTATAAGGCTGTCGATAAGCAGAGTTTCTTATGCTGAGGGGGAACCACTATCGCATGCGCGCAGCTGTTCGCAGATTGCCGTTCTACAGGCGAAACTTTAAACGTTAGTAACTTTTTAACGAAGTCTCAATCAACAAATTGGTATTCTTGATTTTCATCTTATTTTGGCCTCTGAAATCTCTCATTAAAATTGTTCCCAAAGGTGGCCAAACACCCTGTATACATACAATATTGTTCGATTATTTATCAAAAAGGTAGTCGTTTAAAACTTTTGTCCGCTCTGTGCACGACTTCATTGATTTCTGGATGGTTTAATTGTAATAATTGATCGAATGTTTACCTGATAAACGCTGCATCCAAGTCCCAGTCGGAAAGCAGAAATAAATAAGTTTCTGATCCATAGTCGTCTAGTGCTCGATACGAAACGGTGAACTCCCTGCGAAAATCCGATAGTATTAAAATAAGACACGAGACTTAGCCATTCCACGTCAAATCGATCAGTTTTTCCTATCTGTGGATCAGTCGCATCGGCCGGGATAAAATTATTATGCGGAGGGAGGTCGTGCGCGGTGTTCCGCAGGGGTCAGTTCTGGGGCCCCTGCTATGGAACATCGGGTACGACTCGGCCCTGTGGGCCCTGCTGCCACCTGGCATGTTACTCTGACGACACGCTAGCGCCATTATCGCCGCCGAAATCCGCAGGTTGGGCATAGAGGTGGCACCCCAGAAAACGAAGGTTATGTTTTTTCAAAAATTGAAGATAAGAATCCCACACACCCCTCCCGCCTCTCCCCAAAGAGGTGGGAGGGAGTCTTTAGAAGATTTTCCCCACGAAAAAAAAAAAAAGTAGCTGCTGCTTTAGGATAATATCGAGGGACCAGAGGTTAGGGTTCGCCACCTCTATACCATAGTTTTATTGTTTCCATGAATTGTTAAACGAAAGAACATCAGTAAAATTCACCAATTTTACAATATTGCCAACAGTGTACGATTTTTACTGACAGGATAGTTCTACACGTAGTGACTATTTTCATTTATTATACTAACAATTACTGAAAGTTTCGTTCTAATATTTAAAACTAATATTGAACTATATGAAAATTCATTATAAATGACAGTCACTGTATATGTATATTATCCTAATCTCGTTGGACAGGTAATACGTGTTTCAACAGTTTTACAGATAAAAAGCTAAGTGCTGTATTTTCAAATCAAACAAATCTGAAGCAACGTGCACTGTTCGCTAATGTATATTGTATACACGACGATTACTCGAGTTTAACAATATAATATGTATAACTATCTCACCCTTTGATGTCGAACGCTTTGATAAGTATACTTTGAAGCACTTCGATAGATGTTATCTGCGGGTCCACGCTGAACTTGCGATACTCGGGCTGATGCCTGGTCTCGCATTTCTAAAGATAAACGAAATTCAGTGTTTGTTGGGCATTAACTTTTATCTTTAAGTGTGATGCGTTTTAAAATTTATTATATATTTAATATGTAACATACAATTATATATTCGGATTAACAAATACATTAGTACGTTTTACTAAACATATCAAATCGAAAGAGGGGGTAACCAGCGCGGGAGCAACGTATGTGGTGCCAACACAATATAATAAAACGTTGCCAACCTAAACTATCTTTAATAGTCACGAGTGATTCAAAAGTAGCAGTTCACGCCATCTCTCTTATGGGCAAATGAAATTTCTTTTGGTTCAAATATATCCGAACAAAATGGCAGGATTAACGTGTTTCCAATCCATCGCTAGACAGAAGTCCTAACCTGGAAGCCCAACGGAATAAAATCATCGTTACGAAAGACTGAAAATTGATGTAATATCATTGCATTCCTTTTATATAAGGTGACGATTCTATTGTAACACGCATTTATGTAATCGTGCACACTTTCTTTTTTAACCGGTAGAATAAATAGATTCGCTTTCTTGTACAATTAGTAGACGAACGACCGGTCGGTAAAACATTATAACCCTTTCTGTCCCAACGATTTCATGACATCGCCAACTTTAAATCACACAACTTCGCGTATAACCATAATTATTTTATTTGTCACCTCTGAGATTGAAAATATGATAAATGGTGTGACATTTGACAATTAAAGTCGTTTTTATTCATTGCGAGTCATTAATTGTGTTATTATGACAGCGAAAAAGATGTCGGTGAAATAACTTATATTACTTCGCTGCATATACAGTGTCTTCTTTGTTTCCTTTCTATAATCTCATAGCGATAAAAATGTTGTTCTATTTTAAGAAATGACAATGACTTTGAAACTTTGAAAAATTAAGCTCGAGGACAATTTTTTGTTTTTTGTCAAAAGTAAATTATTTAAGTAATTCTTATTGTATTAGCCCGTAGTTAATATATTAACCTGTACAACACGCCGTACATCAACGCAAACGGGTCTATTGAATTTCACCGCGATTTTCCAACATAGAAACTCCGGCCTTGAAATGTTTGAAGAGTGAACACGAACGTCGAAATTTTTTTAATTCTAAGTCGCGTTCTCGAGGATTCCGTGCAGCAACTCCGAGACTCGTCGTGTATGAATATTGCATTCAAACAGAAACGGCAAATTGAATTGATGCATATTATAGTCGTATAAAGTGGTTTGATGGACGTCAGAATGCGTTCAGAGTAACGATTCAATGCCTCCATGTTTTGATACATATGCGATTGCAAAAATAGATAACGATAAAAAAAAATATTGAACTAATTACGAATTTATTTAAAGCAGACAATCTGATAAAATTCATCTATGACAAAATGTTTACAAAATTTTAGGCTTTCAAAATGCAAACAAAATTTCTGTAAAAAAAAAAGACCGTTTAGCTTGGTGTTACAAATACATATACAAAAATACAATAAATTCATACAATAAATTCATACAACAAATTCAGAATCTTTAATATTTCACAAATTAGCAAGTAAATGATCAAAGCAATATAAAAACTTTAAAAAGCATTAGCATCTCAAATTAGAACTACGGTACACATAAAATCGAGGTTAAGTCACTACATTGATTATATAAACGTTCCTCTAATTATAATCGTTTCGATCCTAATTAAAAGTATCGTTCTAGTAACATTTTTATTCGAAATTTCTACGAATTTGTTAATTAACGATGTTTCGATTTTCGATAAACTTTAATGTAGAGAAATTTCATGTAGGTACTCGAAACACGAGAAAGATTTATTACAACTTTTCCTAAAATGATATCAGTGAAAGCAATCGTAAGAAACTTTTAAACTTATTAACAATTACCAATCAAATATTTTAAAATTACAACATTCGTTTCCCTACGGAGTATTATAAGGAATCATAATCATAATTAGTCATAAATCACCGAAAGTGTTTTTATATTTATTTTTTTAACAAGAAACGTTTTTAAATATTCGTTTAACTTTGAATTTTATTAAAACGTAATAACGGTGTTTGTCTATTCCTATAAAATCGAGTATAGATTCAATAAGGTATATTTTATGAGTCACGAAATTCGTTGCCGTGTGAACGATGCTTACGGTATGTTTGCATTTCGATATTGGCGACTGAAAGAGTCGCAAAAACAAATGAAATTTGATGTTTTAACGATGTCAAAGAATGTTTATCGTTCGCAGTCGAGCAAACTGGGTAATCTAATATTTGTTTAAACTGCATTGGCGAATATCAAATATGGATGCTCGCAAGTGGGTATGCTATGCGAAATTGGACATTTCTACCGCAGTACTGCATGAATATTTGTAAAGAGACGGGTGAAACGTCTATTACATTTTTACAAAACGTTGATTATCGCAATTATAAAATATATTGTATTTTTAAAACTTTAGTTGTTTGATAAATATTTCAAATCACGAAGAATCATAAAAATGAAATTCACTCAGGCATCGGGAGATTTACTTTAGTTCGCGAAGTATGAACTTGACATAATTTACCATAGAGTGCACTTCGAGCAGTGTCGCATTGAAAATTCAAATTATGTTCTACCGGTATTTTATTTTTCAGACCTAAAATAAAAAACAACTAAGTACTCTCTGAAAGTACATACCTAAAAAACCATTCGATATCTAAGGATAGCGCATATAATATAGAAAGCGGTAAGCAATTAATCGAACTTTACAGGCATAAAACTTTATCAAAAATGTTTCAAACTTTATACATTCAATCGAGATTATTACTACGTGACTTTCTACGCGTTTCCCTAATGATCAATCGAACTCATTATCTCAATTTCATAAAAACCAAAAATTTCGTAATTTCCGAAATCTCTTCAAACAATATTTTTGCAAATTCATCGTTTAAAAAAAATTATAATCTGTTGATGAAAAATTAAGGAAATTGATAGTATGCGATAAAATTAGAAGTTTTTCTATATTTTCTTTATCTATGAACTTTTGCATCGTTATGTAACAGTGACTCATTTGATGACTAATGCATGTTATTTTGTTGACATTGTTAAATGTAATTTTTTTAATTTGTTGCAATTATTTCTGCTGCGCCTGCTATTTTAGGTTTGAAGAAGCTAGAGAAAATATATTGGATATGATATAGGTTTTATTTGTTCTCCTTTATTGAGTTATTGTTCAGATATTATCCTGACAAATTTCATATAACTTAATCCATTCAATAATATAAACAATAATACTTTTTGATCGAATCTTGTTTGTTTCCCTGAAATAACACTATACCTACTTACATATATTTGTTTAAGATTTTAATTACCACCTGATTGATATAATCCTCTTATCTATTTAATCAATTTTGGCCAACTTTGACAAGTAAGACTATACTTGTACAGATTAACACTTTATTTACAAAGATATTTTTTAAAATTATACTATTTCCAATTTCTTTCAGACTTCACTTTGGCTCAATTTCTAATGGCACATTATGAGCTTCATTGTTTTTCTAACATTACTGTTCAATGGACATATAAATATCTAGTTTCAATGTGTACAAAAATATTAATTAAACATGTCTATTATTCATAATCTGACACAGACAACGTTAAATTGCAACTCTTTCCTTTTCAAAATGTTGCGTAACAATTGACAAATACGTTTCGTTTACATTATAGTAAAATTTGAATTTTAACATTTTCGAAAAAGGTGAAACGGTAAAACGACTGTACCTTCACTTTGACACGCACAGCCTCTCTGGGACATCCGAACATGTTTGACGTTGATATGCAGATTCTTTCATGCGCTGGAAAAGTCCATTTGATAATTCAGGACAACTTCGAATCCCTTAAAAAAATCTGCACCTCTTCAGGAACGTTCTCGTTGCATTGAACAAAACTTAACATTTTCACGCTTAACACTAAACAGTTCTGCTAGGTTAATTTGTTTCACGCGGCGTAAACGAATCCGACTTGCGAGCTTTCGTTTCTCTCCGCGAGGAGCATTCTCTTTCACAAAGGCACTGCACCGCGAACTGCGTTTCTCGAAGGAATCGAAGTAACCGAGTACACAGCAGCTGACACTTCGCGTCGATTCAAACAATCATTCACAGCGATAAAATGGTCGATTTCTTAACGGCTATTGTCGGTGGCGCATTCAAAACGATATGAGACGATTGTTTCGCGCTCTCCTCGAAGTTTCACCATACACATCCGCTGTCACTGCGAGATTGTCGGCACTCGGAAATCCACTTTCGATCTTCTGTATTGCGGGTCTCTTTCTTTCATGGCAAGCACCAATAACAGAAGAGACAGAGGGAAGAATTGAAAATGTGACAGGCGAAACGAAGATAGATAGAATTGCTCGAAAAAAATTGGCGTCACCTTCTAGCGTGAGCAAAAAGAGAAAGAGCAAGAATGAGAAAAGGAAGCGACTTGAAGTGAGTCGCGTTTGGCGCTAGTCTATCTCGTTGTCAGGCGTATCGATTAATCTTGAATCTTGCTCATCACATGGACGTTCGATACTCGATATATTTTTATCGAATATTCGTTCGAGAGTTTGTAATTTAATACGAATTACGAATATTGGTTTAATACTGATCATAGAGTTCATCCTCCAATGTCACTAATTATTTTGCAGAACGGTCGTCTTTAATCGAATGATATCTGTCTTTCCAAAAACACTAATTTCGAAATACTACGATCACTGACGAGGTATAGATGTATATAGGGTATGCGGCCACCCCTGGGAAAAATTTTAATGGAAGATTCTAGAGGCTAGAATAAGAGGAAAATCAAGAATATCAATTTCTTGATTGAGACTTCGTTAAAAAGTTATTAAAAAATTTCAAATCATTCTGAAAAAATTATTTTTGATTGCGGGGGTCAATTATAATCATTTTTGGTGAATAGACCTACCCCCGAAATCCTACGCACTTTCGAGAAAAAAATTCCTGACCGAAAGTCTAATGTGAGGCCAGAAATGCACCCCCGGAACATGCAAATCTTTAAAATGTCATAACTTCTGAACGAATTGGGGGATTTTAATGTTCCAAACGGCAAACAACGCGTATTTTGGTGAAGAATATGTGGAAATTTCAAAAATATTTGAAAAATTATTCCTTGACTCCGCATAATGAGAAAAACTCCATAAAAATGGTCCTAATACTATATTTCATCAATGAGTAGATGCAGAGAATTAAAGGGAAAGATTAATTAAATTTGGATTCGCTTATTTCATTCGATAATGACGAATACCTCCGTGCAGGCCCCTCTTTTTATCAGACCCTAGGTACGTGTCTATTTTGCCTAGTGGTAAATGTGGCCCTGTTTTCCACCATTTTCATTACCAACAAAGGTGTACTCTCAATTTTATAAGTAACTGTATGTGTACACAAACATATCTCTAAAATGAATTTTGTAAATTAACTACAATTCATCGAAATTTTAGAAACGAATCAGTTAAATACAGCACCTATGCAGACTTAACTATTTAAATAATTGATAGAAATGCTAGAAAGTTCATAAATTTACAAAAGCTTTATTTTTCGAATAGATAGTAAATTTAATACATAAAATTATTTGGAATTCATTATAAAATAAAAAATTGTGTCGATATTGTTTTGTAAAAGATACCTGAAATGCAATGATATTAAATGTATAAACTTTATATTTTACGTCAATAGAGAAATTAACGTAAATTTCTGAAAAAATATTTTTAATACTGCACTTTGTATTGTAAACATATTGATTTAATATCAATGGTTTTATATTAGTCATTTTAAATTACATAAAATACTTAATTTAAAAACTATATCCTATTCGTAACTTTTTCCTTGAATTATATTTTAACCACTTTTTTATAATTAAATATAAATTTTGTAATTAAGTTATTTTGAGATCATTAATATGAATAATTACTTAAGCAGTCTATATTATAAAAAGAATTAAACTTTTACTGTATTTTAATTAATAAGGAAAACTTTTAACGTAAGAAAGTGATTTCTTATATTTTTCATTATTAAAATATATATAAAACTATCATTGTAACTTTTAATTTTTAATCTTGCTATAATATGTAATGTTATTCCGTATTGTGATGTATATATGTTATTAAAACTATTCCAAATTCTTATATTATTGACATAATATGTACATATAGTTTACAATAACATTAACATCCTATCAACGGTTTAATTATACTTAATGATAGAAACTTATTCTTAATACATATCAGACCATGGACATTTAATTGCTGTAAAAAGTATGAAAAAATTATACTAAATAACATTTATCAAACTTTTTAAATGCATTATCCTTTCTCTAAGGTTTATATTCTTGTCACAGAATAAAAACCAATTTATTACAAGTCATGAGAAATGTACAATCCTTTATTATAAATATCTATTGCATTAGCACTCAAATTCTACTTATATTTATCACTTTATTCCTCACATTGCCACCATGTCTACTCTTTAATAACAATGCTCTTACAATATTTGATCTGATTAGAAGTTATCACAATAAAAATAAGCCTATATATTTATTAAGACTGTTTCTCAAATGCTAGTTAAGTGGAATTTTTTAATGAAATATGTGTCTGGTATACATTACACATAAAGCTAACTTTTCGGTAAGCCTGGGTTTAAACACAGATTTAAGCCCCTATTAAGTTACTCTAATAAATTAATATTAGATCTGCATCTGCTGACTTTAAGTTATATATACACGTGGAATTTTAATAATTTTCTGTAGATAGAAGTATTTTACCTAACACAGAGGAACTTATTTATCTAACACAGATAAGACTAATAGGTAAATAAAGCAATATCGAAGACATAACGGTCCTTGAATATAAAGATCATTAAAAAAATAAGTTGTTCCAATTGCTTTATAAATTTTTTAATATATTTTGTGTGATATGCTATTAATAGAGCATCATAGAGCATGATCATACAATAAAATAATTTCTGAACATTATTAATTTTTTAAATACGTACAATAAAATATTGTAAAAATAATGGACATTCGTGTATTTCCAACTGTTGGAATTGTAATATTTAATTTCTATTTTACTCGGTGTTTTTATATATTTATAATATATCCCACAGAATATGTTTATTATATAAAGAAAAATTACTGTATTTCGATTTCATTTAATATCTAATTAAAACATCGATATTCCAATAATTTCATTTATTTCAATTCATATTTTGAATATAAAATCACAAATATAGTACATACAAAATAAGTACAAAAAAAGATATTTGAAACTATATTCGAACACAAATTTGTAAGTCCCTCTGTGTGAGTAACAATTAATACCTTTTTAAATTATTAAATATTTTTGCCGTTTTTAAAATATTTTATGCCCAATAAGTATTGCAAGCAAAACAACTGAATATATTACAGAAAAACTCGTACTGCTTGAAAATATCGCCGACCATTTCTTAAAGTAAGAGTATATAAAGCCAACAATCATTTACGCTAATAGAAATTGTTATCTAAACATGTAGCATTCTTTAGCGAAAAAAAAAAATTAGCAGGTTATACATTTTTCAATGACATATTTGTTATTATTAATTTTGTTATATTTTCGAAAGACATGGCACTATATACATATGTCTAAATAATGTCGTTACATTTGAAATATGTTTGTCAGAAACTTTTAATAATACTCACTCAAATGTCTAAACAGTATCAAAGCTTGAATTATTGACATAAAAAAAAAATAAATAGGAACATAATTTAAATAAATCATACATCTATTTAAAACAATATCATAGACTATGATCACAAATGACAAATTTGTTTCACAGTAATGTGTTTACACCAGTTTCAAAGAAAGTTGCACTCCATATTTTAATAGATTAGAATCTTATTAGAATAAAATATAGATCAGATATATTTTTAAAGAATCTTTGTATAGTACGAGCTTTTTTTTGCATTTGTTCCTTTTTTCTAACAGTATCGTTAAAAAGTGTAAGAAATATTAATGTATTGAAGATTGTATACATTCATATATGTTGTATCACAAATTTAGATTATAGAAATTCTGTTTCTTAATGTGTTCATTTACACATTCTAATGTATACAAAATTTCAAATTTGTATTTCCCCGAATAAACTTTGATTTTTTTCTAGTATCTTGAATTATTCTATTTAATTTCAAATTGGACAATGTCAAAGTTTAAAAATAAATAATACAGAAACTTTGTAAGGGAACTATTTTCATGATTTCACTGTAAAAGAATTTAAAATAATTCTGTTCAGAAATGAAATGTAAGCTGATAAGATCTTATTATGACAAAAATCTCGTTAGAATACCAATATTAATCTTTATCGATAGAAACATCCTTTATGATATCATCTTTACTGATGTTTTGGTTCATTTGATCATTTTCATATTCAACAAAATCATCAAGTAAACTTGGCCATGCTTCTGAATCGTCATAGGCACCAAGATCATCGCCGATACTTTCAGCAAAATTCAAAAACATATTCCATGTATCTCTAGGTATGCCTCGCACATGATGGCACTCAAGAAATTTAAGCCACCTAGATAAAAGAGGTGGTTCGCGTAATGTAAAAACAAGCTTCCATAGAACAATTGCCATGTTAGCTGGTAATATTCTTTGTCCGGAATTAACGTCCAAGCCGAACCGGAACGTAAATCGGTAGAGATCTTTGAATAAATCACTATTTACGGCTAACTCTTGAACAATTTCTGGCAATCTTGCTTGTATAGCACGTATACTGTCTACTTTCATTGCTTTCAAACCTGTCATAAATTCTTGACGTGTAAATTGGCACATCTGTTCAGCGTTTAGTTTCCACGCGAGAACAAGTACTTGAAATTCGTCTGGTGATAGTTGTAAATTATTGCAAAGTCTTTCTATGCCATCAGCTAAAATTACATCTTCATGTGGATCCTATAATTATAAATTTAGTATTAGATATTTAGTCTTAATTCTAGTCTAAATAGACATACTCATTATTTTATTCTTTTCATGTAAAAGTTATTTAAAGAGGAATCAAAGTACTTTAAACTTTAATGCAATAAAATAGAAAATTAAAAGTAACACTTACTTTATATTGGTCAAATAAAATATTCAACTTGCTCTCTGATGGTTCTCTTTGTTGTTTTGATTCAATCGTTACATTAAGACCAGACGATGATCCAGATCTACTTAATGGTGGTAAACGTGTGTAAAATCCTCTTGATAAACGTAAATTATTTTGTACACTAGGCACAGATCCACAATTATCAGATCCTACAGTGTTGAACGTTGATAATGTGCCCATTGATTTTCTATTTCCATTTATATGCGGTTCGGGCGCTAAAGGCCCAGTTTGTTGGCAAGAATTTGGGAACAAACCCCTAAGTTCCATTGTTTCTATAACCATTATAATTACAATTATACATAATATTATCATGAATATTGCATAAAATGTATAATTATAATTAATGTTTGTTAAACCTTATTTGATATAAACAGAAATATAATCAAACAGAACACAAAATTAAGAAAAACATTTATGTTTCTTTACTGTAGAATATAGTAAAATTCCAATTATACAAAGTCAGCGAAAAATTAATTTTCCTTAATAACAAAATTCCTAATTAATCGGAAAAGTTACAAAAAAAAAACTGAAGTTTAATGGCAATACATGCACATTAAGAAATTATGAATCAAATAAAATGTATTGTATATTATCCATGTTGCAAAATGTTAGAAAAATATCTATTGAGACAACATGTCTGCACTTTTTAATATAGAATTGCAACAGCACAATTGCACTGTTTGGCATTTAAACAATTAAACAAAATGTTATAATATAAAAATAGTTGTTTTTTTTGTGTAATATAAAATAAAAATTTGATAGTATTATTTCCTTGACAAGAGCAACATAGCCCCTTGTGTTGGCTCTAATTATGAAGCCTAGTTATCTATAATTCATACAATCCACCTTTGGTTAATATAAATTATATTATATAAAGCTCTTACTGTTACATGAAATAAATATGGCATAATATGATAATAAAAAAATTTAAAAATAATGTAACCTGTTACTGAATGGTAATCTAAATGATTACTATAATGATTACCGTCTTTATGTTCCAATGACAGGGATTGATTGTTGGTGGCTGGTGGAAGAGGCACCTTAAAGCACGAAAAACAGTTTCCCATTGATGCTGTCCGTACTTAACATTAAAAACAATTATCCCATGCATCAGTAATTCAGTCTTACATTGGCAGTCTTAATCAGAAGCTAAACAATATAATTTAAGAATATAATTAGTTATGCACAATTATGAGATTTTTATAAATAATTATAAAAAAATTTATAGAACGAAGTAATTGAAAGGTATTTAATAATATAGAAAGATTAGAAACAATAACGCTGATGTAAAATGTTTAGTAAATGAATTTTTACCTTATTGTTAAGGCGGATTTTCGGTCTACCTGGGTCGTGATAACCCCAGTAAAGACCCTCCGCAAGATATCTTGCTTTGTCCACATTTATAAATTCTCGAATATTAGAAAAACTTAGACTTTGATTTGTTGCGGTTAGAATTAAGAAGACGCTTCGATCTCAAACCTTTTGGACATTTCTTTTACATGACTTTCAGGTTCAATTTGTGTGTGACTAAATGCTACTGTCATTTGTAGCTACATAACCTCATAAAATGATAAAACAATACTATCATTCCATGAACAAAACATTTATTCGTTTCAATTTATTTGGATGCAAATCATCGAAACTTTTGCATTTAAAAACACTAATAAAGATATATTCTTCGTATTTTAATACGTAATAAACAAAAATCCCTTTGTAAAGAAGCAATAATACTACCTCTATCGTAAATTCAGTATTGATACACTAGAAAAATAATAATCACTAGTGAATATATTGCAGATAAAACAGTAAATTTACACAAAGAAAAATACACTTCGTGCTGTTACATTGTACGTTCGGCCCATCATTTTAATTTACAAATTGTTGATGTTCTATTTACGAACGTCTATGCAAAATTTGATCGCCTTCTCCCAAATATCGGGGGGGGGGCTCAATGTTGGCACCACTGACCTGGTGCTGATCTGGCATTCCTGCTCTGGACTAGTGCTCAGTCTGGCAACATTGTCAGGAATGGTGCATTTGTGGTATAAGTAGAAACAGCGAATGGACTAAATATTTTAAATTTTGGTTGGCTTAGATTTAAAGTGACTGTTTTAAATAGTGACTAAATATAAACGGTTATTTATTTTCTTTAATTAATTAAAGAATGGTGTAGTATGTGTATATATGTACGTGTAAGTTGTGTTATTTATATCAGTCATAACCTAAGTTCAATAAAAGTGGAAACTGATTGTAATTTTATTAAGCATTCACTTATTGTTTTTCGAATTAAATATAAATATCTGATTATGATTGAATGAGTTTATACGACGGTGGTTGTTTATGCACGCACGTATGTTTAGTAGTGATCAGTATAATGCGTTGCAGTTTTTTAATTTCTGTTTTAGTAATTTTTAAAGAAACTAGACTTACCATGTAAATCGCAGCGTATACATAACAGAATTCCAAAATTTGTCTTTTAATTCATTTTAGTAAATTAGGTATTCGATGAACAAAAAAATAAGAATAGTTTAACAGATTTTAACTATTTAGAAACATTGAAATCTATACTTTTCAGTCTTATGTTCAACTCTAAATTTCTTGTGTCATAAAATCTTTAATTTAATTCTATTCAGGTGCCGAGAAAAAGTTTAATAAATTCCCGAAATTAAACAATAAATATTTCCACTTGTTGTGCTAACATCAACAGTTAAAGTATAGCTGGGTTATCCAATATGCTTTGTTTGATGTGTTAATTATTTATGGTTTTATTTAGCGCACAGTTTTGTGTCTACCACAAAAATGGCTGTCATTTGGAATAATTGTGCATTGCCTTTAGATACCTTACATACACAGTGTTTTTATCTTTTTTTGTTTTGTTACGTATAGTTAATTACCTTTGTTTGTTAGTATTTTTGTTACAAGCACTAGGAATTTTATATTATTCTATACAAATTTAAATATAGAGAAATAATAAAATTTCCAGAGTAAAAGATGCCAGGAGAACCATCTATAACTACTGGGAATAAGGCATCTGGAAAAATCAAACGCATTTCTATTCCAAGAGTTCAAAGTAGTACAGATACAGAATTGCAGTCTCAAAGTGGATCCACGCCGCTGCAACCAAACGCACTTCACTATGCTGCCTTTCGTATAGATCCGGACGACAGTGTGCTACCCCCGACTTTACGATGTAGACTAATGGATTTGTTTCAACAGATTGAAAAGGAGTTTGAAATTCTTTACACAGAGAATTTGGGATGTATGGTTTTTTCTAACATTAGCTTTATAATTACATTATCGAATACCTTTCATTTTTTTTATATTAATTATATACTTGTGAAATGAGTAGTTAGAATAAAACTATTATCGAAGTTTGGAACCTATCTTTTGTTTTTAAAAGAAATATATTTAGAAGTTTTGTACGATTAATTAAAATTTTTAATGTTTTTCTTTTTACACAGTGCAAGAGAAAATTGATGTTCTTAACGAGAAGCTTGAAAGAGAATGTTATGGTTCTGGAGAACGGAGCTTACCTCATGGAGATGTTGCAGACTTTCCAGATACAAAAAGTTTTCCCAAGCAAAAATGTAAGGATATTAATCGTTTAAAAATGTTTGCTATCTATCATTTATTATGTAGCCATAAAATTAAAAGAGTGTACGCATCAACATTAAAGATATTCTTTTTTATCATACCTAAGAAATTGCTATGCAGAATTAATTATGTAGAAAGTTGCAATTTATATTTTGAAAAATTATTCACGATATATTGTATGTATGATATACTTAATGAATATTCTCAGACTTGATAAACTTTATTGAAGAAATGCAAATGTCGTTCCTTTCCTTTTCAGTGGGGTTTTACAGCACATAGTTTAGTAGATCAAAGCATACCAAATACCATAAGAAATGAAAAAAATCGATAACTTTTTAATAGCTTTGAAATAACAACTCGTATTTCAAGCGATCCATTTCGATTCGCGGGTAAATGTCTACTAATATAAAGTTAAAATTAAGTATTAAAGCAAACAACGAGATCGAGTATTCGTAGATTCGATGATTTATTTATAACTTCTTAGATAAAACTCTTTTTATTAAAATTGCATTAATACTTCGGAATTTGATGCGTATTATCCAAGAATATTTTTGTTGTTCTTCAGCCATGGCAGGAAATTCAGCACAGAAGACGAAAACAACTTCCAATAAGTTGAAGGCACAGACAAGTAAAATAGTATCCAGTTTTAAAACACCGACTATGACTTGTAGTATGCAAAGAGAATATTCCGGGCATCGAGATGGCGTCTGGGAAGTCTCGGTTGGAAGATTAGGACAAATTATTGCTACAGCTTCTGCTGATCATGCTGCTAGGGTATGGGCTGTAGATAGCGGCCGTTGCCTTCTACAATATATCGGTTAGTTTCGTAAAAAAAAATGTTGACTTAAAAATTAGCTAATTTGAGTATGTTTGTAAAAGAAATGCTTTGAATGTTATATTTAGGTCATTCTGGTTCTGTGAATTCAGTACGTTTTCACCCGACTAAAGAATTGGCTTTAACATCCAGCGGAGATAATTCTGCTCATGTATGGCTGGTAGCCGTCGACTGGGACATTCCCAAAAGACAAAATTCAACCGAAGATCTATCAGCGTTGAACTCCGACAGAAACATTAGCGGCGTCATTCCCATGAACGAGGAACTGGAAGAACCCCCTACCCTAAGGTAATTATCTACACAACTGGATTCAAACTTTGTTTATTGTTATTTATTTAGGTTGGAGCCCTATAAATTGGTTATTTATCTTGAAAACACATGCCCTCAACGCTGAACGGAATAAAAACATAACCTAATTGCTCGAGGCTTCCTCTATAATTTCTCATAAATTATATTCATAATTAACACGTTGATTTCTATGATAGTTTTCCATATCTATAGACAGCCTCGATATTTGTTTGAATCAGAGAATCGATAATTCAACCTATCATTTTACAATATTAAGCAAGTATAAGTTTACAATCGTAGGACGATCATGTTAGAATTGTCGCATTGTTAATCTTCGAACTATTATAATTCCGTAAAAAGAAATCGTACAATTAACCTGGGGTCATTTTAAAGGTCAAACCCTCTATCCATTTACCATGAATTATAAGATTAGAGAATGCAATTTTTTGCATCTTTATAGAACCCCAGTACGAGAATTGTTAGGTCACACCGGTGTAGTAATGGCCGCTGATTGGTTGCCTGATGCGGAACAGGTCGTAACTGCTTCATGGGATAGAACGGCGAATCTTTATGACGTAGAAACCGGCGAAATTATCCACACTTTATGTGGACACGATCAAGAACTCTCCCACGTTTCTACTCACCATACGCAAAGACTTTGCGTTACTTCGAGCAAGGATAGCACTTTCCGTTTATGGGATTTCCGAGAACCCAGTCATTCGGTTTCCGTTTTCCAGGCACATACCGAGTAAGTTCGAAGGGAAACCGAGTGTATTCGAACGAGTTTGTTAAACAGATATATTAGGGGGACCGGAAAGTAATGTTGTTTTTTTACATTAAATTCAAACAGATAAATTTTAAACAAGTTTTTATTTTTAATCAATGATGTAATCATCCTCGTTATCAACAACCTTTTGCCATCTAGTATGCAAATAAACATCGCAAATGTCTCTGGTAGCAACTGTTGCGTTACTACCCTTATGAAACTCAAAAAGCATACAATGTCGGATATGTACCTCTTATTTGGCTCGCCATTTCACCATGAATTGCAAAAAACATTTAAGATTTAATTATTTACGAGTAAACGAGTCACTCTAACCTTGCAGTGTCTGTGGTGCGACTTTGGAGTACACAATGAGCTGATAAATGACAAACAAATATCTACATGCGTAGAAACGACATTGCTTTCCGACCCCCCTAATAGTTTAATCGTTTGATCAAACATTAAGTAGTAATTTAACGTGGCCCTTGAGTTTGGTACGATATTATGAGGCAAAGGGATCAATGTATAAAGTAGATTTCCATTTGTCTTAATTATTGCGAATAAGACGCGACGAAATGTTCATGGCTGCAATTTTTTGAACGACAGGACAGTAACATCCGCCGTTTTCACGCGCGAGGATAAAATCGTTTCAGGGTCGGATGACCGAAGCGTAAAAATATGGGAATTACGAAATATACGGAGTCCTTTGGCTACAATTCGAGGCGATAGCGCCGCTAATCGGCTTGCAGTTTCTAGCACTGGTACTGTCGCAATTCCACACGATAATAGACAAATTAGGTTGTTCGATCTCAGTGGTCAACGATTAGCTAGATTGCCTAGAACGAGCAGGCAGGTGAGTTGAAATTTCACTTGCAGTAACACCAACGACGTAATATAGTTTACAGAAATTATTTTTTTATTTTTTTTTTAAATTATATTTTGCAACTTTACATTTCTAATTAAGTGTGTCGGTTTCCGACCTCGGGGAAGAGCAGCATAGATAAAGCCGCCCTGATTGTCTAATCGCATGGTTGTAATCACAATTGCTAATTACCGTAGAATGTATTTGTGTACGTTAATTTCAGGGTCATCGGCGAATGGTTTCGTCGGTTGCTTGGGCAGAGGATAGCGGTGTCTGCAATTTGTTTTCCTCTGGTTTCGATAGATTAGTCCTTGGATGGAGTATTGTGCATCTTAAGGAATATTGAATATACATGTATACAAATTTAAATCTAATATAATCATTATATTTAATTACATAGTATTTTAAAGTGAACAATATGGTAAATGTAGTTAAAAGCAAATTATTAGACTAGTTCTAAAGATTCAAATAACGCGAAGAGAAAACTAGATGCACAATTGTAAACTAGTATGCCCATTCCCAGGACGATTAAGGATTCAATTTTTCCGCTGTTGGATACCACTGAAATTATATAGAATATATATATATATATATATATATATATGAATTGCAGTTGTAAACTCTGTGCAGTAAATAATAAATTATGAACACATGTTGAACTTTATGCAAACGTATCAATCGAAAACCGTTTTAGGGACTCTAGAACGAACTTTGGGGCCTCCAGCAAGACCTCAAATCCTTTTTTTTTTTATTAAATTGAAATTACAAATTTAATGTTTCAGTGATTTGTTAAAGAAATGATATTTTCTTAGTTAAAATTCGGCAGAAAATAATTAATTTGTATGCGAACTAGTATTTTTGCTTACCCGAATAAGCAGTTAGCAAACAGAGAAGCGTGTATCCCAAAATGAGAAGATAATGGGGCGCCAGAAAAATATGACCCCATGTGATTTCCAATAATCCTAACAGTTTGAAGGATCCGCCTATTACCAAAGCTTTCCATACATGCGTTAGGCTGTATTTATTGTAATCCTTCTCAGAAAAATACCATTTAACCTTCGTAAAAAGAATCACAGTGCAGACGAATGTAGCAAGAGAAAAGCCAGTGTTGAACAGAAGCAAATAGAGATTGCAATGTCCGTCGAAAGTAGGCTGAAATGTTCTGGAAGTTTCGTTAATTTTTTTGTCATCGCATAAAGAAAGATTTCGAAAGGACTCAACGAGCCAGATAATTATGACTAGCTTCCAATGAGACTTAAATTCGCAATTGTAAAGTAGGTGTCTGTATGCTCGTTTGTTCAGTAATATTAGATCAACTAGGATTATTACTGGGTCGTATTCGATGTATTTATCAGCCAACTGGTCACATGCATTCTGAAATGATTAATACATTTATGAGTTACAAAAAAAAATAACGAACAAAAACAATTAATCATTTAAATGTATAATCAGACTTATTAATTTACAAATCTTGTTTAAACTCAGGAATAGACCAACGAAGTGGAATTGTTTTTGTGGAAAATTATTTTATTTGGATTGCATTTAAATTCGTATTTTTTACGTAAAAATTGGAACAAGAACATCGTACGAAATCATCCTAGATTTCGGAGATTGAGGTCACCTCAAGGTTGTTGAACTTTGACGTTAATCGCAACGCAATAAAGTCCAAAAAAAAGTAATTTTTTAGCCATTTTTAACATTGCAATTTACAGTCGATGAAAAAATTGACCGATTTCTGTTTAAAACATTTAACATTTTTAAATTCAACTTTAATCATGCCAAGAGACACAAGTATGCTTATTGATAAAGTGTTACGTGTTCTGTAACTTATCTTGATATAATATTTGTTGTGTTAGCATGAGTAGCAAAGTCTGTGAGATAAAATAATGATTAACCTGTGTTTATCGAAACAAAAAATTAAAAGTTATGCAATCTATATAAAAATAAATAATCTTTAAATAAATGTTTTATTTTTTTTAAATTGATTTTAACATTTGAGTTATATGATTCATATAAAATGGATTAGTATCAACAAGTGACCTACACATTTCAAAAGCTTTAAAACATTTACACAGTATCTTCCATAAAGTTCTTCCACCACAGCTCCACAATTGACACAGCGATACATTACCAAATTGTCTATTTCTTATAGTTAATTATTATTACGAATGCATAGTGTTTAGGCCACACTTTCAGAGGTCACCTGAAACTAAAGTTTTTTTTTTAAATAATAAAACTACCTTCAATCAAATGTTACCAAAATTAAAAGAGTATAATTATTTACAAAATATACAATTTTATTTCTGGCTTGGCTCTTAAATAACAGTGATTATCAATTCCAAAATAATAATAATTAAACATATATTACAAATTCGTTGAAGTATCTTTTATCAGAATATAAATATACTTCTCAAGGTTGTTTCGTGCATTCTTAAGCAGGGTTGTTCTGAAATTCACAACAGTGGGGGGGAAGTTGATGTTAAAGTAGTAGAGGGGGAACTGGAACTACTATTAGACACGGGACAAAATGAACTGAAATATGTTCAATCATATCATGACATTGGGCGTCAGTCAGGTTGTTTCCAGGCATCCCCACCAGACCCAATGGTTCCCTTCCATCCGATACAGAAATCTCGAGTATCAGAACGCAGTTGGGAGCTCGTGGTTCCCCCCGCTTCCACGAATACCAGAGCAGCCCTGTTCTTAAGTTTTTTTTTTTTAGTTTTTGTGTTATCTCTTCTAACGTAAACAATGAACCTTGAATTTCACGGAAGACTGCACCTTTGGAACAAATGGAAACTGTCCTAATTATCGAGTGCCCCCGAGGCCAGAAATAAGTAAACGGTCATAGTGAAAGTGCGATGTCGATCAGGAATGCAAGTGGAAGGGGATTCGTGAAGATATAGTCTGTAGATGAAGAACAAAAACACAGAGTAGCATACTGTTCTTGCAAAGAATCGTTCGGTCTCGTTATAACAGCCTGGGGGAGTCGTGACATTGTTACATTTGGAAAAAGGATTTCTCCGGTACGATTGTTATAGTAGAGTACATACGAAAGTGGTCATCGACGATTCAGTTCCCTAACGGAGTTTTTCCTTAACAGAAGCAATGAAGACTACTTCGATATTACTTCCGAACGGGTGTTCAATGCCAGCGCTTGGCTTTGGCACGTGGCAGGTAAAATTAATTAAAACATTGTCAATTATTTGGGGTAGAAATAAAAATTTCAATTAGTATTTTCGACAGAGAACCTCTTATTATTCGCGTCATTTCTAAATTCAAGTTCAAATATCAGCAATCGTAATAGCGAGTTAAATAAAATCATTGCGAGTTATTTTCTTTAATGTAAATATTTACTGGACAACATGTTGAAGTATTATGTATTTCTTTGTTTTTTATGTTAATAGAAATTATGTATTTATTTACAATACAGAAATTAACTTCAAGTTAATGTAATGCCCCGCTCTTTTCTCGGTAAAAAATATTTACTATATCGTAGCAGTGAATGTTCAAGGTAAAATTAGTTTAGTTGTATCACAGGTCTTAAATACATTTTCAATTTTTTCAATAGTTTGCATTAAATGTGCATGAAAAATACTTCGATTTATTCACGCATAATGCAAAAATAAATAATTTATTGTTATTTTATTTATACATATATATTTATTGTATATATAACTTACGAGACAAAATTCTGATTTTTAATATTTTTTCGAAAATCCTTGAAGCTTTTGGCTGAATATTTTATGTTGAAAATATATTAAAATTATTTTTTGGAGCTATTCTGTGTGAAATGAATAGTATATTAATCTATTTAACTGTGTTATCAACAGTTGGGCTCATAAATGAGATAATGAGATAAATAAGATTAACGTTAAAAAATATTGTAATCTTAATTGAGTATCATAGATGTAACATTTTAAAATTATTTATAATTATCAAGGTATATTCATTCCCTGGTATTGCAAAAGCTTTTACCAAGCAATGATTCGTATGTTCCTTTCCATAGTTTCTAACCTCAAATTTCGTAACAAACTGTTTTATCCATTATATAATATAAATTTTTAAAAACATTCCATGTTTGAACAATGATTATAGATTATAATGTCCTATAGTAATATATAAAAATAACACATTTCTCTAACGTGTTTAGTGAATTTCTTTAGAGGTTAGATACGTAAAAGTAAAGTTAGTATCCCAGTTGTTTTAACCAGTAACAGTTAGGCAAAATAGGAATATTGTTTCCCTAATAAAAACCATATGTAGTTGTACTCACGTGGCCATTGAGTCTGTCAGAATTTTCAAACTTTGTAAGTCTTTTTCTTCATTTCACCAATTTGGAACCCTAGAAACTTTAGTTTTCAGACCCTGAATTTCATTATTTGCATTTTCGCCATTTATAGAACTCTATACCGCCAAGTACGAACGAAAGAAACATAGAAGTTATTTCTTTCGATATGTGATATATTTATACTTCTATAGATTGTCCTTTGTTTTTGAATATGGTATTTTCTTCTCGAACAGCTTCGAGAATGTTTTATTTAAAAAGTGAAACCAATTTTGAAAATTTAAATAAAAGTCAGAGAATATTGGGCAAATTGTATTGTTCAAGGCAAAGGAGGCGGACGTTCTTGAGAAAGCTTTGGATACTGCTTTGGAAGCAGGATATAGACATATTGATACAGCTCCGGTATATGAAAACGAGGAAATAATTGGTAAAGTTCTTAAAAAATGGATCGATTCTGGAAAAGTCAAACGGTCCGATCTCTTTATCGTTACAAAGGTATTATTGATGAATTGTTGAAATTCACGATAATAAGTACTGTGAAAAATATTTAAATCGTTATAATATGCTTTGACATATTATATTAAAATTTTTGAAACGTTTAAAAATCATGTTCGTAGCTCCCACCGTCAGGAAATAGGCCAGAAAGTGTTGAAAAATACATTAAAAAATCTTTGCAAGACCTCCAATTAGAGTATTTGGATCTTTATTTAATTCACACCCCGTTGGCTTTTGTGGATGGCGAAGGTTTACATCCGGTCGATAAAGATGGACAAATTAAACTCGACTGCAGTACCGACCACGTAAAAGTATGGGCCGAAATGGAGAAACAAGTGAAATGTGGCCGTACTAAAGCGATTGGCCTATCGAATTTTAATATTGGCCAGATCGAGCGAGTTCTAAAAAGTGCAACGACAAAGATTTCGATGTTGCAAATTGAGTTGCATGTTTTCTTTCAACAGAACGAATTGGTAAGTACGAGGGAGCGATGTTACCGACGGGACGCCTAAAAATACGCAAACAGATAGGTGACGTGATTGACTGCAGCTAAAAAAATATGTTTTATCACAGACCAAGTATATCTCGTCTGCGATATGTGCTTTATAAATATTTAATATTACCGTTGCGTAATATAATGCTGTGAGGGTATATATCAACAGGCCTTGTAAAAATACGGTTTAGAGATAGGTAACTTTATTGGCGGGACGAATTAAAATAGATCAGAATAATTCTGGGGTAATTGACGTGGTTTTCAACAAAGTCTCATCACAGACGAGGTATACGTCTTATAAGCCTTAATGGACTTTCGTGACCCAATCTGACCCAATCTGACTGCCATAGCGACCTGAAAATTCGGAGGTGATTTTTTTTTTTAAATTTATTTATGTGGTAGACCTCATGGATACCTACAAAAAAGTATTAAATAATATTTCCGTGGAGCGTCAAACAAATTTATTAAATATGAAAAGCAAATTTTAAAGGAAAAACGACAGGGGTTAGGTGGACAATTTCTGTCTCACTTCCTCGTGTGTTTATTTCTGTAACCTGTCGGTAATGTTGCGGGTGACACGAAAATGGTAATGGGGCTCTAGAGCCCCATAAAAATGGGGCAAAAAAAATACATTGGATGTAAGATCTACCCGTATACCTCGTCTGTGGATACATTTAGTCCTCGACCCGGTCATAATTTCTCAAAAAATTAGTGCCAGGTCATTTAGATACCTTCAAAATATTTTTAAAATACTTTGCAGGTACACTATTGTAGAGAGCATGAAATTCCCATAACGGCTTACTCGCCACTCGGTTCCTGGGGGCTTGTGAAGTTAATGGGGAAAACGGAAGAGATTCCAGATATGTTACTGGACCCTGTAGTATTGGAGATAGCAAAAGCTCACAAGAAGACGGCAGCGCAAATTTTACTGCGATTTATTGTTCAGCATAATATAGCAGCTATTCCAAAGAGCACAAATCCTAAGAGAATTAAGGAAAATATTGATTTGTTCGATTGGGAACTGAAACCAGATGACGTAGAGAAACTGAAACGCCTTGATAAAGGGAAATCTGGCAGAATTTGTGATTTTACGTTTTTCAAAGGGCTTGATCGTCATCCTGAATTTCCTTTCTAAATATGTTACAGTTTCAAACAACATCGGGATGGATTTTTATATTGTCACGTAATTAATTAAACACTAATGTGAAAATACAGTAACTTTAATATTTATTTTATGGTTGTACATTGTCCTGAGAATATTTCTGGATCGTTGAGACCTTTGGGACAGGGGGGAAAAGATTGAACAAAGAAATAGTACATATTCTTATCTGAAATATTCATTAAAGTAACGTAATTAAAAAAACATAAGTTTTTCTGAAAACTTCTCTTTTATTGTATCGTTTGCGAACAAAATCTGATACGCGTACAATACAACTTATATATTATGATACATGAACTTGAATTTTCTTTACAAAGTCATGATTGGTACGGACCCATTCAAATATACGTCAATCCTGATTTATATTTTATACACTTCGAGTCAAAACCTAGGTGCGTACGCTTCTTAAAAAAAGCTACCAAACATTTCACTAGTTACTTTTTTCAAAGTTTCCGCAGTTTTACATTAGTTTAATCACATATTTACAAACAAGATTGTAACGCACACGACTTCTTAAAATCAGACCAATTATGTTCCATGAACACATACAAACGACCGAATAACGAAGGTTGAAGACATTATAAACAAGCCTGGGATGAAGTTCTGTTGCTTTGTAACGGGAGAACATGTAAATGCTAGGGAATTTTTTCTAGATTAAGAACGTAGTACAGTGAAAACTCGATAAATGTCCTCAAGAGTTGTTCCGTAAATGATACATTTTTATCTCCACCACTAGGGGGATCCCCCTTGAACCAGTTGGGCGAAGTGTAACCGGAGACGTAGTGACATTTATCAAGTTTCAATAGGAGTTAAAGTAAGGTTATGTTCTGTGCAAGTTCCACGAATAAGGTCTCTAAAAAGAGTGACTGGTTTTATTATTTTTTCTTGCGAAGACCGAATAAGGAAAACGACAGAACTTTCTCTCAGACTGAACTGTACCTCCGGTGATACTGATTCTTGCCAGTCAATTTCACTCCTGTTCGAACGAACAGAGATAAATTGAAATGATTTAACGAACTTTAAAGTGTTATAGCTCTTTTTGGTAGAGATGAAACACTTTAAATAAAGTTCCATTAAAAAAAAAAAATGCATACAAATACTTTTCTTTACTTTTGTCTCCTGACATTTTTTCCCCTAACCGTTTTAGAAGTATAGCTTTTCCCAATTGCGTGGGGCATCCTAAAACCTATTAGAGTCCTTTTACACTTAGGCACCGATTTCGGCACGTCTGCCAATCCGTTTTCCCGCTACTTTCTAATCAGGCTACGTCCCTGAATTAGTGTCACCAGACGTATATAGAACTAAATTAGAATTCGGTAGGTACACGACGAAAATGCGGAATATCTGTTCGGATATCCGCGAAGGTAGACGCAATGGAAGTATCTGAAGTTCGTTTGTGCGAATAAAAATTAGATGTATCGAGAATCGATTAAAAAAAATGGAGAATAGTAAACCATGTATCGTATATTCTAATTATGTTCTCTGTATACTTTACACTTTTTTCTTATAATATTTAATGTGTACTCGTAAAGCAACAAACGTATATATTAAACTCAGCCACTTTGGTTAAAGTGAAAAATTCATTACCATTCATATCCAACAACGTCGTACATCCCATACGTAAATATTAAAGATATGTTACATAAAAAATTTCAATATCGTCAAACTATTTTATTATTTTAGTTCGAGTCAACAAGGTCCGATCGGTCCTTAGGTCACCAAGAAAGATTCAATTAACATAATTAGGGCATATACGCCAGGCGCCAGTGATATCTACCGATCGAGGAAATCTCCTTCTGTCAGGGACCATAAACTTGTTCCCTTTTTCAAAATCTACACCCACCACCCAGTCGTACTCTATCCCACTCCTGCGTAGGGGTACAAACGAGGCAGATACAACGGGAACAAAACGCGCATGCGCCACCCTACCGCGAGGTAGGTGTAAGTGGGGACATTTCTTGTCGACTTGGTATGGGAAGCTTTAAGTGGGAGTTTGCGGTCCCCGCAGTGTTAGTTGTCACTGAATTACGTGTCACTCGTTTAAGTTACTGGACGCGTCTGAACCAGTCTGTACACTTGTGTGGTGAGGTGGAGGGGAGAGGAATAATTGGAAAGGGAAGTAGGCAAATGGAGGACTCTTATGTTTTTAGCTACAATGAGCGTAAATCACTGACACCGTGTGTACATTCGTTTTTGAAGATTACCGATAAAATTTCTTGCATACATGCTTATCCATACCGTTAACTAAATAATATTATAGCTTTACATGTGATGAGTTATATTAAGATGTTCAAATCAGTCTTATTGATCAAATTCAGGTTAAGTTGATCAATATCCTTGGAGAATTTAAAAACTAACATTATCTTCACGCGTTTATTATTGGTATAGTAAGAACACTCATTGTTCCGTTGTATACCGTCACTACCGACTTAATATTCGATAATTTAAAATTGATCAGTCCGTCTGACATCGACCTCATTTTTACTACTTTACACCTTTATCGCACACCAAAGAGCTTATACGTCTTATAGTAGGACAAACGGTTAATAAATTTCATTTAGCAGCTAGACGCGCGTATCATCACAGAATTGTCACATCAGACATAATACTCGTTGACATTAAGCGCGTCGGAATCGCATCCCTATACACAACTCTCTTGAGTCGATATTAACGGCGTGCGAACAGTAACGATTTCTATTGAAGGATGGTGTTTACCACTCATCGTCGAAACATTGAAGTCCTGGAATGCACTCTTTGTAGACAAAGGTGTCGGTACACACGACGACCCGTTAGAGGCGTCAACTTTCGACGGCCTAGCGTTGTGGTCTATGCAAGCATAGATCGTCGCTTCTTTCGTGTATGGCTTTCCGCCTACGATTACTCCGCTCCCGTAACCTTGAATAGTGCTTAAACCACCAACGCCACTTATGCTTGTCAATTTCGTATCGGTCGCTAACGTCGATAATGTCGTTGGTCGCGTCAAACATAACTCGGCATAGGTTATCTCGCCCGATAACTAAAAAAAGAAAGGAAAATACCGAATATTATCGCCTGTATACATACAGCGGACCACTTAAACGATAAAAAGGGAATACACTTACCGGTAAAGTCGGATAATTATTGTAGTCGTGAGAATATGGCTGCAATCCTTGCAGATGATTTACTTGTTGAACCGAGATTGAAGATGGGGGAAGCCCATCTGGAGTGTTTTGTGCAGCCAATGGGGTGCCGGACATTGATCCCGTCAATTGGTAATCTGAACCTTTTAGTTTATTTGTTTTATTCAATTTCTCTGTTTAACTACTGTGACGTATTATTGCATCAACATATGCAGATATTTTGAGTTCGGTATTTATGTATAACTAGCTATAATATTGAGCATAGCTTGTTCTCACGATAGTACATGGGACAGTCAGAGAGACTGAGAGTAAGAGAGAAACGGTACAAGATACTTTTTTTACTATCTCCAACCGTTTCAGAGATATAGTTGAGAGTACGAACATTCACATACTAAAGTAAATAAATATCGTACCTTTATTTACTGGCACAACATCCGGATTCCTGTCGTCGGTATCGTAAAGATCCTCCGAACTAGGCGCGGTACTTTTTTTTAACGGTAAATCGCTCGGTCTTTGAGTTCTTCTTTCACTTCTGATTTTCATAGCTGCCAGAATAGCGATGGTAATCAAAAGCAATGCGGTAACCACTCCGATCAAACCCCCTAATAATGGGGTGATCTCGAATGGTACCGGGGTACCTGTAAACAAAATACGTACTGCTTTTGTGCATTTATATTAGAATTTGGCAATCGTGGGAATAAATATATTAATATTGATGCATCGAGGGGGGGAAATAATCGGGATCCTTCTAGTTTTATTTGCAATTAGGTGTTCAAATCAAGCGGGACATATTGCAAAATTCTATAGGTCGGTAGAATGTATATGTAAAATGTGTTGAAGTAGTCCCACAGCATATTCCTAGCAAAATACTGTTTAGAACATACAAGTAATATTCTCAGCATCATTTACCAGTTTGCTTTTCCGCAACTTTTAGAGTAAATCCTTCTAAAAGCGTGGGATCGCTCCTTCCTTTCCCGTTTACCGCGTACAAGATCATATTTAGAACTTTGCCCGGTTCTAAATCTTGAACAGTAAAGATCGCGTTCTCTTTGGATGTGATGTTCGCTTGGAGTTTTCCTGTGTGCTGGTCAAAGACTTCGAGAAGAAAATGTTGAGATTGACCGCCATCAAAACCAGGGAAACATTCGACCGAGAGCGACTTGGTAGTTTGGTTAGACAATGTACAATTGTATGGAGATTCGGGTTTCCCTATAAACGGTAATGTTACAATAAAGTAGTCGTTCAGTATTTAACAATTGTACATTGGTATTAGAAAAAATTACGATCAGTGTATATACCCGCGGATTTTTGCCTTTTGAGGGGATTATGATTTGCTTGCGTTATTGTTACAATAAAATATTTTTTTAATGTATTTTGTAAATGCTGCATAGTCGTTATTTACAAACACGATAAGTGTTTTAAGCTGTTCGACAAACAGTAGTTTCGTAGTAATCGTGGCAATAAGATCATACACTAGGGTGTTATGGTGGTTTGAACGCTGATTTGTGATTGAATGTTATGGGGGGGCTCGCTTTTGGCTTATGTACCAACCTGTTGCTCTTAGTCGGTAAAGACGGTCAGTCTACGGCCGCCATCTTTACTGACCAGGCACCAAGGCGACACCTAGCGTTTCCTGTTAGTAAAAGTGACTAAGAAAGAAGACGACGTAACGCATGTGGTTAATACTCGTTGCATCATTATTTTATATAAAGTTTAAGTAAATCCTGTATATTATTTTACGTGAAGAGATGAATATAGTGCGGCAAGAACAACTGCTGAGCAATAAACTTGGAGCAAGAATAGAATTACCAAGGTACTGATTACATTATAAAACATTCATCGAAACGTTTCTATTCGCTATGAAATGAACACACTGTTTCAACAATATCGCCATAATATTTAATATTTAACATTACTGATCAGAGAATGCTAACTGTTAACGAAATAACAGTTATTTATTAATAATAGGTTATGTATGTCAGAATTCTCAAAGTGCAACAATACTACTTAAAAGATAACCTATTTTAAACTTTGAACATAGTTGAGCAGAGCCATGATATAGTACAGTTACTTTACAGCAATTCATACAACCTGTTGCACATACGTTGATTACGTGTTAGTTAGATGTTGGTCAAATGTGTTGATTGTTAAATAATCGGATTTCCCTCAAATGACAAAAATTTTTTTTATCCGCAAATATAAATAATATACAGTTGCAAACTCATTTTACTAAAGATATTGTCTCTGAACAATGAGGGTCCAACCAAAAATATTTCTTCGCGCTTCCTTCTTTGTCCATGAGTAATTAATGTTAGCTTTTAGTGACTTATTTATATTTGAGAATAGGTGTTTATGTTTTTGTTACCAAGTATATTACAAGACGTTGAAATAATATGTTTTGAAATACCCCAAGTATATTGCTGATATTTAAATGAGATTTCGTACTGTCATAGAGTTTATTATCCTAGAGTAATGACATATGGAATTAAATACTTCTTTTACCCATACTCATAAAATTGTAATTATATCTTGTATTCAAGTTCCAAAGTTCGTCCTCTCTGTGGCTCTACCGAAGAGCCTGGCTCATGATTTCTAGGCAAAATGCAGTTTCTTTTTTTTCAGATTATTAACCAAACTTTGGGTATGGCTGGCATCATTTGGGACATGATAGATACCAATTTCAGCATAGTAAAGGCTGCGCAAAATCTCATTCGAATATGGGCGATACGTTTGGGGTACTTTTCTCCTAGGCATCTGGAAGTAACAGTTCCAAAAGTTATACGTACCCGCAGGAATAATATGAAATACGCAGGCATTCTTCTGCTGACCAGCAGTATTACTAGCCCAGCAGAATACTGTGCCATAATCCATTTCCGTGACTGGTCGGTATATGAGAACGCTCTCAGTGTGGCGAGTCGAGTTCCTGTAACTTGATTGGGGCACATCCACCATTTCTTCGGTATTATTGAAGGTCCAACGGAAGCTATCCGGTGGTGGATATGCCTCGACTCTGCAAATTACCCGAGCATCTTCCAGACGCGTCACCCCGTAGATACGCTTCTGATCTGGTACACAAATAGGTTTATCTGTGAACAATGAAAGTGAATGTTAGCTGCAACAAGATTTCTAAAGGTTGAGGATGTTTAGTTTAATGTATCAATTGCAAAACAATATCTCGTGCAGTATCAAGTTACGATAAGATGTCCACAGATTGACTTACACATAATTTTAAGTTCTACGTTATTGCTATAACCGTCTCCTTCGACGTTGCTAGCAATACAAGTATAATTTCCAGCCTGAGAACGATTGACCTCTCTCAAAGCCAGACCATATTGTTGCACTATCACACCATTCTTTGCATTATTCTGAATTACGTTTCCCTGTAATGAAATAGTTTAATAATTGGATGTGTATGTAAAGTGAGCAACCACAATGTTAGATTTAACAATTCTAAAGAAATTATACTTGAGTGCTTCAACTTACGTTGTGTTTCCATACCACTTTATAAGGATTAGGATTAGCTTGTACTTTACACTCGAAGTACACGTCATCGCCTTCTTCTATATCGTCTGGATTCATATTGGATCCCAATTCCAGGTGCAAAATTGGAATAACTAGAAGAAAACAAATCTACAACTATCATAATCCTATTAATCACCTAAGCTATAATTACAGGATTTATTATATCTTATTTTTTAGAAATAGAATAATAATTGGTAGTAAAATAAAATTTGTAAACTCAAACGAACCATTAAATCGTTCTCGGATACCGTGTTTGAAAATACCAAAAGTCCTAGTTTTGTTAATTCAATCGTGTCAAGAAGTTAAATATTATTGGAATACATGTTAATAAGACCTGTATAATAGTTATAGTAGAATTTCCAACGTGATACGACTTGTAGAAAATATTTTTCTTTTTTTTTCAAACATCAAAATTCAAGTTTTACTTACAAAAGACATTTAACTTCCACGTGTTTTCCATCGTGCCTCCTTGAACTTTGGTATTTTCTGCCCGACAAGTCACTACTTTGTTATGATCATGTAGAGTTGGTGTCAGGATTAACGTGGAGCTCGTCATGTTACCGTCCTCGGATACCTTTGATATTAAACAGCACATGTAACCATTACTTAGTCTTGCTTAATATTATACGGTCCTTAAGTATGAGTATGTGTGTATTTGGTAGGAGGTGAAGTCTACTAGAAGGTGATATAATGCGATTCTACTGTAATTTTGTAAACCATGGGATAGTTATATGTTTCGAGTGTTATTATCGTTTCAAGAGGGGGCAAAAGGCTGGAGTGGGATTTTCTGATGAAAAACCAGATCAATAACCCTGATGAAGCTGATGTTCTTCTATATCTGGGTTACTGCTTCGGTGGTAATCTAGTGCGGAGAATTTCGGTGAAGTTGGCGGGCCTGCTCCGGCTAAATCCACTCATCTCACCTCCACGCGGGGCCCCTGGGACCCTGAAACGATTCGATCGGGACAGGGTGCGAACGAGTGAGTGGTAAAACCAGACACAAGGGTCACAGACCCCGGAAGAATCGTGTTGAAAACGAAGAAAGAAGACTGACATGTTCCAGGAATAGTGAAATAGCGAAACTAATGTAGGAATTACTTTCGGTGAATCCCTCAATAAGTCCTTAGAAGATCCAAGAGCTGGCGCTCGTAGCATCGAAAATGGTTTGTTTTTAATAAGCATCGTGACTCGCTAGACACGACTAGATTAGTCAAAATTTCTATCTGTGATTCGGGCGTTTCCTGATATTGAAATCTTTAGAAGTGCTTTGAAGGTAACGTCGTGGGGATTACCCCAAAATAGTAATGTTTTAATACATAATTTTAAGTGTCTCTGTTACAAATACTGTGAAAATGAGTGTGTGTGTTGTGTTGTGAAGATCGTTACGAAACGGTAAGTAAAAGAAATACCTTCTCCGTGTAGTTAGTCAATTTTCTTCCGTCTATGTACCAGAACAATTTGGCCGGTGGTCTTGAACCAGCGGTCACGCAGTTTATGTCGTACTTCCGATCAGCGCTGAGCAGTGCATGCTCGCTATTCATTATCGTCACGGTTAGTGGTTTCACTGAAATGTAGGAACAATAAGTATACTGGTTTTGATCGTGAAAAAACTACATCATTTGTGAATCGTCGCGGAAGTGTACGAAGAGGCAATTGTGGACTTTCGTGACGTTCAAGTGCATTAAAAACATTAAATTTCGTCAACAGTGAAGAGCGAAGCAACGATTATGTCCATGTTGTTATGAAACTACGCTTTAAGTTACGACCACAAATGCAAGATAATGCCCATTTACGTTTTTTAGCCCCAAAAATATCGACACGAGTGCTCTTCACTCGCAGCGCAGCCTCTCTGACTATTGTTTTAGTCTTTCAACAAAAGCCACGGGAACTTACAGTGCATTTCGATAGCTACAGAGGCAGATGCTGGTTGGCTGATATTGTTGTTGGACGCTTGACACGTGAAGACCGCGTGAAGATCAGCTCTCGAGAGCTGGTTGACGATCAACGTGTTCCTACGAAGAGCAGGGAACTCCCCTGGTTCGTCTTTGGAGTCCAGAAGCATTTCCCCGCGCCACCATCTCACTTTTGGTTCGGGGCGACCTGAGGGCAAGCTCAAATCAATTAGAATTTCAAGAAACACACGAGCATTAAAAAAAAAAAATAAAGAAGAAGGAGTGAGAATCATAGTTCACCCTGTATGAGAGAGTAAACACGATCCGTGGCGCAGGTGTTGGTAAAAATTCAAACGCGTCGAGAGCACCGTTGTATGTGTCCTCTCTTGATAGAGACTGGGCGAACCAGTGCGACGAGTGTTTGCAGACCATTACCGATTATTTACACAGACAAAATTTATCGGTCGGAACGAAACATTGTATGATCGCGGTTGATACCCGGAATAAAAACCCTGAAAGCGGTCGTGCGAAAAATATTCCCGCGGTTAGGGTGCGGCCTTTCGGGTCGATCGAGCGCGCCGGCTGTTGTACGACGAGTCGTGGAATTGACAATTCGGATTCGCTTTACGACAGACGCAGTTCTCGATGCAGGACACGTTAAATAACAGAAATTTTTTTTCCAACCAGGTCTTGACCCTTTTAAGCTCACAGTCTGAACGAAGTTTACAAACTAACAACGTCCATGAAGATAAATATATTAGATTGGTGCAAAAATAATTGCGGTTTTCGCAACCAGAGGCTTTTGGAACTACGTGCATATGGTACACTATTTTAAAGCGTGAAGTAGACTCTATCAATATATGTTCGTCGCTTGTTTTTGGTTGCTGGCATTTAGTCATATTTGGTTAGAAAAGTAAAAATGGAATAGTTACAAATTCGAGCGATATAAAGCCGCAGAAACTGCTCGCAATATTAATAAAGCATTTGGCCAAGGAACCGTGACTGAGCGTACAGCTCAACATTGGTTCCAAAAATTTCGTACTGCTGCAAGCAGATCCACGCAAAACGTCTCGAGAGTTTGCAGAGGTACTAAATGTCGACGATTATTCGTCATTTATTTCGAGTTGGTAAATGCAAAAAACTCGATAAAAAAGAAGATTTACTTTTAAAAAACACAAATGACCCATTTCTTGACCGAATCATAACGTGTGATGAAAAGTGGATCTTACACGATAGTCGACGGCGTTCTGCTCAGTGGTTAGACCAAGACGAAAAGCCAAAACATTTTCCAAAACTAAAACTTAATCAAAAAAAGGTTATGGTCGCTGTTTGGTGGTCCAGAAGTGGGATTATTTATTAAAATTTTCTCAAACCTGGCGAAACTATCACATGGAAGAGATATATTATATAATTGTAACTTTTGCAACTCACCTCCGGAGACAAGACACTGCAATTTCATGACTCCGCCATCCACGTATGGACCTGCCACTGTTGGCACGGTTTTTCCATGTTCGTCGATAATGTTTGGTTTATGCGGGGGCACTGCAACGCAGAAGGAAAACATTCTGTGAATTTTATAAATTACCCTTCCACGGGCTAACTACATAGTCAACTTGGAAAAATATAGTACACAGCTTCGAACTTCTCTGTTGGACTCGGAAGAGCCGGAATGCCAAGCATTCCAGGGCAGAGATTCTTGGGGTTGTGGGACATACTGAAATCTGATGTCAACCCGTCGAATCTCGTAGTTAAACGATTAGTTCAATTTAACGGTTAGCATTTTGAATAACAATTGTACTGTGGTCTCATTTAGAGCGAAGTTGTATAATATCTGGATCAGCTGGAGATACACGGAACACTGTCGAGCAGTGTGCGGGTGTTTTTATTCCATTTAACTAATAATCTTATTGCATTTGATACAAACCTATTACCGTGAGGTGAATTCTTGAATTTCTGGTGGGGCTCTTAGCAAAATCTACTCGACACCTGTATTCACCTTCGTCCTTCTCTTCGATGTGATTTATATTTAAAGTCGCCGGTTCCGTGATTGTCCTGAAGAACGCCCGGTCGTTCAGATGGTCTTTGTCGTTCCAGTGGGAAGCCTTTTCGGAATGTTTGCCCCTCATATCATAACTGAAACGGAGCATCTTCGATTTAGACTTATATTCTAATAAAGATTCTGTGAGATTCTTCATCTAAAAAAACTCAAAGTAACGTTACATCCCAAACAGAATCGGTTTCGAAAAAGTTATCCGTTACGAATGTTGTACACCTTTAATGCTAATCCACCATATGCAAGTTCTGAGGTATCTCCACTGATTCTTGAGATATTGACTTGTAACAAGTTACGCGACTGGTCCTGTACGTACGCGACTATAGAACAATCGTTCCGCTTGAAAGGAAGGTTTCTCTCGCTTGGCACGATCCTCAATTATGTGGTTGGTAACATTGCCCAGTTTCTCTAACAGAGTCCAAACTTTGAGTCATAGAAGCGAGTTGTATTGGAAAAGTCTCCCTCTATCAACATTTCCCCGCCCAGGGTAACGATTCATTTGCATTCGCTGTGTACTTGGTACGTTAAAGTCGTACTGTACGAAAACTAAATGTGTTTTAAAAGTGCCAGCTTAACGACGCAAAGATTGCTAACAATAAAGTAAAATGCTAAATAGAGACGTGTTATTTTGAAAGTTTTAAGCTAAAGAAAGCTAAAAGGAAGGAAAAATCAGTTGGCTCCGGAATCGACAGTTAAGCCACTAGTCTGGGGGAATTTTAACATTAACATCGCGAACGCAGAACCGTTTGCTGGAATCGAGAGAACTGATGTAAGAAGAAGATTTAATGGTAAGACGCTTATGGGAATTGAGCGCTTGTGGAAATAATTAAAGTCTCGAATCCGCAGGCGCAAACATTCGAATAAAGTTGAATTATTCAAAGTTCTAAAAGGGAAGTGGAACAGAGTGAACAGTGACTCAAGTTCATATCGAAATTTCGTCCACTGTTTCGACATGTTCGATAGAGACTAATTTAATGGGGGAAATTTTACGTCTGTTTCCTAGAGTTTTCGCTTCTCCGTCGATAAAAAATAAATGTCATAACACGAGTTTCCGACAAAGAGCGAAACAGAAATTAGTTTTCAAGGTACTCGGGAACTGATTCCTCCGGAGTCGCGGGGTTTGGGTATATGAAGGAAATTCTACGTCGTTGCCAAAGTTCTGTCCATCAGCGAACATTGGACCAGCCCGTTTCCCCAGGGAAAGCGCCCTAATTGTAAGAACACAATGGGAGGAAGGTCGCGATACCCACGGACAACTTCAGTCAGTTAATTAAACGCGAATTGATTGTCAGCAAGAATCTTTGGAGCAATCAGGATTGCCACAATCAAGTTTAACAATAATTATTGCGATAGGGGATACCGCTAGGTAAATATTTTAAGGGTTTATTCCGGTCTACACATCATTTTTTTAGCGATCTTAAATGTCCAACTCTTATACGTAAATAAAACCGTCTAAGAAAAGGCGATAATAACTCGTGGGCTCTATTAACACTTTACCGACCGGTAGCGGTTGATTAATCGGCTATCGGTCGGTCGTTGGTCGGTAAAAAAGTTGATTAATACGCTATCGGTCGGTAAGTGTTGGCCGGCAAAAAAGTCGATTAATAGGCTATCGGTCGGTAATGTGTTAAGTAACGAATTTAATTAGTTCTATAGTTAAGGAATTAATATTTTCTTATTACTATACTGCGGATGTTTATGCATTTGTGAACTTAATGTGTAAAACTATAAGGAATGCTTAAAGCAAGATACGAATTACTTTATTTAGGGGTTATGACAACCCTCTACGAAGCTCTGATTTCATTAATTCTATTAATAAAAATATGAATTTGCATAAAGATCTGCAGTCTGTTTAGTGCACTATTGAGAATAAGAAAGTCGCTAACCTGTAGATAGGCGTGATGTCGCTTTTGTACCAGACGACCAAAATGGCGGAGTCGTTTTGTCGCGGGGGTCGTATGTCGCACGGTAATTCCGCTGTACCCTGAATAACCGCCCTCGCTGCTATAGTTGGTCCTGTAACATATACCACTGATTAGATAGTTGTTGTCTGTACTGCCTTTAACAAAGTTGAAAGAACCGATAAATCTAGCTTTTGTTAAGTTTTCTTTCGAAAATTAAATTAAAACTTCTTTCATCCAGATTTGACATTTAAAGCCACGGGATTAAAAAATATTATTTGCTGGCAATTTATACCAAATTCGATCGATTTAACGATTTTAATGTAATCTCAACTCGTTGGAAGATATACCTGAGAACAATTGGAACGACGTCTGCAATATTTGATAGAATCGATACGAAATATTTTACCGTATCGCGTTACAATTTTACAAAACGGAGAAATTGTTTCGCGCAGGTACATTTCACTTGCTCAGCGACTGCATTATCCGCCTTAAAGTATGATGAACCAAGAGCCGTGCGCGCAATTATCTGTTTCAACGAAAACCTAGATAAAAGACTAAAGATGATATCGGTGGCTGTATTAACACGCGATTTCACGCTCCAGAAAGCACTGTTTCAGTGAACGAACCGCTTTTCGGTCTCCTTTCGAGTCAAATGTCGGGGAATCGGAGGGAATATTTGTGGAGGAAACAAAGAAGTGAGAACAACCTAAGAGGGAAACCGTCTGCCAGAAAGCGGAAACGTTCTAAATAACTGTGCCATCGGTACAGCGTGTTCCAAACTTCCACGATCACGATCCATTGCGAAATACAGAAAAAATAATACACTTATTTACCAAATAACTTCTTCGATATAGAGAATAACAGCCATCAAAAAGAAAGAAGATACATTCCCAGACAAAATAACACAGAGTGGCGTTACATTAATGAGGTTTCTTTGGGTCAATTACAGTCAATTTTTGGTCAATACAGCGGGTAAATTACAGTCATTTTTGGTCGACAGACATACCTCCGAAATCCTACGCATTTTAGAGAAAAAAAATTGGAGCAGGTGCCTGAATTTTTCGGTGAAAAAAAAGAATTTCAAATCATTCTAGAAAAAATATTTTTGGTTTCGGAGGTCAATTATAATCATTTTTGGTCGTTAGACATACCTCCGAATTCCTCCCCACTTTCGAGAAAAAAATTCGAGGTGTGAAATTTTTCGACAAAAGTAAAGAATTTCAAAACACTCTGGAAAAAATATTTTTGTCTCCGGAGGTCAATTACAGTCATTTTTGGTCGTTAGACATACCTCCGAAATCCTACGCATTTTCGAGAAAAAAATACGAGCAGGTGTCTAAATTTTTCCGCTAAAAAAAAGAATTTCAAATCATTTTGGAAAAAATATTTTTGGCTCTGGAGGTCAATTATAATCATTTTTGGTCGTTAGACATACCCTCGAATTCCTCCCCACTTTCGAGAAAAAAATTCGAGAAGGTGTGAAATTTTTCGACAAAAGTAAAGAACTTCAAAACATTCTGGAAAAAATATTTTTGTCTCCGGAGGTCAATTACAGTCATTTTTGGTCGTTAGACATACCCTCGAATTCCTCCCCATTTTCGAGAAAAAAATTCGAGAAGGTGTGCAATTTTTCGGCGAAATCGAAAAGTTTCAAATCATTTTGGAAAAAATATTTTTGGCCCGGAGGTCAATTATAATCATTTTTGGTCATTAGACATACCTCCGAAATCCTACCCATTTTCGAGAAAAAAATTCGAGCAGGTGCCTAAATTTTTTGGCTAAATCGAAAAGTTTCAAATCATTCTGGAAAAATTATTTTCACTTGCGGAGGTGAATTACAATTATTCTTGGCGAATAGACACACTCCCGAAATCTTACGCGCCTTCGATGAAAAATATTTTGTCCGGGAGTGTAGCAAGATACAAGAAGGCTCGAATGAAAGGTATCCGAACAAAGAAAAACATGTATGGGCAAAAAGCGCGTCGTGGAGAGGACCGTAATAGAACAAAAAGATTAGAAATCATTGTGGTAGCTGGTCTGATTTCGTTTACCCCTTTCTGCGCGTAGAAACAACTCAGCCAACCGAGATAGCCGGCTAAGCCGATAATCCGCGGGCCAGACAGTGTCGAGAAATCTTACGACTGTACTGAGCTTGGCGCCAACTTCCATGGGAGTGTTCACCTCTGCCACTTCCTTACATCGCTCGAATATTCCAAAATCGTATATTCCGGAAGTGTCTTAACCGTGATCAAGGTATAACCGTGAACAGGACGATTTTCGCAGCTGCTTCGGACGAAAAACCAATTTCAATTCGTAGCTTTTATTAGTTTCAGTAGAAAAAGTATTATATACATCTACGATATTAAGCAAACAAAGCCGTAGATAATTGTAGAGTAGTGCAATTGCCATTGTTTGTTAAGAATAAATTTCCTAAACTGTAGAGTTCCTCCCCTTTTGGATAAAATGGTACACTAAGTCTTGTAAACATCTTGTAATCCCTTGCTCAACCACACCAAGAGGTATTTAGGACTCTGGAATTAATACTTTTCTTTCTTTGTTTTAGTCTTAATCATCGGTGGAACGGGTTGGGACAGACTATCTGATTATAAGGCATTTGTTTTTCGGCTACCATTGCTTGCACAGTCTACAGGGTGATCTCCCTCTGGGTCTGTAACCCTTTTACAGATTGTTGATAATATTATTCAGCCTCTTCAGGCTGTGGAAGTATTTAGACTTAACGAGACCCAACCTCCTTCATATCAATTAATTCTACACCAAGGGGGTGTCAAAATGAATAGCCTTCTCATCTCTTCGTGGCAAAGGAGAAAGGTACTCGAACGACTCTTCTTGACTTTTGAGTATATTTGACTTTAAGGATTATTCTGCTCGGCTCTTCTTGAATAAAATCTACATTGTATGCACGATTCTTCCCTCGAATATCATATCGAAAAGCAAAGGAGGACATGAAAACAAGTGCTCTTGAAGTATCGCTTGACATTCTGTGGAATTCATTTGAGTATCAATGATCTTGAGTATCTATTGGTTCTTCGAGTAAATATATTTCTACGTATGGATCAGGTGACAAAAGAGGGGGAAGCCACCGCCTAAGCGAGGGATTGGGTGGCTGAAGCCTTAATCGACGACGAAGGGGGAGAAACAGACCAAGGACTGTCGTTAGTTTCGATTTGCGCCTGTTTCTTCACTGAAAATTATTCGCTGCACAGAAGATGCACGCTTTAACCGCGTTTCTGTCAATTTCCAGAAGCACCGTGATTGTTGTGCTCTGCTTGCATCAACGTTTCGAACAAGTTTTTGGAAGCGCCACTCAGAAACTCTTCCGAGCGCATTCTCTTTTGAGCGATATCGACCGATGGTTGTGTTCTCGAGCGATGCGCCGGTTCGAAGTGCCTCGAAACGAAGAAGAAACGCCGCGAACGAAGTAATGGCGGTTGAAATGGAAGCGGCGGAAAAGATTACCGCGCGAGGAGCTTTACTGGAATCGAATTCATCCTCCGAAGACGATATCGTGGAATGGCCTCCCGGTATAACACTTTTTACTTTCAAACAGGTATTATAGTTTTCCGTTGGATGCACGAATCTCTGAAATACTGTTCCGTAAGTCTGTTTTAATTTCTGATTTAATCGCGAAGGAACGTCGGTCTTCTGAATAATCGTCGGATCGATCTAATTTTCGAACGAATCTCCGCGTTGTCGCGATTCAGAGCCAAATACAGAAATCGAACGGACCAATTCGTCGAGTATTGGTCAACCGTTCATCGGCTATTAGGGCAAAGGTTATCAGCCGAAGTATCGCGATCATCGTACGGAACAGAAGACCTAAAAGCGTTTACGCGCAAAAGGTTCTAACGGGCACGATGTTTCGGGTCAATCGATCGATTGCTGCGTGAAAAGGTACGAAATCGCCGTTTCCGAAATTCCATTATGGCGGCTGACGTTAGAGTCGTCGCCTTTTAGCTAGCGTTCCCGAAGAAAATCGATATTGTTCGAACTGTGGTCAATTTTATTGTCCTTTTGATTTCTAGTCTTATTAAAAAAAACCTTTGTGCCAACGCTGGGACTTTTAGATTTTATCGAGTCGTAGTATCTGTCGTCACGGAACAACGAAGTCTGTACACGTGGCAAATTTAGATTATCGACGCAGAACGCCAGGAACCATCTTCGATTTCTTCGACTCGTGGTTGGTCGCGTTTATGGTCGCCGCATTCCAACGCGACGTGTAACATTCAGCGCGGAATTCGCGCTGAGACGCGACACGAACACGAGCGGCTCCAGCACGCGCGACTCGTGCACACCGTTGTGTTTTTAGCGTGAAATTTCCGCGATTGGTACGCGAAACACGTGATCGAAGCTATGCAGCTCGCGGCGAAAAAATGTCGAGAACGCGACAGCATGTTTGGGATATGCCTATTAGTAAATTCGAACGAGGCCTGATCGCGCCGGGCACCGTTGCATGGTTACATTCCGTCGCGCCATGTTTGATGGCGCTGGAAAGAGCCGCCACAAAGGGCGAGGCGAGAAAATATTCGGTTCGAATAACATCGATGACGTAGGATTTTTTCAAAATTATTTGTACGATGCGGTCGAAATATTTCGAGCACTCGAGACGAGCGACGATTGGTGAATTAATAAAAGGGTCCCGATAGTAGCGGTGTTAGGGATGATCGGGCCAGAGGTGACTCGGTAAAATTAATAATTAAATTATTTATTGAATTTATATGGCATAACAAGAGATACACTACTCGAAAACAATTATATCGATCTACATAATTTAAAATTCTATATTAATCTTTGGAGCCTACCCAGCGCCGAGACTCAAAGCAAAGCAATAATACGTGCTCAATTCGAAAACTGAGAATCGCGATTGAAATTCCATTATTAATCTTACAACGTTCACTTTATTTTTAGAAGAAATTCTGTGCCGTCGTTTCTAAGGTTAGATTCGTAGACTATAAAGCTTCTGCGATTTCTTCTCTTCTACGGTGCACTCGGAGCCCCACAGTAGGATGTGTGCAGCGTGCGGTCTTTATTTCGTAATAAAAAGAGCTTGAGCCTCACGCATGGAGACCTTAAAACATAATATAAGTCTCAAAGCATGAAGAAAAAATAAAATAAAATTCTCATTTATCGAGGCGCGACGCCAAGAGGAAATTTTATACGTTCTGCGCGAAGAAAATACGCGCAGAACGAACGACAGAAAAATAAAATAGAAAATAAAAAACCGTGCACGAGTCGTTCCGTCGATCGTTCCGTGTTCAATCGGTCATAGAATGGCTTCGAAATCTATCTACCAATTGTTACAATGCTACTCGAGACTGTTCGGTACATACGAAAATGTTCGATACATCCGAGAATATTCGGTATACCCGAGATTCAATCGTCAATTTTTCAAATTTCATCGTAGTGTTTGTAGCACAACTTTGACGAAACTAGAACCCGTAGAAAAGTGCAAAATCGATTTTTCTACGTAAAAGTGCCCTAGACTGCTCCCTTAAGGGAATTCAATTCGCAGAGGAATTCGAATTTGTTATTGATACAGGATAAGCAGGATCTACAACGGAACGATTTTGCGTGCGTACATAATCTCTCCAGATTGGTTTTCACGTTAGGTTAGTCGGTACAAACATCGAGATTTACATTGGACGACCTACATTCTGTTAGCTGATAACTCTAGCAGTTATTTTCCAATTGCGTTACACATACAGTACGACGGCTGTGTTCGTTGTTTTTAGAACGGTATGAAAAAAGATGGCGCTGTTTATCCTTAAGACTGCGAAATGTGTACCGCCATTAAAGAAGGGGTTTAAAAATTTTTTTGAACATTCCAATTTTATACACTTATACTACATGCGTGAATCTATTTTAATGAATTTTTATAGAATTTCTCATGCACTCAAAATGCGCGAAAAAAAATCCCAAAGACCTCAGTGCATCGTGTGGTAGTCCATCTCGCTTTGTTTTACAATAATTATAATAACAGGCCTTGGATCGAATAAATATTTAACAAACGTAGAAATTTCGCTTCAGCTAATTGACTTTGTATGTTCTGATTCGGGAAGAGTAATTAACGTTGTTTAAACGCAAGCACAAAGATAAAGAACGGGCGTTTTATAGCATCGTAATAATTTAAGCGAGGTGCGTGGTTCGGTGGGGCAAACTTCGCGTGGGAGGAGGAGGGGGGCGGGGGTGAAGAGGGGCGGAGTTTGCGCCTCTTACGGTCCTGGCGTTTACATTTTTTGTCCAGTGGTTCTTTCGGCGACTGTTTTTGGTAATATTTTGAATTTCTTGTCGGCAGTTGCCTGGCAAGAACCGGAAGTCGACGTTTGCCGGTTACGGAGGGGCGTAACAGCTTTATAAATAACTGAAAACATATATACAGCGGGACACAAAAGTATTTAAACGACTTCCAACCAAATGCTCGAAACAATGAAATTCAAACTGTAAAACGATGTTTGCAAATTATTGTTTTGGAACGGTGAAAGCATAAACATTTACGTAGTCAGTCAGCAAACATTGTGATTAAATTAAATACGATATTAAAAATGGGAAACAAATACAAGCTATAGGGAATTAATATAGTATGGTACAAATATTAAGTTCATCCTAAGCTAGTCTGAAGTAAACCTCGTTCAAAAGTTTCAGGTTTAAAGGGAATTCACGAGTATTTCAGATTATAATTTCCAATTACAAGCGAAAGTTTCGAGTTTTGAACTAAACGAATTTTTCTCTTCAAAGCTACTTCGATATTCCACGGACCGGAGTCGCGAAATCAAATTTCGTTTACAATATTACCATGAAATTTCTTTCACGATCAGAGTACGTCGTCCGTTGGGATCTCTATTAAATGTAAACATTCGCTGTGGTTTTAGCTGCGACTTTAAAAATTCAGCAGGTAACGAAACGCAATCGTTATTATTTTTTTTGTAAGATCAAATAATAATTGTTCATTCGTTTCAGTATAGACAAAGAAATTTTATTATTTTATTTATTTCTTTTTCGTATCGTAACTTCAAATTCCCTCTAACTGTAGTTAATATAGTTTGATTTGGTTCCTCTGCCTCAATAATGCACGATTATTCATTCATTTCGGGATAACGAAACAAATTGTATTGTTTAAGTTATTTCTTTTTCATACTGTAACTTCAAATTTCCTGTAACTTATCGATCGCAAGCAGTTCAGTTGTCGAAGAACCTCCGTAGCATACGAAACAAGCATAGTTTGATCAGGTTCCTCCGTTTCGTGGGGGATGTCCTAACTTGTAGTAGCATTTTTAGCCACCAGATGGCGGGATCGTACTCGCTGAAGACTTCTACTATAACCATATTGGGGATCCCAGTATTTATATGGGAATAAAACGGTACAATACGTATTATTAAAACTAAAATATACTATCTGTTAATCTAAGGTCATTTCAAATTTCGTTGCTGCGCAGTCGAAGCCTTGTATATTCATAAAGACACCCAATCAGGTGGATTGCTACAGAGAGATCTCTATAAAGGGGAAGCACGGTTTGTGGATGGTAAAGCTGCACGAGAAAGGGACTGGTGAAAAGCAAACACAGAGAATACATTTAGTCGCTATATAGTCATTTCATTCGTAGTCTGAATGCGTTGGTGATAACGTCGTAGCAGGCAGCAACGTCTGTTTATTGGGATCGTCGACCTGAAGTTGCTGCCTCAAGGTACTTTAGAGGAGTGCGCCGTTAGTACTTGCATTTAAGATATTCGGATGCTCCTTTGGTTACCAATAGCAGACGGACTGTGCAAGCCAGAAAATTATTCAATGTACGTGTTTAGAAACGGAATTTTACTGCTGCCGAGCTTCCAGCTAGAAAATAATACTTAACACACTTTACACGCGGCTGTTTCTAACTCTGGTAATTTCCCTTATATATTGCCTCGTTGTGCGCGGTATACGCGTAACATTTCGCAGCGTCGCAATTAAAACAATATTGGCCTTTACACGTTGAATCGTAGAGAAGCAACAAGAGTTTTTTCTTTAAATTCTTTTAAAAGAAAACTAATAATCATTTGGAAAGTAATCTTCAAAAATGATATGACGGTTAAAAACCGGTGTCTTTTTTTGCCCCGACTAGACTCCCAACAGCCACTTTATCTAGCACACAGCAATTCTCAGACGTCCACTCTTTCCTTCGTCGGTTAACGACGCCCGACCTCGTTTAAAACTCGTCCTAACAACGACAAACTGTTGCGTTGGGCATCAAACATCGTTTCTCGCTCGTCTGTTCCAAGTAAATCACTGATAATCGACGGTTAATATTATTAACTACGAATGGAACATTTTTTTAAGTCCCCCCGGGCATTTTTATTCCCGCGTTTGACTGCTTTCCGCAGAGATATGTATTTGTACATGTAACAATGGCGGCGATCCTCTTTGGAATCGTTTTTCAGGATTGTAATTTATACATGATCTCCGTCTGGAACATCCAGCTCGGAGAATTACTCGGATAATTCGGATTTCTCTCGGCAAACGGGGATCCGGCAATAGGAAACTGCGGTAGCGCCGAGAACAGCCTAAGGCGCGTTTTCTCGTCGGTGACCCGAACTACGCAGGCTCATTCGCAACTATGACTGTTATGATTGCCAATCAACATTACGTGGTAACAACAGCACGGAATTAAATTTTGATCAGTTACCATTAGTTTCCCGATCTACTTCTATCGCTGGAATTTTAGTTCCCCAAAAGTGTGGACACGTAACCATTTGTCAGGCAAAGAAAAAGGAACTTAACGATTTAAACTTAACGTATTAAATTGTTTATTGAACTTAAAAGGTATAACAAGATATAATATAATTTCACACGGATACACATTACTGAAACACGGTATATCAATCTAGATAACATAAAAATTCGTATTAATTTTCGAGGTCCAAAGTAAAGTGATAATAGGCGCCAGATTTGAAAACTGGAAATCGCGATTGAAATTCCAACACTTTTATTATTACAATTTTAGTTCCCCAAAAATGTTGATATCCGTGGGAAACAAAATATAGAAAATTGTATAATTCACGATGAAATAAATTTTGATTCGTTCACTATTTGCTAAATTGCTAGTTAATTTAATAATAATTCGGTTAAACCGTCCTTTATCGATATTTAATGATTTTTATGGTTACAACATACATTCAGCCAACAAATGGGAATGCACTGGGCTCGTAAAGCGTGGGTGGCGTAGAAAACCTTATTGTTTTTTATAGTTTTACGGTAACCATGTTCCACATTCCCAGTGGCGAGGGAAGAAGTCGGGAAATAAAAGAAACGATAACACTGAATAGGTAAAATAAAAAAGACATGTTTTGTTACAGCTGCTTTCGTATGTACTTGTGGGAAATATTGAGATAAAAACGTACTTGCTCCTTCGGGAAATGGCCTGCCGAGTTTCACCGAGAAAGAATAGTCGTCTTCGAGTACAGGGGGGACGTCGATTATGCGAACTAACGGAGACAAATTCGTTCGATCGACTTTCTCCAGACGATCGGTTCGGTGAAACCAACGTTGCAACAATTTCGTCGAATAACAAAAACTAAAATAATTTTGAAACGTTTGTTTCCGCGATATAAAAAGTATATTAGCAATTCATGAATTCAGACGAGTTTTTTACATTTTCCAAAATGAATATTTGAGTCACCTACATTTTTTTTAGAATTTTCAGTCATTTTAATGTTCGTTTCTACGCGGTCTGGTCCAATCGATCGATCTTCTCTAATTTTACACCTCCCAAAGAATGGTTATCGATCACTCACCTTTTTTTACAAATTCTAATAGCTTCGATCCATTTAAAAATAATTTCTGTCTTTCCGATCATTCTTTTGTCTCGTAAAATAAATATTCGTAAATGAAACGTGCAATTTCAATGTTCAATGTTTGCAAAACAAATTCTCTAAGCGTAAATTTTAATTAAAATAGAACGTTCAAAACACATTGAATTTAAGAATAGTTTTCGTTTCTTTTCAATGCTACGGATTTTCAGCCACTCATCTCCAAAGAAAAGTGAATTCGTTTATAAACGAGCAGGAACACTTAACTTATAATTAGCCGAGTGCCAGACTGTTTGGAAGTTTCATTTATTAATTGTCTCGCGAAACGAACGAGAGAGATTATCGTAACTACACGCAGAACATAGAATTTCGAGTAAGATATCCGGCGGTATTTCATTTGGCGCGTTTTTTAAAAGCCTCCGCGGTAATGCTCGCCTAATATTCCACTTAGAAAGAGTGGTCCGCTCAAATGATCGCCAATTATTCCCGCCACAAATTAACCCCAAATCGACGTTGAAGCATCGATTGTTTCATCTGGACTTCGGAGCCTGGACGTTGTGAAATTTTAATACGGTGGCTCGAAAGGGGCAACTCGGTTTTTAGAGAGAATAAACTGCATATAAAAGAATAGTTGAATAGAAACGGTTAAGAAACAAGTTCTTATTGCTCACGAGGAGAGGGAACACCGAAGGAACTTTAATAGAAGACCCCATAGTTGGGACAATCCATATTGAATATCTGTAAGGCAACATGGTGGTGCATAATACGTTGGAGAAACTGGAAGCTGGGAAATCGTGAGCACACAAGTCAAAGTGGGTACATTAAAGGTACGCAGGAGTGAACTATGAACAATCTGCCGCGATAGAACGCACACACCGATAGTCTACAGAATATAATTCGACCGAACTAAAGTTACCAGTCAAGATAAGGGGAACTTTCCTGCGAAAGTACATATGTGGGAACCGCTGTAATAATAAAGTGCCTTGATTGCTACCCGATTGCTCCGCGATAGAAATACCAATTCGCATAAATCGTGTCTCAACCAGCGACTGCTGTATTTTATTTACCACTTTTTCGGTGTAAAGTGATTCCCCTTCTCGAGAAACAACTTTCACGCCGTTTAAACGGAAAAATTTAGCCACGTAATTGTTTATATTGAGCGTTAAGGACGAGTCGGTAATTTTCTCTCGATGGAAATGAGTCCAAATACGACTCTGAGCTATTTTCAATTATTCAAAATCAACAATTATTTGAATAATTTACAATTAAAAATAATCCGAACTGGGTCGGTGTTTGGACTAATTTTTACCAGGAAAAATTCACCGATTTATTTTTAATACTTCCGCGAATACACAACGGCAAACATACAAAGATTTTTAAACAAATTATTGGAGTAATTTATAATTAAAAATAATCCGAACTGGGTCGGTGTTTGGACTAATTTTTACCAGGAAAAATTCACCGATTTATTTTTAATACTTCCGCGAATACACAACGGCAAACATACAAAGATTTTTGGACAAATTATTGGGGTAATTTATAATTAAAAACAATCGGAACTGGGTCGCGCTTGGACTCGTTTAAATCGGTGAAACATCGTCGATCGATGGATAATATTTTCGTCGAGGTGCAAGGAACGATAAAAAAATTGTTATTTGGCATTGCTGTTGTCTCGTTCGCTGTAATTTGCACGCGCGCGCCCCCGCCAATGGCGTCTTAAATTCCACGCGAATGCGAAGCTTTGGGTACGAAACGATTCAAATTGCATTTGCAACGTTTCGCAGTTTTGCCCAGGAAGATTCTAAAATGCACTTAACAACAATTCGCCATTAATAGGATCACCGAGGATTCGTCCAAGTTCTGCTTCATGACAGGAAACTTGGATACTAAATACCCCGAGGAAGTGCGGGAAATTATAAAGTCGTCTCCAGCCGAAGGGTGGTATGAAACGCGTAAATACAGGAGGAAGTGGAGTCGAATCCTCTCGTTACAAGCATAACAAATGCGTTAGAATTTCGTAAATGGAAGCTAAAAATATTAATAAATCGTCAGTGAAGCCCCTGAGAGAAGTCTTCAATTTATTAAATTAATTACTGTGATAAAATCCATGGAAGAGTCAGAAGCATAGGCGTAGCAAGAGATACAATTGTAGATCGAGAAAGCTTCGAATTTTTTCGTTACAAGCATAACAAATGCGTTAGAATTTCGTAAATAGGATCTAAATATATTCATAAATCGTCAGTGAAGTCAATGAGAGCAGTTTTCAATTTATTAAATAAATTACTGTTACAAAATGATGGAATTTGTCAAATTAATTACCATTACAAAATGATGGAATTTGTTAAATCAGTTACAATAATAAAATCTATGGAAAAGTCAGAAGCATAGGCATAGCGAGAGATACAATCGTTCGTAGATCGAGAAAGCTTCGAATCCTTTTGTTACAAGCACAACAAATGCGTCAGAATTTCGTAAATGGAAGCTAAAAATATTCATAAATCGTCAGTGAAGCCCCTGAGAGGAGTCTTCAATTTATTAAAGAAATTACTGTTACAAAATGATGGAATTTGTCAAATTAATTACCATTGCAAAATGATGGAATTTGTTAAATCAATTACAATAATAAAATCCATGGAAGAGTCAGAAGCATAGGCGTAGCGAGAGATACAATCGTTCGTAAATCGAGAAAGCTTCGAATCCTTTTGTTACAAGCACAACAAATGCGTCAGTATTTCGTAAATGGGAGCTAAAAATATTCATAAATCGTCAGTGAAGTCAATGAGAGTAGTCTTCAATTTATTAAATAAATTACTGTTACAAAATGATGGAATTTGTCAAATTAATTACCATTACAAAATGATGGAATTTGTTAAATCAATTACTATAATAAAATCCATGGAAAAGTCAGAAGCATAGGCATAGCGAGAGATACAATCGTTCGTAGATCGAGAAAGCTTCGAATCCTTTTGTTACAAGCACAACAAATGCGTCAGAATTTCGTAAATGGAAGCTAAAAATATTCATAAATCGTCAGTGAAGCCCCTGAGAGGAGTTTTCAATTTATTAAATAAATTACTGTTACAAAATGATGGAATTTGTCAAATTAATTACCATTGCAAAATGATGGAATTTGTTAAATCAATTACAATAATAAAATCCATGGAAGAGTCAGAAGCATAGGCGTAGCGAGAGATACAATCGTTCGTAAATCGAGAAAGCTTCGAATCCTTTTGTTACAAGCACAACAAATGCGTCAGTATTTCGTAAATGGGAGCTAAAAATATTCATAAATCGTCAGTGAAGTCAATGAGAGTAGTCTTCAATTTATTAAATAAATTACTGTTACAAAATGATGGAATTTGTCAAATTAATTACCATTACAAAATGATGGAATTTGTTAAATCAATTACTATAATAAAATCCATGGAAAAGTCAGAAGCATAGGCATAGCGAGAGATACAATCGTTCGTAGATCGAGAAAGCTTCGAATCCTTTTGTTACAAGCACAACAAATGCGTCAGAATTTCGTAAATGGAAGCTAAAAATATTCATAAATCGTCAGTGAAGCCCCTGAGAGGAGTCTTCAATTTATTAAATAAATTACTGTTACAAAATGATGGAATTTGTCAAATTAATTACCATTGCAAAATGATGGAATTTGTTAAATCAATTACAATAATAAAATCCATGGAAGAGTCAGAAGCATAGGCGTAGCGAGAGATACAATCGTTCGTAAATCGAGAAAGCTTCGAATCCTTTTGTTACAAGCACAACAAATGCGTCAGTATTTCGTAAATGGGAGCTAAAAATATTCATAAATCGTCAGTGAAGTCAATGAGAGTAGTCTTCAATTTATTAAATAAATTACTGTTACAAAATGATGGAATTTGTCAAATTAATTACCATTACAAAATGATGGAATTTGTTAAATCAATTACTATAATAAAATCCATGGAAAAGTCAGAAGCATAGGCATAGCGAGAGATACAATCGTTCGTAGATCGAGAAAGCTTCGAATCCTTTTGTTACAAGCACAACAAATGCGTCAGAATTTCGTAAATGGAAGCTAAAAATATTCATAAATCGTCAGTGAAGCCCCTGAGAGGAGTCTTCAATTTATTAAATAAATTACTGTTACAAAATGATGGAATTTGTCAAATTAATTACCATTGCAAAATGATGGAATTTGTTAAATCAATTACAATAATAAAATCCATGGAAGAGTCAGAAGCATAGGCGTAGCGAGAGATACAATCGTTCGTAAATCGAGAAAGCTTCGAATCCTTTTGTTACAAGCACAACAAATGCGTCAGTATTTCGTAAATGGGAGCTAAAAATATTCATAAATCGTCAGTGAAGTCAATGAGAGTAGTCTTCAATTTATTAAATAAATTACTGTTACAAAATGATGGAATTTGTCAAATTAATTACCATTACAAAATGATGGAATTTGTTAAATCAATTACTATAATAAAATCCATGGAAAAGTCAGAAGCATAGGCATAGCGAGAGATACAATCGTTCGTAGATCGAGAAAGCTTCGAATCCTTTTGTTACAAGCACAACAAATGCGTCAGAATTTCGTAAATGGAAGCTAAAAATATTCATAAATCGTCAGTGAAGCCCCTGAGAGGAGTCTTCAATTTATTAAATAAATTACTGTTACAAAATGATGGAATTTGTCAAATTAATTACCATTGCAAAATGATGGAATTTGTTAAATCAATTACAATAATAAAATCCATGGAAGAGTCAGAAGCATAGGCGTAGCGAGAGATACAATCGTTCGTAAATCGAGAAAGCTTCGAATCCTTTTGTTACAAGCACAACAAATGCGTCAGTATTTCGTAAATGGGAGCTAAAAATATTCATAAATCGTCAGTGAAGTCAATGAGAGTAGTCTTCAATTTATTAAATAAATTACTGTTACAAAATGATGGAATTTGTCAAATTAATTACCATTACAAAATGATGGAATTTGTTAAATCAATTACTATAATAAAATCCATGGAAAAGTCAGAAGCATAGGCATAGCGAGAGATACAATCGTTCGTAGATCGAGAAAGCTTCGAATCCTTTTGTTACAAGCACAACAAATGCGTCAGAATTTCGTAAATGGAAGCTAAAAATATTCATAAATCGTCAGTGAAGCCCCTGAGAGGAGTCTTCAATTTATTAAATAAATTACTGTTACAAAATGATGGAATTTGTCAAATTAATTACCATTGCAAAATGATGGAATTTGTTAAATCAATTACAATAATAAAATCCATGGAAGAGTCAGAAGCATAGGCGTAGCGAGAGATACAATCGTTCGTAAATCGAGAAAGCTTCGAATCCTTTTGTTACAAGCACAACAAATGCGTCAGTATTTCGTAAATGGGAGCTAAAAATATTCATAAATCGTCAGTGAAGTCAATGAGAGTAGTCTTCAATTTATTAAATAAATTACTGTTACAAAATGATGGAATTTGTCAAATTAATTACCATTACAAAATGATGGAATTTGTTAAATCAATTACTATAATAAAATCCATGGAAAAGTCAGAAGCATAGGCATAGCGAGAGATACAATCGTTCGTAGATCGAGAAAGCTTCGAATCCTTTTGTTACAAGCACAACAAATGCGCCAGAATTTCGTAAATGGAAGCTAAAAATATTCATAAATCGTCAGTGAAGCCCCTGAGAGGAGTCTTCAATTTATTAAATAAATTACTGTTACAAAATGATGGAATTTGTCAAATTAATTACCATTGCAAAATGATGGAATTTGTTAAATCAATTACAATAATAAAATCCATGGAAGAGTCAGAAGCATAGGCGTAGCGAGAGATACAATCGTTCGTAAATCGAGAAAGCTTCGAATCCTTTTGTTACAAGCACAACAAATGCGTCAGAATTTCGTAAATGGGAGCTAAAAATATTCATAAATCGTCAGTGAAGTCAATGAGAGTAGTCTTCAATTTATTAAATAAATTACTGTTACAAAATGATGGAATTTGTTAAATTTATTACCATTACAAAATGATGGAATTTGTTAAATCAATTACTATAATAAAATCCATGGAAGATTCAGAAGCATAGGTGTAGCGAGAGATACAATCGTTCGTAGATCGAGATAGCTTCGAATCCTTTTGTTACAAGCACAACCAATGCGTCAGAATTTCGTAAATGGAAGCTAAAAATATTAATAAATCGTCAGTGAAGCCCCTGAGAGGAGTCTTCAATTTATTAAATTAATTACTGTGATAAAATCCATGGAAGAGTCAGAAGCATAGGCGTAGCAAGAGATACAATTGTAGATCGAGAAAGCTTCGAATTTTTTCGTTACAAGCACAACAAATGCGTCAGAATTTCGTAAATAGGATCTAAAGATATTCATAAATCGTCAGTGAAGTCAATGAGAGTAGTCTTCAATTTATTAAATTAATTACTGTTACAAAATGATGGAATTTGTCAAATTAATTACCATTATAAAATGATGGAATTTGTTAAATCAATTAGTATAATAAAATCCATGGAAGAGTCAGAAGCATAGGCGTAGCGAGAGATACAATTGCAGATCGAGAATGCTTCGAATTTTTTCGTTACAAGCACAACAAATGCGTCAGAATTTCGTAAATGGGAGCTAAAAATATTCATAAATCGTCAGTGAAGCCCCTGAGAGAAGTCTTCAATTTATTTAATTAATTACTGTGATAAAATTCATGGAAGAGTCAGAAACATAGGCGTAGCAAGAGATACAATTGTAGATAGAGAAAGCTTCGAATTTTTTCGTTACAAGCATAACAAATGCGTTAGTATTTCGTAAATGGGAGCTAAAGATATTCATAAATCGTCAGTGAAGTCAATGAGAGTAGTCTTCAATTTATTAAATAAATTACTGTTACAAAATGATGGAATTTGTTAAATCAATTACTATAATAAAATCCATGGAGGAGTCAGAAGCATAGGCGTAGGGAAAAATATAATCGTTCGTAGATCGAGAAAGGTTCGTATTTTTTGTACAAAGCGAACGGAAGACAATATTTGTCGTTTTCAGTTGTAAATAAGGGGAATCGTTATCGAGAGTTTTGCATAGCTCGAGCCATTTCCGTAAATAACGAAAATGGTAGGAGTCGGATAAAACCTCGAATGAATAATTCAGATTTTAATAACCGGTGTACTCGAACAAGTTGAAGCAACGTCTCAAAGCGGCTGAAAGTTACAACGAACGGCCGCTTTGTTTTCGTCCTCCCCCCCTCCCCGTAAGAACTCAATAGTTCCAATGATATTTTTTCCTTGTTTCATCCGGGCTTTAGGATCGCGAGCAACGGCGACGGAGAACGAACCAAGAAGTCCAATAGCGTAGAACCAGGAAAGTTTCGGAACTGGCATTGGGTTTATTGCGAGGGAATTTTACGGAAAGTTCCCGGCGCACGGGGAAACTTTGGTAAAAGTATTAGCTCCGTCTCAAAAGTAAGGCCAGGAGATTCTATTCCCTTTTAATTAACTGAATTCTTCTTTATTATGAGATTGTTTTGAAGGACCTTGCCCGACGGGAAGATTCCGGGACGCCATTAACCCTTTCGTTCGCGCCAGCACCGTGACGAGCTTACAAACATTATATCGTCTGGATTTTCACGAGTTTGGTAAATTCGTAATTTGTTCGAAAGTAAGATGAAATTATTTTCATTTCGGGCAGAACGGAGCAGAACCGTTGAAAAACGACAGATTTTTAATCGCGAACAATTTGCATTGCGAAAAAAGGTGCGAATGTTTGGCGGGTGCGAGGAGATTATTAGTTGGGCGAGTTAAGCGTGTCGGGCCGTGTTTGTATTTTTCTAAGCAAGCCTTTAGGATTCGAAGTCTGGGGGGGGGCTTTAAAGCCCGTGAAAAGTGTTACAACGGCTGACAGTTTCATTAACTCTCTGAGAAAGCTTTGAAGTTCTGTCGTATCGAAGGTGTCGTAAAAATGGGTTTGTATGGAGTCCTATTTGGCACAAAAGCGAATGTGAAAGGCTCTTCCTGTACCTCAGTTCTGATCTAGCCGCGGAAGCTTCTGATCTTTTCAGAACAGATTCCAGTACTATAGTGAAAGGAATATATCCTCAAAGGGGATTGGGATTCCACTGTACCTAGAAGATAACGAACAGGAAGACAGTCTGTTGAATAATGTTTTTACGTGTCACATTTGCATCGCTATATACACGGTGTCTAATTTTATCATCTGTGAAATAGCTTCATTTCTCGTAATATTTAATAATATTTGTGACATAAATTCGATAGTTTCAAGGGGATAGAATCGGTCGATCCAGTTAGTTATTAATATTGCCCCGTTTCCACTGAAAAGCAATTATTTTGGAAGATATTTTTGTAATTTAAAGCAATCGTTTTGGATCAATACTTCTCCATAATTTCAATTCAATTTATAAATATGAAATTATTGTTGAAAAATGATGATTAGTATCTGTAATTGGTTTATATATTTATTAATTAATATTTTTATTATTTAAATTTAATATCAATTATACCTACCTGTTCAAAGACATTTACGACATAAATTCCATAGTTTCAAGAGGAGGATAGGTTATTGTGCACGAAAAAGTATTGTTTTTAATGAAAAAAACAATTACTTTGGAAAATACTCGTAATAAACGAGGTATATAATAAGATAGAGATTTTTAACTAAAAATATACGGCCAGTGATAAAAGACGAGATAAATAGGGTAAATGTCGTTTAGACTCTGCATTTTCGATGGAAACTTAATTTTGCACGGCTGGCGAATATAAATTCTTCACATGGTTTAGATAACGCAATTGCTATCGACCCAGCTTGTTACAGGAACTGTTTCAGAGTGCTTTTATTCTTTTCGTCGGACGACGAAAGTCGTTTCCGGAATTGGGCGGACGATACGTCGCAACTATATTGCCGGGAAAAATAGAACCCGTGGAAAATCTTGTCGCCATTACTGTTTGTCGACCGTGGAAATTAATTCTTCGATCGGTCGCTGCCTTCGAGACTCTGGAAAGAAAGCCTTCGTCCATTTCGTAAAATGTCTCGCGCGAGCGCGATTAAATGAGACCCGTTTTTGGACAATTGACAACGAAGGCAATTCAACATTTTTTATGTTCGAAACGCGTTAGGATACGTATAATAAATTATCAAATCCAAATCCGTTCGTTTCAGAATCCACCAAGTCTCCTTCGATTAATGATCATGCGGATGCGGTGTTAGGAACGCGAACGCACCTGATACTCGCATAAAGGACAAGTGATAAATTATGTTGCGATTAAATTCGGTCTACCCTAATTGCAGCCAGTTTGCACACAGGGTGTACAAAGTATTGTTAACGAATTAGGAAAATCAAGAATATAAATTTCTTGACTAAGGCTTCGTTAAAAAGTTATTAAAAAATTTCAAATCATTCCGAAAAAATTATTCCTGATTGCGGGGGTCAATTATGATCATTTTTTGTGATTACACATACCCCCGAAATCCCAACCAGGTTCGAGAAAAAAAATTCGTTATCAAACATATAATGTCTGATCATGAATGAATGATTCCCCTAAAATTTCACGTGCTTCAAATCGTTTTGAAAAATTATTTTCGGTTTCAGGGGTTAATTGCAATCATTTTTGGTCAATAGACATACCCCCGAATTCCTATCCACTTTCGAGAAAAAAATTCGTAAAGGTGGGCAATATTGTCAATGAAATTAAGAACTTTCAAATACTTCTGGAAAAATTATTTTTAGTTGCAGGGGTCAATTACAATCATTTTTAGTCGTTACACATACCCTCGAAATCCTCCCCACTTTTGAGAAAAAAATTCGAGGTGTGAAATTTTTCGACAAAATTAAAAAATTTCAAATCGTTCTGAAAAAATTATTTTCGGTTTCAGGGGTCAATTGCAATCATTTTTGGTCAATAGACATACTCCCGAAATCCTACCCACTTTCGAGAAAAAAATTCAGTACGAGCGGAACTTTAAACGTTAATAATTTCTTAACGAAGCCTCAATCAACAAATTGGTATTCTTGATTTTCGTCCTATTTTGGCCTCTGGAATCTCCCATTACAATTTTTCTCAGGGGTGAAGAATAATATGTAGATGTTTGTAAGTGCTGCTCAAATGGTCGTTTTGCCTTAGTGATAGGTTGGTAGCCTTTAGTCGATTGTTTCTTGATGCTGATGGCGTCTTGTCGAATCTCCTACAATAATATGTAGAAGTTTGTAAACACTGGCTTTGTCGAATGGTCGTTTTGCCTTAGTGATAAGCAGTGACCCTTGGTCGATCGTTTGAGAAGTCCTTAAATATACATTTTTGGAAAAAGGATGTTACCTAAGGAGTAGTACCACTTACTATTTTGCGTTTACCAGGTTTACGGTGCATCGATTGCCATTGAGTGAGGGTAGTGACCAAGAGTTTCCTGGGTCCTCGATCCTCAATTTGCCTTGTCGATCGCCAAAACATTATTATAAAAAGGCCTTTGGAAATCCTAACAATATTACCAGCGAGGGGAATTACCTGATCGAAATATTTAAAAGGCTCTCAGAGAATCTACGCTTATGCAAACGCTGCTATGACGCCGATGCGAGCGAAAGCAGATCTTCTAATCTTTCCATTATACGCGCGGGCAAAGAAAACGCCATTTCACGAGAAGGAAACGTTGATTGCAGACGCGGCGCTAGATACCGTCGTCCATCGAATTTCCATTCGCAATATCAGGTAGCCGGGTAATTTCCAGGCACATGATTACGATCGCTGAATGCGGGATAGTCATTTAGTGACAGAGGCCATACAAGACGGAACGCTAAAATTCAGCGCGGTTGAAGGAGCACCGGCATTCAGACGCGGAGTTGAATGTTGATCGAATGCATTGCGGCGTGTGTCCCTCAGTAGCCAGGTCGGCCTTCATTCGCAGGAGTTGTCGGGAACAAAGAATCGCCTCTGGCTTTGCTCGATGCGATCCCCTTATATCGCCAATTTTACACTCCCGCCTGTTATTAATCCCGGACTCGAGATACAATCGCCTCGAAATATAAGTTAACCCTCTGTGGCGTTGCCTCTCGTGCTCGCCACCAGAGGGGTAGCGCTCTCACAAGCGCTCTCACGAACCCTCGGTTGCTACATATACGATCCTCGACCGACTTACCAATATCCCAGTCGTCTAAGGCAGGGCCTGCTAGAGAAACTACCCTAATTGTCCGACATCGATTTCAACGGGTCTTTGCAAGGTGATAGCATACATCTTCCTAACGATATGTGGAAAATATTAGGTGTGTAGATACTCAATAATTTTAAAAATATAAGCAATTAAAATTATGAACTAATTTAAGACTGCGGATCCTTCATGCAAATTCATATTTTTATTAATAAAATTGATGAAATTGGAGCTTTGTAGAGGGTTGTCTCAACCCCTAGATATAATAATTCGTACCTTACTTTAATATATATTAATTTTTTGTTTTTGATTCACTGTTTACATTCATAGTATACAGGGTGTCTGTCTCCTATATTTCCCAAAGTACTTGCTTTTCGACATAAATAGGTCAGTATTTTTTTTACAAAGAATGTCAAACTGTATCGTTTGTTGCATAAAAAAGTACCTCATTCCATTTAAGAAAACATAGTTGACCTTCATATATCCTTGACGCGTTCGCCTACGAAAAAATTAGTAACACAAGAATATGCCCAACTCGATACCATTTAACTTCCCTGTGAAACACTTTTCGCTATGTCCCACAATACCGAGGAAATCAAGACGTCAAAATCGGCTGAGACACCCTGTATATTAATCGTTTATATTATTACGTGTATCTACGTACACTATCACCTTGCAAAGACTCGTTAAAATCGAAGTTGGACAATTGGAGGCCTTCCCTTCTAATCGAAGCTTAACGAAACAGACGGCCATTGTCTTCCTACCAGAGTGTTTCTGTCTCTCGTTAAAAGCGTTATTAATTTAGTCTGACGCTTCGGAATATCTTTGTCGCATTAATCGGATGAAACGCGATCTGAAAATTCCGAGCAGCGTTCCATCGAGTGTTCCAATCAGTTTCAAACGAAAGGCACGATTAGTTCTTTTGGGGTCGTGTCGTGCAAATAGCGACGGCGTGTATGCGTGTCTGCTCGCATGATGCACCCTCAGCCGCACCGGTAATGGATAATATTGGCACAGGAAATCCATTGCACGATCCGTTACTCACGACGTCGTTGCGTTTTGCGTTTACACGATCACACATTAGACGAAATCCGCATTGTAAACTTGTGCTTCGGTACGTACGGCTCGCATGGACGCGATTAGCTCCCGGGCTCGTTGGTCTTCCAAGCGACCATTGTAAGCGACCGTGGAAACCGCCCAGGTGTTCGTGCAATTGCCGATCGCCGATAAGATCGACACGGAAAAACGCGACCCTCCACGTTCCCCCGTTTAGATTCCACCCGATGATAGAACAATCTGACCGGTTCCAATATGAAAATTCATTTAGCCGAAGCAATGGAGGACGAAATTATTTTACCGTCGGTTAAGAGACCTTTTTTCTCGTTTTATTAACGCTCTTTCTGCTGCGATTTTATGCATCTGGACGCAAACCGTGGACATTCGAACAGAAAACATTTGTTAAGAGTCGGAGGAAAGGCAAAATTTGGAAAAGTTGCTTTTGCAATTACTAATCTATGATCTTCTATAAAGTTCATCTATAAATTTCTCTCTAATTGTCCAATGTCTCTCTGATAAATGTTTATTGTAATCGTTAAAACGGAACAGTAGTTTTATTATTCGTTGGAATCTGTCTTTGTTCCTCAGAAAAAAACGTAACCAGCGCGTTATGGGGGAGGGTTGGCAGTATCGAGAGGAAGTGGGGATTATGTTAGGTTGGTACCGCTGGAAACGAGGCTGTGGCAGCGCGCCAAATGGCGGTAGGCCCCCAAAGGACGCGGCGGCCATGTTTGCTCGCAGAAGTAGACTCTTGGAACTTAAGATATTCCCGAAACAAAATAGTCGTTGCATAGTTATTGGGAGATTACAGATTTAACGAAAGCGCGGGGAAATGTTTCAAGCGTGATTCCTGTTACAAACTTTTTTTCAATTTTTAACGGGCATTTAAAAGGGTACACCTAAAATGTCGAAAATTTTGTCTCGTGGTAGTTGTTCCCTTTAACGTGCATAGTTTTGTTGTTGCAATACTTTTGCGATCCACTGTATAGGGAAGACGTGTACGCGCCTCTGACAGCGAATGTATCCGTGCAAAGTGGATGTACGCGATGCTCCGGGCCAGCAATCAAGGTACAGCTTAAAGCTGGTTAATCGAAGTGAACGGCGGCGAGGAGGCGTGACGGAGTTAATCACAAAGCACGGGGCCATTTAAATTTTCTTACACCGCCGAAACCGTTTCTAACAGTTCACGTGAGCAGCAACAGTTTTCCCTTCCACGGGGGGAACATTCGGAACACTCTATCGATTTTCCAATCTACGGGTACCGTTTTTAAAAATATAAACCAAAGGTTGGAAATGGATTTTCGAGGGGATTGGAAATTAAACGGTACCGTTATTTGGGGGGGAGATGGACACGGTAAATGTCGTCCGACACCTGGGTCGCGACGTCCGCTTGATTTAAAGTCCTCTTCGCTCTTCACGGCGGGGCTATCTCGAAGATAAAGCGTCCTCGAATTATAAGGGACGGATAATAGTAACGTGTATAAATGTAAATAATGGACGACTTAATCCTTTAATAGAGCACAGTCGGTCATTGCAGTGTTGCATCCGCAGTTTGAATTTTTTCTTCCACTTGTCTCGCGTAGAATTTCCAATCTTGCTTCGTTCTTCAAATATAAATTAAATCTGTTTATCTTACTAACGAAGCAAACAGATTCGATGGATTTTCGATAGACGTATCAGCACCCTTTCGTTTCAAATATTATTTCTCCAACGAAACTGTCGAACTCGAAACCTCTTGTAAATAACAATTAATGAAATTCTTAAGTTTATTGAAAATTAAGATTCAATTAAATAGATTAACGTAAATTTTAGATTCAATCCCCAGGATTTCTTCGATTCGTATTAATTTTATTCAAGTTTATTAAAAAGGACAATTCAATAAATTGATCGATACATAATAATTTTGCGAGGATTATTGGATTGTTTGAAAATAGAACGTTTTCAGCAGCGCCGAGACATTCCCCGAGAATTCGTAGTATTTCTAGGCGTTCGTGACTCAATATTTCTTATCGCTCCTTTTATCTACAGCAATTTTCTTTGAATTACCCGAGATCCTCTGGTAAATAACACGAGAGCAAGAACTTAATGTTCCCTGGATTCGAAGGACAGGGTCTTTTTTGTCCGCGCAAATCATAAAACTTGTACGGACAGTGTTCGAGATATTCTCGGTGTTAACGATTCCTCGTTCGAACCTTGAGTCTCTCACGACAGAAACTTGTTTTTTTTTTCTTTTTTTTGCAAAATTTACGAAGAATACACGCCGACTGATAACCGAAATTTATTGTCAACGAGTCGCACCGAACCGAGAAATTATTCAGAGCCGCGTTTGTGCTCGGCGCGCCGGTTGGTTTTCCGGTCTCGGGATATCCGGTCGTGCTAAATTCTTAATTACTACACAAATCAGTTTTGCATCTTTCATAAGACTTCGAATTTCTAATGAACGTAGGTTTCGTACGTGTTTCGCGCGTACGACTCTAAGACTCGGACTTCTTGATTTCGGTGGCTCTGATTGCGACAGACAGTATATGGTATTACGTATCTCATGTTGCATAAATTTAACAAGCATTAATATGCACTTACATTACACGAATAAAGAGGACCGTCTCAGCATAAATAAATTAGTATATTACCAAATTAAACGTGCAATTCGCCTTTGGAAGTTGAAAACCTTCGAGAACAATGGCGGCCATCTTGATTCGATCGACCTCTTTTCCACGAGTTCTCGAACTGTTTTTTAAATTATTTGTATACATTTAACAAGAATTAACGTGCACTTACATTACATATATAAAAAGAACGATCTCTATATTACTAAATTAGCGTATTATTACATTTTCGAAACGTATAATTCGCCTCTGGGAGTCGAAAACCTTCGAGAACAATGGCGGCCATCTTGATTCGATCGATCTCTTTTCCACGAGTTCTCGAACTGTCTTTTAAATTATTTGTATAAATTTAACAAGAATTAACGTGCACTTACATTACATGTATAAAGAGAACGATCTCTATATTACTAAATTAGTGTATTATTACATTTTCGAAACGTATAATTCGTCTTTAAGAGTCGAAAGCCTTCGAGAACAATGGCGGCCATCTTGATTCGATCGAATTCTTTTCTACGGGTTCTCGAACTGTTTTTTAAATTATTTGTGACCTTAATCCTCAATTTCTGACGAGCACAATATTCACCGTCGATTCTAAAATACCGAACAGTGGTATCGTGCAACATGTAAAACAATGGTTATTAAGTAGGCCACTAATATTGTCTATGTAAATGACCTGTCGTAAAATTGAAGATTTAAAGCTCGTACGAAACTCGCCGTCTTCGCCTTCTCCCAGCGCACTGAATATTAAATTTATGCTGGCCCCGGAATAAATGAATGTACCTACGACGTATCATACTAATTGAGAATATTATTCATTTTCCAGCAGGAGCCCAGAAAACGTACGTGGAGGGAGGAGGGAGAAAAATATATAAAAGAACATTTTTGAACCGTTTTTTGCGCGATGCAAAATTTTTTCGCAATTTATTCTTGAATATTTTAGTCATTTGAGCGCGCTTTGTAAAAATTTTAAATTAAAACGTGGCTGAGTAATTAAATTTTTCTTAGTAAAATGAAAGACGTTTGGACAATCCCGGGACAGTTCTTAATGACAATTTAGTTTATTAAAAGTAAATATAACGGAGCAGCATGCGATCGTTTCGAGTAAAAGAATTACTGGAGGGGAAAAAGGGGGCTGTCCACCTTTGAAACGTCATGAGATTGTAAAACGAGGAATGAAAGCAGATTGTGGAATGGTCTCTGAAATCACGAAGTATTCTTGCAGCACGGAGTATAGAAAGAGGAACTTTTCTTCCCGGGGATTCGTGTCACCGCATTGTTCATGCTATCTCAGAGATAAATGATTTTTTTCTTGTAACAAGAGGTGCAATGTTTCACTTAAATACGAAGGATAACGAGCCGCGGTCTAATTAACGACGTGGACGACGGGAAGCTTTTAATAATTGTTACTTGGTCCTCCATAAATTTGAAATAAGCAAATTAAATTGACAAAATCTCTGCCTCGTAAATCGCGGGACACCCGATACCGGAACGCGATTTTTAACTGAATTTTACGACGTACACGAACGATTTATTATTTGTTTTAATTTACGATCCACGAACTTAATATCGTTTCACTTACTCGAGACTTTGGGCAATCTTTAAGTTTTACATTGTTTAAAAATTCAATCGCTCTTGTTTAGACAGTTTTTACGGTTCCAGTTTGGTCGAGAAGGGCCTCAGGAACTTTTTAAAACGTGAAATTTCGTACCTCTTGCGACGACATTAAAATTTGATTTATTTTTAAAGAATTATTTTGCTATCGACATCCTTCAAATATTCGGAGAGGTTTAAAAACATCTCATCAGCGGCGAAAATTGCCTCCAGATATTAGATTTCAAGATGGCTGTCGGAATATAAAAAAAGACCAGCAAAATGTAATAAAATGACCGATCGACGCGGGAATTGAATTGGGGAAAAGTGTATTGGTAGAAAAATTGTAGAAAATGTAGAATTGCATTGCAAAAAGCATAATCGTGTCGAAGTCCACCTTCAAAGGTTAAAAAAAGGGGTAAGTTCAATGGGGTGAAAATCGATGCGGGACTAGGTCGACCGTAAATACGGAAGACAAAGCCATTTCAGAGGTGTTCTAAAGAAAGCATTCTTGATAGCCGCCAAGTACTTCCGGATTGTCCTATGCCGCGTGAAAACTCGCATCGACGAATGCTGGAACACTGTCGCACTCTTCCAGGTACTCGACACTTCAAAGGACAAATCTTTTTGTGGAAATTGATTCCCCCCCCCCCCACTCCTCAAGTTGATCAATTTCTCTGTTAAGACAGCCAATACATTTCCCCGCGCGTAAGATGATTTTAACGTCGCGAATGTTCTTCCCCTTTTTCTATATTATTCTCTTGTTCGTCTATTATATTTTTTTTTTGCTTCGAAATATTTTCTTATCTCGATTACGAAAGCGCGTTTAAATAGGCTGTTATGCGCAAATGCTCTTAAGAAAGTTTATGCTTCAACTTTTGCAATAACGTTCCGGAACAATAATTAGCTGCCATTTTCATCCTCCCCCCTCCTCCCTCATTCGTGTAATAAGAAGGAAAAGCGAGTTTCGAATAATCTTGTTACGACGTAACCCCGAAGCAAGAAACAAAAATTCGCGGTAATTTCCTTCCTCGAAGGCCAATACTTCTCGGTGAGATTTTCAGCTTCGTAGTATTTTTTCTAGATCAGTTAACGATAATAATTATTATCTCTGTTGAAAAGCAAGAATAAATTAGCGACGTTTATTCAATTGTATTTGTTAATGATAACGTGTGAATTGTAATAATTAGACGGTTTTATGTACACCTGTCGATCTACTATGACGAGCAAACGTTTAATAGAATTCTGTGTACGCTCCAGTTGTTGTTATTTCCAACGTTTTGTTGACGAGGGGACTGTGACGGGATATAAAATAACTTAAAGAGCAGCTTTATTCGATAAAATACGTGGTATGAAAAGCTACATACGTGTAACGTGTAATGATCGCGAGATAAACAAGATGGCGGTGACACCGATCTCTGGACAGCGCCTCAGCACATTTGTCTCTCTTTCCAACATGTTTATTTCAATGTATCATCAAGAAAGTTTTAGGTCATATTCGAGCTACGAATCGCGTAATTGTAGTGCTCTTTTTAACTTAAACTTAACCTTAATGGCTCCCGCGACAAGTTACGCGTAAGGCGCGAAAATTTGAATTAGCAGTAGAATGTCTCTACACAATTTCACTATTATCTTTTGATTCTTCTAGCGAAAAATTATCAATCGTCATGATTCGATATTTCTGACCCATTACAACGGAGAAGCATCGTAATTACGTAATTAATTAATTACATAATCGTGGTAAATAACAGTCGATAACAGGGAATTGCGTATGGAATGAATATTTAATAATTTTTGATACTGAAAAAAATGTGGTGGAATTTCATTGTACTATAATAAAATTGTTACTACATTATTTTCAAAAAATTTAGAAATTTTCATTGCAAAAGAGAATCGATCGTCTAAAGTCGACAACATTTCTACGATTCGCTGTATATTAAAGATTAGAAAATCACTATGATTCTGGCATCTAACTTTATTATTGTGGCTGCTACAAGTTGTTCAAAAATGCAGTGAAAAGGCAGCGAAATTTGCGTGGGAACAGTGTCGCGACCGAGTCGTCTTGTATTTCCTGGGGGAAATCAAATCTTATTAATACGCCCGTGTATTTAGTAATAACAAACAAACTTTCTTTTCCACCGAAAACTCTCAACGAGCGGAAGTTTCCACGCACCGGAAGTTTCCCGAAGTAATCTGGCGAGCGTGATGACTGAAATTATCTTCATCGGCCTCTAAACGAAAGCATAATAACCATCGCACCATCTATCGGCTAAAAATAATTTATTTGAATTACTCCTTACATTTTCTCAAGGCTCCGAATGAGACGATCGAACTTCTTTTCTTATTTCAACTAAACGAAATGCGATGGACGTCGTTCGAGAGTACCTAGTGCCATCAATTGTAAATTTTTTCGACTAAAAAAAATTTGTTTAAATTAGCCAAAGACGCATAAATATACCTTGCAAATTTCACTGCGAAAGGTGTTGTAGTTTTTTAGAAAAAAATTGTGAACCGATACACTCCGCGTTGGGTTCGGTTCGTGGATCCGGCTAATTAAATTCGACGCTCGAAACGTTGAAGTTTGTGCTCGCTGGTAAGAATCGCAGATGGAGTGGAGATCGAAGGGGAAACGAAGCGTCGGAAGGAATCATAATAACCGGTCTTAAGTTCGCAGTTACGTCACTTTATTCAATCTCACGCAGTACGGATAATCCCATCAACCAGCGTTTCCAGCTTAATAAACCTTCGTAACAGGATGCCCGGGAGCTCGTGGCCGATGATATCGCTGCTGACGTCAACGGGAATATCCATTATAATCGGTAAACACCGTCGCGAATGTACAGGCGATAAATTAGAACGAGCCTGATATATCTAAGGCGACGTCAGATTGATTAGAGTTGGAGGAGGTTTAGAAGGCTGATCGTTGTATTATTATATCTGTAGCCGGTTCGTTTCGAACAACACGGATAAACGTCCGACGATACACCGACTTTACCACTCGTTTAGCTTACGAACGATCCTGGGCAAATCTTTTATCGTTAAATAATTAAATAGAAATTAAAAAAGATATTTCTCAAGGCTAGTTTACGCCAGGATCGAACCTAATTTGAAGGCTCGCGAAGTGTCCATGTTGTAAAATGTTTTCAGACAATAGCGAACCATGTTATAAAGCGAAGGGAGATTAAGTAAAATATTTTTCGATCGATAAACGCGAAAGAATCTCGCAATTCGATAATAACGTTACTCAGAGGCATAAAGTTGGGCCATTATTGAAAGGCTCGTAACGACGAAACTTCGGCGGAAAGCATTTCAAGAAAATTAACGACAGTATGAAGGAATAGGTAGCAGTAAAAGGACTAAAACGGAAAAGCAAAATTAAAGTGCCATGGATCCATGCATGCCAGGTGTTCAGAACGATTAAATCCAGATAAACGATTCGCCCGTCGCTTAGAACGACAGGAAGATTTATCAGTTCCTCCTCAAGATCCATTTCCCATAAAGAGAAGTCCATCCACGGAGAACTTTGTTTTTCCTATCTTTTATCACTTTCTTCTCGATTTTTCTTGCGCCAATAAGAATGTTAACGCAGCACTACAGTTTTATAAGCACGACGGGGTCGTAAATTTTGATAATAAACCAGCTACAGCTAATCGAAATGTCTGTACGAACTCGCAGGTTCTTTTAAATTTGCATACAGGACCGCAAGAATACTCTTTCGAATTAAATCCATTTCTAAAGCAGTTGGTTCGTTAAACGTTCGCCAGATTGTGTCTGTGCCGTTGAAAAATTCAGGAAATTATTTCTGGAGACGCGCCGTGAAATTGAAATCCCGTAATAATTTAATTAAGAGAATCTCGATAGATTATGTTTGGTGTATTTGAACGAAGCTAATGTTGATTCGGATTAAAGATGGGGTTAAAACACGAGTCTGGTTACAGCGGAGGATGAATGAAACACGAGATGTCCCTACGCGGGGATTGGTCAGAGGGTGAATTTAAATTAGGCGGAGATAGAGTGTTCTTTGGATACGATTACCATGTGGGATTTCTTGTAAAAATATACGTAATTAACCTTCATAAGCCGCGGCAGTTAAATCTCCGCCGGCGATGGTAACGAATTTTACGATCTAGATTCGGTGGCCACGAATTAAAAAGAAAAAAAAAAAAAATGATGTTCCACTAAATTGCGCGCGGTAATCTGTTTTATACATACATATTTTGGAGGTGACTTATAAATATTCAAAAATCCCGTTGCCTCTGGGGATAATAATTACCAGAACGCGGAGTGGCGGTCTTGTGGACCACGATTTTAAGGAGCATTAAATTCTTTTTCGTGTGCTAGTCGTTGTTGTCTTAGCTCAGAAAACACTCAACTTTGCTTATATTATTATTAATTTTTCGATGTTCAAATCAGTTATGAGCTCTGGGTCATAATTTAGAGTGTCGTCACTATTTGTTGAATGTGAACTGCCACACGTGAACCTCTTTGTAGAGCTCAAAGAGCAAACATATTTTAAAAGTAACATAATTAGAATAATTTTAGGTAAAATTATAAGTAATATTGAAAATTACACTTTTGATTTATTTAATCCTCGGTAGTTTGCAGGTGTTTGATGTTGTTTGGAAGGTTCTTGCTTATATTATTATTAGCTTCTCGATGTTCAAATCAGTTATGAGCTCTGGATCATAATTTAGAGTGTTGTCACTATTTGTTGAATGTGAAATGTGAACCTCTTTGTAGAGCTCAAAGAGCAAACATATTTTATTAGTAACACATTTAGAATAATTTTAGGTACAATTATAAATAATATTGAAAGAGTACATATTTAGAAACAAGGATTAATTGAAACGTTTGCTTTCTTGTCGTCGAACTTGATCAGGAACATACACATACATCTTCACACATACCTCCGCGCCGTTAAATGCTTTTTTCGTCATAAAATACTCTTGCAAATTAATTAGAGTGCCCTGCTAATTATCCGAATAAAAACCGTCACCGAAATGTGGGCGACAAGGGCTTTGCGGAACTTATACGTCACCCAAATACGGGCGATGCTGCGGCGAACGTGTTAATATTGGTGTTCGTATATGAAATGAATTTTAAAGCCTTATCACTAGCCGTTTGATTTTCGATTAAACAAAAGTGTAACTCGAACTGTAATAGTGTTTGCAAGCAGCGGGCATCCGTAAGCAAAACGACTGCTTTGACGGTTCAGGGACACGTGAAAATAAACTTTACTGTTAAAAAGGAACGCGAAGAATTTTACACCGTAATGAACTAAAAGTTGTACAGCGTTTGAATATTAATTTTCAGTGTACCGGTGTTGGGAACGAACCTAAGCTCGCGGACGGTCAATGGATATCGATGACACCGTTGAATAGAACCGGGAACGTCGAAAACAGGGCACAAAGGAAGGACGCGAGTGGATCGAACCGCCAGGTCAGGATTTGAATCCAGATTTTTCCCTCGTCAGGGCGACTGGTGCATAAATCAATTAAGCCCAGGCCAGGCGGCCGATGAATCCTCCGCTGAAGTAACCGGAATGGCCGCCATTTACACGCGGGCGGAGCGTATCTTATACGTATACTTGTTTTGTTTCCGTCTAAACAATTAAACTATAATCGAATCCTCGTTCATTGGGGTCTTCTTTTATGATGGGATCTCGTGGTTTTCTTCCTTTCGGTTGGTTCGTGTCTGCTGAAAGTTGAGATGTTTCCATGTCGAGGTGTTGCCCTAATCGACTGTTGCGGTTCCTCGACGAGCTCGTTTACTCGTTCAATTATTAATCTTTATTTTAGATTCCCCCTTGCAACCCTACAATTGCACGCCCATATTAGTTTTAAGACCAGTTTGCACGGTAGGAGCCAACTTCTTTTATTTGATATCCCAGTACTCGTCCCTTTTTCATTACGTGTGTCGAGATTCGCGTTCATATTTAAGTGTCTCGCGTGGACTTGTACACTTTTACGGGTTACGGTTGCATGTGCTTTACTAAAATCGTAAAATTACGGTTAAAAACGCAAGCTGCGTTCCGTTTCATAAATCTTGGTAATAACCCATTCGCCTGCGAATCTCTGCAACAATCTGGACTAACGATTCTTAACCTCCTTTCTTCGATTGCCCCTCCCCCTTTATCCCTCGCTGTTAATTCAACAAAAGAATATGCTTTTGAATTATTTCATTCTCGTCAGTTTGTAGCTGTTTGACGTTGTTTGGAAGATTCTTGCTTATATTATTATTCATTCTTCGTTTTTTATTAGTACCACATTTAGAATAATTTTAGATACAATTATCAATAATATTGAAGAATACACTTTTGACTTAATTTTCGGTATTTTGTAAGTGTTTGACGTTGTTTGGAAGACTCATGCTTATATTATTATTCATTCTACGATGCTCGAATCAGTTGTGAACCTCTTTGTGGGGCTCAAGCTTGAACAAACACATTTTATTAGTATCACTTTTAGAATAATTTTAGATACAATTATCAATAATATTGAAGAATACACTTTTGACTTAATTAATTTTCGGTAGTTTGTAGCTGTTTGACGTTGCTTGTAAGGTTCTTTACATGTCCGTAACAGCCGTTGAGATTAATTTATTTAATCCTTGGTAGTTTGTAGGCGTTTGACGTTGTTTGGTAGGTTCTTTGTAAGTTTGTAACAGTCGTTGAGAACGACTGATCTGCGCCACTGTGAAAGAATAGGATGAGATCCGTTGACCCAAAAGCACCGACGGAACCGTTCCGATTGGATGCAATTATTAAATTTAGCAACCGTGCATAATAGAACACGGTTGACTCGATACGGGAACACGGTATGTTGTCATACGTATTCGTATTCGGGAATACCGGGTATGTTCTCCTCATCTTCCAAGGCGGTTTATGCTAATGCGTATGAATATGCATCGATAAGTCGAGACCCACCGCGGTGAAAATAATTCCGCGGATTTATCGACTCGGAATCTCGGTAAAGTGAAGGGCTGCAAGTGCACTGACACGTACCGTCACGGTACGTACATATATGCGCGTATGTATACGTGGCTACGCAAGCTCCAGAAGTGCGACCTCCTGTTCCTTTTGCTCCATTTTCCACGAAATAATCCTGATTCCGCAAATTCTCGTTCTTCCAGACGAACGATAAAAAAGTCCACGGTATCGATTACCAATCCACTGTTAATCACATTTTATCTAGGAAACTATCGCGGGAATTATCACTCTTCGTTTCTTTCACCAACCGGAAGTTATAAGTGCCAAAATAATAATAAAAATCTGGGTTGCGTTTTAAAATAGAGTACTCGTTTATACAATTACATATCACTGCAAACGATATTAACCTTTTAAGAGCTTGAGTGATATTGTTACAGAAGAATAACGTGTTTATCATCAATGCTTTCAACCAGATATAATTTTAAAGTATAATGAAATTGAAGTGTTTGGGGCTTATTCCGTTAATTTGTGTATGCCCAATCAGGCCATTTTCTTTTTTTTCTCGTGACATTTTGCAATTCAAATTAAAAGCACGATCGATGCAGTATATCGCAAAGATTCGAGTGCAAATGTTTCATCCGGGGGAGAACTCGGCGCAATCAACTTGTTCCTCATCCGACCAATCATGCATCTTGCAGCTCCTACTTCATCCAATCATTCTCTTCACCATTTTCTTCCTACAACCACAATCTGTCTTCGTACTGGTCCCCGATAGCTTTCCTTTCATCCACGAACGCTACCAATCGGCCGCAATCTCTTCGTTAGGATTTTCGAAATACTTCTTACTCGGTGGGCCACAAAAACGGTATAAATCGACTTTGGTTCTTTAATTCGGGGACTCGAAATACCTCGAGAATTCATTTATTTTTTATCACGTTTCTATATTGCCCAAAAGTTCGAACCGACACGGGATTTAAATACGGGATCGTATCAAAGCAAAATGTTAAATATGTACATGATAAATACTCGTTTTGATGAAACGAAATATTCCGTTTACGCGTTGAATTATTTTAAAAAAATGTAAAAGTCAATTTTTGTTGGTAAAAGAGGTAACTTTTTGATACGTTCGGGAGAAGTGGCGCCATTTTGAAAGACCGATGAGAAGAAGCGCGGAGTCGAATTTACGGCGTCGAAGTATTCAGGGAACTTCCGTCTTGGGAATACCAGGACGGAGTTCAATTTGTTCACAACTGGACGTTAAATATCTGGCGGTAAAATTTCACCAGCTGTCGGGGTATCATAACGGGGCGGAGTAATTTTAATTTCCAGAACTTTTCAGCCGTCCTCGGGACGTGAGAGTTACAATGAATAGCACGCGCGCTAACCGGTAATGGTTATACTACATTTTGGGCGGAACCAACCTTTTCCTATTCCACTATGCGCCCAGCATTCTCTTCCGTTGATGCAAATTCGGCGGCGCCGTGATTGAGATAAATTGTGCTAAATTTTGCCCCCGCAATATGTTTGCAAAATTTGATTTTCGTCGACGGTCATTATACCATCACGAAGTCCCTCGAAACGCGTGTAACAAAATTTGTCTGCCTAATCAGCTAATATATATTCAGGGTATTACACGGAACACGGATTTTCGAACAGAGTTCGGACAGAAATAATAAACACACTATATAAGATCATTCGAGTTCGGCCGCTATTCTTCAAGCAGTTAAAAAATGTTAAAATTCTTTTTCCAAATAGATTCCCTCTTTTTCAACGCTATCACATATATTTAATTTTATTTTATCCGACGTTGATACAAACTCGATGAATTCTATGCATCAGTTTTTTTCCAACGACCAAAAATGATTGTAATTGACCACTGCAACCGAAAATAATTTTTCCAGAACGATTTGAAATTTTTTAATTTTGTCGAAAAATTTCAAATCTTCTCGAATTTTTTTCTCGAAAGTGGGGCGGAATTCGAGGGTATGCCCAACGACCAAAAATGATTGTAATTGACCCGTGTAACTAAAAATAATTTTTCCAGAAGGATTTGAAAATTCTTAATTCCGTTGAAAATATTGTCCACCTTTATGAATTTTTTTCTCGAAAGTGGATAGGATTTCGGGGGTATGTCTGTCGACCAAAAATGATTGCAATTGACCACTGCAGCGAATAACATTTTTTTTAGAACGATTTGAAATTTTTTTTTTCGCCGAAAAATTAACCCTTTGTCGATTTTTCTTTAAAATTCCGTTGCGCTTTTCAATAAATTTATTTAACTCTGCACAGGAATGTTGTCTAATACTTTTCTGTAGGTATCTATAAGCTCTATTTCAGAAAAAAGTTTCACTGAGATATATTCACTATTGTAGGAGTTATGGCTGTTTGAAAATTGGACCCCATTTTTATAGGGTTTTTCTAACTTTACGGGGTCAAGGAATAATTTTTCGAATATTTTTGGAATTTTCACATACTCACACACATAGAGTTCAAAAATGTTAAAATTCTTTTTCCAAATAGATTCCCCCTTTTTCAACGCTATCACATATTTTTAATTTTATTTTATCCGACGTTAAAACAACCTCAATGAATTCTATGCATCAATTTTTTTTAATCGAATATATTAACCGGTGTCAAAAATTGTGGGAGAATGTTGATTCTGTCGATTATTAAAAAGCTTTTGTGTACAAAGAAAAATGTCGGAATTTGATAATTTCACGCCAATGAAATAATTTTCTAAATTCAACGAGACTCGTCGATGGAAATATTTTTTAGGGAACGTGAAAGTGAAATAAAAAGATTTGTTGGAAGTTCCAGACTTGAATGGCTGCTTAAGTATTGTAGAAAATTATGGATCGTCCCTGTTGTGATCCATGGTTCAGACTGTATTTTACATAAATTGTATAGCGGAATATTGGGTTTCCCAAAAGTCCCTTTTGTTATAATTAGCGTCACGTGCCAACTAAATTTTGCATGACTGGCGAGGAGAAATTATTCACGCGGCGAGATTTTAGCCGATGACGGTGTTGGATAACGCAATTGCTATCCGTCTAGCTTGTTAGAGCAGCTTCCTTAGTATCATGATTCTTCATTTTTTCGCGCGACAGACGCCGTTTCTTTCAGAATTCGGCTGGGGGGCGCGTCGGAATTTTATGAAGGGAGAAATTGGACGTGCGGAGAGCCTCGTCACGACCTGCATTAGCAGACCAAGGAAATTGATTCGCCGATTAATCAACACTCCGCCTTCTAGGGATTATGCAAGTGGACGATGACTGGTTTCTGAGGGCGTACTCTACTCCGAAGCTTCGAAAAAATTGATATTTGGAATCTCAAAAACATTCTATTAAAATTGTTTAAAGAATTTTTGGATTTTGTCACAAATCTGGTGAATAATGTATACTCAAGGAACTGAAAACGTGTGGATTCTCCTGAACAAAAATAAAATAAAATATTTCCATTCGCCTAACAATACTCCGATGGTTCGAAAAAATTGATATTTTTTTTAGAAACATTCTATCAAAATTTAAAAAAAATGTTTGGTTTTTGTTTTTCGCGCGGATTCTTCTCAACAAAAATAAAATAAAATATTTCCACTCGTGCCACTTTATATTTCGAACGATCGTATTTGCGAAAAGAAGATCGATATTTAAAATTCTAAGGCTCCCGCTACCCCCTTGAATAATTTTCCGGGGCGATGGAACTTTCGCGAAAGTGTTTATGAGTCGACAGGAACTTATAAATTAATTTGCCTCGTAGCCGTGAACTGAAAATCGCGTCGAATACTTTCCTCGTACGAAACATTACGCCTTAGAGGCTGTATATAACAATACCAACTATTGGATATAGACATTAACCGTGTTACTTTTCCCCCGAGGGTACATTTTTCGAGTATGATAGTAAATTGAAAAATTATTATGCAATTTTAAGAACCATCTCTGGACACTTTTTATTAGAACGAATCGAGAGGGGGGACATAAAAATATTCGATGAAATAATTCGGGGAAAAAACTTCAGGAAAATATTGTTCAACGCTGCTGGTATGAAACTTTGTTTTACTATAGTAACTCGTTAAGCTGGGCAGATTATCGTGGCCAGCAGTGTGTTAAAGGTTCATACCTCTCTCATCGAGGTTACTGGATTTCAATTAATGACTTCTGTAAAACGCCTTCGGGGTCTGAGCTCGTCCTAATTTCGAAGTACGACGATAGTTAAAGGCTTAACGGTCCAGAAAGATAAACCAGCCGGACATTGTCGAAGGATCATTGTCCGGGAATGGCTTAACGATTGCTTGTTTAAGCGAGAAACCACCTGGTCTACCTGAACGAAGACTGGCTGGTGGCGGAACAAGTAAAACGCTCGATACGAGGATTGGATTACTGCAAACTTCGACTAACAGATTAATATAGATAGGAGCAACAGACAATTATTACCTTACGCTGTTATTCTTATATCACAAAACTTTGTTCCCTTTGTATTAAGTTCGACACATTGTGTTTCATATATTTTAAACATAATTTAAAACACCTTCGCCGGTTATTTCAAGCTTTTCTATTGTTAAATCGTTGTAATCGAAGTGATAATTTTTCGCGATTCAAATTTTCCCGCCTTGCTAACCTCTGCTTTGCAAATGGCGTGGTGGCAACTTGTCGATCAAAAAGATGTTAATTATCGACGATTTATCCAATTTTATTTAACATGTCCTTTTAATACAATCGAAACGGTCGCCGAGAAATGCATTTATATCGGAAAATGGCGGCAGTTATACGAAAAGGAAAGTCCGTATTTCGCGAAGTATTCCAGCGGTGTTCTATTTTGATCTCCGAGGTGAGGGTAAAACCATTAAAGCAGATGTTTACTATGATCAAATAGATTGCCAAAGAGCAGAACTGATTCAAAAAGAGCCGTCTGTAGTCAATAGGAAATACGTTACATTGCACCCTCATACCGCAGCACCCGCGGTTCAAACAGTCGCCGGCTTTGAACAGTAGATTTTGCTCCATCCTGCTTACCGGCGAGACTTCAGTCCTGGTGATTAATATCTTTCCCGTCCCGGCCCAACGTTTTTTTTTTTTTTTGGAACGTCAAGAATACAAAAAGATCGCCCGCGAAACATTTGTAAACTTGAAATCCAAGAGAAAAATTGACCATCGAGCGTTTAAAAAAATGTTGAACCATTAAAGCAAACGAATCCGAACGGGAATTTCGATGCTCCAAAAATACCTGTCGCAACAGATTTTTGGTTGTGTAGTTTCCAATTGTCAGTTTTGAAAATGGCACAGATTTGGCCGACATAGATCGCGTTGATAACGATTCAATGGCACGCACGTGGAAGTTTGTATTTCGGAATTGTATTCCTGGGGATAATTAACGTTTCAGGGTAATTCTTTTCAAGCGTTCATAATAGAAGAAAGAAGGAGATAAGCCTGGCGTAGAATGCAATTTAACAAGCTGAGTTTGACGCACATCAGCCCCGTGCATGGTGTAGAGCTATATCGTATGCTACGGTCAGCTTTATGGAAGCTTGTTAACGCCGACAAGAGCTGTCCTTCCTGCCATGAGGTTTTCATTTCACATTGTACAACGATGTACGTGATGGTTTGATAGACAGGCCGCCATTGGAACTGCGAAATCGATTCTTTAGAATAACGTTATGTGTTGACGTTACATCATGCTCCGGAGGTTCGTTTGCGATTTCAATGATTTCTAATGAAATTAAAGCTAAGATAACACGGATCCGTCGACAAATACGTACGTTCTGTTAACCTCTACAACCAACAAAATATATGTTCCGAAATATCATCGAATTTCCACGACGAGAGGTTTCTCGACAATTTTTTTAAACTCGTGTAAACTCATAACATTTCGTTTGTTTTACCGAACTTGGAACTCTAAATTTTCGTGAAATTTCCACGTTCGCAAAAAGAAACAAAAATAGGGAGAGTAGTTTTATTAGCGGAGACAATTCAAGCACAGGAACAAAACAGTTTCAGTTTGATTTCTTATATTTACATGTAATGGATGTTCGTTTTTATAATGATGATAAATAGGATAACGGATAGGAGGCTTCCTCGTGCAAAAAGAAATCGAAAAGTTCTTGACCGTTTTACGATTTTGAGGCTTTATTCCCGAGATACGAGCAGTTAAAGTTTGCTATTGCGACTTTTGGCGAGCGCCACGCGAGTGCTGTTAATTTAATTGCTCGTATCTCGAGAACGAGGCTTAAGATTGCAAAACGGATAATGACTTTTTGGCTTCGTTTTAAACGAGGAATACACACGGTTCAGTTTCTGTCATCGTTTTAATTCATTACATAAACCCTGTTTATTGTTTTATTTGTTGAAATCGAATGAAGGTTCCTTGCTCCGTGTTAACTGATTAAAAGAGCAGCACAATGAGTATTGTCATACGTTGAACACGTATTCGAATATAATTTTGAGCGATAAAGGTGATTGCCTGGAAGTGCAGTCGTCCTGTTTGCAGACAACAATTTCATGCAGTAAGATACTTTTTGCGAATATAAAGGTATACGACACGACATTTCCATTCAACTCGCAATAACGCCAAATTGAGCTGTATTTTGCAGTTCTAATTGCTCCTGGAACATTCATCGTTATCTCCATTGTCACCGCGCTGTTCGCGCATTCGTAAACCGTAAAGAGAAAATTGATGACCTATCTGGCGGCACAGTTCGCAACACTTGGCGCTATTTTCAACAGAGAGCGTTCTTTGATCGATACGAGGGGGCTCTAATGCAAGGAATTAATAACGGCGATACTTGAGAAATGTCCGTCGCCCCTTTGTACAAGGAGAAAGACTTTTATTTACGAGCACGGTAGATTATTCCGAAGGTTTTAGAGATTAACCGATTTATTCCGCAAAACTGCTTGCGATTCCGTTAGTGTCGTTACAGTCGCATTGCAAATTTTAATCGAAGCGAATTATTTACTGTGTCGTTGAGTTTAATTAACATTTCTGACGATCTCAAGAGTATTCGAGGTCCCTTGTATTGTCCAAAAAACCTTTTCGTTCACTGGAAAATATCGTACGAGGGTCCTTTCTCTTAACGTTGAACTTTTCGTTTCGATTGTATTAAAGGGATATGTTAAATAAAACTAGATAAATTGTTAATAATTAACATTCTTTCGTTTCAAAAGTTGTCACGACGCCATCTTCCAAGCAGGGGTTACAAAGGCGGGAAAATTTGAATCGCGAAAAATGACCACTTCGATCACAACGATTTAATATAGAAAAGCTTGTAATAATGGGTAAAGTTGTTAAAATATATGAAATACAGTGCGTTGAACTTAATACAAGGGGAAGAAAGCGTTTGAATATTGATATTTCTATTTTCATTTAAAATTTGTAGCAGCGGAATTATCGAATTCTTAAAACCTTGAATTTGTTGTTATTGAAACGAACGGTCTCGATAATACAGGCAGTTTCATAAACCGCGAAGTTCCCTGGGAAAAAGACGAGTTTTCTACTGTTCGTGCTATATAATCGAAACTTTTTTCATTATCGTTCCTTCGCGTCGAAGAATGTACAGTAGAACCTCGATAATTCCAGAAAAATGGGATTGAATGTTCCGTTCCTGGGAGCATCGAGCTTCATACAATTGTCGGGCTAACCAATCCGATATAAAGCTCCATTTGTATAATGCAGGGCGTTAAGAAATGGGTCTGAGACTTTAGGGACTTATAGCACTCACCGAGATGAGCAAAAAGTGTTTAATCAACCTGAAATCAGTAGTACTTTCGTTGCGGAATTTATTATTCGAAAAATCTTTACAATATAATTGTAAAATTCAAAAAAATTGTATTCGTCGATGTGTAATTTGCGCAGCTCGTGGAATTATTTAACGATCGAACGTAGCGTGTTCTCTTATCGCGGAGTTTTAAGACGAGGTGCGTTAACGGATTCGTTACAAGCTGGCCAACTCTCGGGGGACAGACCTCTTGGTTTAATTTTGGAGAACAGTTGGCCAACTGCCGATGACTGGATAGGCTGGCGTCCCTGCGGACCAGCGCACAATGGCGCGATCCCTGCCACCTCATTGGCGTTAACCACCGGTCATCACGAGTCGCCTCTTATTGTTAAACCGAACCCCCGCAGACTGGCTGAATCTTTCATTACTTGCTCGCGTTTTACTCCATTTTTCTCCGCCATTATTCTTCCTCCCTGTGCTTATAAGTATCATCGCTCGATTCTAACCTAACGACCCTTACGAAACTTTTCACCCGGATAAAAATCAGCCATCGAAAGATATTAAGTACCTTTCTGGCAAGGTGTTATAATACTAAACATATTTACAATATTATTAAAAAGTATCAGCGAAGTAAATACTGTCGTTCTTTCATCATAAATTGCGAAAACATGGTGGTATCTGTATAATATATTTTTAATACAGTTCACGGCGAGAATTGCATGTAATGTTTATTAAACAATATTTAGATTTTGCGAAAGTACGATGCAATATATATACGTGTGTTTGTATTTGTGCATTACCCACGATAAATCGTGTCAATTAGATTCCACAGTGTTGCATCATTAATGACTGGAATGTAGGTATTGACGGAGTATGAATAACAAAGTATAGCATATACCTGTATCTCGCAGTGCACAGGGAATAAATTTATAACTGATATTTATATTAATTGCTTCTCACGCGAAAATTAATATTAGTTAATCATCGATTTCGAAATTTCCCAATTTGTGTAAATATTAACCCCTGAAAATTACAAATTACACGTTACAGCGAAGCCTTTTAAATTTCCCGCGATTGTTTCCCACTCGGAATACGTTGAACATTCATCGAAATCTTTTTATTCGCGATTATTTTTTATTTTCATTGTTAGAGCTCGGGAAACAAATTCTTTGCGGGTGGTTGATTCGGTGTAAGTTGAATTCGGCGGTGGAAAGTCTGCGTTTCAACGAGTGTCGGGCGGGAATGGAATTGTAATATGGTTGATTCAATTTTTCTTTCGCACGGCGACGTCTTTACAATGCACGCGAGGAAACGTGTAACCCTGGAATCTACAGGGAGCCACGAGAGTCGCCGTTGTTTCGTCTTAAACAATAGGTACCTGAAATTACGGCCACTTGCAACCATAGAATCTTGGGCATAAATGCAATTAACTTACAGGAACTGGAGTCTTTGTCATTTGCGCGCAATTAGCGCCGCGAAATTCGAGGTCCGGCAACGCCTGTTCTTTCCAGAGGGTGATTCTAAAGTTTCGCTCACACCCTTCTCGCTCCCACGAATCCGTGTAGTTCAAGATTACCGCGACATTATCATTCCAGTTTCCATTGCAAATTAATGCGCGATAAGTGAACTCTCCTACTTCGCCGATGACTTCTTCGAATTGTTTGGCAAATCGTTCGATAAAAAGAAGACGAGCACGTTGTTTAATTTGCAGAGAATTCTTTGCCTCGAGGTTTGAGCTTTTGGAGGGATACGGTAAAGAAGAATCGATTAATTTTTCGAGTAGTTTTACCACAAAGTTGATTAGTTTTCGAACAACTCTGAAAATTAATTTTAAAATAACGCGTTTCGAACGCGTTTGGGCTTTCGCGAGTTGGCCAGGTTTATGACGCAGGGCCGCGTTTTGGTAAAAGTTTTAGTCAAGGCCAGCGTGGGCAAATATTGTCGAGTTTCGTCAAGCAAAGTACAGAGTGTCATAAACTTGGTTGGCGAAGGCAGTCTTGAGTGGTTGCAACCCCAACAGACTGTCGGATGGCTCACACTAGGGTGGTCCTTAGCCACAGGGGTCAAAATTTTTTTTTAGTTTTCTTTTACACACCCTCATAGATTCTGACACTTGACGAATCATTTCTGCCGAATTTTAGCGTGATTGGACAACTAGAACACGTGCATTTTAATTGAAGTTTTGAAATTATTACGATTTCGCATCAGAGTCGAATGTATATTACTTGTATCGTCTTATTCGAAATTTATTAACATTTTTTGGTGAAATTACAATTACTTTTAGGTAAAATAATAACATTACGTGTGATCTCCAATACTATCAATTTATTATTAAACATCGCACATAACATAGGGAGTGAGACATAATTCGTGGCTTTTTCTTATATACGAAGACCAGCTCGACTTAGTCGTAGACTTGAGCACGTGTACATTTTTCTTGAGTTTTAAGAAAACCATTTCGTCCCGTTTAGTGGTTCTTCGAGTTACCGTTAGTCGACCACGGATTTAACAGAACGTTTCTCAGAACGCTCAGAGCCTTCAACGGAGTCATCTTTGAATATCTAGGTCGTTCGACCGATTCGAGTATAGACGATGAATGATTTTACAGAATTTGTTCAGATAAAATTAGCGTAACTCGTAACGAGCGAATAAAGCGACAGATTCTACCGCGCAGCGTTGTTTGCAAGCAGGGAGCTATTATTCACACTTTATCGATCATTAACCTTTTAACTGCTGTGCTCGAGCACACTCCGGAGCAAGTAACAATATTATTCTAGCTGTTCGAGTTAAAGAAAATACCGGGTATATACGTTTTTCGGGCTGTGGAGACAGTTCCATAAAACCCCTATCCGTCCTTCGTTCCATTTTTACATGTATTTCTAGCCGCAATTATTAAAAACTATCCAGAGAAATGAACTCGAGACGAACAGTTTTTCGACACCGATTTGATCAATACAGCGGGTGTAAATTCGCCATCAAGTACGTTGCTCCGAAGTTAGATAAATTATTATCTAATCCTCGACATAACTTCGTAGAATTTCCAAACAAAATTACCGGGTAATTTTTACGATTCGACGATCGATTCGAGTATCAAACATGACAGGGAAAAATCTGTCACGGATGAGCCAGATTCGATATTATATGTCGAGAGCGGCACTTTTTCTAATAATTCATGCGATTCTATTTCCAAACCTGTCTGTTATTGTTGCAGTTTAATGAAGGCGAGAGAAAGACGAGTCCAATAACGTCGGTCCACCGTTGCCCCGAAAAATTGATGATGTCGAAATCGAGCAACGGATACTCGTAAATGACTTGAAATTAAAATTAGATATTTATCACGTTCGAACCGAGTTGGCAACGTTATTCGTTCGATGACATATAATAAAGACGAGTGTTCTTGTTATAATCTGTTCGACGAACGCGGCCATTGCGCAATAAATATCACCGGAAGGCCTTTGATTATTGCTGGAGCGGCGTAATAAGTGTAATTAACGCGAAGCAATTGATGTTACCGCTAGCACCCAATTAGTATCCTTGAAATCTATTGTTTTGTAACGCCTCTCCAGAGGTCTACCCCTACCCCCCCTCCTCGACGAATGATTCTTTGTGATTTGTGATACCCGTTTGTCCGGGCTGATTTTAAGTGCTCTCCGGAGCTGAGTTTTGAGAGCGCCATTAACAGCGTGTAACAACAGCGACAGATGTTTGAGCGCGAAACACAACACGTTCGCAAGTAGGTGTGAAAAGGAAAAGAATATTTTATATCCTGAACAACCACTCCGTACCAATGTTTCTCCGGTCTTTTTTTCTTGTTCATTTAAAACGGACCATTAACGTAAACCATTGTCGCGGCCATGATTGCTTTTTGTTACCGAAACACGCGCCTCAAGTACAAAAAATGGACAAATATGCGTGCGATTTCAAAGCGAATATTTTACTCGATATTCCAGCGTGGAATGCTAGACTATAAAATAGCGATATGGCTGGAATGTTTCGGGTTTCGATTTGTGCAATATTAAATGCATAATCGTTGTCATTAGCCTGCTCCATAGAAATTTGTTTCGCGGAATTTCCCGCTGCAACCGATTTTTATGACATAGGGAGATTCTGGAGGCCAAAATAAGACGAAAATCAAGAATACTAATTTGTTGATGGAGGCTCCGTTAAAAAGTTATTAACGATTAGAGTTCCGTCCGTGTTGAATTTTTTTCTCGAAAGTGGGGAGGAATTCGAGGATATGTCCAACGACCAAAAATGATTGTAATTGACCTCCGGAGCCAAAAATATTTTTTCCAGAATGTTTTGAAATTCTTTACTTTTGTCGAAAAATTTCACACCTTCTCGAATTTTTTTCTCGAAAGTGGGGAGGAATTCGAGGGTATGCCCAACGACCAAAAATGATTGTAATTGACCCCTGCAACCGAAAATAATTGTTCCAGAACGATTTGAAATTTTTTAAATTTGTCGAAAAATTTCACACCTTCTCGAATTTTTTTCTCGAAAGTGGGGAGGAATTCGAGGGTATGCCCAACGACCAAAAGTGATTGTAATTGACCTCCGGAGCCAAAAATATTTTTTCCAGAATGTTTTGAAATTCTTTACTTTTGTCGAAAAATTTCACACCTTCTCGAATTTTTTTCTCGAAAGTGGGGAGGAATTCGAGGGTATGCCCAACGACCAAAAATGATTGCAATTGACCCCTGTAACTAAAAATAATTTTTCCAGAAGGATTTGAAAATTTTTAATAACTGTTCAATGAAGCCTCAGTTAAGAAATTGATATTCTTTGAATCTCCCATTAAAATTTTAGTAGAGGCCATTGAAACGGAATTCCCTAGTCTGTGTAATTACTAATTTTATTGTAAAAATCACACTTTCTTCGATGACCTTGACACGTCTCTTAAAATAATATAAATTATTCTAAACAAAGTCTCATAAAATAATTGAAAATTGTTTGGTAAAAATGGAACTAATTGTCCGTAGTATCGCGTATTTATTAAACGTATTATCCGGTACGAATCCTATTCTGTTACCAGAATTATTACAAACGAGTCTTTTCAGAGTGGAATTGATTAAAAGGGTTACCGCCAACCAATCAAACCTGCTTTGTGACGCACGGTGCGTCGGGAACGAGTGACACACAAGCATTTATCTCAAGTGACTCTTCTGATCGGAACAATCGACCATTTATTATTGCGACCGTATGTCGAGAACGCGGCGCTGAAAAGGGCGGAAGTGGCGAGCCCGTAAAATTAACGACAATGACATTCTTTCGGCCCGGAGCGCCAAATGCTCGAACAATGCGAATAATGGAACGACGGGGTGTTCGAGGCTAGGGCGCTAAAAGCGAAGATCTCGAGAGGATAATATGCGCGTGACGCAAAGATGGCGTTTCCGATGGGGACGCTTCGAGGGTTCGATCACGCTTCGGATGGACGAAATGTAGTTGAAAAAATATTTCAAACAGATCAAAAGTAACGTTAGAAAACAGGGTATCGATCTACAAAGAAATAAAATGCTTACAAGAGAAGGATTTCAATTTTAACGGACCTTGACAAGGCAATAGTATATATGTTTCTAATGATACGTGTAAAATGACAACCACATTATTATCAAGTGCACACTCAAAATGACAACATGGGCGATGAACAATTCTCAAATATCATTAAACTTAAAATAGACACGCTAAAAGCAGAAGTAGCAACCGACAGATCAAACAAGAACACCATTTGTAACTTTTCGCAGGAAAATACATCAGACAACCTAAACGAACTTATAACACCGCCCAATTACTTCACATTCCAAATATAGCGCTAAAACAGCTACCACAACGATATATTATCTACTAACTGTCTCAATTCACTCTACTTCCCCTAAATCTGGAAGATAGCTAAAATAATCAACATAAAAACATATACACTATCATCTTGCAAAGACTCGTTAAAATTGAAGTCGGTCAATTCGAGTCCCCAACACTGCAATCGCATACTCTTATTCAAAAGCCAGAACTTAGAAACGATCCTCCGTGCGACAAGTACGTTCGATATATTTCAACGAGCCAAAAATTGCACGAACAGACTAAAAAACACATTCGAATCTTTGATCCGGAAGCTGTCAGCCTACTGGATAAGGGACGATCAACCGCGGACTCGAAAGAAGCACAATGCCCTTCCATTTTGTCGCCAGGGTCTCCGCGTGCACTCTTGATCATCCATATTTCGTATCCATGTTTTTCCGATACAGGAGCAAACGTTGGCTTTCTTAGCAGCGCGGAATACCGAACAAAGAGATATGAAAAAGGTGTCTCGTTTCTCGTTGGTGTCGTTGTATCATCGTAAGTATATTGCGCGCAAATCGTACGCCATTTCTCCTCGTCGCTGCCCCCCTCGTCGCCCCCTTCGCCCAGGCTCGTGTCCTACGGCGCGGAAAATTGCGAGCCAGTCGATGGTGTTTTCTCCCTAACCTAACACGCTGGAATTTTTGCAAAAGCTTGCAGTCTTTTTTACGAGCCCGAAGGATCGGCTTCGAGCAGAGGAAATCGTACGTCGCGCACGAAACCACGCCCCGAATACCAAAAACCGTGAAAGTGGCCCCTCGATAAAATCGGCCACGGCGGGGAACGAAAAGTTATTAAAGATAAAATAATTCCAAACCAAATCCCTCGAATAATTATCGCGGTGTGTTTCGGTATAAAATGCAAACTCGGTACGAAGGGACGGCGAACAAAGGAGTGGAAACAAAGCAATGCCATGAAAAGAATACACAATCTGGTTGGTCCCGGCCTGTTATTACGCTGGTAACTAGTTGCATAGACGTTTTGTATTAATTTATGTACAGCGAATAAAATTTGCATAGCTCTGCATAAGTTTTCGCGCGAAAAACGAGCTTCCCGTAATGGAATTGCAGGTATATTATTCGATCTCCGAACATTACCAATTCGATTCGCTGTTTATATAGTGGTCGTTTGTTATTACCATTTCTAGGTCCGGTTAGTTCATTTATAATAATTGTTCCTGTAACTGTTACATCACAAAATTTATTATTTCTTTTAGAAATTGTGTTCTCGATTTTGGGGTTGTTACATTTTAATGAATTTTTTTTTTTAATTATAATGTAATTATAATAATATCGATATGTCACTGATGAGTAGATCTCTCTATGCAAATTCGTATTTTTATTACCAGAAGCTTCGTGTTACTCTCAACCCTTAATAATAATTCGTATCTTGTTTTAGGTATTTCTTATGTTTTCGTGTATTAAGTGCATTCTGTAGTTTTTTGGGATTTAAAATTTCCCATAAATGGATAAACATTCTACTGATGAGATATTGTTCGAGGAAGAATTTTTTAAGGATTTACTTCTGATTATTTAATTGTTTCGAGTATATTGAGGGGGCGAGGTCTTCGAGCCGCAGATAATTTATAATCTAGTGCGAAATGGAGATACAAAAGGATATTATGGCGATCCCTCAAGCTGGGCAGATTGAAACTTGCACCGCGGGTGAGACCTCTAACAATAAGCAGCCTCTTAGACAGCGATTTCGAATCCGACGGATTGCAAACTTCGCTTCAGGTGATGAGCTTTAAGCAGCTCCCTGGGTAACAATTCGTGCTCTGGGGAATTCGAAGTGGTCTCCTTAGGTAGCGATTCAAATTCTCGTTCGATTCGCGGCACAACATTTATTTCGAACCGTTTCGAGGGGTTCGGGGACGGGAAAAATTCTTATTCATAAATTTCACGCGAAAGAAACGAAATGTAAAGAAATTTCCATATTCGTTGCTCGTTTAATAAAAAATTTCTGCCGAGAGGAATTGCTTTACGAAAACTTTGCAATAAACTTTGGCTTCGGCCAGAACGGCGGTACGGAAATGAAATAATAATTCTGGACGCTCGGACGTAGCAGAAATAAAATGGTACAGTTTGACATTTAAGTAGAAAATAAACTCCGGCGTTCAAACATACGATACACGCAGAGGAATTTTCAAATTTCAAATTTTCAAATGAGGTGAATATGTGTAAGTGGAACAGAGTAATTTTACGACGAAATGAAATAATAATCTCGAAGTTTTAAGCGTGGCAAAAATACAACGGTGCATTTTAATAATTGAACATAAAATAAACTTCAGCGTTCAAGCTTACGATGGTAAAGGGATTTTCAAATTTCGAATTTGCGAATAAGGTAAATATGTGTCTATGGAAGCAGAGGACAGTAACGATTTCGTGAAACTTGCAGAAGGTATTGTTTAATTCAGTCGGGGTCGTTCGCGTGGAAAATAAAAGTTACTATTTGCAAACGTAACGCATATATTATCAGCGCTGAAAATTAAACGGTAATAACAAGTTGCAAATGTCGAAGTTCGAATCGCAAGAACTCCAGCCCCGTGGAGTACAAACTTCGAACTCGAAATTGTTCATAGAAACTGGAAAATTCAAGTTTGTTCGGGCAGAAAGTTACCGAGGCGCAAGTATAACATGAAGTTTGATGTACTCGGAGCCACCGTTACGAAGGATTCCGACTTACGCAGTAATGTCGCTCTAACTGTCGCCTGGTTGTTCCCATAATTTTCTCTATTCGCATTTACAAATTCTTCGCCCTGTTTGCTTTATTAATCGTCGCGAGTTCTTAACAGTTGGAGAAGAGGCCCTCCAAAGATCTTCCTACGTTTACGATTCGACCGACTAGAAATTGTTATGGCGAACCGTAGCTACACTGAGCCTCCAGCCTCCAGTTGCGGTTAGAAATTGTCCAATCCATAACTAACGCTGGTGTTGTCCGAGCAATAATAACCCGGGAAATTCGTTACTCTAAAAAAATGGCGAAGTGTTCGGTCGCGTATTATAAACCTGGTCGATTCCAGATCCTCGCCAAATCTTCTCGGTTCTTTTTCAAGCGTCCACGTATACCTGTAAATCCTCTTTTACATGGCCACGGTGCACCGATTGCCACGAACCTATGTACCTATAGAATATAAGCAAACCTCACCACATAAACACACGTACACGGCCGCGTAATCGTGTTCTATACGTCGGTATTTGTATATTTGCCGAACGAACGAGGCGCTCGACCATGAAATAAAGGAGCACGCCTGCGTTCCATATGTAAACTCCGAAGAATAGCTTATTTTAAAGCGATCGCGGAACGCTTTTCATGTCTACTTGCATGATGGAATCGTATTTTCGTTCGACCGTATCGTCGTGAAAAATGATCCGTCGCCATGAACGTCCCCCCCACTGTTTCATGTATTTATATTCTACCCTTTTTTGTGTACTGTTACAAATGTATTATACATCTCGTTTCTGGACGTAGGGACCATTTCTTCGGCGTTCGAGGAAGATACCACTCGACGCCATTTTGTTCAAGTTAAGGCTCGATCGTCTTGGGATACTTTGGATCGAAAATTGGGGAGTCTTTATAATTTAAAATTAAGATGGTCGATCTATTGGAATATATTATTTATTCGCTGGTTATAAACAGTAAATGAATTAATATTAGTTGAGATGTTTCAAATGAATGGAGTAATCACACGGTCAACGACGACGAAGATAAATAATTTATTCAAACAACAATTTCATGGCTGAAATGGGCTATCGAATAAATAATACCATCACGGACTCGAAGTGAACGCAGAATAAGAAAATGACCACGAAGACGGTAAATTATTCGAAAGATCGCAACGGGAGTCTGCACGTGGCACGCGTCATTTTTAGTTTGGTAATTTACATTATAATGCCCCGATCAAAGTAATATTTTTACAATTTAGATTAACCGGTAAACAATGTGTTAATATGCAGGTTTCATTATCGGAAGCTGAAGCCTATGAATTAAATATGTACTTAGCCCATTAAGTATCAGTTTCCGATCCAGACATCAACGTGGAAAGCATTTTTTATCCGGTATTAAAATTTATTACACAACGCGCCGATTTAAAAAAGAAATGAATTTGAGACGACCACTGCAGTTCCTTTTAAAAAACTGCATTGTTACGAAATTTGAAATTGTCTGGACTGATATATTTTCTTGGACCAAACTATATACAAATGGACGTTCAAAAAGTAACAAAAATATATTTCCGGTAAAGAATTTTTTTCTCAAAAGTACGTAGGATTTCTGGGGTATGTCCATTCACCAAAAATGATTGCAATCAAACCCTGCGACTAAAAATAATTTTTTCAGAACGATTTGAAACTTTTAAATTTTCAGGGGAACAGACAGTTATATGGTCAGGCATTATATTTTCGGTAACGAATTTTTTTCTCGAAACTGGGTAGGATTTCGGGGGTATGTGTATTCACCAGAAATGATTGCAATTGACCCCCGTAATCGAAAATAATTTTTCCAGAACGATTTGAAATTTTTTAATTTTGTCAAAAAATTTGTCTATATTCCTGAATTTTTTTCTCGAAAGTGCGTAGGATTTCTGGGGTATGTCTATTCACCAAAAATGATTGTAATCGTCCCCTGCAACTAAAAATAATTTTTTCAGAACGATTTGAAACGTGAAATTTCAGGGGAATCGTTCGTTCACGATCGGACATTATATTTTCGGTAATGAATTTTTTTCTCGAAACTGGGTAGGATTTCTGGGGTATGTGTATTCACCAGAAATGATTGCAATTGACCCCCATAACCGAAAATAATTTTCCCAGAACGATTTGAAATTTTTTAATTTTGTCGAAAGATTTGTCTATTTTCCTGAATTTTTTTCTCGAAAGTGCGTAGGATTTCGGGGGTATGCCCGTTCACCAAAAATTATTGTAATTGACCCCCGTAACCGAAAACAATTTTTCCAGAATGATTTGAAATTTTTTACTTTAATTTTTTAATAACCTGGATTTTCGTCTTAAAATTTTTCCCAGGGGTGACCGAGCACCCTGTATACGAAGGTTCGGTGTCAAGTAGAGATAGTCTGGTTCGTCCAGTCCCAAGGAGGCGTAACATCTTCCGATGAAAATGAAATTAATGTCCATCGTTCTGTTCGTTTGCGCTCGTTTTAACTTCCGGAACTAGTTCTTCCGCGTCTCCGTTCGATACTTCTTTCAACAGAGGAGCCCGGAATAATACCCAAAAGACTCGTCCCCGTTTCGCAAACTTCGTTTCCACGTCGGATACATTTATCCCCCGGCTTGGCTGTGTCCGTGAAGCAGACGTCTGCCGTGTTCATCATGTTCACTTGTACAAGTAGTCGGCAATTATTAGCCATTGTTCCGCGGAAAAGCTCCGGAGACTGAATTACGTTAGGATAGAATCGGGGTCCCCGATGTACAGCTCGGTCTCTTGGCAGTCGCCACCGAACGATCGACACACGTGTCGAAGAACTCTGTATAGAGGGAAACGGATAGGTACAAAAGACAGGGTGACAGGTTTCGAGGCCCACCACCCCCCCCTCCCTCCCTCCCTCCCACAGCACGCTTAAGGAGAAGCCAGTGAAAGAATGATGCGGTGGCGCGGTAAATGCGAAGAAAGGAATGGAAAAAAACCAGTTTGGTCGCGGGAGAGGTTGTTGAACCAGTGGAAACGAAGACTGACTTTTACATCGTCGCACAGTAGAGAAAAACGACCAAGCTTGCTCGTGAAAACCGTAGATTCATAATTAAATTGGTTAATAACATTGATTGTTAGGGGCATAATAGAATGTTGTTATAGTAGGTCAGCAAAAGAATAAAATGGCGTCGTAGTAGTTATCGTAGACGATGTTTGAGAAATGGCGGGAATTTTTAAATTGTATTGTTAAACAGCGTTCGAAGATACTTGTCTGCGGGGATAGATAATGAAAAGGACAGTTTCGGTGATTTATCGTGAAGTTTGATTAAACGGTTACGAAGGTTCGACGTTGTCCAACGTAAAACGTATAAAAACGTGTATCGTTTTTTCTCTTTTTGTTCGAGACGTTAATCCGGATAAGAATTCCTCCACGACGCATCAAACAAGTTCAATGAGATAAAAATATCGTTCGGACGAGGGAAGATTCCGGATCTTTTAGGAGAATCTTAATAAAATCTAGAGAGTCGACCGCCAACTTCTGCAAAACCGTACTTCCCCGCTCGAAATTCCACGTGGAAAATCCATAGAGCCGCATTCCGGAGGGAGATTCTTGTTCTACCCTCACTTTGGTACACCATTTCTCCCTTGGGACAGCCAAAAACCATATACAACGCGCGTGTGTTTGCGTGTGTACGTGTTTGCTTTTGTTCCATCCTTATGACATCGGACGTATGATGTATGGTAACAGGGATACACGAGTAGAAAAACTTGTCACGGGACATTACGTACAGTGATTCTCATTCGTATTTTTATCTTCCGATACTCTTTCGAATGATAAACAGTTCCATTCATATATCAAAGTCTAAATTCGGTATCCTCGATAAATTCTCATCATTTAACAAGACATTTTTACGGATACATTGACATTTATTTCACGTATAAAACCAACTGTAACTAAGACGACTCGGCAGCCATCTTTAAAAATACTTCGACACACGATGCGTACCGACTGTCAATGTTTGACATTTTTAAATCATTCTTTTAACTTATTTTTAAGACTTCAAAATAAAAAAACAGAATAAGTTAAATTTTGTACAATAATACACGGATAAGAAATTTTTAAATAATTCTTTCAGCCTACTTTTAAGACTCCAAGTGGAAAAAGAGAATAAGTTAAATTTTATACGATGATATAGAAATAAGGAAGTTAGCATTTAAGGAAGGGGGGAGGAAAAGTCAATTTTTGAAATTCTTAAATAATTCTTCTAGCATGTTTTTACGACTTCAAAATAAAAAAACAGAATAAGTTAAATTTTGTACAATGATACATAGATGAGGAAGTTAGCATTTAATTTTAAGGGGGAGGGGGAGGAGAAAAATGTCAATTTTGAAATTCTTAAATAATTCTTCCAGCTTATTTTTAAGACTTCAAATAAAAAAGGAAAATAAGTTAAATTTTATACAATAATACACAGATAAGAGAGTTAGCATTTAAGGAGGGGGATGGGGAATAGTGACAAAGGAAGGAAAAAGGAGAACGTTAATAGACGGAGGTAAAAGATCTACGGTGGAAGCGTGATCGGAATAATTCAAGGAATAGATGATGCCAGCTAGGGTAGAAAGTGGTTCACCTCGTCTTTTAAGTATTAACAACATAATCTTGTTGTAGAGCTATTTTGTACGGAGCTAAATCTCGTTTACAGAAAGTAAATTATGGCACGAGACACGAACACAGTTGAACTAGTGCAACGCAATCGTGTTGTTAAACGTTCCTCAAAATACAAAGCACACAATGAAATCTACCTTTACACCGGACGTAATTTCTTCTTTTTTATGGAATATTTTGCGACAACGTGAAATTCTAGAGAAGAATTTTTGTCAAAACTTAAAATACACTATATCGTAAATATAAATTACTGTATTTTAGTTTAACCCATATTTAATCCATATTTTTCATGTTTACTAAATACAAATAATAATAGTAAGAAAGACTTTGGGGATACAAAAATGCTAGAAATTGAATGGCGAAACTTCATACAGGGATGCAAAATAAAAAAACTTTCGTTCGAATCAAAGAGCCAAATTTAACCCGCGCCGAGGGCTAACAAATTTTTTCCCTTTTGCTTCTCCATACTGCGAACATTTTTACCATATCCTCCGAGTAAACGGTCTAGTTTTCAACATATATACAATGTATCTGTAGTGCACAATTTTTATATTTCAATTTCTTTGGCCGGAAAACGATTGGAACCGTCGAAACGTTCGTATCGAATTAAACGAAATTTCCAAAGAAGTTCGTTTTCCATGTTTATTATTCCGACTGTTCGCGTTGTTTAAAAACATTGCCATCGCGGCGAGGAAATTTAGGAGCACCGAGTAGGAAAATTCGGTACAATTATTCACGAAAGGATACTTTTTTTTAATTGAAGTTACTCCCCGAAGACGAACATTATTATAACTACCGTGCTACATGCGCGGGCATTTTTACTAGCGCACTTGTACATTCTCCCAGCTATATGACACATGGTTAAATAGAATAGAGTACGGTTAAGTACATAGAGAAAGATACATACGTCCCTTCGAACCACACCGGTGTCCTCGAGGGACTAATACGTTTCCCTGCATACACGATTCCGTTTTTCTTTTTCCGGTCTTTTTTCCGTTTAACCCGATCCCAAGTGAAATACCACGGACGTATGCCAGGATTTTCACGATTCCAAAGGTCTTGCTTTTATACCTTGACGCCACCCTAGTCCACGCAAAAACTTCCCTCTGCCCTGGCCGCGCCATTTTATTTATTCACGTATCTCAGCGCGGAGACGATCTTCCGATACGCCTCGTTTTTCACCACCAAAAAAATGGAAAATTACCAATCCCCGTCGCAAGGAAACTTCAAATTTCGTGAAAATTCCATTTAAACCAAGCTTGACCTTCGCGTGACCTCTACGCGTCCGCGCGTAAAGATACTTTAATTTAAACAATTATTTTCGATCACTGGTTTATTGAAATCCCATTATTTACGTCATTTGGAATTCGATGATTTCAGTTTCAGGCCGATAATCTTCCCTTTATAATATCCAATTAAGGAAGGTAAATCCTGTAACGAAGAGAATCCTCTTTCCCTGGTTAGTGCCTCATGTGCCCCAACAGCACGTACGTACTTACTATTAATATTATCTGTTTAAATCCATATGTCAACGTATGGTTGTTCGTTATTTCGCGAGGCTTGAATTTATCGCGCGTGTGCGCCACTGTATCTAATTAAAATATTCCTTTCGCGAAACATTTACGAAATATCGCGGGATATTGTGTTCGTAGCCTTCGTCTGTTGTTTTTCGTTTGGATTGATCAATTTTCAGCCGGCAGAACCGCGCTTTATAATAAATATTCATGAAGTTTTTATTCAGACCGCGTTATTGATCGACAAATTTATTTTGCGAGATATTTAACAAAATAGCCGCGGCATCCGCCACTTTTGGGATACTTTATACTCCCCCCTCGAATATAAAGGACGTGCACTTAACATTTTGCAAGTTTCGTAAAAATAGTTCGCTCGCGATTGTGAAAGTTTCAGAATAATATAGCCTTTTAAAGTCAGTAAACGACTATAATGTTAACGTACAGCGGAGTAGAATAATTGGAACAGGAAACACTAATTTAATTTTGCATACCACTGCGTACGACATGAAATCGTTTCAAACACACACATTCCACGTATCAACGAACAAAGCTATCTGGAAATTATATGCATGCACGTATAATTATTAGAATTGCGATCTACGATTCTTACTTATCATTTATTTTTTTGATATCCTAAAAAGCTCCGCGGATAAACGTTCGAACGAACGCAACGTCGAAGACTCGAGCGTGGCTGAAACATTGAGCACTGATTATAGTAAATTGAAAGTCGTGACAAAAACATCAATCGGACCATAAATAAGGCTGCAGTCGGAAAGAAGCAATTACCAGTGTAAAACGTAAACATGACTGTTTGACATGCAATCTGGACTACGGAGTGAGATACTATACCCATTGTCGCATATCTCTTGTTCTGTCTCTTTCACGTCCCGTTAACGACCAAGCTGACTGTATGATAGATTTTACGATCATGAACAAACGTTGTTTTACACGCGAAGTTTTTTCAATTGCTTCGCGTCGTACACTTTTATCCTATCGTTTCAATTCCCTGTTATTTCGTTTTCATGTTTATACTATACTTTGTTCGATAGCTCTTCCCTCTTCCGAGTATGTAAATAGCGCAGAAACTATAGCAAATACGATAGTGGTTCTGTCGTTTAGTTCTTCTCGGACGAGCAACGATTTTTCTGTGGTTCCTAACACTAGATTTACGGACTCAGCCAATTTGACTCATTTAAAATGAGAAATCATAACATTTTTAATGAGTCAAATTGGCTCAGTCCGTAAATACACTGTGAAGTAATTCCAAATTTTGTTGCTATATATATATTTCATTTAATCGAGACCAATAACGAGAACACTGGAATTTGAAAATTTTAGTGAAATTATTTAAGCCAATTTGACTCATTTAAAATGAGAAATTGTTAAGCAATTTCATGTTTATATTGTATATATGTAGCAATAAAATATTAAATGAGTCTGATTGGCTCAGTCTGTAAATCCAGTGTTAAACAATTTTACTAAAATTTTAAAATTCCAATATTCTCGTTATTGGGCTGGGTTAAGTGAAATATATATATAATATAACAATACAATTTTAAATCAGTCGAATTGGCTCAGTCTGTAAATCCAGTGTTGATATTGTTAATAGCGATATATTGAATTCTGATTACAATCGAAACGTACAATGTTCCTTTTTTTTATTACTAGTCGAAACAGTAGTAATTCATGAGTAATTTTTAGTAAATTTATATAGAGTTTTTTAGAGAAACTTGTAAGTATTTCCGATCGAGTCGATGAAAATAAAGGAAAGGCGAATTCATATTTCAATTTTATCCAAATCCTTGGCATCGAGAGCAAAAAGTGATCGATTTGTCGTGAACCCGGGGCACTCTTTTATCTGGTGTATGTACGGCGGCGCCGCAGAAACGAATAAGGATGTGTCGGTTAGGTGTCTGTGGGCGAAGATAGTGCGCTCACCAATAGACGACCCTTTTTGTAGATCTTGCCTAGCCGCGGGCTTGCACGAAGAGCGTCTCGATGAATACGATTGGTTAACCGCCAGATGCATTCTCTCGACGCGCGTACTTTACCTATATAAAGTGGCTTCCACGAAGAAAAGTCACCTCTTTCCTTTTTTTTTAATAAAACGCCACGTTTTTACACCTTCGATAAAAACTTACGCAATCTGGTAAATTATATCGAACGATAACGATTGTAAATAGCAACACTCGCTTTTTAACTCTTATTTTCTTGTTTTTTTTTTTTCAATTCAATTACAGTAAAATTCCGATTAGCCGGCATACTCGGGACTGGGGGAAATCAAATATGGCGGATAGCTGGACAATACCTACATGTGGAGTGAAAACAATCACAGTATACGAATAGATCATACATTCAATGTATTTTTTCAGCCATTTTCGTGTCACTGGCAACATTGCGAACAAGTTATAAAAAAGAACACAAGAGGAAGTGAGACAGAAAATGAAATTACAGAAACAATTCTGGTCAAAAAATAAATTTTCGGTAAAGAATTTTTCCTCGACAGTGCGTAGGATTTCGGGGGTATACGTATTGACCAAAAATGTTTGCAACCAACCACCGCAACGAAAAATAATTTTTTCAGAAAAATTTGAAACGTTTTAATTTCACCGAAAAATTTCTGCGCCAACCTCCCGCCGATTTTTCTTCAAATTAAATTTTAAATTTTAAATTAAATTAAAATTAAACTTTAACTTTAATTTTGTTTTTCATTTTTATGAAATACATTTACTATTGCAGGAGTTATGCCTGTCTGAAAATTGGACCATTTTTATGGAGTTTTTCTCACTTTACGAGGTTAAGGAACAGAAATTTCGGGGAAACATTTCTGGCCATAAATTCTATTTTCGGTAAACAATTTTATTCTCGAAAGTGCGTAGGATATCGGGGGTATGTGTATTCACAAAAAATGATTGTCAGTAACCCCCGTGATCAAAAATAATTTTTTCAGAACGATTTGAAATTTTTTAATTTCGCCGAAAAATGTCCGCCCCCCCCTGTCGATTTCTCTTTAAAACTAGTTTTCGATTTTTAATAAACACAACCATGGGTAACGGAGTAATACGATTTATTAATAAAAAATAAAATATATCAAATTCCTAGGATTCATTCAACTGTTTACTATCGACTGTCGAATGCACGCGGTTGTGATTTCTTTGTTGTATTTTTTGCAACATTCGTCAAAGAATAGTCAGGTTAAATATGTCGGTTACGTTCCGGATAATCGGGTTGCCGGACAATCGGAACTCTGCTGCAGATCGCATTGTTTTTTTTAAATATTATTTAAATCAAACTGAAAGCTTACATAATTGCGTTTGCGTTCGAGGGGGCCCGCGATATAACCGTTTCAGGTCCGTTCCCCGACTAATTTTCAACGAGCACGGACAGAAAAATTAATCTACACGACTTGCCTTTGGCATTCGAAAGCAAAATGCGTGAAACTACCCGACGTTTTCAATGAACGAGAAAAAAACAAATTTGTGTAATCGGGTGGAATCTCTCGTATCGTCGATTAAATTCTATCGTATCAGTTCATCGTGTGCGCCGCGTAAAAACGGGAACGTACGAACGCCTATGGGAGGAAAAACCAAATCACTGCCCGCTCGGAGTCAGAGAGGGATGGGGTAAAGGGGGTAAAGGGGGGTAGAATTTTTCGCGACGCGTATTTTAAGCCAGTAGTGTGTTTATCGCGGTATCGATATTTATGACTTTGTGATGGACGCGGTGTTACCAAGAGCTCCGATGCTGTTGCTGTCGCAGTATACGAGTTAATAATACACGGTTCGATGCCATCCAGATGTGTACGTACACACGTTCCACCGTGCGACGTGTGTGTGTGTGTGTGTGTGTGTACGCTAGTACTCGAAATTATTACCCTATTTACACGGTCTGTGCTTAGTGCATTCGGGGTGTGTATCGACGTTGCGGGGCGGAATTAAAGATAGGAATACGCGATTCAAAATACAACGTGCACGTGGCGAAGTAAAGCATATTTAATATATTTCGATTGGCCCTTCTACCACGCATGGAAAAAATTATGGTCAAGTATACTGTTGATGAGGTACGTGGCAGGAGTTGAACAGAAGATCCTCGTAAGGAGGCTTTAATCTTCGTGATGGTTTTAATGGGTCGATGATCAACAATGACTAGCTTATGGTCACTGCTGGTCAACAGTGATGTCGACATCAAGGTCAGCGGTCCAGTGAAGAGGTGGGACCAATCGAAATAGTTTCTTTGTAGACGGGACAGTCTTAACTGGTAACTTTAACGTTGGCTCTGACTGGTCTCCCTACCCTTCCATCGTCTTAGACATATAAGCAGGGCCACTGCGAAGAATTCTTCAGTCTCGTCGCGAATTCGGGAGTGTACGGATGGCCAGAAGAGTACCGGGGAACGCTGCTGACCTCTACCGACCACTACTGACCACTACTGACCACTACTGACCAGTGCCGGACGGTGATGACCAATGGTAAGAACTGTTTAAAAATTCTCTCCCCTCTTCTATTCTACCTTTTTAATGCCAATTTTGCTTCACTGAACTGATTTTGCCTTGCTTGTCTAACCGATGTTGCTATAATATGAATATTTTCTTACTTTACAGCTGGCCCAGTGGTAACTACCCTATGTACTGACAACAAGTAGTAAGTCCACTCCACTTATTTATATTTTATTATTTTTTATTATTTGTTCGATGTGAATTCAAGTTTATTTATCTATCTGATTTTATTTGGTTATTATGAATGTTCCTTTTCTATGTTTTTACACTGTTTTTCGAATCTATCTGATTGCTTTGATATGTATAATATTGCAGGACATAATAATGTAATACTGTTTTCATTCGATACCGAAGATACCCAAAGTCTCTCTTTTTAGAGACAAAGTAACCTCGTATATTATGTACTATTTTTACTTTCTCACTGCACTTGTCTGTAGTTGCAGTATTCGTAGTTTTAGAGATTCAGTGTTGGGCATATGCTTTTTACAGGTGTTAAATTTTTTTGTTTTGTTTAATCTATTAAACAAGTTCCTGCTACAGAGTTCCTATGGAAGTTTTAGGTTTATAGAAATAATAATTAAGAATTGTTACAATTTTCATTGATATTGCTTCATTTGTGTTTCAGGAAATCATCGTGGGATAAACAGAAGATAGAAGAAAGAAGAATGTATTTCATGTATTTTGTTTATGTTTTAATAATTTAGATTTATAAATGAAGGATCAACAAGGAAGAATATATTCTCTATGTACTCTGTTAGATGATTAGATAGGTAGGATGTAAATGAATTTTTGATTTATAGTTAGGCAGGAGTTTGGTTCTCTATATTGATCATTATATCAGCCAGGCAATATTTTGGTCTATTTCTCTGTTTTGTTGATGAGAATTTAGTGGCAAATTCTTTCCCGAAAAACTCTTTCGTTGGTTGCACTTTCGTTTATTGCTTTCTCGAGCAACGATCGCTGGTTACAAAAGATTTTAACTAATGGAGGGTGGTTGGGATTCGGTTAGGGCGGGTCTCCATTCGCAGCAACCTCCACGTGGTGAGACCTGGGTAATATTATTTAGCGTTTAATTAATAATCGTGTCACTCTTAGCTGGGTAATGCAATTATTAATTAAAAATTGAATAATATTAGCAAATTGGCTGCGATCCGCTTTGCATAGGTCATCATAAATACAGAGCTTCTTCGCTAGGTTAGTTTTGATTCTCATTGATTCATCAAAGATTCCAGAGTATTGTCACAGATTTGGTATAGAAGTAGATCCTTCGTTCAATGTATTTTTGCAGCCTATTTTTATGGGGTGTCGAAACCCCATTACCATTTTCGTGTCATTCGCAACGTTACCAACAGATTCAGAAATGAATTTTAATCTCTTCCATTGTCAACTCACATGTATTTACGCAACACTACAGCTGTTTGCCTATCAATACTAATTCAGTGAATAGTTTTTCAACTGAATTTTCAGGTCGGTGTAGCAGTCAGATTGGGCCACGAAAGTCCATAAGGTGAAAGGTCTACTCGTATACCTCGTGCTCGATAATTATACATAAATTTTTATGCAATTTGATTAACGACGATATCCACTGCCCTTAATTATTGGAGCTGTTGGGTAAATAAAAATAAATATAATTATTACAAGCGATAGAATAGGATAAGGATAGGTATAATAAGATTGAAAAGTAATACGTAGTATACGGACAATTGCATTCGTCGTTGCAGCAGGTCACGATTTAAAATGAATTTTGTAAACTTTTATGAATTCGATAAACTTTCTGACACTGCGCGCCAACTTCAACATTACGGAAAAAGTTTTAATTGTAAAAGTGTGTCTTCGTGAAAGCGCTTCCATTTTATACATTTGTTGATTACTTTTTTCTACGCTAATGATGGAAAATGTTTATATCGGAGTTACTTTTATTAACGCCCTTGGGAATAATAACCGTTATAAGTTTATTCGGAATATTATTGATATTAGCTATTAACTCTGAAATTGATTCAGATAACGTTTATAAAAGTCGAATTGTAAGTATAAACAAAAAGACTCGATTGAAATCCAAATCAAACAACAATATACAGGGTGTTCCACATTTTTCAGTACACTCTTCAGCAGTGTGTTCTATAAAAATAAGACTACAGTGTTATATAACAAAAAATTCAAAAATGCTTTGTCAAGAAGTTTTTACAAAAATGTGAAATGCGATGTTTCTTTATTTACTGAACAAACAAATTTACTAGAATTTTCGTGTCGAGGCGCGAAAAAATATTTTTAACGTAGAATTATGTGGATATCTTAAACATTTCTTTATCACAGTTCAGTCTCTATCTTTTATCTCAGGTGCTGAAGTATTCTTTGTGATAATTTTTTATTGTCATCAAATTTTGAACTGTTCAAGTTCATGTTCACTAAATTGGAAAGAAACTCACGACATCGAATGCTCGCAAACGATTGATTTTATTTTATTATAAATCTTTACTCTTATTTCAATGTCCAGAATCTCAACATAGTTTCACAGTTCATATTTTCGTTATAACATCTCAACAAAGCATTTACTGCCGTATAATCATTCATAGACAGAAATGTTAATTTGATTGAAACCAGAATATCAAGAGTTTTTTCGAGTAAAGTATGAAACTCGAAGATAGATCGGAGACGACTGTCGACGATCACCGTGCCGCTCTAGGTGCAGCGATTTTTACCGATCGTCGTCGATAGATTCGCGTAAATGTGTGCCCGAGTGGCGGGGACGGGCGAGAAGAGAGAAAAAGTCTCGGGAAGAATTGTAATCACGAAGTAATACGAAGCAGTAGGAATAGAAGAGGGCAGGAAGGAAACAAAGAGCGGAGAGGAATACGAGCAGATAAAGTAGAGGAGACGACGGCCGTGGAAGTTCGGAATTCAGGGTGCGCTGTTCCGTTTATGAAATATTCGATGTACTCTGCCGGCGCCTCGCGCGAATGAAATTTCCACCGGGCTAAAGTGTTTCCTAAGAGCCTTCCGGCGTATTACTAATTCAATGGGCTCCCCCGCCGCATACACATTGAACATTAAGGTGAATGATATTTCAATTGTCCGCGATTGAAAATACGTCATCAGCCGCAGACTTCGTGGAATTTCAAGCAAAACGTTCCTCGTACAGTCCCGTAGCCGTTCCTAACGATTACAATGCATCTAACGTAAACTGTCCGATGTATGGGCCAAGCGTATCGGAATTTTTCGGTGGTTTATTATCATTATTGAATAATACATTTGTGGCGCCGCTTCTCATGCTCGCCACTAGAGGGATCGCGCTCTCACAAGCGCTCGAGCGACCCCTCGGTTGCTATACTGCTATAGAACATACTAGCTGAAGTGTGTGAAACACCCTGTAGAAAAATCGCAGTTACCTATTTAAAAAATGATAGAAATTGTACAGGGTGTTCGCGACCAACCCTGGGAAAAATGTTAATGGGAGATTCTAGAGGGCAAAATAAGACGAAAATCTAGAATGTCAATTTGTTGATCGAGCCTTGGTTAAAAAGCTATTGACGTTCAAAGTTCCGCCTGTAGACTGTACTGACTATACTGACTGTACTATCGACAGCCTTACAGTTTTCTGAGTGAGACACAGTACAGTTTTCTCCACCAATAAATTGGGATTCTTGATTTTCATCTTATTTTGGTCTCTATATTATATTCCATCTCACTGTTGTTCGCGTCGTGTCTCGAATGATAATTTGCTTTGACCTCGAATCAGAGATCCTCGCGCTGTTACGTGGAACGATAAAATTAAGATTCGAAACAGAGTCGTGGTCGGAGGTTTGATGACGAACAAAATGGTCGGTTAATTGTTTGCGGAGGTGGAAAGTGAAACCTGGCGAAGGTAGTAGGCTCCTGTCGTTGGGGCGTAGATTAGGCAGAGGTGAAGAGCTGCTAAGAAAATACGGGAACGTTGACGGTAACGTCAAGGGTGGCTCCGCCCCGGCGCGATATGCACTGAAGTCGTAAATATTTATCAAGATTGGCCCCGAGGCAGAGCGACATACTCTCCACGGTATATCCGCAACTCCGTAAGTCCGTTTTCGCCGTACGCCCGAAGGTCTGCGCAGACATAAGCCACCCTTGTCTCGTTTCTTTGTGTTTCTGTTTTGTTTTTTCTTGCACTTTGGCCCTGTCCTTTCTACAGATCCACCTACACCTCCGCCACCCGCCTCATCTCCTGCCTCTCGTCCACCACCACTCTTCTGTTTTCATTTTTATGCTCCTTCCTTCTCCGGTTACCCGTTGATCCTCTTTCCCCGAGATCCATTTTTTCCTGCTTTAAGATACAGAGCTGCCATTGCATCTTCATAAAGTTCTGTCAAGAAGCGGAACTCCTGTCCCCAGAGGGGTTTAAACGACTACATTCTTCCCTTCTTTCCGTCGCGAAGAACAGTGCCGTAAACGTCAACGGTGTTCCGGTCTGGAAAATTTACTCCGCGATAGGCGTGAGCCGCAATCTTCGAATTTCTCGACGATCGAGTTCCATTTGCATGATATTTCATCGCGAGTAACAGTTTTGAGGAACATCTTTTAAAGGAATTATTATAGATTCTTAAAAAATGATCATGTTTAAGCCAGCAACGACACTAATTTCGCTCGTTGGCAACTTCTGAGCTGTGCATAGTACATCAAACTCTGAGCGCGATTGATCCAAATACATCAACTTGTGACTGTTCAACACTTTGACTGCCACGTCACCCATATTTGGGTGACAGAACTTTAAACAGTGGAACTAAAACAATGAATTCTCAGGTTGAAATGTTAAAAAAAATCAATTTTAATAGGCTTCGTAAATTTGAACGAGGTTAGAAATGTAACTATTACGACAACTTTTAAGTTGTGCAGTTTACAATTGCCTAAAATCAGAGTTTTGATCTCGTAAACAATTTTAGGATTTTAGACAGTCAACGTGTTAATAGTATTACAAACTTGAGGAATGATTTCTTCTCTTCTGGATTAATATAATTATTCAAACTGCTTCATATATTTGGTATAAAATTTCTAATTATTATTACAAGGAAAAGTATTATCGTTCGTTTCGTTTCGAAATTCTATGTTCTCTTCTGGATTAATATAATTATTTAAAGTGGTACGTAATGTAGATTCGTCAGAAATTATAATGTTTATGAATTCACTGAGCCATCAACGACCCTAATTTCGCTCGTTGGCAACTTCTGAGCTGTGCATAGTACATCAAATTCTGAGCGCGATTGATCGAAATACATCAATTTCTGACTGTTTAATAGTATTACAAACTTGATGAATGATTTCTTCTCTTCTGGATTAACATAATTATTCAAAGTGCTTTATATATTTGGTATAAAATTTCTAATTATTATTACAAGGAAAAATATTATCGTTAATTTTGTTTCTAAATTATATGTCCTCTTTTGGATTAATATAATTATGCAAAGTGATACGTTTTATAAATCCGGTATAAAATTTCTAATTATTATTCCAAGTAAAAATATTACAGTTAATTTTGTTCCTACATTCTACGTTCTCGCGAAATAATTTTCCGAATACCGGAACGTTCGTTGTAAAAAGACCAATTAATAAATCGCGGCTCTGTGAAATTTGAAAAATCAATCCATTACCTTTAGAATAAACGCGATATCCCGAATATTCGCCGGATAGGTTGAAAAGATTCTTTGTCGTTACAACCTACAGATAATATTCAATTTAAATTCTGCTCACGATACACGTAAAGCTCGCAGACTCGTGAGTCGCGTTCCACTTTCAAAGCTCGAACTCATCCCCCCCATTCATAATAACTATATTACGGAACGTGCGCGTTTAACTTTTCAAAAATTAGAAGCTGCTTGATCCGCGCGGGAACGTCGACGTCTTCGCGAAATAAAATGGTCGAATCTTTCCAGAGATCTGCGAATCGTTCTCTTCGAGCCAGTCGTTACGTACCTTAGGAGATCAATTTTCGTTGTTCGTCTCGCTTCGTTCCGATTCCGTGAAAAGAAGCAAACCCCCCTCCTGTCCCGGTAGAATCGAATTATTATTCTCCGTTTGCGTAATTAAAATTGAAAGAAAAAAGGAAACGATTCGACGGAAAGTTTTACACGATTTAAATGGGTCCGCGTTTCATAACTTACCGGATCTGAGAAAAATCTCCGAACGACAATCGCCAGAACGAAGTCGAAAACTTTTTAATTAGCCCCGGGGCCAAACAGAGATCATCCCGACGTATTCGTTCCAGAGCTTTCGAACCTTGTTACCGAATTTCCGTTATAGAATTACAACGTTATGGAATTTAACAGTCGCCGTGTTTTATAATGTCCAGTTTCGGGTGGTGGGTTTTAATAAATTCGGGGAAACAAGCCACCGGGCTCTTCCCTTTGACAAGGCCGGTTCTTTGAAAACTAACCGGCACCCTACTTGCGAATTCACAAAGGTCCGAAAGAGTTTCGACTTGACTGTAGCCAACGCTTGGATACATAGGGTGTTTCATAACATGTGGTACTTGGCTCCCTGGTGGACAGGGAGGCAAAAAACCAACGAAAATGGTTCGAAAAATACGTACTTCTTTTGACATTCTTCCTGAATTATAATCGTTCCTTCGACGATTTGTCACATATTGAAATACTAAAAGTTTCAACTAGCAATAATCGCACCTCGGTAGAACCTCATCGGTTACGATATCGCCACTGCGCAAAGCTCATATTGAAATACTAATTTTCTTCGTATAAAATATTCACCATCTTGGTTTCCTTATTTCATATAAATTTTTTGAACAATCAATTGTAGAAATTATTAAGAAATTAATTTCATAACTTTAGAGTATTTTTAACACGATTAAAGTCGAGTAGATAGAGTTTGACATTTAGTTTTGTGGCTACTGTATTTAGTACTACTAAAATTTTTCTTATAAAATATTCCACACATTGTTTTCCTTATTTCACGTAAATTTTTTGAACGACCAATTGTAGAAATTATTAAGAAATTAATTTCACAACTTTAGAATATTTTTAACACGATTAAAGTCGAGTAGATAGAGTTTGACATTTAATTTATGGCTGCTCTATTTAGTACTACTAAAATTTTTCTTATAAAATATTCACCATCTTGTTTTCCTTATTTCACATAAATTTTTTGAACAATCACTTGTAGAAATTACTTAGAAATTAATTTTACAAGTTTAGAATATTTTTAACACGATTAAAGTCGAGTAGATAGAGTTTGACATTTAGTTTCGTGGCTGCTGTATTTAGTAATACTAAAATTTTTCTTATAAAATATTCCACACATTGTTTTCCTTATTTCACGTAAATTTTTTGAACGACCAATTGTTGAAATTATTTGGAAATTAATTTCACAACTTTAGAATATTTTTAACACGATTAAAGTCGAGTAGATAGAGTTTGACATTTAATTTATGGCTGCTCTATTTAGTACTACTAAAATTTTTCTTATAAAATATTCACCATCTTGTTTTCCTTATTTCACATAAATTTTTTGAACAATCACTTGTAGAAATTACTTAGAAATTAATTTTACAAGTTTAGAATATTTTTAACACGATTAAAGTCGAGTAGATAGAGTTTGACATTTAATTTATGGCTGCTCTATTTAGTACTACTAAAATTTTTCTTATAAAATATTCCACACATTGTTTTCCTTATTTCACGTAAATTTTTTGAACGACCAATTGTAGAAATTATTAAGAAATTAATTTCACAACTTTAGAATATTTTTAACACGATTAAAGTCGAGTAGATAGAGTTTGACATTTAGTTTCGTGGCTGCTGTATTTAGTAATACTAAAATTTTTCTTATAAAATATTCACCATCTTGTTTTCCTTATTTCATGTAAATTTTTCGAACAATCAATTGTAGAAATTTTTTGGAAATTATTTTCACAAGTTTAGAATATTTTTAACACGATTAAAGTCGAGTAGAAGAACTTTGTTAATCATTTTCGTTAGTGATTGTTGTATCTCCGTGTTAGGTCTACAAAATGGTTTCTGTTGGATCGTAACGTAGGTGTGTTTACGTTTGTCGTAAAATGCAGAAAATTATCACACTGGCTAACAATCGCATATGGGAAACACGATCCAGGAAACTGTCACGTACGCAATTTTCATTAAACAGAGCTTCCTCGTATTTTGGGATAACACTAACAATGGTATGATTAAAGATGTCCTAAACGAACAAGACCGTAATCCCACCTGTTATCAAGATATCAAGCAAAATTAAAGCGATGAGTCTGTTAGAACCGACGAAGGGGTGACTTCCATATTCTCGTCCTAAAATCTGATTAGATTTCGAGCAAAATTGGTCCCCCCCCCCCGGGATAATAGTCGCTACTTTTTCTATTTTTTTTGGTCTTTCTTATTTAAAATAAATTTCAGAAAGAATTGCATCACCCATTTTGTAATTAATACACTTTGAAAAATATAGATGTTTCTATAACAATGTAAGTTCAGGTATATAAACACAATTATAAACGTATCTATATTTGCCAAAAATATATTAATTGCAAAATTAATTGAAAAACCAAAAGTCTAGAAAAAGTAGCGATTAGTAATACATTTTGGAAAATATAGTTTGTTTATTAATATAAGTATGTTTTTTTATTACTAAATATTATGTTTTCCAAAACATATTAATAATCACTACTTTTTCTAATTTTTGGGTTTTCCTTATTTAAAATAAATTTTAGATCGAATTGCACCATCAATTTTGCAATTAATATATTTTGAAAAATAGAGATACGTTTATAAGTGTGTTTATATAAAAATATAAAAATAATATAAAGTTTAGGTATTTTTATATTATTATATAAGCACACTTATAAACATAACTTTATCAAAATATAATAATAAATAATAAAATATATTAATTGCAAAATACTTTAGTCGAGCAAAGTATAATTAAATTACGAATATATTTTCGAGCATATGAACGAAAAATATAATTTAAACATTAATTTTTCAATTTCCAATGACAAAATTTCCATTAACAAAATGGATAAATATTTCAGAATCATTTTATTAAAGTAGCTGGCACTATTGTAATTTTTTCTACAATACTTTTGTCGAAGTGGCTGTTAATGTGTTATTCTTTCAATGGTTGCACGATCTTCAGCGTTCTAAATATATTACGGCGAGAATAAATTTCAGGACGACAGGCAAAAAAATCTGGGAATTATTTTATGACATTTTAATTAAAACGTTACGACATTGAAAGTCACTGTCACTAACACAATAACTCGGGGCTGAAATATACGAAAGCTCGGAAATGGATGTACATATATACGTTGAGAAGGGCAGGAGAAACTGGATGTATTATTCAAAGTCATCGTGTCTGGCATAGTCCTTGTCCCTAGTCTTAGCCCTTCAGCCTGCTTTTCCGTCTGACATTTTCTACTCATAACTCTCACTAGGTTTACAACGAAGGGAGAATTTCATCCCTTACGTTTCACATTTTTCAACTTTCTTCCTTCAAACCCGTACAGCAATTTTTTAATTCAATCTAATATACGAAATTTTCTTGAAAAATTTTCGCTCCAATTCACGAACGAGCTATTTACATAAATTTATTCTTTTCGACGAAGCGTATTCAAACGAACAAAACGAACAGAACCATCGTATTATTTTCTACATTTACAAAAATTAATTATAACTAAACTGGTATTTCACAAATATTTCTTTCCAAGTATTTTACTATGATAATACTATCAGGAAAATAAAATACTCAAATAATTCGAAGAATCTCGAAGATTTCAAAGACATCGAAAGTATAGTGAATCGCCAATACGCTACTTAGAGTTTATTAGGTTTAAAATGTAATACATTTAAATACAGTTTCGGATCATATTTTATCGAATCGTGTTCAAATATTGCTATCCTCACGACGTTTAACATTTCGAATTTCATAATTGCTGTAAAAAAATTTCATTCCAAGGGAAAGTTTCGTTTCGTCCTTGGTTGTTGGTGGACTCATTAGCAAGACCCGTCCAATTAACCTTTCCTTCTTTATTCAGAGAAATGTTTCTATGCGAATATCTAATTAATTTTCCTGCCCGAAGAACGTTAATTCAATTTACTCGGGGACTAAATTCGATTCGAAAGATAACAGTGCAATAAGAAACTGGTTTGGATGAAAGTCTGCCCTAACGTTGTTTCTTCCTAGAGTTGATAACTCGATTTCATCTATTCTCGGAAAGTACATTGTCTCTCGAGCGATCTTGATCAGGAACATTTGAGAAAGTATCAGGTAATTCTCTTGAAGCTTGATCAGTACAATTCTCTTAAGGTGCACTTAAACTTTCTTTCCTCAATGGTAAAAAAAGGAACTACTTTTGTTCCACGTAGTTTGTACCTGAATGGTGATTCAAAATACTAGTAACGTCTTTATAGTCACAAAATTACATATTAAGTCCCTACTCGTTCTAGAAAAATGAAATCAGTGTTTAGTTAACCTAAAAAATATATGTTTCAAATACTATTTGAAGTAATAAAAAAGGGTATTAAAGATTTTATTTCTAAGGCTATTTTTTGTTATATTTTACATGGATGGTGATTCAAAATACTAGTAACGTCTTTATAAACAGTCACAAAATTACACATTAAGTCCCTACTCGTTCTAGAAAAATGAAATCAGTGTTTAGTTAACCTAAAAAATATATATTTCAAATACTATTTGAAGTAATAAAAAGGGGTATTAAAGATTTTATTTCTAAGGCTATTTTTTGTTATATTTTACATGGATGGTGATTCAAAATACTAGTAACGTCTTTATAAACAGTCACAAAATTACACATTAAGTCCCTACTCGTTCTAGAAAAATGAAATCAGTGTTTAGTTAACCTAAAAAATATATATTTCAAATACTATTTGAAGTAATAAAAAGGGGTATTAAAGATTTTATTTCTAAGGCTATTTTTTGTTATATTTTACATGGATGGTGATTCAAAATACTAGTAACGTCTTTATAAACAGTCACAAAATTACACATTAAGTCCCTACTCGTTCTAGAAAAATGAAATCAGTGTTTAGTTAACCTAAAAAATATATGTTTCAAATACTATTTGAAGTGATAAAAAGGGGTATCAAAGATTTTATTTCTAAGGCTATTTTTTGTTATATTTTACATGGATGGTGATTCAAAATACTAGTAACGTCTTTATAAACAGTCACAAAATTACACATTAAGTCCCTACTCGTTCTAGAAAAATGAAATCAGTGTTTAGTTAACCTAAAAAATATATATTTCAAATACTATTTGAAGTGATAAAAAGGGGTATCAAAGATTTTATTTCTAAGGTTATTTTTTATTATATCAATTTGTAATTAAAATTTCATAACCTAGGAACGAAGTCGAAGGGAATATAAGTTTAGTGATACGAAACATATATTCCCAAGAGATCGCCTCACGTTTTATGATGTAATAGTGCTTCCACGCGCATAGCATGACAACCTAAAGTCTAGATATCGAGGGCGACCTCGTGCAGAGCAGAAAGAAAGATAAATTGTTGTAGCAGCGGGCCGACCGAAGAAAAAAGGTGGTTCTTGGTTACGTGTATAGGGTAACCGATGAATTCTCTGGCAAAACGTTGCCGTGTTTTAAATGATTTTCTCGTCAATGTTGCCCGTGTCTATTAGATACCGAAACATTTTGCTTTCAATCGATAATATCGCCTTTTATTTTGTCACTTACAACAAATTTCGAAAAAGCTATTGCCACGTTAAATTAAACCAAAAAAAAAAGAAAAATTCCAATCCGTACCGAATGTGAATCTTTATATTTAAAAAAAAAATATTTACAAACTTATACCGTGTCTCTTAAAATTTCTTGCAACGTTGGATTCACATTTAAGCTTTCATTTGTGTCCTCATTTATTTAAATTTCACATTTAATTTTTAATTAACTAATTTTTCCGACAAATATTTCCCAAAATTTCAATTTCCGGAAAAGAACGGCAAAGAAATAAAAATTCTGGTTTCCGACAACCCTTTAAAGATTTGGTTTTGAATCACTATGAATGCCATAGACTGGCAGATATTATTATTAAACGTGGGCGAAATTTTTAGAGACGTTATTTGAAAGCACGAAGCTGGAAATGTGGAAAATAAGTTTCGAGGAAGAGAGTACGTTTAACTACGTAAAATGTTTAATAAAAGCCAAGGTAAAATATTAATGAAACTATTGTAGTGTACATCTAACTGATAGTAAATTATTTCATCGAAAGAAGCACGACTTTCCTTGTACGATCTCATTAATTTGCCCGCGTCTATAATTTAGTGTATCAAAAGAGTTTTTGCAACACAGAACTCGTTACGACTCGAAAAAAACAGACGAAATATAGGTCATACGTTCATACAGGATGTTCCAAAACGTGTGAGTGTAACTGCAGGAGGCGAACTCAGCACATTAGAATAAGAAAAAAATCTCATATTTACATACGTTTACAAAATAACCCTGTTTATTAATTGATAGAAGACTTAATTTTAACATTAGAATTCATTATTCTACAGAGTTAATTTGATCTAATTTTTAATTAAAATTAGGAAACAAGGGCATATATTTACATAAACTATACTTTTACTTTATTTCAGCGTGTTGAATTTGTCTTTGGAGTTATTTTTGGATCTTTAAATTTATCTTACATATTTCGGGACTTCCTGTACTCCCTTTAACATTTTTGTAAATACAAAAATACACCGAGGAGATACCAAAATCGAGGACTGAAATTCAGTATAAACTATTAAGTATAAACTATTATTTCTGCACTTATTGGTTTCCTGTTCCAGTACACTCTGTGTATACTATTTAGAGTTTTCATAAATATAAGAATATATATAGAAACAACAAGAATGGAGGGTTGGAGTCTTTTGTATTTTTAGAGTTTTTATAAATATGGAAATAATCATATCCAGAAGAGGCAAGAATGGAGGGTTGGAATTATTTGTACGGACTGTTTTTCGATACTTTGCTCATCCACGAAACTGGTTCTCGCATAATTATTGACGACGTGGTCCGTAAAATGTTAAATAACGCGGCAAAGTACTAACGAGTTAACCGTCTAACAGGAATAATTTCTGTGCTTTCCATTGTTCCCTTTTCCCTACCGAGACGATGGAATAAGGAGACGACGGCGTAAACGGGTGTCAGGGAGGACACGGGGAGAAATGTGGAGGACCTCTTATCGAGCGTCCTTCTGTTTTTACCTCGCGCAGACTTTTGTATCTTTATTTTAGATTGTTGACAGGTCCGGAGCTTAAGAGCCGTTCCGTAACTTGAATCTCACGGGGGGTGGAACAGCGGGAAGAAAGAAAGAAAGACTAAGTGAAACTGGAATGAAGATATAAAAAATAAAGGAGAGAGCAGAAAAAGAAAAAAGAGAAAGGGAAAGAAGGAGTCAGATCTGCGAGAAACGTAGCAGGAAGATACCGGTTGAAAACAGGAGAAACAATGCGGGATAAAGGTGGGACAGGCTATGGGTTGCCCGGGGGTGGAGCAGGGACGAGGACAGATAAGGTTAGGGCAGGCAAATGAAAGGAAAACTATTGTACGAAAATCACCGGCACGATAAAGAAGGGACGAAGGGCTTGGGGAATGGGTGAATCAAACTCGATGGGGGTTCTCTTCGAGAAATAGAATTGTAAGTTCGATCGGAGGGTAACAGTTGCTCCGGTTAAGTCGCTTTGACCCGCGGTAAATGTTTCGGCACCCTCGTCGCGAAAGAAATTATATTTTGCAACCTTTCGCTTTTCCGTGGCTCATAACACCACGAATATTCCTAATTTCTTCGATGTTTCATCGTATTCTGTCTGAAAGAAACGCTCCAAAATGCAGGATGTTTCGTAACGATGGAACAAGTCGCAACGTACGGATTCTTCGAGCGAAAGGGAATCGAAAAGTCCTTTATCGTTTTGCGATCGGAGGCTTCGTTTTCGAGGCACGAGCAGTTAAAGTTCTTGCGTGCGCGAGCATCGTGCGGCGTTAGCTGACGCGCTTCACCCGCGCGCGAGCGTCATGTGGCGCTAGCTGACGCGCCGCACTCGCGCGTGAGCGTCATATGGCGTCAGCTGACTTTAACTGTTCGTATCTCGAGAACGAAGCCCCGGATCGAAAAACGACAAATGACGTTTCGATTCCGTTTTGCGCAAGAAATTTGAATACCACGGCGAAAGGCGGGTCTACAATTAATTGTACGTCATTTGTTACTATCGTATCGTTCAAAATGCTACGGCAAATGCTGCTGGTGATATGGCCTGTGGAAACCGCGACCTTCGGTCACTGTACACTCGCATGCACAAGGAGCAACGCAGAGTAGAGATTATGGCACCCCCGGGAGCAAGTTAATACATCTTAGGCGACGAGATGTTTGCCTGTTTGTCACTGGGTCCCCTCCTATATCTCCGTTCTCCCTTGTTATTTATTTGTCTTCGTATTCCGGCGGACTCGCATTACGACCGCGCCAGGCTCCACACGTCCCCATCCAGAAATCCCACGCACGTACTGCTGATTTCATAATTTCGGCGTCTTGCCAGAGACGTCGTACGTGACTGACTCGAGGAATGCGCTCAAGAAGTCGTAGATCGACCCAAATATCGTGACGAACGCCATATCGGCCAAATGGATTTCGGATGTAAATTGGAGCCGGAATATATGGTCGCCGGTGTTCGTTCGAGACCCGTGATAAATCGGCTTGAATGATTGCCTGCGCTATTGGCCGCGCACGTCGTTGTTTGCAAATCTGGGAAAATTTGTTAAATATCGAGCCGACGATGTTACGGGATCGTGACCAGACTGCGTATAGTTTGAATTTCCAGGCTACGGTACGCGGATAGTTGGCTCGTTTTTCAAGTTTTCACGGCTGACGATCGGTTCGAAACAATCGGATGGCGATTCGGGGAGAGGAGCAAGCTGCAAGGAGGATGATAATGATTAATGAAACGATCGTTAGGGGTAGAATTAAGAGCCCGCAGGAGGATAGTCCGATTGCTAGTGTAACTTAGGTTATCCTCGCAGGTTCCGTTAACTCTAACGACACGTAATACAGAGGCATGATTAATGGCGGCAATATGCTCGTTTGCTGTTTCCGGGGGTGGAGGCGGTATATGCTCAGCGAGCCTATCGAAAGACGCATGAAACCGGAAACCCGTGAAACTGAGAAGCGCCGACCATCTGATGGGACGAAGGAAGTTACCGGGCGGGCGTGATATAATGAAAGACAGAGAGAAAGGCACGGGAGTAATTATGGGAATGCGGACTAAGAGAGCTGGGGTACACCCATTGAACGGGAACATTATTCCAGGGACACCTTGTACACAGGAAACGTTGGACCATTGTCGTCGAAGTGTACCAAGCCCGGGGTATCCGTGAATCCTGGCGCGGACAAGAGACGGCCACGGGCGGAACAAAGATGAAAGGAGAATTTCTGTCTGTATACACTCGAAGAGGGTGGATCGCCGAGTGTATTTACGCCATTCTGGCCGCGTGTACGTGTGCATTTACGTTACCCGTGTGTTTATACGACGGAGATGGCTCGGACGCATTCCGCCAGCCGCCGTTGTCTCTCGAGAATGCCAAATGGAATCTGAATTCTGTCGGTTAGGCTCGAGCCACCGGGAAATACCGGTATCAATGCGAACTGCTCGATTCTACGTCCGACAGGATGCGTTCAACTGTCACCATCGCTTAACGCGTCCATTCTATGATGTATGCACGTCTCCTCGCTCGTTCCTGGGCTAGCAAACGCTCACCGAAGAACGCGCTACACCCACACGCGCGGGGCTCCTAATTTCTGCGTGCGTTGACAATTTTTTAAACGCGACGTTTGAACGGAAATATTTTTTTTACTCGATATTTCCACGCAGAGGACAAAAGAAACAAAATACAGTAACCGAGGTGGTCCCATAATAGAGATTCTGTGCATGTCCCTTCTATCGTGTTTTTAGTCATTCGAATAATCGAGGCTCGAATGTTACGAATTGAATTGCCTCTGGAGCTTGAATGAACTTGTTCAAAGATTGTGAATACGTGAAAACTGATTACATATATTTATTGTTTCTCTTGATCTAAACGATTTTCATAATTTTTAGTATTGTTATTGAGGGTTATTCTTCTCTGAACTTTTCTGTTCTTGAAAATTATTGTTTTATGCTACTGAGACCTAAGTGTTTTGTTGATTACTTCGTTTTGCAATTTAATTATGTTATTCAAATAAATTTGGAACATCATAATCAATAGGAATTGCTGAAATTTCATCGAGTGCATAACATCAAAGTAAATTTTAAAATAAACGTGGAAGACAGCATAAATTGTAATAATTGTTATAGTCATGGTATAGGGGATGAAAAGCCCTTTAAAATGAAACCTGTTCCAAGTCGATAGCTTAATTAGTTTTGGAGATATAAGGGTTCGAAGCGATTGTTTACTTTTCGTTGTTTACGTCGGAGGTCATTGACCTCGCGTGCAAATAGTAAGCAATGACTGGTCACGACTGTCACGACTCACACGAGAGAGAGAGAGAGAGAGAAAAAAACCAGTGGAAATTAAAAAATTACAGGCTCGAGCAGGATCAAGAAAATTTCATTTCGTGAGCCAATGTGAACTCCAAACTTCGAGTTTTGATACAATATTTATTTCTTTAAAATTTTTATGAATCGTATACGTTAGTATGTTTAAAATTTCAGAAATCCCCTGAATCCATAAATTTTGTTTGTTTTCTATTAAATTACAAATTTTGTCCTCGAAGATTTTGGAATATCGAACGACAGGAACTTATGGGACGACCTAATACGCGTAAGGACGCGTCAAAATAATATGGATTTTTCCAATATGGGAGTTCCAGACGAGAATATCCTCTTAAGAATCCCCGAAGTGCGATGCGTTAAGACGAGTATACGTCTCGTCATATGTACGGCAAATGGAACGAGCATGCTCGGTTGTCAGAGTTTGAGAAATTGCAAACGTATCGCGGCGTTCGCGTGCACGATAAAGCGAGCACTCGTGATTCACGAATAATTTCGCGATTAAGTCGGAATGGTGGTACACCAGAACCGTGAAAATAATTCGAGGGAATTTCTTTTCCCCAATAATCTTCCATTTTTCATTGTTGCGAAGCATTTCTGCCCTAGCCTTTCATAGCATAATTTTACAATTAATTTCTATCAGTTAAAAAACAGAGAAAACAACCAGTGACATTATTGTATTAAATTTTATATTAATTATAAATAATATTTAGTAGAATATGAACGTACGTTTGTCTTTCATAGTACAATTTTATAATTAATTTCTATCTGTTGGAAAAGAATTATTGGCATTGCATTGTTTCATTAAATTTTCTATTAGTTTGAAATAATATTTAGCAGAGAAGGAACGATGCTGAGTTTATTACTTTTGAAAGAATATTCGGGGCTAAATCGTGGTAGAACATTAGCGAATGTAAAATTTCTATTTCCCTTTCTAAAATAAAAAGTCTCGAATTCCGAGTTTAGCGTAATGTTTGCTAGGAAGCGGTTGTTTAGACGTCACCTGGTCACGGTCTCGTGTGCGTTATGTGCACAGCTGGGCAAGAATGCTTAGGTTAGGATGCTCCGAAGACAATGCTCGCCTTGGCTGCTTGATTTGCAATGCAACATAGATTGCGGGTCGGTTTCTCGAATTAAGGGCGCGTGAAATGCCCTTGCGCTGCGTGCATGCATGCTCCGTGCGGTTAGGTTATGCAGGTCGCGAGTTGAATTCAGGAAACCATCCAAGTAATTCTTATTCGGGCCCCTGCGTCTTCATTTCTGTCCTTAAATCTTCCAGTACGTCTTCCAAAGCTACATTAAAAATTAAAAAACGTCTGGAACTTTTAACAGACTCGTTACAATCTTTCAACCCAAACAAACTTACGCTTCAGTTTCTTTTTAATTTCAAATTTTGTCGTATTTCATCGTTTCGTCGTCGAAACACCCATTTTCAGAATCGCGAGTTCCATGAACGTTTCGAATTGGTCGAATTTTTCGATTTAAACAAACTTATGCCTTGAAATTGTTCAGTATAAAGGAACTTATACCTCAGATTTTTAAAAATTTTTAATTTTATCATATTTCATCGTTTCATCGTCGAAACAGACATTTTCAGAATCGCGAGTTCCATAAACGTTTCGAATTGGTCGAAATTTTTCGATTTTAACAAACTTTTGCCTCGAAATTTTTCAGTTTAAATGAACTTATGCCTCAGATTTTTAAAAATTTTAAATTTTATCTTATTTCATCGTTTCATCGACGAAACGCTCATTTTCAGAATCACGAGTTCCATAAATGTTTCAAATTGGAATTTTTTCGATTTAAACAAACTTATACCTCGAAATTTTTCAGTTTAATCAAACTTATGTGTCAGTTTCTTTTTAATTTCAAATTGTATCATATTTCATCGTTTCATCGTCGAAACACTTATTTTCAGAATCACGAGTTCCATGAACGTTTCGAATTGGTCGAAATTTTTCGATTTAAGCGAACTTGTACCTGGGTTTCGTTTCAATTTAAAATTTCATCGAGACTGGATTACTCTTCGACTTATTTGCAATCACCTTTACGCGATTTGGAATGTTTGTTGGAAATCGTCGTTTGTCTTCTCGTTGGCCAACGTCGGACGTCTTTCCATCTCTTTTCTTCCGCGGGTCTCGGAATTTTTGTGTCGCCCTATTTCATCGTTTTTCTGCCTCGGTTTGCCACACTCCCGACACAGGTTCCCCTTCTTTCCTTCCTTCCTTCCTTCCTTCCTATTTCCTTCCTTTCGTCCCTCCGTCCATTCTTTTTCAGAACGTGCACCGAATCGTCCGGTTTCGAAGATTCGTAGGGGTGGAATCCGAGGGTAAATGGAAAATCTGAGACGAGGTATGGGAAGGGAATTTGACCGTATGAACCGGCCAGCATACGGACCGGAGATAAAAGATAAACAAGAGCTCGGGGAAAGACCAGTTTTCTATAACGCGCGGTCACGTTCGCCGTTTCTACGCAAGTATGCTGTTTCCCTTTCGAGGCCCGGCTCAGCAAATAGGACGACGCGTAATTTACGTTCGCCTAATCCGTGTGTTACATTTTTGAACGGATTTTTAGCTACGATGTCAATAAGGACACGTTATTAGTTACACAATTACGCAATTTCGAACGTATTCCTGTCCCTTTTCCTTTTTAATATTTTTCCTGACGAATTAAAAGCTCTATTGTACTCAAATTTTAGGAATGCAAAGAAAGATCCTTAAACTCTACGAAAATATTTTTTTCAGTCCATTTTTTAACCATCTTCTATTAAATAATAGTTGAGTCTTTCAATCCTATCCGATGGTGTAACCATAGTTGGGTAGGACAAAAAGACTCAACTACTGTTTAATTTGTTTCGTAAAGAATTAAAAGTTATACTGTACTACACTTTTAAGAACACGAAAAGAGACCCTTGAACTATACGAAAATATTTTTTTTAGTCCATTTTTTATCATCTTCTATTAAATAATAATTGAGTCTTTTAATCCTATCAACAAGACAACAAGGCGAAACTACTGTTTAATTTGTTTCGTAAAGAATTAATAAGAACACGAAGAGAGACCCTTGAACTATACGAAAACATTTTTTTAGTCCATTTTTTATCATCTCTTATTAAATGTTAATTAAGTTCTTCAATCCTCTCCAACTACGGTTACATCGTCTTCTTAACTATTTAATAAAAAATAATCAAAAATGGACTGAAAATATATTTTCGTACAGTTCGAGGGTCTCTCTTCGCGTCCTCAAAAAGTCAAGCGCAATAGAACGTTCGAATTCAATACGAAAAAAAATTAAAAACGAAATTTAAATTTTAACGCTGTTACGCTGTCTCCCCTTAAAACTCTCAGCGAATCCTCGATTATCGAAAGCAAATGGGGGTTCTACTTTACAGCCACGGTTGGGTAGATCTCATCGAACGGTATTTTTACTCGCGAGACTCGCAAAAAATCGCGCGTACGTAAATTGTCGCGCGAGCCCGATAATTTTAATTTAACGATCAGCGCGGAGTGCAATATAATTAGGCGGGAAGCGATCCCGGACGCTCCATAAATCTACTTGCGTATTCTTGCAAAACTGTTTTGATTTTCGGTACACTTTGATGCGCCACGGAGATCAAAGCAACCGATGTCGCAGCGGCAAGAGAACTGCCATTCGCAGCCCATAAATATGTTATTTCCCCCGAGTAAGATCACTGCTTCTCTCTTTGCTCAAAACCCTCTCACGGGGGCTGTATGGATTGCGAACTACTCATGATTCCGTACCTCGTCTACCTCTTCCCGTTTTCTCGGTGCCGCTGTTCGTTCACTTTTCCAACGAACGTACGTACCTACCCTCGTATAAAGTGGCTCGGTTAGGCTGTAGCGGCAACTATGTTCCTGCGTGGCGCCCAACCAGGGGAACCGATCGGTCGATTAATCCCGAAACTTATGGAGAATGTGTTGCGCGTCACGATGCATAATTCTGACGCGAGAGTTCCCCCAGTTTCTGGCGATCGTTGACGGAAATAACGCCCGGAATTATTTACAATTGGAATCACCTGGAATTCATTTTCTGCTATTTCCATCATCGTCAAGACAGTTATTCCGAATATAGACTTTAAACTTTCTCTAAAGTCTCCTTTAAAATTAGAGATTATACAGAACATTCGTCGCTACTCCGTTAACAAAATAGAATTAATTTAGAAAATCTGTCGTGAGTTTTTTCCTTATAAGGGGCACGTGAACATTGTTTACTAATTTTCTTTCGCCCCCAAGTTCCACGAAAGCTCCCTCGAGCTGTCCGACTCCGTACAACTCGTATTTCCTTCCAGGATCTTTTTCCCCCCGGCCTTTGAGTGCGGCTTCGCTAATGCGCCCGACCATTACTCGTTATTTCTACTTATTTTTGTATTTGTAAACATTTGCAGCGCCGTGAAATCGTCCCTTTTCAATCTGTCTTACCGCGTTGCAACTACTTGGAGGGGGCAATTAATATAAATAGGATCGTACCACCCCTCAATGCGCGTATATAAATGTTTACGCGAGTGGAAATAACGAATAATGGCCGGGCACGTCGAGTTTTATCGCGTTTCGATACCATCTAGTTTGCTTCTTCTATCGGATTTGAATAAGCGTGCATCGAAATGGTTCGAGACTTATCGAGACGCGTGTCTACCCTATCGATGTTTAACCATCGCGTCAAAATACGTTTGCAAGCTGTCAGAACACGGCGCTGAAACTTCGTGTTCCCACAGCGCACATATTTTTTCTTCGCCAACAAATTTTGAAAATATTTTCGTATTTATTTGTGCAATTTTCACTTATCGATCGGTCCATTTGTTTGTTTTGCGCGTTCCGAAATTGTCTCGATGGAAAATCTGTCGGGAAACAGCGGGTAAATAAATGTACACGTGTTTGAATTTGTTTTAATGAAAGGGGAATATTTAAATTATATACAAGATGTTACGAGACAAAATGGCGCATATTTGAATAAAAGTGGCTGTATTTGATATTTATTCGAAGAAACACGACCAAATATAAAATAATCCAGTTGCTTATAATTTATGATTATATTATAATACCGATTACTCTTTTATCATCTTCTCTCGTTCCTTTTGGACCATACGTATCGTGGCGAGCGAGAATTTCCGGGCAGTTGCTTTTCCGCCTCCGCTTTAAAGCGGGGAAAACAAAGACGAATTCCGAACAACATAGAATTAAAGTCTAACGAGGCAGAGTTGACTATAATGAGGTACAAGACAGAAGTATGTAACAGAAATATTTACTTCGTTTCCGAGGGATTTTTCTGTTTTCATAAAACAATAAGAAAAATAATTGTCAGGGAAACTTCGATGCAGGTATTTCGCCTAATATGAAAACTAAAACGATTTTTAATTTTAAATAAATTATAACTGTTGAATTATTGTCGTATTTATTACGTTTAAAAATTGAAGAAACATAGATGATAAAATATCTGCTCTATTCTATACGTCTAAATTATTCAAGGGAATTAAAATTTTTCACAGCCCTTAGATGCAATTGGTTATTAAATTTTAAAGTTGATGAAACAGAGACAGATGATAAGACTATTTTGGAATACTGAATTATCGCGTGATTCTGTTCTCTAAAGCAAACATAAAAATGACTTTATCCATAAACCGTTGAACGTCGATGGCTTATAACAGGGCTGCTTGTAAAATATATCGCGGGCGATGAATTTAACGTTTCTAAAGCAGCTGCCAGTACAGAATGGGTCAGTGGAATATAGTATTAGCGGCGGATGTCAATTTTGATTGCTTTGTAGAGATAGGTTCTGGCAAATAACTTAGTTATTTCCACGCATGCCCGTGAATTCCATTCGGTGTAGCATCGATTTGAGTGAATTTAGATACGAAGTATATTACACTGATCACATTTCAGTTATACCATTATATTCGAGAGAATTTAGCTCGCAAGTACGTTACTTTGATCACATTTCAGGTATGTTATTATACCGCGTCGCTTGTTTCCTCTACAAAGCGTCGCCTCACAAATGTTAGACAATGTGGAACAGGCAAACATGATCGAGCCCGTACAAATTCGCCCGACACTACGGTCGATCAACAAACTGGAATAAAATTGGAGCGTTTCGTTATTATTTTTAATTTGATTACCTATTCTCTTCCACACAAGGGCTGTCTGGATAAAAATATTGAAAGAAATCTACGGTTCCCCCCTTTGAAACTAAAAAATTTATTTCTCACGTAAAGATTCACTCCCCTCGTGTGATCGAAATAAAATATGAAATCAATATTTTTCTAATATTTTAATCAGTTTTCCAGGAGCACTGTACCACCGTTCACTCGAATTTCAGGATAAATGGCGGCCAGCGTCGGTGCAACGCTACTCGTACGCTCCCCGACATTTTACAGCGCGCCATTTTGTAGCATGTTTGCAATTACGGTCATTCGTTCCTTGCGATACTTTCCGACAATGCTTACCAAACTCGATTTCCAAACTTTGTTCAGCGAAACTTTGCGAAACAATTATCTGGAGTTGATGCTGACTAAATGCTAAAGTAATTGAATTTGCGCGGTATAGGATGCAGAAACACGTCATGCGTGAAACAATGAGGATCCGAGTATTCTCTTATCCGCGGATTCGGAAACGAACAATTTAACCGTGATAAATCGTCACGGATCGTTTCCAAAACCCACGGATCAATTTTGCTCCGGAAAAATCGCGGAACCTTCTTCGATAATTATTTTCTTGCACTGAATTAATTAATCGTTTGTTTCCGTTTGAATAAAAGCGGCCCCGATTCGTTAAAATTGTTCGTTCTAAGAAACCATAAAGTGTGTTAACGTTCGCGGGTAGTTTCCAAGGCACGTTCTCCTTTGAAACAATTGAAAGTTGCGTTTAACCGCGACTTTTCCTCGCGCCCATTCTCCGCTGAAAAAATCACATTCGTCTCTGGGTGTCGTTCACAACGAATTAAATAAGAAATGCTTTCGCGAGGAAAAACCGTTGCGTGACCTAGTTTCGTTTCGCGACAATAGGAAAAATAATTGCGTCGAGAGGTCGGAGAATGTTGGATTGAACGCTGGTAACGGTTAAAATGTTATTTAAAAATTTAACGCGGTAGTTGAACCGACGTGGAGAGCTCCGATCATGCGAGTTTAACGTTTAGCGGTGAGCCGGGGTATTCAAAGCGTACGCGAGGAAACTTTCGCCGACCGTTCAGATTGATTTTGGAGTTCGTAATGAGAAACCACGTCCTTAAATGTGGAGGCAGCGGCGTACATTCGCGTGCACCGAACTTGCCGACGAGAACTAGTAATGGCGGCGGTCAAGACAATTCCACAGTGGAAACAGCAAAGGGCTCGAAACTGGAGACACGCTGTCTATCCGATTTTATTGTGGCTTCGCGGATCAAATACCGGTATACATATTCTATTTCCATCCGATTGGGATACAAAACTCCCAAAAAATTCATCGTTAAAAAATAACAACTATCTTTCAAAAAGAAAAAAAATAAACATTTTTTATTAAAATTACGAGGAACAAGTTTCTGTGATTAAAAATGTTTCGGAAGATTCGAATAAAATTCCGGAAATGCCTCGATAAAGTGACATTTAAATATTTCTGAGTTATACAAATATTTATACTCGTCGAAATGAAGGAAAATAATTCTGGGCGAAAATGTAAAATAAAATTTTTTCGTAAGATGCTTCGTTTTCGAGACAATTCTATTTGAGTATATGTCTGACCATTATACACTCTTTCTACTTGATTTTTACTCCACGCGTGATCCAAAAATTTTCACAGTTAATTATCTCGTTAATATGTAGTGCTCGACTTACTTTTTTCACGTAGAATTGCTTACTTTTCGAGAAAATTGAATTTTAATACATGTCTGGCCATTATTCACTCTTTCTACTTGAGTTTTACTCCACGCGTGCTCCAAACATTTTCACAGTTAATTATCTTGTTAATATGTAGTGCTCGACTTACTTTTTTCACGTAGAATTGCTTCCTTTTCGAGGTAATTGAATTTTAATACATGTCTGACCATTATACACTCCTTCTACTTAATTTTTACTCCACGCGTGGTCCAAAAATTTTCACAGTTCATTATTTTGTTAATATCTTCTGCTTCGTATAACAAAATTTCCTTCCACGTTCTTGACTTATTTTTTTTTCACATAGAATTGCTTTCTTTTCGAGGCAATTGAATTTTAATACATGTCTGGCCATTATACAATCTTTCTACTTGATTCTACATTACGCGTAGCCCATAAATATTCAAATAAAATACCGAAATATATATTTTATTTCCATTCGACTCGGCCAGTTAAATATCGGGGTGACCCATAAGTTTCTTCCTTTCTCCTTTCATATAACTTTACTCCACGCGTGCCCCAGAAATGTTCACATTCAATTATCTTATTAACAGTGCCCCGTTACGAACAAATTTCCATCTCCGTTCTCGACATATTTTTGTCGACTTAAAAGTTTGATAACCCGACTACGGGGACACCCTGCGCGCTCCGGTATCGCAGTCGTATTTCATTCAACCTTCGTTACGTGCTAAGACGATAACTGCGTTCGAAGTATAACCCCGTCAGAGGGTAATGTCTATTGGCCTATTTTCTCGATATTGCCAGATATGAACGTAAAGTACGGAGCTGTAACTGAAACGTCTACGAACCTATTTGCCCAGCACCGACGGACATGAAAATGCAGTACGTAGCGTAATGGAAAAATCTATGGGGGAACATTGACCTGTGTACAACCACCGTCGAAGATCGGAACGAGGAGAACTGGCACGATAAACGAGTTACACGTTTCGTCCTTAATTGTAGACGCAATACTTTTCCCGACATTTTCATTGCTGGCATCTGGATACCAGTTATTGGAAAAATTACAGTCATTCGAATTTCTTCAATTTTTTACTCGCTGATTTAATCGAAACTCGATGCACAGATAGAACATAGAGATTTGATTCTTGTTCGGTCGTTTGCTCGGACACGCGATATTTTACGAAATAATAAACAACATAAAATTGTGCTTTTAACGTTTTATTAAAAATCTTAGACTTATATAGTTGGATATTATTTAAATAAATAGTTTATGTCTGCTATGACCAGTTAACACGTAAATGGTGGTGAGTAAAATTAGGGTGATCTATCCTTACCCGTGATGAACGAACAATTTTTGGATTTACTACTTGTCTGTATATTACTTGCTATTTCTACTTAACCCGATGTTCGAGTCGTATTCTGTCGCAGGTGTGGCTGGTCTCTGGAATTATTTCCCACGGTATTTCTCGCCGATGTTGGAATATTAATCATAATTTAACCGTTAATAAATTCGTAATGAAAGAAGTCTGGAGGCATAAGATCAGGCGAACGAGGAGGCCACGCAATAAACCAGCCACGTCTTACTCAGCTATTATTAAATTTGCTATTTAGGAGGGGACTATATATCAGGCAAAATGTGGGGCCCACCGTATTGTTATAACCATTATTATTTTTTTATCGATGGACACATTCTGTAATAGTTCTCGTAAAAACGTTTCTTGGACAATAATAATAGTTTTGCTAATCCTTAGATGTCAAATTTTAATTAGTTATTATCTTTAGGTGGTATTGCAATTTAATAATAAATATAAGACGCCCACTTTTAGATACAATTATAAATGATTTTATAACGGACAGACATCAGGAACTATAAAATATTTCCATTTTTCGGGGCATAATTAAAACAAAATAAAAATTATTATTAATTATAATTAAATTATTGTAATACAAGGAATTTGAATTGGTCGTATTTTACAGAAATTATTTATTTATGCATTGTTGTTTACACCTGTTTGAAGTTATATTTGGATGCAAAATCGAGGAAATAAAAGACATTTTGCCTTTCGTTATTAAAAGAATAGTATGCCATAAATCAATTTCGAGAAATGCAGGATGTTCGGCCACCCCTTCGAAAAATTTTATTGAGCGATTCTAGAGACCAAAATAAGACGAAAATTAAGAATATCAATTTGTTGATCGAGGCTTCGTTAAAAATTAATTAACAAATTAAATTAAAAAATTTCAAATCATTCAGAGAAAATTATTTTCGGTTGCGGGGGTCAATTTCAATCATTTTTGGTCATTACATATACCCCCGAAATCCCACGCACTTTCGAGAAAAAAATTCTTTACCGAAAATATAATGTCTGGCCATATAACTGTCTGTTCCCCTGAAAATTTAAAAGTCTCAAATCATCCTGAAAAAATTATTTTCGGCTACAGGGGTCAATTTCAATCATTTTTTATGAATACACATACCCCCAAAATCCCACGTATTTTCGAGAAAAAAATTTTTTAACGAAAATATACCCTGTGGAAATGTTTCTATAACTTTTTAACGAAGCCTCAACAAATTAGTATGTTTGGTTTTCGTCTTATTTTGGCCTCTAGAATCTCTCACCTGTTTGAAATTGTATTTGGACGTGAAATCGTGGAATTAAAAGACATTTTACCTTTCGTTATTAAAAGAATATGTCACAAATCGATTCGAAAGGTATAAGGTCATTAAATGGTTCGACAAATGGGGTATTAAACTTCGTAGAAAAGGGTTTGATAACACCGCGACTGCGTAAAATCGGGTTTTTCTTCTTTTTTGGGGTTTCAGTCATTCGTTTGAAGATACGAGCACGCCGATCCTATTTCTTGTATTTGTAATCTTACGAAGAGTTATTGTAATAGCCTTGGCGGTAATATTTCGCAAAAGGCCGCGGGCGTGGAGGACGGTAAGCGAGAATTAGTGTCTGGGGAAAAGATTGCAATGATTGACGGGAGATGAGCGTTCAGCGCGAACGAGAAAATAACAGTGAAAGAGACACGGGCGGAAAATGGAGGCGAGTCGCGGAATAAAAACGATTTGCTATTATTTCCACGATTCCGAACCAACTCGACCCCGGTTTCGATATTATAATAAATCGTGAACTTCGATGGAAACGTGAATTTATTGAAACAATCGTACGAAGGAGTTCACTCGCTGTTCGTCGCTAAAAAATATTTATATTACATCCACCGTTTGTTTATTTTGATTATTTTTACAAGTCTGGTATTTAAAAACTGGTTTAATTTATTAGATTCATTTGTTCCTTTTTTTATGGGGAATGAAAGTTAAGCGGAACTTTATTTCGCGTGTGTGAGGACTCGGGGTACATATAGCTCCATATCGAAACCTCGAAGTCTTCGAGGCAAGTTGTATTTTACAGAAATTATTTATTTATGCATTGGAGCTATTCCGGACAGCCAATAAAAAAGTAATTATAAATATTCAACGTCAGTTTTTCGTATGTCATTCGAACAAAAATAATTCTCCCTAATATTTATAAAACTATTAATGAGATCTTTTTGATGAAATGTCAAAATTGGAAACATTGGAACCTGTATAATTTTATTCATTACAATTGATTGAGATTTCTTAAATAATCCACTAGGGGCACGAGTTCGTGTAATTTAAATGATGAGAAAAACGAAAGTTACAAATGTCGAATTTTCAATATTTTTTTTATTAAAAAGTGTAAAAATATGAGAACGATTTGCTCGACGTTTTTATAGGAAAAAATTATTAAACGTGATGTATCTTTTAAATGTTACTTGAAAGTTTTGTGTTGTTAGTCCTCCGATTGCAAGAGCAATAAAATTTAATATCGAGCATTATTATTGCGTAGAATTCGGAAAAAATACCAGCATCAACATCACAAAGCAAAGCACTGTATATTTTTTGCGAATTCTACGCAATGATGTGCTTCGTTTTGTGTAACAAAGTCTGGTGAAGTGTGGAATATTTCCTAATTGAAAGGGATAATATGCGAATATTATATTTACGGGTATATATAATCCTCTCTTAAATTGGTGTAACGAATGCTGGCCACCGTGCACGGCATAATGAATTACCGAATAAACAGGCAAAATGATATCTCACTTAAAATATATTATCAGTTATTTAGCACGATACAATGAACATAATTTGAATTAATTTATTTCCAGGAGCGTATAGAAACACGCAGATTTTGTTATTCCAATCGATCGTTCCGGGGCACCGTGTTTTGCAATTAATTTATCGAATTTCATGATAATTTCCATATTTCGTTCCGACGCAATATTTAAACTAATATAACTTTCAAAATTGGTTCTTACTTAAATAAGAACCGCTACTAATAAATTAATCAAGTTTTCTAGATTGGAAGTCTGTGCAATCACTGCAAATAACTCTCTAGAATTAATAATTCATAAACAAGTATAACATATTTCCCACTATATTGATTGTGTAATCAACATCGTGTAAAAAATAATTACTGTCATTATTTTTCCAATAAATTAATTTCCTCCATCGATCAAAGTACCAAGTATTCGTTAACTACTGGAACAATTAATTTAAACAAACGTGTTATAAAAGATGGCTGAAAACATCGGTCAAGAAAAAAGAATTTATTTGCTGGAATGTCTTTGCATCATGTCTATCGCTGAACTTTACACGAATATTCTACTTGTCCGACTCAGCGCGTGTCCTATACTACTTGCCGGATCGAACCTCGACCCGTTCCACTTGTCTGACCAGGCGCCGGGATATTCTACTTATTAAATTTATTTTATAGAACGTCCACGGATTATTTCCAACACGAAACTTCGCACGAACATTCTACTTGTCCGACTCGACGCGTGTTCTCTGCTACTTGCCGGAACGAGCAACGACCCGTTCCACTCGTCCGACCAGTCGCTGGGATATACTACTTAGTCTAGCGTTGATTTTATCTTACTCGTACGATCTGACGAATCGCTTGTATGCCCCTATCTACGTTCCAATAAACGAGTCGTATTCTTCGAAATTTCTCCAGCGTTATCAGCCACGAAAACAAAAGTACACACAACGTTTTTTCCTTCAACTTTCTCATCGACTGAAAGGCGCTATCTCCTGGAAGGATGTAATTCCGTTTTCGCGGGATCAACTATCGTACAGCCTTAGCGAAGCACGTATTTTCTTCCTGTCGTCGTTGACGAAACAATTTTCGAAAGTTCGAAACCCCCGAATAATGTGTTTGGTTCCGTTTCGACGTTCAATTTTCGGGAGTGTCTAATTCCCGAAGCACGAATGGCTTTTGGTAAATTTCGTTTGAGGCTGTACGAGGGGATTTGTAATAATCGGGGCCGATTGGATCAAAGGGGATCGCTCGACGCGGAAAGGCACGCGGGGACACCCTGGACGAGCACCAGGGGCACATAAAAAATAAGGCCGAAGGAAATTTTACGGCCAGAGGATCGTCCTTTGTTCGGACGCGTCTCCGGGGGGATTTGTTCGATGCCCTGTCCGAAATCGAGACGATCATCCGCGGACGACGCCAGTCGATACAAGGCGATATTGCGCCCCGTCCACGCTTCTTTTCGCCGTTCGACGTCCTCACGGTCGTTTCCGGCGAGCCCGTCGGCGAACAAGATCTCAGAGAAAAAAAGTCTGATATTAGATGGAACCTTCGATTCAGAAACGAAAATGTCCGCGCGCGAGAAATCGTATTTTATTCGGACCGTGGAAATTCTCCCTCGCCTCCCGGGTCATTTTCGTTTCCTCGACCGACCGGCCAGTTTATGCCGACGGAAAACTGCTGACGTAATTCCCGGCGCCCCCGCGAACCTAAATTTTACGAATGGACCCGCGAATTTACACAATATTGATACTGGAACAGTTTCGCGAAATAGGTAATTTATTTTTAGCACGTACGCGCGTTGTTTCATTTCAGATCCCGTGATCCTCGATGCCCCGTGTTTGGCATAGTTTGAACAAATCATTGGAACAGATTGGTTTTGTTTAGAGATGGTTAAACAAACACTATTTGTCACGCCTCTGTTGTAATTCTTCGATCGTTCGATTCTTCGAGAAATGTGAGCGAATGTAGGTATGTTCGAATGTTTGAAACTGTTTGAAGCTCTATTTGGACGCGATAATCGAGGGAATAATAGACATTTATCCTTTCGTTGTTACAAGAATAGTATGTCGTGATCCTCGATGCCCCGTGTTTGGCATAGTTTGAACAAATCATCGGAACAGATTGGTTTTGTTTAGAGATGGTTAAACAAACACTATTTGTCACGCCTCTGTTGCAATTCTTCGATCGTTCGATTCTTCGAGAAATGTGAGCGAATGTAGGTATGTTCGAATGTTTGAAACTGTTTGAAGCTCAATTTGGACGCGATAATCGAGGGAATAATAGACATTTATCCTTTCGTTGTTACAAGAATAGTATGTCGTGATCCTCGATGCCCCGTGTTTGGCATAGTTTGAACAAATCGTTGGAACAGATTGGTTTTGTTTAGAGATGGTTAAACGAATACCATTTGCCACGCCTTTGTTGTAATTCTTCGATCGTTCGAGTCTTCGAGAAATGTGAGCGAATGTAGGTATGTTCGAATGTTTGAAACTGTTTGAAGCTCTATTTGGACGCGATAATCGAGGGAATAGTAGACATTTATCCTTTCGTTGTTACAAGAATAGTATGTCGTGAATCAATTTCGAGAAATATAAGAGAATGTATGTTTGTTCACACGTTTGCACCTGTTTGATGCTGTATTTGGTCGCGAAATGGAGAAAACAAAAGCCCGTAATGGAAGTCGTCGTAGTCGGAGACGGATGAAGAATGCATCTTCTCATGTATGGAAAGAATAAACAAGAAAAGAACGGTCTCTGCACGTTTAAAATGGAACTCGGTTGCCGCTGATAAAGGAACGGACATAACGAAGTCACTAGCACACAATAATTGGTCAGCAAATGAAACGGTCCTTCTGCGAGAGTACAAAGACACAGTCTGCTTTAAGTTGTGATAATGAGTCCATAATATTATAACTCGGTTGAATCGGTGGCTCGTAAAAAAGCTTGGAATAATTCACATTGGACTAAGAATAGCCCATTGATAGTATCTTAATTAAAACCAGTGAACCAAGATTGAAATACACAACAGAATTATTCTGTTCGAAGCTTGCTGCCGGTGTACAAATTTCGTAGTAAATTAATATTGTCGCCCAAAATTATTTTCTTTGTCAGAGACTCAATAACTATCTCGATAAAATTAGAAATAATTCGCAACTATCGCGAACGATTAAATTTCGTTTTCGTTATTCGCAACCGCTATTAATGGCGAGGCATTTTTTTGTTTTATTCCATCTTTCGCATATTTTCTCATCAATTTTCATTATTATATTATTTTGAATTATTGTTAAACTTCTCGAAAAAAACAACACTGAACGTTAAAAAAATTAAATCACGTAACTGCGATAGCACGAAGCAAAGATACATAATAGCCATCCCGGTCCCATGACTCGCGTTAAAAGTTTGGTTAAATTTGAGTTTAGCGATGGCGGTGGTTGCAGTTGAAATTGTGACACTTCTGCTGTTTAGAGAAAGTGTGTCAGCACAATCGATTTTTGCCAGGAACTTTTAATTCTGTGCGCGTATAACGTGTTAAGTTTAATGCGTGGGACAGAGAATGTTTAAAATAAAAAAATCCATAATCTAATTATCCCAGAGGTACGAAATATTTTAAATTGACCATTCGATATTTCAAATCGCGTGTCTCGTGGCTCTGAATGATATTTACTTTATAAGTAGATAAGAATATCGAACAGCATGGTAATAAGGGATACTAACTTTGGCCAGAACTTGACTTGTATTATTCTACGCTGGTGTAGCGCAGTTAGGGAGAATTTCCAAAGTGGAGCGTAAACATTGCTACCTTGTACACGACTGCATCAAATTTCTTGTGCAAGATGTATATTATTTCTGTTCTGATAATGCACATATTATTCTCGTTACGATTAAAATATGAAAAGCCTCTGTCATAATTTGTGAATCTTTGAAATCAACACTTTTGAATTTTCGCGCCATTTCGTCTCCCATTCGTGAATCGAAAATCGGATTTCGAGTGAAAGAGTTATTTGCAAAATCATGGACAGATAAAAAGGGGGGACATTTCAATATATGCAATTTGTCTTGTTAAAAATATTATTAAACGAATTATTTATGTATTTAGGATCGACGCGCGAAAATTAATTCAAGTTTAGCGAGACTAACGATAATTAAAGCCAGCCATGAAACGATCTGGTGTCACGCCATTTTTCAATATTTTCCAACAAAAATAATAAAGAATGTACTTCAGGGAAAAATTGTAATGGGAGATTCTAGAGGCTAAAATAAGACGAAAATCAAGGATACTAATTTATTGATTGAGGCTTCGTTAGCAAGTTATAGAAACATTTCCACACAGTATATTTTCGGTAAAGAATTTTTTTCTAGGAAATACGTAGGATTTTGGGGGTATCTGTATTCATAAAAAATGATTGAAATTGACCCCTATAGCCGAAAATAATTTTTTTAGAATGATTTGAGACTTTTCAATTTTCAGGGGAACAGACAGTTATATGGTCAGACATTATCTTTTCAGTAATGAATTTTTTTCTTGAAAATGGTTAGGAATTCGAGGGTATGAGTATTCATAAAAAATGATTGAAATTGACCCGTGTAGCCGAAAATAATTTTTTTAGAATGATTTGAGACTTAAATTTTCAGGGTAACAGACAGTTATATGGTCAGACATTATCTTTTCAGTAATGAATTTTTTTCTTGAAAATGGTTAGGAATTCGAGGGTATGAGTATTCATAAAAAATGATTGAAATTGACCCTCGCAACCGAAAATAATTTTTTTAGAATGATTCGAAATTTTTTAATAACTTTTTTTTAATAACAAATTGATATTGTTGATTTTCGTCTTATTTTGGCCTCTAGAATCTCACATTAAAATTTTTCCCAGGGTTGGCCGAACAAGATGACAAAACTTTGCAATTTTTAATTTAAACTTTCGCCATTATGCCAATTTTCAATATAAATTAATTACTTTGCTACGATAACAGAAAACCTACCGAATAAAAATGTTTAAAATTTCTTTGATTTAGTCAACCTTGAGAGCTGTAATCACCTAGTGTTTAAACACACGTTTACTGAGAGGGGGGGGGTTTAACAAAAACATGAAAAGTCAATAAAAATGATTGAAAAATTTATTTTGCATTCCCAAAGGATAGTTAAGTAAATTCTAGCGTTGGATGTAACATTTGGTTAAAAAAAAATAGACAAAAATAAAGTTTGCAACGTACACATGAGACTGTCCTCTCAACTTAAATTTGAACGCTGCGGATAATGTAGTTTCGGTGTTAAAAATTCGAAAATTCCGAAAATTTCAAATCCGTATGATCGTTCTGGCGGAGAAAATGCAAAATGTGATCCCATAATCGCGAGGGCCAATGGACGGTGCAATTATTCTTTCACGGTCGTTGGAGGATCCCGATGCATCGGTCCGAGCGATAATTTAACGAAAACGAGGAAAAATCGTGTAGTTCCGCGAGGCACGGCCCTGCGCGTTCGCAGGCACGAAACAATGCCTAAAAACCCGAAATGCTTTATTCCGCGGTGGGTCATTCCGATAACCGTGACGTATGTAGCTAACCGCACCCGGATCGGTGGTGGTAGTGAGTAAATGTGGTACATGCACCTCCGAGCACATGCAGCACATTGCAAAGCCACATGCATGGTCCTTCGCGTGCGCATGCAGGTGCAAGTAATAAGCCCAGCTGGACATATTCTGCAATCTCCTGTACAATCTCTTATCACGGACATAAATTGTCGCGCGATATTAGGGAATATTCTGTTTTGAATAGCGTCTAATAAGACCTTGTTCTTTTTCTATCATTTAAACACCACCCCCTCTCCCCTCCCACGCAGAACGATTATTCGTTAAGTAATTGTCTGTCGATCTTGCATACGATCTCGCAGCAGTTATAGTTTGCCAATTTCGGCTCGTTCCAATTATTTTATAGACGAATAGAAATATACTCAAATGTCACGAACTCGTGTCCCCTGAATGTTTAACGAAGACAAAGTTTATCAGAGAAACTGAACTTAGTCTTCGACGTTTCGAGGCGAAACGTACCTCCGTAATTAGGTTATCGTTTATAGTTGCGCGAAGGCGATTCGGGCATAATTTTACTGCAATCCGATAGTTGCTGACTAATAATAGGAAATGGAAAGGATTGAAATAGTGTTACAAGAGATGAAATCTAGTAGCTGATTTAGAATATGGGGAGTTTTAGGGGCACGGGGAAGAAAGGATCGTGCGAATTGTCCTAGGAGAGGGAACGTCGAGGTACTAAAGGGAAACTGGAAGAAGAAAAAGATAATGAAATTGAAAGAAGCTGTTGGAACGGGACGGGGGGAAAAAAGGTACGGTAGAAAAAATATCATTATGTCTTCGCGTGGGGAGCGATCTCGTAGAATTGGAAACAGAAGAAAGAAGCTAAAATAATAGGGAAAGAAAGAAACTTTCGACGAATGGGATGGGTTATGCAGATGCAAAAGAAACATCGTCGAAAGCAAGGATAGACTATTTAAATTTTATCTATTAAGAAACTCCGCGTTACATGATAAATAGTATTACGCTAATTGAATCCTATATTATACCGTCGAGCAACGTTAATTTATATTTTTTCCCCCCACGAGAAGGAGATGGAATTCTTTCAAATGTTCTACAGTAGAATATTTCCTCTTCGACGGAACGCGTTGAAAAATTCTTTGCTCGGCGAAAGCTTAGATTTACCTCCAAGTGGCCCGTGTTTAATTATTTACCACCGCGATGTACAAGAACCCATTAACCCGGATAATTGTTACGCTAATCCCCGCGATAATAACGTTGCACGTACTTCAGACGGATCAGTTTTTCGAAATACAATCTGACGGTCCAACAAAACATCCGTTGATGCAAAATGACGCGGGTAGGATTCGCCGGTAAGCCAGTCGGGAAAATGTATTTCTCGAACGGAGGGGCAGAAGAACCATCGCCCCGTCGCAATAAAGTCGCCATTATTCACGAACGACTTTCCGCGAAAGTACAGTGACTAAAAAAAGTATTTTTCAGCCAACTGTTTGCAAAAATCTAGAACAATAATTTAATCTACGCTCCGGAGTACTCCATCGTGCACAAAAAAAAACACAGGATGGCCTCTCGAAAACGCGAAGAATTCACCGTTGAAACATTTTTGATCTTTGAACAGTTGTATTCGGAATAAACCAGAGTTCGCCATTACTTTTTCGAGTCGCTGTATAGTCAAGAGAGCGTAAGAATTCCCCCCGACGGGTTCACGTGCCCGGAAGCATAACGGTTCGCGGGAGAAGATAAAAGAAAGAACGGCCGATTTATATATCGCGCAGATTAATGCTGAATTGACTAAACGAGCACCGAAGCAATGGCGCGCCGGCAATAAAGTCTCGCTATGTCGACACTTTTATTTGCCTACGCCGTTACACGACTCCTCGTTTCACACCCGGATGCACATTAACTGTTACTGCCGCCGCGGATACTTCATTTGGTAAAACGCGAACGATTCGACGATTGCGGTTGTTCTTCTAGAAAAATCCACGTTAGAGTCTGAAAGGTATACGAACCGCGGGATAAAGGAACTTCACCGTGGAAAAAGAAACTCTCGGCCGGGAACTCCTTAAATTTAGTTTCGCCGGGGCGGCGCAATTTGCAACTTTTTATTCGCGGCAAACGAGAACACTGGCGAGCAATTTTACGTACGAAAGGAATGGGGGGGAATAAAAGGTGCGCGTCGTATTGTTTGCCCCCGGAACATCGCGATTCTCGAGTAGATTACTGCCAGAGATATTCATTTCTCCAAAATGCCGCTCCTAATTTACGATAGAAAAGTAGTACGGCGATACGACCGGGCAGGGATGATCACGCGCGAAAAAATGAACGGAAAACGAAGAATAATAGTTTTCCATTCGAGGCCTCGCTTTCGAGGAAATCGCGATCGAAAATTACGGGGGCACGCGCGCAGTGCGCCACATCCGACGTATTTTCAAACTCAATTATCTCGAAAACGAAGCGTCGTAGGAGAAAATTCTATTCCACATTTTCGACTCATTTTTATACGTAGAATCTATCCCTGTCAACACCCTCTAAAATCCTCAAAAATCATACTTTATTACGATAACTTTTTCTCAAATATATTCTCCTCACCGTCGCTAGTAAATCATCGTTTCCACTTTTCTAAAACAACTAAATCTTTTTTTACGCTTCGTGAAAAATTAATAACAATTATTCCTTTCGTCGCAATCTTACTTTGAAAACTCGAATCCTCGATTATTGTTCCGAGCCACCGTATCGATGCTTCGAAGTTTGTACAAAATGGCCGAACCTGAACGACTCTGGATCCGGATAAAATTGCGGGGAGAAACTTTCCCGCACCCACACGCCGTATTTATCGATGCAGACACTAGTTGAACTTGGAATAACGCGTGCTATGCCGCATAGTATTCGTAATGTGAGCGTTTAATCTAATATCAAGTACGTGTACAGTATGTTACAACGTAGACACACGTTCGCTACACGGCGCGATGTAATTGAAAAGACAGGGTGAAAGATGTGCGTGCAAGTCTGGCTGCATAAATTCCGCTCGTGTACCGAGTACACGAAAATTTGTTTTAAAATTAAGAGAGTCGGAAATTGGCCTCAAAGATGAAACCCGTCTGGAATTACCGTTGTCCCACAAGTTGTCACAGACGGAGTTCGTCAGCCTCGATTGTTAGAACAAGACTTGACGTTGAATTGTTAATCAGGATTGTCTGGACCTATCGACATAATTTTCTGATGCGTTTATTTAAGCCCGGAGGACCTTCCTCGCGACGCTTACGGAAACACCGCGGAAGTTGGGAACTCATAAAGCTCACGGATCTGGAAAATATGCGGGCATAGTTAGAAAACTGCTGTCTAGCGAACTACCTTCGTGACATACTGCTGAAACGAACATTCTGATTTCTAAAACGTTAGTCGGTTGGCTTCGCGAAGTTATCGGTGGAAACCCACCTGATCCGGACAGTCGGGATGCGGGACGCATCACTATAATACCATTTTTTTGGCTACCCGGACGAGAATCTCTTTTGAAAAGTAATTCCCATTTTTAAATGCCTTTTCATTTTCTCCACGTTGCCCTAATACAATTTCATCCAGCTTGGCGTAGTTCATGCACATTGTACTGTTCGATTTATCGATTAAAAAGAAATAGGAATTTGCGAGAAGGAAAAAATTGCAATGGGCAAAAAATAAAAAAAAAACAAAAAGAATAGAAATTAAATTATAGAAATATTGAAAAACTATTACGCGAACCGTAGAATCGAAATTTCAACTATTGGAAGCAAATAGACAATCTATCGATTGGTTATTGAAAAACGGTTACCTCGGTGTGAAAATACTGACAATTAAACATCGAAGGCGATTGTATTTTTGTTTCGAAATGTTTTCCATTAAATGCACCCTGGAAATTTTGTTGAGAACGATGGTGTATTAAACGAGGAGCCGTGTAGATAATTATTTGAAGTATTCTTCCATGTTTTTAAACGATCGCTTTACTAATGCAACTTTCTCGCGTAGTTTCTGTCAACGTTTCGCGCATTCGTCCATGGAAAAACAGGATAAATTCCGGTGGAAATAGTTTTCTTTCGATAAGTCGATAAATAGATTCTTTGGGCAAAAACAATTCGAAAAGTCTTTTATCGTTTTCCGATACGAGGCTTCGTTCTCGAGATACGAGCAGTTAAAGTTTTTGTGGGCGAGTGCACCATGGACTCGCACAGCTCGTGTGACGCGACGCGTGTGGTCATGACGCACTGTGTGAGTTCATGACGCACTCGCCCACAAAACTGTTAACTGCCCGTATCTCGAGAACGAAGCCTCGTATCGGAGAATGGTAAAAGACTTTTCGATTTCTTTTCGCACGAAGATTACGAATGCAATCCCACTGTTTTCAAACATCTTACACATCGATAGCAATAGTAGGCAACAATAGAAAAAAATTTCCGTTGTTAGTCTATAATAATTCACATCTCGGAAGAGAATGAATGGTTTTTACCGTTACGAAAAATATGAATAAAACTGGTATTTGATTACACCGGAGTTTCATCCAATGTAAAGTGACAGATTAAATATAATGTGAATATATAGAGGCACAGATTTATGCTCGTACTAACGAAACCTGGAATCATGCAACGCAGTCCTCGATGTTTTTCTGTGCAGAACGACGGGAGGGATCCGTCTGTCTAAACGAAACGTACCGTTTCGTTTAAAAAATAAAATACAATCGTTCCTTTGATGCACGTCGAAGCTGTTGTGAAAAACGACGAATCCATATCGGTATAGTTATTGTTGCTTCATTCACAGTTTTTCTTTACCAATTTCATTTATATTCAACGGAGCAGGAGGTATGACCATCCCGATCGCGCGACACACTCTCTCTATAATATTTCTTGTCAATATAGACTGAATATCGAGTTTTTAAGGATTCCACGTTGAATCGAATCCGAAAACTATTTATCATAATTAATAAGATCCCAGCAAGCAAAACATGTATTTACAGTTTCAATTGTAGGAATTGAACAGAGGAATGCAATTTTAGAGGCAAAATATTTCGAAATTTTTCGATTTCGTTTCTTACTTCTGGGATTTAGATTTTCTCTTTCGATTTCGTATTCCCATGAATTTTCATGACTCTATCTTTTCTTTTCTTGACAACTGTCACGTGCTCTGTCCGCCCTTTCCTTTACAGTCTCTAGGATTTTCTTTCAGCGAAGATTAAAGATTCCTGACCTGAATCCCTCAGCAAAGGATTATACGAAAGATATTACCGTCATCGTTGACTCTTTCCTCTGCCTATCACGCCGCTCCATCTTTCTTTTCCCTCCGCCGCTTTTCTTCTCGCACTTTAAAGGGAGCTACTCGATGTTGTAATTTTTATTCGACTGTGAATACCATTTATAGTGCAAACCCCCTGCAGGTGCTATACGGAATTTTAATTTGAACTTTTGAATTTTTTTATTTGGTCAACATTCGAGGAAGACTGAATTTTGGATCGATCTAGATAGATATAAAAATGGTTTTTTTTATTCAATCGTAGAAATTTTATTTTTCAAGAAACTGCTTTCCGAATAGTTCGATTGATTAAATATTTCTGATACGCAATTAACCAATATAACGAATCATCCGGACTTTCGTGCCTCGACTTTTTCACGTCAGCCACACGCGAAAGCACGTTTAAACGAAACACCTGTGGAATATATTTTTCAATTTATTTCCAGGAAAACGATATCTGCCGCAATAATCAGAAATAATAAGTTGACATCGCACCACCCCTTTTCGCGTTCTTCGCTGTTATTTTACGGCTCGTTCGTAACTAAAATTTCCAAGCGGAACAGTCCAGAGATCCGTCCAACTATTTCCAGGTGAAAATTCGCGAAATAGATTTTTGCAAAATTGATATAATCGTCGTCGTAAATTCTCTGGATAGTCTTTGAAACGTCTCCTCGCTCTCAATATACACATCCACAACCGTACAATTATCGCCATAAACTTCCTTTAACATTTCCACCGGTCGAGTGGCTATTTTCCCAGGTTTCAAACCGAATTTAATATTTGCTCTTTGCTCCGTCGTGTTTTCGCGAGCTGCTCCGCCGGAGTGCCGCCACTAAAATATCAATAATTTTTCAACCCATCGACGATTTTCGTCGGAATTTTCGCATTCGATGCCCGGGAACGTTCAACCATCAAACTAGAATAATACCATAGATTGGAATTATTCAAATCGTAAATAAAAGAAATTAAAATTTTAGAATTGACCCAATCTAATTTCGAATATTGATCGATGCTCCCGCCCAATAGAAAAAATCCTCTGGAATGTTTCTTACCAAAAGATTTTAACCTGTTTTACCATAATAAATACAGTTTGCAATTTTAGAGTTTCTCATAAATTTTTCTAGTTTATAACGATTAAACTACACGGCCATGGGAACCATAATTCTTTCGATTGGTCGGAACATCCTCGAAGTGTCCCCGACGTTGGCAAAAGTTAGCGGGTCCGCGACGCGACGAAAAAATAAGGGACGCGTGTTTCTTTTAGCCGCGGAAACACAAGTTTAAGGGACGAAACCGCCCTCAAAAGTTTCACCACTTTTATGCTGCGCCGGGAACTGCCAGGGACACACGAAACTTTCTTAAACAAATTCGTCCCCTTTTTGCGGAAAGTAACATGGCGCAGATGTCGGGGAAAAAGAAAAACGAGAATCCGAGGAATCAATTTTACCACTTCTATCCACGACCGTCGTTGGAAAAATCCAAAGTGGAGGAGTTGAAAATCTCGATTTTGAGAAATTATTTTCCAGCGAAAAATCAAAGTCACCTTGACGTCTTTCTTTTTTTAAAGCGTACTTTATTTTTTATTTTATCGACTTTCACGACCTCGTAAACCGTGGCTTTCCAATAACTTTCAATTCTGAAACGTGGGATAATTTTTCGTTCCAGTTGCACGTGAAAAATGAGAATTTACAGCCGCGATAAAGTAGCAGCAACAATTTTTTCACCCGCCGGGAGACTTGTCTACATAAAATGTTCAATAGAGATAAAATAATTTCACCACATCGCGCGCCACTCTACAGAGAAATTTGAATTCATACAAAACAGGGGTTGAAATTATTGAAAATTGAACCAGTACGGATTAAGTGATTCTTTTTATTTTAAATTCACAATTATTGCGATAAAAGAAGTCTCTCATGTAATCTTATATCCGTGCCACGAGGTAGATGATACTTCGAAGGGTAGTCTCACCCACCAAACTTTTTTTCTATTTAAAAAAAGAGAAGGAAAATATATTTCTTCCTTCGCGGGCCAACTTCCATCAAAGTCGACGTTGGACACTTCGTTGGACGTTCGCCGTTAATTAAGTTTTCAGAAGTTAAACACAGTCGTGGGAGGAATATTTTTTTCGAAAGTTTATCAAATTATAGTCGAATCGCCGAAGTTCAAGCAAATGTAAAAATTCATGTTGTATACCAGATATTTGTTTCGCCACTTATAAACTTCAATAATTTATAAATATAGTTTCGCGTGCGTTCTGCATACTTAAATGCATTACTTCGAACACTAGAATATGCGGAGTGCATTGAAATACGCGAAATATCCGGAAAACTTTAATATGTGCTGAATGTACCGAATAAGCAGAATACATCAGAATATGTATCTGGAATATGCAGAACATTTTATTCGACGCAAAAAAATATATTTTAATCATTTTCAATATCATATTGTGTACTGCGTATTCGTTATTCGAATTTGTGTATCCTATTATTCTGCATAAATTTTGCATAATTTTACAATCTCTTTTCCCACATATTTAGTTTTACATATCAAAAAATAGATAATGCATGAATTATGCTCGTTCTATTTAGAATGGATCTAAAATAATATTTTTCAACGTTTCGAATTGTTATCCAGGCACTGAAGAAAAAATATTTTTAAATATTCGACGACGCCAGAAATGTCAAGAAATTAACGTTCTATTGATTTTCAACAACCCGTGGCTTTGTAATGACGATGAAAATGATGTTTCACGTAATTTAGTTATTCAGGCGGTACGCTTCGAAATATGAGCAACACGAGAGGACCGTACAAGTATCATCAACAATATTAATTACTCGTTTCAAGTAGGAACAAGCACCAATTCTGTGGTCCCTACATTTTAAACGAAGCTTTTTGTTCAACACAGAATATTATTTTAATGGAACTCCCTCGAGAGGACCTTAATAACGAAGCTGAAACGTTATGGAACCAGTACTGTAATAATTTTACTTTCAGAAAGCATGATTATTAAAATTGTAAAATTGTAGAATTCCAATTTTAATACAAAGAAACGCGGTTTTCGATTGCCTTAAAAAATTTAAAAAAAACGGAGGCATTCCATTTTTTAAACGGTAAAAATCATTTTTGGAATGTTAAAAATAATTGGAAATGATTGTAGGTTAATTTGGATTAGGATTTGAAATTAGTTCAGTAAGTTGAAATCCTGATAATGGACCCATCGTTGCTTTGTTGTGACCCCGATGACAATACATGGTTAGATTATATAGACACAAGAAACGGCGACAAGTATATCGTACCAATACCGACAACTAGTTTCGATATCTGTTTGGTTTCTCGACACAATGCTGGGGAATTGATACGAATCGATATTAATGAGTATGTCATCGTACTGTTTCTACAATCTCCACATAATATGTTGCGAATATACATTTCCCATTTACCGCGCGCGCTGTGCACAACCTAATCATCAGCAGAGATTTTAAATGCCCTCGTTTTGTCGTTCGATATATATTTGTTGCACGTAGTGCAATACTCCAGGCGCAAACATAAACTTTATTAAGTCGTAAATATCACAGACATTATCTTCATATGTTCCTTCATCTTGGAAACTTTCGTCAGAATTTATGGGAACCGAAATTTCTGATTCAACTTGTTCAAATATGATTCGACGAACTGTCAATTAGTTTCGAAGATCAAAAGTTCGACGATCGATTTGATACGAACAGCTTGAAACTGCTTCCCGTACTAGTGTTGCAGCATATTATTATAGGGAATTATGATCGTAGAGAAAGAAAGTGAAAAGACAATTGAAATAGATATTAAAAATGTAATATTTTGATAAAACATTAAAATACGAAGGCTATTATGGTCTCTTCTACTGGTAATTGTTCAAAAGATGTAACATTTTAGAGCAAGTGCGATAGAAAAAAAGTAAATATAAAATACTTGCGTATACACATTCCTTGTGAGAAAAAAAGACTGGCTAGTCCCTTTACCGTTTGTCGATACAAGGCTTCGTTTTCAAGATATGGGCGATTGAAGTTTGCTGTGTGATTCTCGGAACGCGTCAGCTGACGCGCGTGCCCCACATGACGCTCACAAACTTTAAACGCTTGTATCTCGAAAACGAAGCCTCCGATTGGAAAACGGCAAAGGACTTTTCGATTTATTTCCTCGCAAGGAATTCGTATGCTTCGATCGGTCAAACAATACGACCCACAGTTTCTTCTAATCTTTCGTTTTCCTTACAATGAGAGACAGTAAATATGTAATCCTTCCCTACGATTGCTCGACACTTGTTAGGATTTAAAGAAAAGTCGAGAGATGTTAACAAATCCAATATCATATATTCAAGCAGTTTGTTGCTTCGTTGTACGTTTCTTCTTACTTCAAAGATCGACTCATATAATTATTTAAACATGGGAATTAATAGTACAGTTTACAGAGGAAAAGAGTAAATAAATATTAAAATTATTAAACAATTGTTATTCATGGAACGAGAGAATTAATTTGTTCCTCTGAATCTTTGGTTCCTTCAATGATTATTTGATGTAATTTACTAGATGGAGGCTTGAAACGTTAAATACTGTAGCAGCACACAAAAGCCAAGTTCATTATGACTACTTTCGGGTTGTATAATATTAAACAGACTCGACGTTCGTTAAAATCAATATTTACGGACGTGCTGAAGTCGTTTAGTATCGAGTGTCCATTCGAAACCCTTCAATTTACGCCAGGCTTAGTATTGAATGTCGTTGCTAATAAACGGCCAATATGGCCGCCGTGCAAAAGTTGCAGAGAAAGAAGATGATTTATATTTAAATAATTTCGCGGCCTCCGGGAAGCAGCGCCGAAATAGATCATTGTGAATCTCGCATATTTGGGTCACAATGATTACAGATACGTAGTTATTAGGAATGTCGAATATTTTTGATAATATTCGGGTAGCGAGAGGAATTCGAGGCACTCGCGTTTAATCGGATAATCGAGCCGCTTATTTTGGAACGAATTTTGGAAAAGCGCGACGCAAAAGATACAAGAATAATATTTATGGCAAAGTGTTGCTCGCTGCAATGACGAAATATCCTGTATACGTATTAATTCTTGCATCCCAGTTATATTTTCAACCAGTCAAACAACTTCGGTGTATTTGTCATGCAACGCAAAGTATAACACACGTGCAAACATGCAACGTTAACCATAATTAATTTTCACGATTAAAAGTAGTTTCGAGAATTTTGCCAGTAAAGCGCGCGAAGCATAGCCTTTTTTCAAATTGTTCGATCTCAATCTCAGCAAGCAGAAAATCGTATTTCCATCGAAACAACCGTTAATATATTACGAGACGCGAATCGATAATTCTGAGATAATTATCGAGACGGGTAAAGCGAATATAATATTTTTTTTTTACACATGTTCGTTTGCAATACTAATATAATATTCAGCGAAATCATACTTTCATTAGCCGCGCCATACAATGCTCATCGATTTATGCGTTTTCAAAACTTGATGCGACTGGTTTACGAAAGGACTAATAAGGTGACGCATTGGTAAAATGTATTATTGGTACTCGTAAATAATTGATCTATTTAACCGTGATACGATAATTGTCTGTTAAATATTATTCAACTCGTGCGCTAATTTTACGGTTCTATTCTGCCAGTAACGTAAACCCAATATCTCCGGCGATTTATTCATGAGCGCGCAGTTATGGATCCGTTTAAGGTTTCGATTATAGACGGCTGTCATGCAATTTCGAATGCTCCGGGAGTTTTCAAGCGTGCTACGTAATCCACGGAGCGACGGGACTCGCGGCTTTGGCAAAAAGGCCACGAGGAACCCCCTTCTTACATGCAATATTATTTAAATACTTCATCATCGACGTTCTAAATAATCGATCGACTCGTCAAAATGGGGGGAAATGTTTAACCGAAAAAGATCATAAAATCATTGAAACACCCTGTATATCTTCTTAACGTTCGTTCAATTTGTACGGACAACAATGACAAATATTTCGAAAATATCCTGCGCGAAATAAATCCTCCCAAACCGCGAATTTAAATTGCAATTTTTGGCAGATTAACATTAAATATATAATCGCCGAATGGTGACATATATGTCGTCAATTTTATTCCGAATACATTACAGTGATTTAATGAACGAAACGTTAAAAATGTTTTCGTCGACTTCGATATTGTCTAAAATTAAAATTTTCGTTTACGCCGAAACAGAGATAACGTTTTATCCTGTAATTTACATATAAACATTATTTATCGTATCGTCAATAGTTATTGAAATATCGCGACTGTTACAGTTTAGCGTGGACACCTTGTATGTAGGAACGTTCCTCGTCCCCCCCAAAAAACCACTTCTATTTCCGACCCTTTTCCCGACGCATTGCAGCAATTACATTTTTCATTTGTTCGAATCGTCAAAGTAAAACTGGATCGCGTCCGTTAAAGCATTTTTTTTCGAAAATGTCTCGTGAGAACGTCAGTTAAGCACGATGCGCTGCGAATGTCATTCGGTTAATGTGCGCCGTAGTTAATTATCAAACTGACATCAAAGATACTTAAGTAATGACGCCGATCCATGCGACCGGCGCGCTCCTCGAAATAGAAAATTTGGAGCTCGCCGAGTTAAAACTTTCCATAGTAATTAATTTTCGACCGAAAATCCTTGATACTCTTTCAAAGAGGATCCAAAGTTAAATAAAAGTTGAAATAATTAGCTTTCTTGCAAATTTTGCTCGAAATTTTTTTTTACGCCCACCAAAACTTATTTATCCAATTACAGCGATCGTCAAAATGTGGTTGATTACTGCCCAGAGCGCAGAATTAGGCGAACCGAGTGGCCTATCCCCTAACTTCAGTGCCAAAAAGTTTGCGTTTACTCGACGATTTACGATCTCAGCGCGGCATTATGTCCGTTTGCATTAGCTAACTCCGCTGCAATTTTAATGGTTGCGCATTCGACACTGGGGACCCACCAAAACTCTATCCGTTCCAACAAAAATAAAGAGACGATAAGCACAACGGTAAGTTTAAGATGATTGCACGCAACAGGGATTCGTTTCACGCTGGTTCGACGTCGGTCGGTCGAGGAGAGAGGGGGGCAGCCATTTGAGAAATTTCAGAAACACGAGAGTCAAGAAATAACGTAGTTGCGCTAAGTTGTTGCGACTATGCAGGAGTACGCCTTCCGATGCGAAACTCCAGCTGGCCCGCAGGTGCATCTACGCGAACGCCGGGAATGACGGAGCAGTCTAAATTATTAGCTCGGGCGGTAAGTGGCGAAGAGTGTTGCGCCATCTCGAAGCTTAAATTTTAGTCTTCACGGCCGACCATTTGTCTGACGCATAATTTTGAGTTCATTCTGTGCGAAATCCTGCCATATTTCCTCCCGGGGCCTTTATCTCATCGCGATCCGCAACGGAAGTGCACATTATCCACATTCGGAGGAAGCTCGTCTTCCAGCCTCGCGCAGCTTAGTCTCGGATGAAATGTTTATAACTACCATCAAGGTAAAGGTGTTTTCAATGAAGTTCCTAACCCAGCAAGATGCAATGCTTCTTCAGTATCGGAATTAATATTTTCTCCAATTCTATTGAACATGCGCGACAGTACTCGATACAAAGTGTTTCAGAACGACAAGTCGAAGTGTAGAGAAACCGAAAAGTCATTTGCCGTTTCACGATACGAGGCTTCGTTCCCAAGATATGAGCGATTGAAGTTTTTGTGTGACTCTTGGAACGCGTCGGCTGACGCCACATGACGCTCACAGACGGCGCCACACGCGCGCTCTGACGCACGAGAGGCACGCAAGCACGCCCGCACACACGAAATCTTCAAACGTTAGTATCTTCGGAACCGAACCTTGGATTGGAAAATGGTAAAGGACTTTTCGATTTGTTTCCGTACGAGGAACTCGCATGTTTCGGATATCTTTTTTTAAATAATTAACGCCGAATAATTAGCCTGTTAGAGGCTAAATTTTTAAACACGACGATTCTTTTCCCAATATCAAAGCACAGCAGTAGACTTATCATAGTTGTTTGCGTAGAAGGGGCTTCCGTAGTCTCTTTGGTAACTCTTCGGCACCGAATTATTAAATTATAGGATATTGAATTCGCTGGTAAACCTGACTAAACTGATGCAATAGAACGGATCTGTTGTGTGACACAACAGTAGATATTGAATACTTAGTCAACAATCAGGGAGTACTATTTTCCCAATACTAACATTAATTGAGGCAGGAACGATAACAAGTTAAACATTTGAGCGATGCAATAAATATTCCCGATACCATGTACCGTACGATGCGTATGCATTATTTCACCCCGTTCATGCATCGGTAAACATATATTACTCTTCAAAAGTATTTTTACCATGCGTCCGCCGCGACGTGAATTAATTTTTATTTACTGAAGCGGTGCAGTTGTATTTTTTCCCTTGATTTTTGCTGCCAATATTTGTTCTCTCGGAAACAGTACCATTAAATATATCGTTCCATACAAATAATTCCGAATGTCTTTCGTCGGGCGTGGTAATGACAAAACAGAACGACGTGCTATTTTGAAAACGTGTTCGGTGGCAATTTTGATTCCGCGCCGAGGCCAATAGACACGAACAAGATAGGGGTGTGATTCTGTCGGTTGAATCCGATGTAAAAAATGCCACTCGAAAGGGGGAATTATTGTAGAACGACTAAGTGGTGGACGGGGGTTGAAAGGAGGGTGCTGGAGGCGGAAGATAGAGAGGCGCGGGAGCGAGAAAGAATGGACCGGATCTGGGGAACACGATATGCCTCGAGACACGGGAACGCGAGGGTGGTCGGGGTATATGAAGATGGAAAGGGGCGGCGGGGGAAAGAAACTACAAGTAATGTCACGGTTGAGATGTGGAAACGAGGAGAAGGTATCGGGAGGAGGGGCGCGAGAAATGGCGCGAGTTCTGTAGAGGAGAGCAGAAAACACTGGGAATACTTGGCGCAACGATGCAGAAACATGAAAAGATGCGGTGGACAAGTTGCCAGGGGTTGAAAGAGAGGGTTGTGAATGGGGACAGAATAATTTCGAGGGGTCATACTCGACGCAAACTTGTTCGATATAATGTCCATAACGTTTTTTTATATCCTTCAGCACGTATGCCAGGGGAATTTTATACTCCTTTCTTTGCTAAATATAAATTCAATCTATAGAGAGCAAAACATTCAGGGATTCCATATACAATTTCCCCATTCGAACCGTCAGATTGGCGCAAAGTTACTAGATCCATTAGTGAAGCGCGGAAATTAATTCCTTCGTCCTTTCACGCTCCGTATATTTGAGCTGGACGAAGTTTGATTCTTGAATATTATACAAAATTGCACATCGAGCCAGTTATCCACTGAGAGTTTATTTCAAAGAGCTTCACGATATTTTGGAAGAAATCGAAACCACGAGTACCGGTGCTATTACCATTTTGTTTTCGCGACAATCCACGGTTTCGTGCCGGTTTGCCCAATACTAGGCGCAATACGTTTCGCATTCCGGCGCGAGGCGAATCGAAATGAGAAAAGTTTTTACGGTATAATAAGCGACATGTCCAACCGTTCCCGGCCATTGCTTCTCCTCTGCGCCGGGATTAACACTCCGGAATAGGGCGATATAGCGTCAGAAATAATAAAAGGAACAAAAGGAAGGCGCGGATTTCGAGCGCGAGAAAGCAGAAACAGCTCCTGTCCTCCTGTAAACTCTAACGACGCCTTTCGATAAGCTCGGTCTCCTAACGAAATTCTCGGGGTTTTAATCCTGCTCGGCTTAGTGCATAATGACCCCACCCACTCTCCACCTCGATTCTTTATTGTTATAAAGTATAATAAAGAGGGGGAGCTAATAAATTCTATTCAGAGCTCGAGGACCGTTCTGATATTCAGATCTTATCGCGGATCCAGTTTATGGATCACTTTTCCTGTTGATTCGATCGGTTGGACGGTTGCCAGACATTCCAGGGAATCTGACTTGGCAAAGTTTTTATGGAATATTGAGAAACCGAGGTATATTCGCCGATATATCAGAGCCCTTAAACACTGCGCGATACTCTTCGTTACGATCTGTGTCACCGCGCGCCAACATTTTTAGCGTTGAGAGTATAAGTAACACTCGGGTGTAGATATCTCGTGCAGAATATTTTTCCCGAAAATTATGTAACTTTGAGGATCTCTCGCTTTGAAGATTTTTTGCTGCCCAGGTCCCCTCTGTGAGCCAGAAGTTAACCATTTTTTACCGTTTTGAGAATTTTTATGCCTCGTTAGGCGCGTGTAAAAACATCATTTGAAATATAATACATCGTTCTTGCTATTTTATATTTTGATCAGAGTTGGAATTGGCTAAACAAGGAAAAATTTCAAAAATTGTAACGAGTTGTATTTGCAAAAGATAAAGAATCCAATATTCGCGTTTTTATAATTAAAAGCACTTTCGATGAGGTCTAGGAATTTTAACGTTTTGCAGTCATTAACGAAAGTGTTCATTCGGTCACGTTCGTTACTTTTGCGTCGCGGGGATGTCAGATTTAAAGCAACGTATAGTTGGCAAAAGTAGGAAACACCCTGAGGGAGGAATCGGGGTTTGTTGTTCGCAGTTTAGAATTTTCGCTTCTCCCGTCCTCAACAGCAACCGGACGTGCCATGAACCTAGGAGTTTCCGAAGACCAAGGCAGAAATTAGTTTTAACGATGTTTGGAAATGTTTCGAGCCCCCAACCAGTGTATATAGTACATATAATATTGTATTCGCCATCGCATAAAAAATGTTCCCTTAAATTTAGACCCCGTAATCTGTTTTTTATTACAACTTTCGTTTTCCATGATCCAAACCAACGAAATACATTTTAATTTATCGTCACATTAGCAACAGAAGGGGGGAAAAAAATATTTCAAAATTTACACACAGAAAATAACGTTTGTGTTCTCCAGAGGATGGAAACAATTAAATTGGAAATAATACAAATTGGTTTTCGTCGGACAGAGAGAAGTTAAAATTCAGAAATCAGTCGTCGATTGGGGCACTCGGATATTCTCGAGCCACCATCGGCCAACTAGTTCTAATTTCGTGCTCCGTCGGTTGATTGTTGTCGGGCAATTAGACTGTTCCGGCAGAAATTTTATTACCATAATCTTCGTAATACGAAGAAATCTCGGTCAAGGGATTAAATGGAATCGTCACGAATTTAGCGTATCTGTCTATCCGTTGTTTTCTGTTACGTCACGCCGCGGCCATATTGGAATCGCTGTGCCACTAGAGTTACTGGTACAAAATTCCCTAGGACCGAGACTTTTAAATTGACGAATTGACTCTGTAAAATTGATAAAGCATATTTGTTCAGCTTCTCGGGCATTCTTTCGCAATGAATTACTATTTGAAATAAATTTCACGGCGAATATTTCAAGTTGGTCGTAGTATTAGCGCGAGCAGTTTCGTTTTGCTCGTCGCGGAACGAAACGGTACATTAGACTCGCGGAGTTCTGGAACTGCCACGAATATAAAATATCCTCAATGGGGTGTCCCCGAGCTTGTATCGATTCAGACATATCTTAAAAATGAAAAAAAAAAAAAAAACAAAAAAGTTGAAAGGGAGACAAGAGAAGTCGCGAGGTAACTGCCCGTATAACCCAGATCCGTGCACTCGTAGAACATTTACTATCGGGGATTTCCCCAGGTGGCGGCTGTCATGTACCACCAGAACGCGTAACAGGTTCTCCTGCAGTCGAAGGAGCTGACATGGACCAGCTCTTGTTTAATCTCATTCCATGCCTTCCTTTTTTCTCCGTTACGTACCCACTATCCGTCTTATTCCTTTTTCGAAACGATCGCCGTATGAAATTTCATTTTACACACGCATCCGAGGGCGATATTCAAACACCGAGGAAAATAAAGTTCACCTGATAAACCGATACTTACATTAATCGATAGAAACGATTATTTTAAATATTCATCGAAAATGAAAATAATTTAAAAAAAATTGTCTTTTCGATGTATTGTTTAAAAATTTTATATATATGCAATATTGATTTTAAATATTCTTTACGAAGGAATATGTGTATATATCATATATATATATATATATATTTTTTGAAAAATTGTCCTTTCAATGTAGTATTAAAAAATTATTTTTTGGTGACTATCAACGTTTTCTATCGAAGTATATTTCGCGTCAATTATAGAATAAACGTACGTCCGAGACAATTGTCTGGAAGGCAACTTTACCGCCGTGTCCACTAGCAATCTCAGGATTAAAGGCATTATTCTCCTTTTCCCTCTTCTCGCTTCGATTGTCTCATCTTACAGTCCACAAAGGATAATGCACTAACCTCGAGTCCACCTAAAAGCTTTTATTCGAATTTTGTATCTCGACTTTCAGGATCCGTTTGGATCCATGCAAACTGTATCTTTCAAACTGGAAATAGTAATATTCACTCAAGGGGGGGTTTTAAAATTAAGGAAGAATTCAGGAATTGTGGGTCGAAATGGACCCAGAGGATAGTCGCTGGTTCAATAAAAATATAATCGTTGGAGTGGAACGGAATCACCCTCGGTATTGTTTATGTTGCAGAAGGGCGAAAGCGACTGAAACGGCTGACGCACAGTGTTATGAATCACGGGAAACGTGCGATAAAAAAAGTCGTCACGTTGACACTTCATCATGTTTCGATAGAAAAATGGCCAGTCAGGGATTTATTTTAGCCGCAGAAATGATGTCCGTCTTATTAAAAACATTTTTTAAGTAGTAGTTAGCCCTATGTTTTCAAGAGTATTCACAATTGTTTCGCTGCATAAATATTAAAAATTATAAGAATTATTATTAAATCGATTTTCCATATTTTGGAGTTATGAAATAGTAAAAAACATAAGATTCTGAAAGTCTTTGTTCTGTAAAGACACGACTGTCTAAAATTCCATTCAAATTTGGCGCCAATTTGATAACCAGAACTCGAGACATCGTTGCAAAATGTTTTAAGGCCTCAAGCTGGATTTTACGTATTGTAAAAATAGCGGTTCCGACGAAACTTTGGAAGGAGATTTCGAATTTCGATCGATTGCCGCCCCAAATTGATCACTTTTATCGAAACCCCGAACGATTATTCAAGATATATCGCATCCATTCGAACGACAAACGTCGATACGCTGCGTGCACTTTGTATTCCTAAAAAAAACGTCTCCCGGTTTTGCGCAATTTTATATCGGCTGTTGGGGAAAGTTTTTTAAAGGCAACGCACGTGAAAGGAATATCGAAGAGACAAAAGGAACCGTGGAACTATCCGCGTAACGGCAACCGATAGAAAAGGGACTCGCTTCCGCCACGCAAAAATCGTTCATGCGACTTTTCCCTTTTCACTGACTCCATTTTCCTCGTGTATTTCTCCTTTTTTTTTTTTCCATCCCTCTCTCGTTCCATTCTTGACCCGCAATCTTCCGCTTCAGCTCTCTCAAATTCCAGTTAATGGTAAATGAAAGCTAGCAGATTAAAAATGTGTATTCTTCGTGGCAACCTTCCGTCAACCATGCGGCAACGGTGCCATTATTCCTTCCTCCTTCATTTTTTTTTGCCCCCCCAGCCGTGATGCATTTCGAATTAAAACTGTCAAACTTCGTTTTCAGCCCGATGATCATCCTATTCTCGTCAAAATTTCGATGCTAATTAAGCGCTCGTGCTGGTGATCCCCTCGATCTTAGAATCCCAACAGATTTTCAGAAATATTATTTAACACAAAATTGTTTTACGTTCCCAAAGATCGTAAAGATCGTTCGCGGTCTGGTATCGTTCTTAATTCTTACGATTGAAGGAGAAGCGGTGGTAAATTGAAACGTTTAATAGAATCGTGTCGTAGTTTTCGAATTCTTCGTGTAACAAGTTCGGAACAAGCCGAGAGACATTTCCCTGGGGCGAAGATCCTCGTCGTCAACGAAGTGACCACGATGAAAAGCGATAAATAAGGATCGATTGGATTTCTACTCGCGGAGGTGGAAGTTTTGCTCCAATAATAGGGCGGGAAGATGGCTGTACCTCTCGCTTCCACCCTCGATTTTCCTTAACTATCCGTGTCTCTCTCTTCCGCTGATTCAACCAGTAACTTCTGGACTAAGCGGATTAACCGACCCTCTGACGACGGAAACGGTTCTGTTCTATCTGGTACCGTAACTCGTCGTTTATCCAGAGCTCATCCTCTGAGACGGTGTTATGATAAGAATCGTCCACTTCGTTGGAACCTGGTTAATATTACCTATTATGAACGTACTCCAAAAGCGCCGAAAGAAACTTCGTTGCTTATATTATAATTTTCTATCAACACTACCTAAAGAACTCTGCTCAATTCCAACGTAAAAACCACGAAAATAGATAATTTACATTTGAGTCACATGGTCAATTTTAAGGTTATAAAACCAACATCGTTGCTTATATAATAATTTTCTATCAATTTCTATTTGAGTCACGTGGTAAATTTTAGGGCTATAAAGCCAACTTCGCAGATGAATCGAAAGTTTGGTATTATTAAAGTTTCATAAATATTATTCGATAGTACGGAACTCCCAAGCCATGGCCCCCCGGAGTTAATTAAATTAGTTTTACGTGGTTTACAACGTAGAGACTAACTTAATCCACAGATACAAAGGATTCTTGACAAAATAATTAATTTGAATTAAAATGATCATTTTTGTCTATTTTACTATGTCAGTTTCAGGAATATTCGAGGCTGTTCGTCTTTAATCCTCGATACTATTACTCGATTAGAAATTTTTCATCGTAAGATCGATCGGGTATTCCTTCGAGTAAACATCGCGGCGTCTTCATTTTTAATTGACAACTTGATTTCTGTTTACCTCGCTCTTCGGGTCTCGTTCGTCGCACTGATCGCCGTGATTGCATTAGCGAGCTGCTGGCCGGGAGTTCTTAATTTGAAAACTCTTGCAGCCCCGATCTTTTCCGCGTAATCTGGCTCGGTAATCCCTAAAAGTTGTCAGTAATATAAGCGGTGGTCAGCAAAGGCCAACAGAGGCTGGGAGAGGCTGTCAGTAACCAGTAGTAATCGTTATATTTTGTCAGAAGTATCAGAAGTGGTCAGCTCAATCCGGCATCACTGGTCGGCCATTAATCGATTAATTTCATCGGCGATCGATTAACCGGCGCGATTGAAGGTTTAATTGTTGGGAATAATCGCGATGCACCATTTAATAACAGCCTCATTAACGGAAGTAATGGTTCAAGTAATCGTTCATCGTCGATTTAATCAATTATTAATCTAGATGCCAGTTAATTAGTTTAAAACAAATGTTTCGTATGCTTTAACATTATTTAGGCAAGGAAATATGTAATTACAATGGAATTTTTAAATACTCGAGACTTTTGCTTCAAATTAAACAGATAATTAATATGTACTCTTTTAGCTATCGAAGACTAATCATTAATCTGAGCTATTTTGACTCGCAGTAAGAACAAGTCTTTTTATCAGTAAGATTTTAGCGTTCCTCGTGTTGAAAGAAATCGAAGAGTCCTTTAGTGTTTTGCAATACGAGGCTTCCTTCTTGAGATACGAGCAGTTCAAGTTTGTGTGCGATTCCTGGAACGCGTCAGCCGACGCGTGGCGCCACACGCGTGCTCTGACGCACGAAAACTTTAACTGTTTTAAAAGGACTTTTCGATTTGGTTTCCCCATTAGATTAATAATTCATTCCAATGTTTTAGTTTCCTCCACTAGTCTCCACAAAACATGGTGTGCAAACACTGCAGAATGTTCCTAGCAATGTTCGATAAATTATATGATATTCAATAAACGCTTAGGAATATTTAGTGACAAGGCTGGATGAAAGGATTCAAACAATTCAAGCAGAATTACCTCCATCTATGTGTACCGTGATTACTGGAACATCATATATGGGAGATTTAACGACGAAGTGATTTCTTTGGACGTTAAATTATCAGAAAATTCTGCACGCGCGGGAAAGAAATCCGGCAATAAAAAATCCATCCGTGACTGGTATCGTCACAGACTGTACAGACAGGATTAAAACAGAGCATGAGCTATTGAGCCAGATTACGCGAAAACGATTGGGATCTCTAATTTTCGGTATCGTTTCGAAGATATATAACGCATTGTTTGAAAGCTCCGCGTATGGATTATATCCTTTCCGTAATTTGTTTCATTATGAAATATCGAACGCGAACGGTTTTTTCTTATTAAAACCCATCTCGTTGCCGCGCCTGTCAAATACGTTTCCCTCCTTTCGAGAATTTATTACGTACAGCAAACATGGTATAAAAGACGAGAAGCTTACGAGTAGCTATTCGACAGAATTTGTAGGTTAAGTCCGACGTTCGATATATTCTCGTAACCGCGGACTCTTATTACCCTCCGGACTGAAATTAAATATTTAAATCAGTACAATTGCCTTTTAAGAGTATTTAAAACAGCGAAACATCGAGTCGATCTAATTTATTTTATCGGTTGATAAATCGTTGTTAAATGATTATTAAATGCTTCTGTCGTATTTTGAATAGCAATCTTTCGCTTTCGAAAGCCACCGTTGGTCGACAGATCGCGTTGTAAGACGTAACTGCAACCTTTTCGTATCGAAACGACGTAATCAAAAACAACTTTTCGAAACTTCTTCCAAGCGACATTAAATTTCCATGGAACGGTCCACCTGGAGCTACGACGGAGATGTTCGCGCACAACGACGCGAGGGTTATGTCGCCGTGCGCCTATAATTTTGCAAATAGCCTATAACTTTGTCATTACAGACAGAAGGGAGGTATTTTCCCGTAAATTTACGAGCGCGATGTTTTCTCCGTCATAGTTGCGTGAAGGAGCGCGTGGGAAGATCGACGAACGAGCATCATTGCGTTGGATCATCCCTTTCCAACTCCCAGAGTCGCTTTTCGAAACATTTCGACGGTCAAATATCCCCTCTGCAACGCACGAATAACCTCAGCGGCGTACACTGGGTTTTATTATGTAAAAACGAGTCGAAAAAGAAGAGTAACATTTCTTTGTCGGAGGTCTCGTTCTCGAGGAAATGGCGTTCGAAAATTGTACGGAGCACGGGCAAGTGGGAGGAGCGAGCGATGGCAGCGCCAACTAAGTTTGAATTGATTTATCTCGGGAACGAGACATCGTATAAAAAAAATTTATTCCAAGTTTTCGACTCACTTTTTCATCCTCTTTCCGTAGTTACTTCTAATATTATTATTTTTTATTTAATATTTCTAACTTATCCATAGACATGTGGAGCCGATGGATAACGTTATTAAATTTTTGGAACGTCTGTTGTTAAATTTACAAAGCCTCGATAGATTTGCTCAGTTGTTGTTTGACTGGGAATACTCGTAAATGGGCGTATGAATAACGGAGAATTAATTTCCGTTTCGATAGACGGAATAAAATTCGAACAACACCGCGTGGATTACATTCGCCTGATCATTTCGCCGATATTGTGTGGAAACTTTCCGGGAACGGAATGTTTTAGCAGCGACCGGCGCTTGTATTATTGCGTTCGGGATAATGCAAAGGAGAACTATTTTATTTATGCAGGCAACTATCCATCCGCAATTCCACGCTGCGCCGAGATCCTCGATCGGAGAGGAGTTATTGTTCGAAATTAGCGACAGCGATACATCGCGCGTGCCACTTTTATTTTAAACTTCCGCTCCCAAACTCCGTTTCGAGATATTTCTGACAAAATAACGAATTAGCGTACGTCGACGATATAGTAAAATATTCCTGAGAACCCGAAACGTATCCGACGTGACGATTTACGAATATGCTCCGTGAAATACGACGCCGTGAATTTTGACGTATATTTTAAAACATATTTCATTTTCTTCGAAACATTAACTTTCTTCGTGCAAAAATAAATCGGTTTTAAAAATGTATCCGATCGAGTTCGAGTCGAGTAACGCGCCTGACCATTATTGGTCGCTACCACTGGCGTATTTCCGGAATTGCTTTGTAGATTCGGTGAATTTTGTTTTCGTACCGTCGAACGAGCTATTCGCGTTCCCAACGTTCTAAAATGATACCGAATCGTGTTTTAAACAGTTATCCGACCGAGAGAATTGTAATTTGTCAATTCGACTTTGTCTCGAACAACAGAGGGATAATTTTCTGGAAACCCCTCGTCGACAAAAGGCTCATCAGCTTCGAAATTCTCTTCTGCATATTTCAAGCAGCTGCTCAGATTTTTGCAACGAACGGACTCCCAATTCCAGCATCTGGCTCCTCCATTCATCAAGAAATTCTCCAGTCGAGTATTCTACAATTTCTAAATTGGACCCGTCAGTGTTTGCCCATCGAGGACACGAAACAGATACAATTGGATGCTTTTTAAACGAATCTTGCTATTTCATAGGAATGGAATTTCAAATCCACTGTTTGCTGCCGCTTTTAATTGGTTTTTTCGGTGACGATTGTTACGTTTTATTTGAATCTGAAACACGCGCATCTCAATTTAGGGTTAAAAGTCATATCGACAATAAAATACGACTCGATTTACCAAAAATCTGTCTCCATATTTCTCTATTACTGTTCTTTTAAAGAATATTTACCATCTTACGAGGTCGTTGACATCTATATCAAATATTAATACCAGTCTGTTACGCTTCCAGAAAATTTGCATATGGTCGATAAATAAATTATGCAATGCATTTTTTACCCAAGTGAATAGATCATTGGGGGGATATGATGCTCGTTGGACTCGTTAGGCCGAAAATTTGTATGTTTCGGCCTTTTTCCGGGAAAGTTTGCCGATCGTAGATCCAGATAGGAAGCATGTGTCATTAGCTGTGCCACCACAAGTGACACAGAACCTTTTCGAGGCACGTTGAAAAGTTACGGTGCAGCGTAGAGCCGAGGTATCAGTATGCGCGGCTGGCTGGCCTCAAAAGGTGTCGTGGCGCTTGGCCACCCACCGTATTCCCCTGATTCGGCCCCCTGCGACTATGCCATCTTGTCCAAACGGAATATAAAGACGAGGGGAAAGCAATTCGACGCGATTTCAGGCATTCAAAAGGGGCTTCGACTACCGCTTTCCTGGAAAACCGCCTCAAAGAGTGGATACCACGAATATTTTCAGAACACCCACACCACAAGTCAAAATTATATATGCATAAATAAAAACAATATTTAACAAAACATTCCTGATGTTATATACAGGGTGTTCGGCCTGCCCTGGACAAAATTTTAATGGGAGATTCGATAAAACACCAATTTCTTGATCGAGGCTTCGTAAGCTGTTAAAAAATTAAATTAAAAAATTTCAAATCATTCCGGAAAAATTATTTTCGGTTGCAGGGGTCAATTACAATCATTTGAGGTGGGTAGATATACCCCCGAAATCCTACGCGTTTTCGAGAAAAAAATTCGAGTATGTGGAGAAATTCTTCGGCGAAAAAAAGAATTTCAAATCGTTCTAAAAAAATTATTTGTAGCTATGGGGGTTAATTACAGTCATTTTTGGTCATTAGACATACACCCGAAATCCTACGCGTTTTCGAGAAAAAAATTCGAGTAAGTGGAGAAATTCTTCGGCGAAAAAAAAATTTCAAATCGTTCTAAAAAAATTATTTGTAGCTACGGGGGTTGATTACAATCATTTTTGGTCATTACACATACCCCCGAAATCCTACGCACTTACGAGAAAAAAATTCTTTACCGAAAATATAATGTCTGACCATATAACTGTCTGTTCCACTGAAAATTTAAAAGTTTCAAATCATTCTGGAAAAATTATTTTCGGCTGCGGGTGTCAATTTCGATCATTCTTGGTGAATACACAGACCCCCAAAATCCTACGTACTTCCGAGAAAAAAATTCGCTAATGAGAATATACCGTGTGGAAATGTTTCCATAACTTTTTAACGAAGCCTCGACTAATTAATAGCCTTGATTTTCATCTTATTCCCTGAAATTTGATGCGTATGCAAAATGCAAACAATGCGAATTAATGGGGCTCTGTAGCTCCAGGAAAATACATTGGATGTATTGACTCAATCAACAAATTGGTATTCTTGATTTTACGTCTTATTCTAGCCTCTAGAATCTCCCATTAAAATTTGTCCCAGGAGTGGTCGAAAATATATTTGTAAAAATTGTTCTTTAACGTGGTATCAAGGAAATGTTAGGTCGGGAGAGCGAGGGTGTTAAATAAATGGTAACGCGTATTTTGGAAATATTTGTTGATAGAACGCCGATAGTTGATTAGTTGACGCCTCTTAAATTAGTGTCCCGTTTTTGTTTTTGTCATCGTCGGGGGTAGAGACAAACGCGCCGCAGTTAAATTTCGCGTGAAACTCGGAAAAAGCGGTAAAAGAGACGCGTCAAATGATGGAGAAAGCCCCTGGCGATGAAACTTCATCAAGGCCAGCTACGCTTGAATGGCGTCGTCGTTTTGAAAACAGTCCGGACAATACGAACGGAGAAATCGAATGTCAGAATAGCGTCAATTAATAATTAATTGTTGCCGATTCGTTCCGCGGCGTATGATGAGCTAGAAATTTAATTTTTAAGCGTCCAATCCAGCGACGCGTTATCCGGTAATTGAAAAAGAGCTTTCTAAAATTCTATATTATTAATAATTGGGAAGCCCAATTTCTCGTGGCTGGTTCTGATATAACATTTTATACTTTGCTTTACAATTTATGCTGTCTGTACAACAATTTTCGGGAAAGCTTGGTAAAGAGAATTCACTTAAAAATTGTTTAAAAAACTCATTTCTAATATTTTATATTGTTAATTAGGAAGCTCAATTTCCATGGTTGGTTTTGATATAGCATTTTATTTTTTGGTCTACAATTGAAACTATTTGTATAAAAATTTTTACAGTACGTCTAAACAACAAATATATATGTCGTATATAGGACTGAACTTTTTTACATATTTTTTTACGAATTTAGAGAGCCCCGAAGCAAGGAAAGCGTACGTAATTTCTCTTGAAAAGTCTGTTACGTTGTAAATAAAAGTTCAAATTCGTAATGGGGTTGTAACTCCATTAAAATTGTTGTCAACGCGTACCCGGAATCCGAGATTCATAGGGATGATGGTTGAGGAAATATAAAAATTTAGCTAGGACGTGATTTCACGCCCCGACAGTGTGTGTTATTTAGCGCCATGATTTTCTCAGCCCCCGTGCAGGGTGTCCCATTAACAGGGTAGGGGGGTGTTATACTTCCAAAAAGGAGTCAAGAAAGTGGAATAAAATTTGTTCGCAGAATGTTTCGTTTTTGAGATAATTTAAATTGAATATTTGAAGGCTACGTTTGACCATTATTCACTATTTCTACTTGCACAGTAATTCTCAGCCTCCTTGCAAGGAGTGTTCCATTAACAGGGTAGGGGGTGTTATACTTCCAAAAAGGAGTCCACAAAGTGGAATTAAATTTGTTCGCAGAATGTTTCGTTTTTGAGATAATTTACATTGAATACTTGAAGGCTACGTCTGACCATTATTCATTATTTCTACTTGCACAGTAATTCTCAGCCTCCTTGCAAGGGGTATCCCATTAACAGGGTATGGGGGTATTATACTTTCAAAAAGGAGTCAAGAAAGTGGAATAAAATTTGTTCGTAGAATGCTTCGTTTTTGAGATAATTTAAATTGAATACTCGAATGCCACGTCTGACCATTATTCACTATTTCTACTTACACTCTTACTAAATCTGTGAAAATTCCTGTTACGAACTTTCCGTTGGAAAAAGTTAAAAGTCACAGTTGAAATTTCTTTATCAATCATGCATATTAACGATAACAAAAGGAAAAATACCTAAATCTGGCTAACAAATTGTAATTTATCTTTAAAAACCGAAAATATTATGGGGAAATACCGAGTTTTCGAACTAAATAAAAGCATTTCGGTTTTCTTTCGATGGAGTCCCGAAATTCTGTTTCGTACGAGTCTACGCGATTGTTTGACGCGTCTCTTAAAGCGGATCAGAAACGTTAGAACGGATTCAGCGACGTCGGGCGAGATATCTTTTGCAGGACAAAGCGCCAGCGCAAACGTCTGTGATTGTGGTTCGCTTTTTTGACGCGGGACAGGTTACAATTATTCATTCTCTCTCTCCCCCCCCCCTCCCCACCTTTCCGGTTTCCCGGATCTTTCAGCCGGCGAGAATTTTTCTCTTTCCTGAGGTGAAGTTACGCGCGAAAGACAAATCTTTTCACGTCGCAGGTGAAATTAAAGCCGCCGTAACAAGCAGGTTGAAAGAAATCTCAGCGTATGAATCTTCCAACGGCCGCAGGTTTAATAATAATAGTATCATTTCCCTTGCGTTGCAAACTTGTGTATTACGTTGCCCCCTCAGAATTATACAAGATAATATTCTACCGCGTTTGGGATTTGCTAGACGACCCTTTCCTACCACTGTCTGATTTTTCTTTTTTAAAGGAAACTGTAGAATATTTTCTATACCTTTTCTACTAATTTTTGGATTTTTTTTTTTAAAGAAAACCGTAGAATTCTACTGAAATTACACGTATGTGTTTGTGTATGTACGTCGAGAGTGAGCAGTATTTTTTACAAGTTAAATTGACTCTCGTTATAAGAAAAGTGTGATATTTTCGCCAAAAAAATATTCTTCCACTCGCGGGATTTGCGAATGGTATTTGGACGTACCTTTTCCACTACCTTCTGATCTTTCTTTTATAGAATATTTTCTATTGAAATTCTATGCATTTGTTTATATTTCTAGAGCATACAGAATTTTTACAAGTTACGTTTGGTCTCGTTAAAGAAAAAACCTCGACTCCATGAGGCGATTTAATTTTAAAAAAGGCGGGAAACTATATTCGTTAGAAAGGTTATACAATCATGGCTGGAAAACTAGAGGAAAATCTCTAGAGGCCACTAAACTTTGGTCCTAGATTAATTAACGGATCGTCTGTTTAATTTTCGACCCAAAAATACTTTATCTAACCTAACCTAAAAATCAACTCGAAGAATATTAGAATATTCTCTCAGTTTTTGATAAATTCATAGAAAGGTTATATGGTCATGGCTGGAAAACTAGGGGAAAATCTCTAGAGGCCACTAAACTTTGTTCCTAGATTAATTAACGGATCGTCTGTTTAATTTTTAACCCAAAAATACTTTATCTAACCTAACCTAAAAATCAACTCGAAGAATATTAGAATATTCTCTCAGTTTTTGATAAATTCATAGAAAGGTTATATGGTCATGGCTGGAAAACTAGGGGAAAATCTCTAGAGGCCACTAAACTTTGGTCCTAGATTAATTAACGGATCGTCTGTTTAATTTTCGACCCAAAAATACTTTATCTAACTCGATGATTCATAAAATGTTTGTTCAGTCTTTGATAAATTACTGTTCAGTACGGTATAGAATTTTGGTTCGAGGCAAGTTTTGGTGGATGAATCTTGTTCGTGGATTCTTCGAACCTTTTTACGATCGTGACGAAATAATCGCGGTTGCTTGGACGAACCGCGTGGGAGGGGGAGAGAGTGAGGGGGGTGGAGAAATGGTAAAAGTATTCCGATGCTTCCAGTTTCCATTTATCTGGCGGATCCGTTCCCTAAGGAGCCGTCAACGTCGTCAGGAAGATCTTTCTCGAATTATTGCCGCAGACCTGGCTCCGCGAAGGTGCTCCAGCCAGGATTGACCGCGTTGGGATCTGGCATCGAATTCGATCAAATATATATCGCGGATCCCAGCTTAGCGGCCGTCCCATTTCTCGATATCGTAGTCGATCCTAGTTTACAATCTGCGTATATGTCGCGATAGATCGAGAAATATTCGACTCCTCCGCGCGATACATGCATATTTCAACAGGGAAAGGAGAGTGCTCTCAACCGGGGAGAGGAAAAATTTTTCATTTGTCGACGCTTGTCAATACGCCCTCTTAGATGTTCTATTTTAAACGAGACGAATATTTTCCCCCGATATTGTGAGTATATTAACGCAATAAATGTATTCGTTCCACTATCCAGTACACACTTGTGCTTCGATGGTTTCTATTCAACGTCTGGAGCGTCTGTATTTATTTTGGAAAAGAGACGAATATCGCTTCGAAATATTCCAGGGACAATATCGTTTGTTTCAAAGTTACAACTACCGGCAATTACGGTGTAGTTGCACCAAAGAAATTAAAACTGAGCCTATTTTAAACACAAAATATGGAAAATTTGAAGACAAAATTTTTGCTTTGTATATAAATTAACCATTTGATAAAAGATAATAAAAAGTGGACTAAAAAATATTTCCATACAGTTTAAGGGTCTCTCCTTATGTTTCCAAAAGTCTAGCGCAATGGAGCTTTTAATTTTTCACAGAAGAAAGTTAGAAAGGAAACTTCAATTTTAGCGCCGTCACACGAGAATCCTCGCCTAATGTATGAAAATATTAACCGAATTCAAAGGAATTTAAATGTAAAATCAATTTTATCTTCGACCAAAGAAGCGTAAGAATAAATTGGATTTTATAAAATAAGCGGGAAGACACAGAAATAGCATATTTTCGAATGAATGGATTAAACTTTAAGAAACGAAGCAGTCTTTCCGTGAATTAGACGAGAGGAAGTTGAAGGAAATTTGAAAAATCGATGTTTGACGAACCCGACGAGCCCGGGACACAAAAATCAGATTGAACCGCGGGTAACGTCCCGGAGAAATCGAATTTTCGAAAGACCACGGCGTTGCTTGTTCCACGGAAGAAAACAGGAGGATAGATATTCATGGAATCGAATCGACATGCATCATCCGACGGCGTTACGATGTGCATCGCGCTGGCTGAGAGCTGGGATTGGCTCTGATTCTGAAGGCTTTTTTAAAACAATTCCTTTCGAGCCCGGCTACGAATTTATTCAAACCGGAAACGGAACGGAGCGATCGCGAAATTTGTCCCGGGGATACGCGTTTATTCGGTAAAAATTCAACCGAATACAAATAAAACGTTCTTACAGGATTAAAGGCTTGAGCATGCTAATTTCATTTCTTTCGCGGAATCATTAACAACGCCGGCGATAATTCCCTTGGAAATTGTTCTCTCCTCTTAGGAGCTTTAAAAATCGTTTAGATTCCTTCCTCGTCGACGTACGATGCTTGTTCTTGATTTTATATTCATTTCTCGCGTTACGAAATAAAAACAGGCTTAAATCAAAGCGTACGAGTTTCATTGTATAAAATATACATGTAAACATACGCCAAATTTTCAAATTTTACTTTGACGAAAATACAGCCCTTGTCCGTGCAGCTGTGCTTTCGACTAAATTTTTTGCAATCTTTCTCGCTCGGAGAATTCGAGGTTACATTTTCCATTGCTTACAATGCATATAGAAACTGCGAATGGTGTAATTCTACAGGAAAATATAATTCAAAAACGTGAAATAACATTTTTTCATAGGGGCCACTGTTCTCGAGGAAATCGACGCTGAAAACTTTCGGGGCACGCGTCAAGTAGAAACAGCAAATAACGGTCAGACGCGCCAAACATATTTAAACTCAATTATCTCGAAAACTAAGCGTCGGAGACAAAATTTGATTCTCTTCTTTTGCAAGGGAAATTTTTCAAAATAAATAGAAAAACCAAATAAAATAGCATTTAATAATTTTTAAAGCTATAATATATATTTGGAACACAGAAGATTGTATTGCAGGAGGTATTTCTGACAATTACACTTTCAAACGTAACAACAGCGGACATAAGAGAGCTCCAGTTTCCATTGTTTTTAAAATACAAGCTCACATTTTCTTTTATCTATTCCCTAGCAGCCCCTGGAGTATCCTGAGATTATTTTGCCCGAAATTCGAAGTATTGACAAAGTTATGGGAGTTTGAGAAAGACGGTCTGTTGCAGTAAAGAGATTTGAAACTTTAGTCTGAAACTTAAAGCCGCTTTTCATGAAACCGCATTTTTCAAGCTTACGATATCTCCAGTAACTAATAATGCTTTTGACTTAAAACTTTAACAGCTTACAGAACACCAACACTCTTGATCCGTCCGACTGAAATTCTAACAATCCTTCTGTCGTTTCTAAAAAAAAGAATATTCGTACTCTTATAATCCCAACATTTTAATTATCGAACGAACTCCGTGAAATTTGCCACGAGTTCGATGTCCTATTTTCGAGACAATTAGAAACTAAATTTCTTTCACCTTTGCGATATCATGAATACTACGTAAATTCCGAAATTCATAAGTTTATTTCCATTTATTCCAGTCAAAAGATCACATCTACGTTTTTTACGTTTATCTTTAGTTTATCTATAAAACCATTAATTTATTAAACGCGATCAAACATACGTTACGTATGTGTAAAAAATTTATTTCTTAGTATACTTCGTTCAAATCGTTGCATAAAAGCGTCATCGGTTTGGAAATACCCGGTATATTCCACGGAGAACCGTTAGGAGATAGAAAAACGCAACAATTCGATTCTTTATTCCCCGTGAATGCGGTATTATTTTATCGAGCCGCACGATTATGACATGAAAAGAAAGCGAGTCCCCTCATCGAAGAGGACATCGGCAACGTACAATGCGATGTAATTACGTTTCCACGTGAATCTGAAAGTCTCTCCGGCGCGCGGACGTTTTTCAATGTTTTTACCGGCGCTACAATAAAAATAATAAATTGATTAAAAGAGCCGCGAGGGTAAAATAGCTTCCATCGAGCGAGAACGGAACAAAAGAAATCGATGAGCTGCAAGTGATTCACTTTTCCTGGCAATTTCAATGCACCTTCGACGAGGTTAGGAGGAATACTTGGGTGTTTTGTGTTTTACGCGAGCGCCGGGACCGAGCCGACGTTTCAATATGGTTGCACAACAATAATACGTTACTATACAATTACGCGCCGATAGCGGAATAATCATTCTTCTGTGCTTGAATAGGACATCCAGCCACGCTCTCCGCGGAGACAATGTAATGAGTATCAAAAGATAATTGCCTCCATTCAGTCGAGAAAACTCATTCTATGGAGCAGAATAACGTTGCATGCACGCCCCTCTTTACAAACTCTTTTCTGTTTCCCATTTACCACCCGGTTATTGAACACGTACATTCGTAAACTCTCATCCGGCATGACGAACAATCATTAATTCGGTGATTAGATTACCTGTGAGAACCGTGCAACGCTGCAAACGCGATCGCAAGATAATTGTTTCGATAACTTTCGTTGTATATCGTATTTCCACCTGAATTCTATCCTGAAATGCTATCGTTCCCGAGCATGCAAATATTAAATTTCCCGTACAAGGTATGGAATATTTTAAAATCACGGGCCAAGCCCAAGCACGCGTACTCCTCGCGCGAAAACAAATCGAAAACTCCTTTACCGTTTTCGAATCGGAGGCCTCGTTTTCGAGATACGAGCAGTTGAAACGTTCGATGCGATTCTCGGGACGCGTCAGCCGAAGCAACCGCGTCATCTGACGCGTCATCTGACGCGCGGAATCAACACCGCCGCACACGAAAACTTTGAACGCTCGTATCTCGAGAACGAAGCACCAGGTTCAAAAATGATAAAGGACTTTTCGATCAGTTTTCGCACGCTGAATTCGCATGCATCGGCTTGCCTCTTTATTTTTCTACATTTTCCTCGAAACAGTGGCAATTTAATCGAGCGGCAGAAAAGGAGACAGGTATGTTACACGAAATTTGCGAATAAACGCTTTGCATTAAAGTTAACCTCCTGCTTAACCGTTCCGATCCTTCCCGGCATACTTGGAATAAGAGTTTCCCCAGGTTTTGGCAAACTTCTTCCCCGCAGCGTGCATAAGTTGGTGATAACTTTACTGATATTGGTAACAGCTTTTCTTAATTGCACCTCAAAGATCCACAGAATGGTATTCAAATCAGGGGATTAAGTTGGCCAACTTAACACATTAATAATACTCGCGGGGCAACGTTCAGGGGGGACACCGTGCCTTCGAACGTTATCCAAGACATTTTATCGATGATCTGTTCAATTTTTATCAAATGCTCGTTAGTTTCGTCGACGATTCCTCTTCTTTTTTTTTCGACGAAGAGACTGGAATTAAATTTAATTAACAACTTAATCGCAACGAAACGTACTTTTACTGGAGGAATTTCGAGATGCTCTTGATAATCCTTCCGAGTATGTCGTTCTTGCGATTAAAATAATTACGGAATACGTTTTTGTCGTTGAATTTCAAGTCTCCGACTTATGTACTTCGACGGTCGAAATACGTGCGTATATCGCGTTCGTCGGCTATATTCCCGCCGCCCATATTGTGTTAATATTACGAGTGGTTTCACTCACTCGTGTAATCTAATTCAAACTCGTAGGGCAGAATTGCATGAAACGGCTATACATATATCTTAGCGCAGCGAAATGTACTGCCAGTTCATATTTTTAAACGAGAAACTTTAATTAAATACACCGTCACGTGTACTCTGCCTCGTTGGATATTCGCGTTGAGACTAAGCAAATGATCGACGAAATCATTCGAAGGCACGACAATAAATATTTCACATCGGTCTACGTTCAAATTTTATGATTTCCATTGGAACATTACAATCCATCGTGAGATTAGTTTCCTTCTATTTTCTCTTACACCAGTACCGCCCCTAATTTTTTATTTTCTTCCGTGTATCCTAGTTTCCGTTTCATTTCATTTTCTCAGTTTAATAGTTCACCCTTCAGCGAACAAATCTCTCAATTTCTTGTTTACCTAAATTATTCATAAACTTTTTTGCAATCCAACCGGGTGTTAAAAATTAAATCTAATCAAATGATATTACAGTTTAATGGGAACGATAAAGATTTCTATTTTGCCAATGTTCAGCAAATAAGTTGTATGAAATTCTATGTGAATTTTAATAGAAAGTACAAGGTCCATTCAAGAGCAAAATTTTACCAGTAATCCCCTCTTAGAGTAATTCAGGTTAAGTGGTGACACGAATGCACTTCACAAACCCGTTCGCCGCAACAATTTTATAATAATAATACCAAGGGAAACGAACGGGAACGTCCAAGAACGGTGCAGACTAAAGGGATGAAATAAAACACTAGAGGACCAATTCACTTTCAGACTTATTTGGCCACTTTTGATGACATCAGTTTCATTGTTATTGTTATTACGATCAGACTTGAGACTATTAGAATAGATGACAAATATTTCAACCCTTAGAATTCGAATATCACTTATATTTCTATTTCGGGTATTATAATTTTGATGTCACAGTGTTAACGTCACCAATCGAACATTATTATCCAAATAAGAAAATATATAATTGCAATTATATTTTACGATTTGTTAATTATTTAATTGAAATATTAATAATAAGACTAAGAGAAACGAACGTGATGTCCACGAATGGTGCAGATTAAATGAAAAGATAAAATATAGCAATGGAGGACCAATTCACTTTCAGACTTATTTGGCCATTTCTGATGACATCAGTTTCTTAGTTATTGTTATTACCCAGACCTAACTCAGACCTAACCCAGACAATTCGAATACTATTTATATTCCTATTTGAAAATATATAATTGCAATTATATTCTACAATTTTAAAATTATTTAATTAAAAATTTTGTTCCACTTGTTATTCGTATTATTAAATAGATCAGTAACATCGACATTGTTTTACTGTTATTCCGAATATTCTATAAGACCAGCCTTTTTTTTGGTTTTCAGTGTAGAGCAAATTTCGAATTCGTTGTATCCGCGATTACGATTAAATTATAATTATGCCGCCGGTTATGTTTTCGCCGGTGGAAGGAATTTTTATGCGTTCATTATTAAGAATGTTGTGTGCGTTGCGCGGGGACGTAATCTGTGAACACATACAGGCACACGGGCGCACAAGGACAGTTCAGCATGCGAAAGGCATTAAAAAATTTAATTTCAAAGATTACCGTTGCAGAGGTTTAATTTAATTTCCGTAAATCCGATTTTTTACTGTAGAAATGAGTTCACTTGCCTGCGCGGCGTCCAATTTAGGAAGAGAAAAATACTAAACAGCGTTCGTTCTTCCGTATATTACTCGGAGAGCTTTGTTTCCGTCCGCGGTGCCACTGTAGCGCGATACATCCTCATTTCATTTAACGATTCAACGCGCGAAATTTAAATGTGCATTAACGGTATTAACTCCGCGTTGTTTACACGCCATTTTGGGAAAACGAATACCCCTTGGCGTTGTGTTGCCAGCAATTATGCGACCACGAGCACGATAAAAGTTTTCTAGAACTCGAAGAACTAAAAAAAAATTTTTTTTAATTTCCAAGCTTTTAGACGCCTCTAAATTTGAAATTAAAAAATATCGATTCGAGTATCTTTCATTCGAGGGGCCCGAAAATTCGTTGAAACGTTATTCCAAGCGTATCGAATATCCTATTTTGTGTCATTTTACAATTACCAGCAATTACACAATCGCGAACACGATAAAAATTTTCTAAAACTCGAACGTACTTAAAACAAAATTTTTTTTTTTAATTTGTGTGCTTTTAGACGCCCCTAAATATGTAATTAAAAAATTTCATTCCAAATATATTGAATATCCCATTTACTTTTGTCATTTTACAATTACCAGCATTTATACAATCGCGAACACGATAAAAATTTTCTAGAACTCGAACGTTTTTAAAAAAAATTTTTTATTTAAATTTGTGTGCTTTTTGACGCCCCTAAATTTAAAATTAAAAAATTCATCGGGGAATTTGTTGAGATTTTGTCATTTTAATTTTCGAGTTTCGACGATTCAGATTTCCCGCGTAACAATATTTAGAGAGCACTGCAAATTGCATCGAATCGTTGCAAGTGGACGTATCAAACGTCAAGTTTATCTGACGAAACAGAAAGCCGAAAGTTTTTCAAAATACGGTTATTTCGTATTTGTGTCTGGGTAAAATTCCAATATCCGGATTTACGAATAATGCATCGTTGGATGCCAATACTGCTTGTATCGCCGGAATATCCGTATTACCGGCGCATTGTTGCGATTCACATCATCCAACTTACATTCATTTCATACAGACGGCGAGCGAGAGAAATATTAAGCATTGTAGGAAAAATATAGTTTACCCAAAGCAGATTCGACGACAGAATTGTTTTTTAAAATACTGTCCTTATTTATTCTTACGAAAATCAATACCTCTTTGCAGATACAATGGTCCATTATACCTTTTACAGCATCATTCGAATACAAATATAATAAGTTTCGATTAAAATAAAGCTGATATTCCAAGTAAACAAAAAGGTACAATTTTAACGTGAAACATTCACTTTTCTATGGATTGTAAATTTCTAAAATCACGTTCGAAGGCTTGAAAAGATTATAGTCTTCGTGAGAGTATGCTGAACAAGGAAATGCCTGTTTATTAACATTTGTAATCGTTTGGAGGTTCATTGAAACGAAGAATTATTTTCAATGTAGATTTAACATTTGAATGCCCGTCAAAATCGGTGGGTAGACGGCTTTGTTGTTCAATTGTCAATTAAATCCACGCGTGACCGACAAATTTTTAAAATTGACTTTGACGGAAACAAAGCCCTTGTCCAAACAAAAGCACTGCGCTTTCGGTTAAATTTTTTTGCAATTTTGATATACGATAGCCCTCGATGCGCTCGAGGAATTTGGGGTTACATTTTACATTGCGCGCAATGCCTGTACGAATTGCAAATGGAAACATTCTACATGAAAATATAAGCCGAAAACGTGAAATAACATTTTTTCATAGGGAACATTGTTTTCAAGAAAATTGACGCTGAAAACTTTCGGGGCTCGCGTCAAGTAGGAACAGCAAATAACGGTCAGACGCACCAAACATATTTAAACTCAATTATCTCGAAAACTAAGCGCCGGAGACAAAATTTCATTCTACTCTTTTCCAAGGGAAATTTTTCAAAATAAATAAAGAAACCAAATAAAGTAACGTTTAATAATTTTTGGAACTGACATTTTGTATATATTAAAAGGTTTATCCTCACGTACAAACGTTTTGTCGAACGTTTACGTATAATCATACACGATGTTTGTGCACGATGCATAAATATTTTAAACCCAGAAGATTGTATTGTAGCAGGCATTTCTGACACGTAATTACATTTTCAAATGTAATAACAATGGTATATAATTTTACACGTGAACGGTTACTGTTTATCGACCATCTCATAATCCCTGCAATTATGTTTGCAGCGTTATTTGTTAGAAGGTACTTTACACACTTCGATTAACCAGAATTCGAATTATTTAGTACTGAAACGAGATTTATATGTATTGTGTACCGGCCGCTCGTTTGTAAACTTTAAATCGATTGTTCTTTGAATACGAATTCACTCGAAGCAAATAATCGTGTCTATACTGGAAATTTCATGCGATAATGTTCGCATTACGCGAGATTACTTTTTTCGTTTGTTTATAATAATTGCAAATAAATATTGCAGCCAGTTAGCCATCAATTTTCTGTAAACTGATGAACAATGGAAACACGAATAATTATGAAACTTTAACACGAATTAATGAATTAGTAAACAATTATTACAGAAATTCAATTACCATTACTTGGTGGCATGAATTTTACCTTATCCTTAAAAAAAAAAATTTATTCAGTTATTTGAACGTCCATAAATTAATTAACCATCATCGTCAGTATCAATAATAAAAAACTGAATCCCATGAAACTCGCAAAAAGGGATTTATAGAAATTGTTTTCTAACTAGATTATTGCTGTTAAATGTAACGAATAATAATGACCGTCAACGGAAGTAACCAGGAGCAGTGAAATATTGTTTCTCGTTGATTTATTTATTTGCAGAACTGTATCAACACGAGTATTTGCAAATCGAGTTTCCTTAAAACCGAGGTCGTTGCAAATAGTGTTTACAGAAAATTTTCGACTTATTTTCGCGAGAAACACCAACCTCCGGGCAAAACAACCGTCCCATTCGTTTTAGCGTAAACACAGTGTATAAAAACGACGGACGGAAAAACAATGAAAATGGTTCGTATAAACATACGCATTGTTTGGCATTCCTTTCCACATAGCTTTTGTTTTCGGTCCTCTGTTTACCCAGTTCCCAATCTTAGATTATTACCGTGTTCGGTGGATGACGGGGAAGGGTAAATTTTGACACCCTGTAGATCCTCGAAGCAACAGGACTCCCCTGTGTTCACAGGAACTGGGCTTATGTCAACTAAAGTCGTGTTATTTACTGCTTGTAAATAAAGTTAAGTTTTCCTACAACGGTGAGTGGTTATTCGAACTTTCCGCGGCACAAAGGTAACTTTGTAATAGACAAGATGGCGCGTTATTAACGCACGAAGCTTTCTCGGCATCCGGGGCAGTCTTTTGGGGTTCATTTTAGGTTGTGGAGGCTCTGGGATATCCAAAGATCACCTCCATTGTTTTTTCTTGTTAAACAGAATATCATATAATATACAGGGTGTTCGGCCACTCCTGGGAAAAATTTTAATGAGGGATTCTAGACGCCAAAATAAGACGAAAATCAAGAATATCAATTACTTGACTGAGGCTTCGTTAAAAAATTATTCAAAAATTTCAAATCGTTCTAAAAAAATTATTTTCGGTTACAGGGATCAATTACAATCATTTTTGGTCATTACACATACCTCCAAAATCCTACCGACTTTCGAGAAAAGAAATCGGATACGTGCTGAAATTTTTCGGCGAAAAAAAATTTTTCAAATCGTTCTAAAAAAATTATTTTCGATTGCAAGGGTCAATTACAATCATTTTTGGTCATCACATATTTCCCCGAAATCCTACGCACTTTCGAGAAAAAAATTCGAAAAGGTGACTAAATTTTTTGACGAAAAAAAAAATTTCAAATTGTTCTAGAAAAATTATTTTCGGTTACAGGGGTTAATCACAATCATTTTTGGTCATTACACATACCCTGAAATCCTACGCACTTTCGAGAAAAAAATTCTTTACCGAAAATATAATGTCTGACCATATAACTGTCTGTTCCCCTGAAAATTTAAAAGTTTCAAATCATTCTGGAAAAATTATTTTCGGTTACAGGGATCAATTACAATCATTTTTGGTTATTACACATACCCCAAAATCCTACGCACTTTCGAGAAAAAAATTCGAGAAGGTGCCCAAATTTTTTGACGAAAAGCAAAATTTCAAATTGTTCTAGAAAAATTATTTTCGGTTACAGGGGCCTACTTACAATCATTTTTGGTGAATAAACATAGCCCCGAAATCCTGCGCAATGCCGAGAAAAAAATTCAGCACGGGCGGAACATGAAACGTTAATAACTTTTTAACGAAGCCTCCATCGACAAATTTCGTATTCTTGATTTTCTGTATAATAAAATAATAATTCATTGTCTAGATGCAATAAAAATCTAACGAACGATATCCACCATATTTAAAAATTTACTTGACCAAGATGGCCGCCATCATGGACACCGTGGAACTATTTCAAGAACGACTATGTTTGAGAAAATCCACTGCCACCAATTTTACCTAATTCTGGCCCAAAAAATTTTGAAACATAACCCAAGCACGTATTAATAAACACTGTAAATTCGATGGGAAAAGGTTTCATAGTTTCTTTGCAAAAAATTCGTAAAGAACGTTGAGCAAACTGCACTTCACGCAGGAAATATTCTTTATTTATAATTGTATTATCAATTAAATCCCAAGTTTCTTTCGTTCAAATACACTTTGTACAGTTGTAAGAATTCTAATGGGAGTATTTATTCGTAAACAACCAATACGTCTATGTTGGATTCGGAGGGGCAGGTGGCGCCAATTAAGGTAAATAAAACTAAGAAATAAAAATGCAATTGCAGACTTACCTATATGCATATGCATGCACAAATTCAGGTATGCGTACTTAACGCAGGTACTTTTCGGACTCGAACAAGTCGATTAGCATAGAGATTGAGTCGTGGCTGTTTATGCAAATGTAGTACGGTAGTAAAGGTAGTAGCAGTAATTGACGTCGACGTCGTCAACGACGATGACGTTATTTCGACTTAAGACTCGATCCCAGCCCCATCCCTCCGCGGGAAAAACGATACGAAATTAAATTACCGAATTAACTTCCTAACGAAGATTAGAATTCTTTTCCTTGTTAGAGTATTCTTATCGTACGGACGCACGGTTTCGCGTTTTTCATACGTGAATCCGAATCAATACTCCCCGGGTAGCCGGTTTGTTATTTAAATATTCATTCCTATGTTTTATTGATGCACGTTCGTCAACGTTCGGAGATGATTTTTTTTTTTATCGATCGATATTGTTTAATAAACTATTGTAGTATCGAATTAAGGCATACAATCAGTGTTATCTTAGCCCGATGTTAAATTTATGGCTCTGGTCTCGATCTGTCGTGGTCGGATTCGGTGGATCGTGGACGACGCGCGACATAATTGTCCGGGATAATTCGATCAATTGTAACTCGTACAAGTTTGATTATATTTAGTTGAAAAAAATACTGTGCACGGGCAAAATATGTGTAAATACATGCGCTGAATTCTAATCCAGAGCAGTGGACGGTTGTTTTTTAAAAAAATAACAGTGAAGGGGAGTGTAATACATCGAAGACATGAAATGTCCCAGGATTAATAAGTCGTAGTTTCATTGTATTTACTTAAAAAAAATACTCTGCATAGTCAAGATATATGTAAACATATGGCAGACAAATTTTCAAACTTGCCTTTGACGAAAGCAACTTTGAAATTTGATAGTTCTTGATACGTCCAATTCGGAGAATTCGGAGTTACTTTTTACATCGAGTACAATGCCTGTATTAAGCTGACAATGGAGTAATTCTACGCGAAAATATAAGTCGAGAACGTGGAATAACATTTTGTCATAGGGGCCATTGTTCTCGAGGAAATTGACGCTGAAAACTTTTGAGGGCACGCGTCAAATAAAAATGGCAAATAACGGTCAAACGCGCCAAACAAATTTAAACTCAATTATCTCGAAAACGGAGCGTTCGGAGACAAAATTTGTTTCTCTTCTTTTCCAAGGGTAATTTTTCAAAATCAATAAAAAAGTCAAATAAAGCAGCATTTAATAATTTTCAAAGCTGGTATTTTAAATATATTAAAAGCTTTGTATCCACGTACGAACGTCATGTCAAACGTTTGTCTTCTCTTCCAGGATTAATAACTAAGTTTGATTACATTTACTTGAAAAAAATACCGTGCATACATGAAGTATATGTAAATATATGTGCTGAATCCCAATCGAAAGGAGTTGACGGTTACCTTTTAAAAAAATACCAAAGAAGACTCTGTCGCATCCAAAGCTTGATGTTTCCCAGGATTAATAATTGTTCGAAAATAAACAATCTTCGTGGATTCTATTAAATCGTCGTTGATTGGCCGCTCGTATCGGCGGCTTTGATTACTCGGTTGTGCCTAAAGCATCCTCCAGTAATTAGAGACTGTTCGATACGTATCTAAGCTACTAAGCGTTCCATACCACGAATCTCCTCTAATTTCTCGTATTAGCGGCGCTGGTGATCGGTGGTGAAACTTGTTCGCCATTGGGCAACGGGGCTGAGCCAAAGTATGGAAGGAACGGTGGGTACGAGCCGTATACACGGTGTCTGAAAACGAGGAGGGAAGATGATTCGGGCCAGTCGGCTCCAATTGATCTGCTTATCGGGATCGTATAAATCGGTGATAATCAATTTGGTGGCTCGAGGTGGTACGTGTCTGTCGGTAGGTTCATTCGCAGGCATAGATCGGCAGAGGACAACGTCAACGCCATTAGCATCGACATTAGCATTAGCATTAGCATTAACGCAGACACTGGTGGCCAACGCCATACTCCCTCCCACCCCCTCCCTCCGTCCCCCCTCCCCACACCCGCCTTTCTGTTCGTCCGTCCGGCGCCTATGTACATATATCCACGCAAAACTGCTCGCTCTTCGTTCCGACGGACCTTCCGTGATTTATATTGGACACGTCTAATACCATGTTTGCGCCCCCGCAGATTCGGGACAACGGGCGCGAAGGCTCCTGGAATACGAAATCCATTCAACCGAGAAGGAATACGCTAAACGTAACTCTACACTGAAAAATAACCACCGACGGAACTCGCGAGAAACCTCTCCCAGGTGTACAATTTGTTTTCAAAATATGTTCATCGCGAGTTACAGTGCCCAACCCCCTCCACTCGTATCACAAAATGAACGTGGTTTGTGCAGAAAATGTGGCTGATAAAACTGGCGTCACGGTTCTAAATTTCTATACGAACCTTCGATTGCTTTGAACGAGCTAAAAAAATTGTCCTTACGGTGAAACAAATAAAATAGTTTTTTTTTTTGAATAAAAAATTGCGCGGAGCGATTCTGGATGTAAAATTGAATCGAGAAAAAAGAATAACGTTTTGCTGTACGAGGCTCCGTTTTCGAGAAAATGGTGCTCAAAGTGTCGGATGCGCCAACGGAATTTAAATTGATTTATCTCAGAGACGAAGCGTCTTATGGACAAAATTTATTCTACATTTTTTACTTACTTTTTCGCGTAGAATCATGCCCCGTCTCGAGTAATATTCTATGTTTAAATGCAAACACAATTTTCCATGAATTGTTAACCTTAACGTAAGTTTTGTTATTCTACATTATTTTCCAGAATTATACTTGATAGAAATATTGTAATTTTGATACTAACTATCGAAACTTAACGGTTATTTGCTAACTTATTAAATTCTTCGTTTCTTCGGGTCACGTATGCTTTTAAAAGTTGGTTAGTCGATTACGGATTATCGGAGATAATTTTAATAGCGCGGAATACAGGAATATAGGAACTCGGGCTCCGGGCAATTTTTCCACCACCCCCGACGTTTTCTATTCAGGAATTTCGAGCAAAAAAATTCCCTTCTAGGGTGGTCCTTCGTCAAACATACTCGCTAGGTCTCGACGCGCTGTGATTTCTATTTGTTTCGCTGGCTCAAAGGTCCCTCGAATGGACGTGTATTCAGGCGACGATAAAGAAAGCGAAAACGAGGCACAAACGGTATTAAGGATACGTAGAACAGACATGTGTGGGTTTCCAAGTATCTTTTAGCCGTTAAAAATCGATATTTAGACCGTGGAATTTTCAAATTTTCGAATTCCTATTCCAGATGAAAAATATTGTTTTCCATGGCACGTACGATCGTTATTCGTTGCTTCCACCCGTATTGATATTCAAACCCTGAATACTCGAAGTCGTTTTCCCTCGAAAAACGAACCCTTCGAACGTTTTACGCGATTCTATTACAGATAGTTGGATAGTCTGTAGGTTTTTGTTATTCGTTAATTCCTGGCGATTCTTGCACGGAATAAAAATTACAGAGAATTAAGCTGTGAAGGCTTATATCGTTGTGCCGGTCGACGAGATACATTAAACTGTTAAAGGGTTATCGGTGCTTTGTCTGCCGCTGGTTTCCCCGTTGGACATCAATTTGTAACACGCTAGTTCAGCGGTTAGGCGACCGGTCGACAAAAACAACGCCGGTTATCATGGAACAATCAACGATCCATTGTCTTTTGCAACGAACATGCGCGGGCTATTCGACATCAATCTGTAATGGAAAGTATGCGAGTTCGTAGAACGGCTAAAATAAATGGACGTGATCGTTTTTTAATAGCGACGACCCATGCTGACCGAACGAAAATAATCGTAAATGTTTAACCGGCGCATCTTTAAATCAAACGTGTAATCGTGATTTTAAAAAATTCGTTCTCTAAAAAACGGTTCTCTTGAATAAATAAATAAACTAATTGGTTTTCCGTGGCTCGATGGGGGAACACTTTGAAAAGAAAGAACGAATGTTATTCATTTACTTTATTTGTAACTGTCAGTTACAGCACCCGTGGTTTCGTATTTTCGGGCATCGCAACGAAATGAACACGAATATTTTATAGAGAAAAATTAATAATTTTCATACGCTTATTACGCGTCGCGCGAGGTGTCCGGAATTGAATCCAATCTGTTCGCCCGACATTGTTAATGAATAATTTATTTTGATACACGCGCTGCCAGAAACAAACACTCGACTTCCCAACGCTTCCTTCCACTTTAATTTATAATGCCCTCCTCGCGAGGGCAGTTTCATTTTTACTTCTCGACATTCTTTTATCGTTATAGAACATTTTTAAAATGGTATAAGAACGTAAGAATGTTTTTCATAATCGAAACGAACAAAACGGAATGTTGTTAATATTTACGTATTTTTAAATGATTCTGGATTAGAATTTTATATTTGAATATCGAGTAATTAATATTAACAATTCGTTCCTTATTAATACATATAAATTTTTTAATAGACTAACCCATCTGACCAGAAAAATTCTTTCGAAAATAAATTTTATCGTTTCGTCGGATGAAAATTGATACTTTCGGATAATTGCACCATTTAAAAAATTACATATTTAATTTTCGAACCGCGTTTTGGAAGATCGTGTTCCAAAATATTTTACCAAAATGAAATTCTAGCGTGAAATTAGATTACTCGTAAAAGCAGTATGAAACTCGATAACCCGCGCCAAATAATGAACAAATAATAGCCAGGAATTTCAGTTCCAGCCGGTATTTTAAAATTTATTCCGCGTCGCGAGATTCGCGAATTAAAACCTGCGCTGTCGAGGTTTTACTCTGTTTTCTTTTTTTTATTTTCGGCCGTCAAGTTGTATTGTTTCGTTCGTGCCGAATGATTTAGTCGAAATCCTGACGTTCATAGGAGGGTAACCGTCGAAGGCCATAACGGACGATGGCAGGAACGTGACTATTGAGGACTGAAGTGTAACGGACGGCGTTTTCGAACATAACTGACAATTTCGCGTGCTACTTTCTCGTCAGAACGACGATTGGTTGAATACAACTTGGAACACGTTTGGTCGCAGAACTTTTCGCAAAACGTTGCTGCCGCTGGATGAAATCCCGATGGCTGGGTGGACTCAAATTGATTGGGAACCTCGGGTATCGTTTACAGGGAAAAATGGACCCCGATGCGAAGTTGAAGATGACTATTGTCACGAACGTTGCCAATCGACCCCATCGCTGAAGAAATAGATTTACAAAAAATATTTGAAAAGATAATCCGAAATTAATATTTTACATGACCATAGACGGGGCGTTGCTATTTTTAGCGAGTAATTTATCACAATTTAACAAAAAGATTTGAAAAAACAATCTGAAACTAACATTACGTGACTATAAATGGGACATTTTCGCATACAGAGTTTGTAGCTTTCGACTCGATTTTTATTTAATAAACCGACTTCCAAGCTAGTGGTATAATGATAATGAAAATTAATGAAATACTGAGGGTTGTCTCAACCCCCAAATATAATAATAAGTACCTTACTTTAAGTATTGGTTATATCTTTGCATGTGAAGCGCATTCTATAAAATTTATTATTCATTTTAGAAATTGTATTCTCAATTTTGTGGTTATTACATTTTAACGAATTAAATTAGAAACAATTTTTTTTAATGGAATTTTAAACTGATTTATATTAAATAAAGAATACTGAATAATCTTAGATAGAATTATAATAATATCAATATGTCACTGACGAGTAGATATCTGTATGCAAATCCATATTTTTATTAATAGACTTTGTACCCTACTTCAAGTATTTCTTATATTTTTGCATATTAAGCGTATTCTATAGATTTTTGAGAATTATAATTTTCTGTAAATCATCAAACATCCGCAGTTTAGTTATTATTTTTAACGAGCAATTTATTCTAGTTTTTTTTAGATTTCAAGAATTTTTTGGGGGGGGGAAAAAATCATTCGACGAAAATTAATTTTGTATCTAGATAACCAGACGTAATTACGACCGAAGAAAAGTTGCCAGGAATAACGAGATTTAAATAACCTTAACTGTTCCGGTTACGAGTAACCTCTGTAAATAATTAAAATCGTTTTGGTTATCGAATTACCATTTTACTCCCGCCACGGATAATTATTACGAGGGAAATATTTGTTACTATTAGCCAATATATCGCCGATTTGGGGTCTGTTTCGGTTATCGATAACCATTATCGATTAAGGGAGTTCTATTCTTGGTTACTGTTGATTAATATCGACGGCATTAATGTAAGTAAACCCCGCTGTCGTTGGGGATAAGTGATTGTTCAAAGCTCCGAGGATGCAACAAAGTCAGAAGATAATCGAAACAAATCGAAACAGACGTCGAATTGTTATTGGAGGGAGAAATAGTTTATAAAACATAAAAAAGGAAAGAAGGAAAGGTGTTATAACGAATCGACTGTACGTAGCATATTTTCGTCAAAATGTCGTTTCTGCATAACCTATATTCGGTCAATAGTTGTGCTTCAAACTCGGAATTCAGACGCGCAAAGTAACGCTGCACGGTTAATTACAACGACATTAATTACTCCGGAGTCAATCAATCGCTTTTCCGAATTGCAGTTTCCGGAACTAAATTAAATTCTTTGATGTTTTACTTCAAACTGTCGTGGCGCCAATATGCGTAATAATTGTAGCCTGGAGGAATAATTTGAATAAATTATTAACTCGTGTAAGATGCTCGGTTGCTAACAATAATCCCGCCATGGAGTGGTTTCCGTTGGACGAAATAAAATGGAAGTGTAAAAACGTCACATTTTAATAAAACTTCATATTTCTATCTTTAAATTTGATCTGGGTTCAAACCGGTGAGTGGATAAATATGGTTACTTCCTGTAGCGTTCTTTTATATATAGGGATCACAGAACGATATCAGTTTTTTTTAAAGTGAAATTTGAAACATAATTTGCCTTGGTCCTAAATAACCTCCCTCTCTATTTCTAACTTCGTTTAACTATGCTTTGTACAATTTTTTTCGTGCCAATTTTTCTATACGAAACATTAAATCTTGCCCCTGGTATAAGTATATATACATTACATTTAAACAAAACTGGTTCTATTGCATTAAATATAAATAATCTTATACTATAAATAACTATAAATAAAAATAATAATAGTATGTATGTTAAGAAATTAATCGTTAAAACCATACTATAGAAGCTATCGTATGTTCGAGTTTCTTGAATTAGCATTTCCATACGATGGTTTCGAAAGCCGCGTCAAATGCAATTAACATTTTTCACTAACCCGTTACAACACTCGCTACAAGATATAGAATTTCCAGCTATCGGGAGAAACACTACTCCATCTTCGCTAAACAACCCTTAAAGTCAAACCAGAAGTCTTAATCACGCTCGCATCGAGGGGTAGGAGTGCAAGTTTTGAAACCCAGAAATAGCAATTAGTCTTGTTCCATGTTCCGTTACGTCATTCGAAAGTTACTCGCACTCGGCTAACCCAGCTTTGTTCCAAAATTTCACCGAGAATTATCGAGGCGAGACCAAAGACCGAAATTTACAACCTGAGACTCGTTTCTTTCCTTGGGGGCTGCTGAAAAAATTGTTTTTAAATATTTTTTACTGCTAATTAACGAGCCACCCTCTAAACAAAAATGTACAATTTTCAATATCTTTTGAAATTTTAGAATTATTTAAGTGACTGATCAAACGAGTGGGCTCTGTTAAAAAGGGTACTCCGTAGTTTCTCTTTAAAAATTTGTCGATTAATGCACATCTGTACGAAATTGAATCGAAGATATATTAGAGAGATTTTGATTATTTTTTACCAGTTTTACTTAAACCTTTTCTAATGCCTAAGCCTAACTGAATGTTCGAAAGGAGATTTTTCGTTGATTGAACATAAGGGAGATACGTCGGGAGCAACGTGTATCATTTCGATGGGAGTTTAACGAGGATTCTGATTAGTCTCCGGTTACGGAGGCAAAGTTTTGAAACGGACCCCACTCGAAACCCCCCCAGCCACCTCGAGATTCCAATTAACACACTTTTCGCAGGACGAAAAGAATATTTGACCATCGACTGAACAGATTAACAATGCGAAGGGAGATTCGAAAACCAACGGAGGGGCGGGGAATAAATCCGATTGGATTACGATCGCGACGAGGTTTGCGTTGGTTAATAAAGTTACTGTTTACTCCGAGTAATTAGCAGATTCGACCGTCTCACCAGACGCACGACTCCGCGGTGTCGTTTGGAGTTCAAAGGGTTAACGATCGAAGGCGTCGCCGGGTGCCCGATCCGGGGGGATCAAACGGGAATTGAACTTTTTTTCCAGCGCCACCGGGGACCTTAAATGCCTTCTCAAATATCTCGTTGACCGAGCGACGCGCGAGACGATCGCCGGGCCGCAATAAAGATGAAAAATGCGACCACAAATCAAGGGTGGCCTGCACGAAGTAGGGACATTTGTTGTTGCGATTCCAACGCGGGGACATCTGACGCCGCAAGAACGCGAACAGCGTATTATCGATTGAGAGATCGATACTTCGGTCGAACGCTGTCGATGGAAAATTTCTCTCCGCCCGTTAAAAAGGGGCAGTTTACTGTGAATCTTTCGGAAAGTATCCAGTTCTCTTCTTAATCTTCCCGAGGAATTGTCGTAAATAGATTTCCTAAAGCGTCTGCTACTATTCTGCTAAAAGTAAGTTTGAAGGATGCAATGGTCAAACCTTGAGATCGGATAATTCTAATCACCGATCAACTACATACTATAAACAATGGGAATCATCATCATCGACACTTCAGAGTCGAATGCTGTCGATGGACAATTTTTCTTAGGGTGTTTGACAGGGTATTTTACTGTAACTATTTCGAAAATATCCAGGTTTCCTTCTTCTTAATTTTCAAGAAGAACAGACTGTCGAAAATGTATTTGCAAAAGTTTCTGCTACGATTTCTAGAAGCTGTTTGAAGGATGCAATGGTCAAACCTCAAGATTACTAATCGACTACTACAAACTAGGGGAATCAATTTTCGTTGCAGGACAGATTAGTCGCAAACACTTTTTGTCATTACCGATGACCTGAATTTTATTTTAATTATTCGTAACCATTATCGACGCTCCAAATTTTGTTTTTGTTGGTGAATTAATATCAATATTATTGTTAATTAGTATTTACTTACCGTCACCATAAATACATTCCTATAAATATATAATAATAATTATATAAGTCACTATAAAATTCCTATATTCTATTTATTTGATAGGTGAATAAGGTCAATGTTTCGTGAAACGAAAAAGAGAATTCAATCGTTCGAAATTGTTACTCCGTAACCAGAATAATTCAAAATTGATAGTTTTAAATTTAACAACGAGGTTCGTTCGAAATTTTCAGCTTACTGATTGTTCAAACAATGGCAGGAAAATTGTTAATCATTCTTTTATGATGGTCGTCGATCCCGATACGCCTGTAAATTAAATTAAAGCCGATTCGATCCCCGCGAACGAGTAAGCGCCAGGTTTAGTTAAATAATCGATCTTACAACGAGGTCAATGAGTCGTCGCTATTTATTGAGAGCATTGTTCAGCGTCAAGTAGTTATTAATGGCTTCTTGATATGTGTTCAATTTTCTATTGTTCCGGATAACACGATGACGTATTGTCCTCTTCCACGCGAATAATTTAGGCCATACGTTTAACATTCTATAACTTAATTTAGACTTAATAGCTTTTCAGTCGGTATTTCTAAAAATTTTCTAGAAATTTCACGATTATTATTCGACTTAAACCCCAAACAGCATTTCTTCAATAATTTTGAAGCATTTTTAGAGTAATTACTACATTTAATCTCATTTTTATTTGTTATAAACAAAGTGATGCATTATTTATGGTATCGAGTAATTGAAGTACGAAACGAAAACAAAGAATAAAATTTTTGTAGAAAAATGAGCTTGAATATCGTAGCAAGTAGAAATAGTAAATAATGGTCGGACGCGCCTTAAATTCTTCGCATAAAATTATCTCCGAAACGAAACACCGTACGAAAATATTTCATTTTTTGCAATTTCGATTTATTTGTACAGGTAGAATCCCTTTCTGCCCGGTTTCATCGCGTGTAACTGAGCATTCTGTAGATATAAAGCGTTAAAACTTTGTTGGGAATTATTATCGAATTTTAATTGAATTCGAGTTTCTCGATTATTTCTGTTATGAGAGATCGGTAGCAAGTTCGGTAAATTGGAACAGAGTAAAATTCAGTTTGGATAAATGGAGTTCCAATGTAGACAAATAAGGGCGAACGCGGTATTTATACAGCGCAAGTTAGTCGTAATTAGGTTAACCCCGTGGAGATACCCTCGCTTTTCACTGACGCGGCATATCACCCTGTGTCTTTCAAGTCCATTTAGGATTTTCAACGTGTTGGATCGTTTGAAAAATTCTGTAAAAAAAATTCAGTAAACTCTCTAACATTTCAAGAACGTATTACGATGACAATACTGTTCAGATTGTTTATTGTTCTCTTATTGTTTCCTCAATCCTTGTGTTAATTTTTCGAATTAATCATACTACACGTAAAATGGTCTTCCGTGTCGGTCAATACTCCTGCCAACTTCATCAAGTTAAAAAGGTAACCTTTATTCCATTAAGTCGAAGGGGCGGCGGACAGGCGGTCAAGTTTGATCCATCAACTGTCGTCGTTTGCGTACGCAACGCGTTTAATAGACGATTGCATAAATAGATTGCGTGACAAAAAGTATTTTACTACAATGAATTTACGTAATGAGTTTCGCCGCATCGAGCAGCAGACGTTTATCGAATTAAGGGCTGCGAGGGAAACGAAGGGTCCCAGAAAATATTCAGTATTATCAAGAAAACTTATAGTATAATATAAATCGCCAAACGAGTGATAAGTTCTAGCACTCGAGTGAAATTTCTGGAATTCTTTTCAAACAAATTTTTTAAAAATATTATTCAAACGAAAGTATTTCACACTGTTGTTAAGTTTTTAGGTGTTGCTAAAAAAAAAAGCCTCGAATCTACATCTTGGTGGTTTTCCTAACACTAGTGCCTCGATATAAGACGGAACAGTGACATCGAGATATGAGAAATCTTTTTATTCGATGCTCGTGAGGTTAAGAACCATTCCCCCGACGCATTTTCCATGTTTTTAATCCCGATAAATCCAAGATGCGATTTATCGAAGCAGAATGGGGGTTTTCGTTTTGTAACTGCGGTAAACAGTACTTTATGGCATTGAGACCATTCCAGTCGGTTAGCCAGTTCTGGCAAATTCATTCACTCTACTTTTCCATTGCACTACAGTGCTCGCAGCATCGGTTTCGCTGCTAGTTCACGTTCAAAAGCAATACGATGGCAAACTAAAACTCGTTTTCAATTTTAGCAAAAGGAACGAGTATCGCCGGGGCAGAAATACTAAACTTTTATCATAGAGTGTTTGCAGTACGCGTACATGATTAAACGTTCTTGCGTATAGTTCGCTGGAACGCCAAACAAAATCGCTACCAACTGTAACGGGGTTTAGACTCGGGCTGCAGCGTACCAAAAGCTTCGCCCATGCATCGATTCCGCCGTTGGCCAACATTTTTCCTTGTTTATAAATAACGCGGAACAGATTTTTCGTTCGAACCGATCGATCGAGGCGTTAAAAAAACAGTTACAGCCCGAAGTTGCCGTGGGTCATAAGTGACACGTATTCGCAATTACAGATTTCTGATTAATGAAATTGTTATTAAAATTATAGACGTTGTTTTGTGTAGACATAGACTATTATTCTGGTCAAATTTCGTTGAATTTGAGACGAATCGTGTGTTCGAAGCTTTTTTTGTTTTTTCGAAAGATATTAAGGATTACTCTTTTGATTTGTTTGTGAGTCATAAGAGACCCATATTAGCAATTACAGATTTCTGATTAATGAAATTATTACTTAAATTATAGACGTTGCTTCTTGTAAATATAGACTACCATTCTGGTAAAATTTCGTTGAATTGGGGATGAGTCGTGTGTTCGAAGTTTTCTTTGTGTTTACAGAAGATACGATTAAAATATGAATATGTTCGAAACTGAGAAATATCTGTGAATGAATAGTGATATCCAAACATGCGTTTCTATCAGGATTATCGAGGGACTTTGTGGATGAGAGTCAATAGAACACGTTCGAATTGCGGTTGAGGAACCACATGCTGACGGTTAGGTATAAAGGTACAATAGAGTTATTACCTTCATGCTGGCCGAATTAACCGGTAGTTTCTGGAAATAGAATCAAGTTTCAAGGCTGGTAAAATGAACGTTAAACAGGCGCTGTTAAACGATTGTTCCCTATCAGATTTCGCCTATTTAAAATTGAAACTCGCCCTTCGCGGAAGGAGCCACGACGATTTCGAACGCGAAACCATGACGTGTTTAATAGAATTTCTTGCACGCACCGGCGTATGTACGTTCGAGCGATTTCAATCGCTTAGAATTCTCGATAATGGCGGCAGAAATTCAGGATGCCTAGAATTAAATGGCGAATCGGGAAATTATCGAGGAAACTATTACTTATTAGCATAGATTTGCATCCATTTACTCGACTGCGTACGAAATTGGCGCAACTTTAAAATGTAATTACTCGAGAATCACCCGTTGCGAGTGTTGGGAATATAATTGAGGCGCTTCCGGATTTTCGATAAATGGAGAAGCAGATTATAACCAGGCGAATTAGAGTTGTTCGCTGCCACGTAGAATTGAAAAATAATTTTATCGTCGGTAAAAAAAATGGAGCGATTACAGGATTATTTTCAATCGGGGCTCGAATCAAAGAAAAATACCACTTCTCGTTTGAGACATGATTTATACCCTTCTTTCTAACAGATATTAATTAATGAATATTATTGGATATTGGATATTGGATATTGGATATTATTTAATTCTACTACATTCAAATTTTGGCAATATAGATCTAGATTATTTTTTTTTTTTTTTGAATCCTTAAATCGAATAACCAATAATGTGAAATGAGAAATTCCACTACGATTCCTAAAAGTAAGTTTGAAGCTCGCAATGGTCAAACTTAAATGGTTACCAACTGACTGCAATAAACTATGAGAATCACCATTATGTATGATGGGACTTTAACAAATACTCAAATATTATAAAAACATTGATCCATTTTCTATCATGATCAAACACGAGAGAAGAAATTCTTGTTTCCAAGGATGGTAAACGTGATTAAATAATTCCATCGATCCTGAGAGCACGCCTTTGAAACGACTAAAATTAATTTATACGCATTACGTAAACGGCGAAATATCGTTGCGCGTAACGTCGAGATTCGTCGCGTCGATTATCAAAACAAATTGAAAAAAAGGAGAGAAGGACAGATAGGATCGAAGAAAAAACGGGGGTGAGGGGGTCGGGGGCAGAACGCGGCTGCGAAACGCCGTTGGTTGCACGGTCCTCGCCGCGATTGTAAATCAGTTAGTTCGCATTGTAAATAAATCACCGTTTTACAACTCTGCCATGCCGCACCAAACGACATTCGTATGAAATTTATCGTCCATTTTCGTCGGAGTCGCTTCGATTTTGGGGGCTACGGTGCAGCGCCGCGACCATACCAACTGGCTGTAACGAGGCTATTACACCCCTTATTTCTTCATGCAACTTGCCCCCGAGATATTTCATCTATTTACCTATTACAGAACCAGCGATAAATACCAACGCAGATTACGCGTTTCAACGCTGCCATTACTAATCGATTTTGTTGATTACGACTAATTTGAAAATAGGTTTCATTAATGCCATAGTTCCTGTGCACATCCTTTAATTTCATTATGCCTCCTTTTCCTCCTGATATTTTATTTTATACGTCTGATAATTATAAATTTCATTTCATAAAATGAAAAAAAAGTGGGGGATAATTAGAAATTTTTACAGAACCAGCGATAAATACTAACGCAGATTACGCGTTTCAACGCTGCCATTACTAATCGATTCTGTTGATTACGACTAATTTGAAAATAGGTTTCATTAATGCTATAGTTCCTGTGCACATCCTTTAATTTCATTATGCCTCCTTTTCCTCCTGATATTTTATTTTATACGTCTGATAATTATAAATTTCATTTCATAAAATGAAAAAAAAGTGGGCGATAATTAGAAATTTTTACAGAACCAGCGATAAATACGAACGCAGATTACGCGTTTCAACGCTGCCATTACTAATCGATTCTGTTGATTACGACTAATTTGAAAATAGGTTTCATTAATGCCATAGTTCCTGTGCACATCCTTTAATTTCATTATGCCTCCTTTTCCTCCTGATATTTTATTTTATACGTCTGATAATTATAAATTTCATTTCATAAAATGAAAAAAAAGTGGGGGATAATTAGAAATTTGTACAGAACCAGCGATAAATACGAACGCAGATTACGCGTTTCAACGCTGCCATTACTAATCGATTTTGTTGATTACGACTAATTTGAAAATAGGTTTTATTAATGCTATAGTTCCTGTGCACATCCTTTAATTTCATTATGCCTCCTTTTCCTCCTGATATTTTATTTTATACGTCTGATAATTATAAATTTCATTTCATAAAATGAAAAAAAAGTGGGGGATAATTAGAAATTTTTACAGAACCAGCGATAAATACTAACGCAGATTACGCGTTTCAACGCTGCCATTACTAATCGATTCTGTTGATTACGACTAATTTGAAAATAGGTTTCATTAATGCTATAGTTCCTGTGCACATCCTTTAATTTCATTATGCCTCCTTTTCCTTCTGATATTTTATTTTATACGTCTGATAATTATAAATTTCATTTCATAAAATGAAAAAAAAGTGGGGGATAATTAGAAATTTGTACAGAACCAGCGATAAATACTAACGCAGATTACGCGTTTCAACGCTGCCATTACTAATCGATTTTGTTGATTACGACTAATTTGAAAATAGGTTTTATTAATGCTATAGTTCCTGTGCACATCCTTTAATTTCATTATGCCTCCTTTTCCTCCTGATATTTTATTTTATACGTCTGATAATTATAAATTTCATTTCATAAAATGAAAAAAAAGTGGGGGATAATTAGAAATTTGTACAGAACCAGCGATAAATACCAACGCAGATTACGCGTTTCAACGCTGCCATTACTAATCGATTTTGTTGATTACGACTAATTTGAAAATAGGTTTTATTAATGCTATAGTTCCTGTGCACATCCTTTAATTTCATTATGCCTCCTTTTCCTCCTGATATTTTATTTTATACGTCTGATAATTATAAATTTCATTTCATAAAATGAAAAAAAAGTGGGGGATAATTAGAAATTTTTACAGAACCAGCGATAAATACCAACGCAGATTACGCGTTTCAACGCTGCCATTACTAATCGATTTTGTTGATTACGACTAATTTGAAAATAGGTTTCATCAATGCCATAGTTCCTCTGCACATCCTTTAATTTTATTGCGCTCCTTTTTCCACCTAATATTTTATTTTCATCGTCTGATAATTATAATTTTCATTTCATGAAATGAAAAAGAAAAATGTCGAGGATAATTGAGGACACGGACAACTAGAAATTTTGTCTTTGACCAGGTGGTATCGTTTTTATTTTACAGGGATAAAAACGATGGAGGATATGAAATAATTTACGGTGAAAAATTGCTTTCATTCTACATTATGTAACATGGTTTATTACGCGATAGAATTTAGGAGGACGCACAGAGGGACTGGAATAGTTTCGCTAGTGAAAAATTTTCTTATTACTGGATGTCGTATATTTCCAGCCCGCGGGGGACGCGCGTTTATGCGTATGCATGCGCGAAATCATGGGAATGTGTAATCGTGAAAATCATGAGTACGGTAAAGCGCAGAGAATGCTCATAATGAGATCGTCGTAGCGAACGAACGAGTCGGGGAATGTTCTGTAGATTTGTCTCGACGTTAAAGATTAGGCATGCAGTGCCCTTGTGGCCTACATGCTGGACATTTGCTAAAACCAGCCGTATGAACGCATATTTTTTGCCTCACTAGGTCGACGTTTCTGTTTTAAAATAATCTCATTAGAAGAAAAATTCATCGGATATTTTATTTCGAAATAAACTACAACGACGATAAGGTCTGGAATAATATTTTAATTATGTAATAAAGAATATTAGTTAAGAAGAAAATTCAGAATAATATCGAACGCGATATAAATATATCGGTAATTTATTCGCGATTCGCGGATGCGAATTTCACTCCGATTTGAATATTTTTGAAACAGAGCAGATACAAATTTTCTTCGTGCAATTAATCGATGTATTTGTCACGGTTATTTATTCTACGGGTAAATATGCAAAAGGTACACGGATGTTACGTTGAATCAATGTATCTCGTACAAATCGTCGTGGAAAAATATGAAACTAGAATTAAAATATCAATTTCATTTAACGACGTTCTGAAAACGTAGGGTTGGTAAATACAGCATAATGTATTGGAATTTGCTCTGCGTGATTAATACTCTCAAACCCTTGAAGACCTACTTGGTAAAGGACCTCAATATCGAACGAGCTATTGTAGTTTCATAAGTTTAAAGAGATTCTCGAGAAAGTAGGCTGAATTTCGAGAAAGAAATAATAGGAACGGAGAGTTCCGCGAGGGTCTCTTTACAACTAACTCTGTGTAACATACAGTTCCCCCGAGTTTCGTCGACAGTGTTCTGAAAATATTAATTAACTAATTGACGAAAGTAATTTTTCAATTATCGTACGATCAAAATCACATTTTTTCTTTTTAAATAACACTTAATATTTCTTCGTAACCTGAGGGAAATATTAAAGAGTAATTAAAAATTGCAAAAACATATTCTAACACTTGGAAGAAAAAAATATTTGCATCGAAATTCGGAGCTCACGGATGGGATTATTTCTTTGAATAACAAACACAAAAACTACTAAAATTATTTTTAAAGGCAAGGCAGAGATCTTAGAAACTAGTAACTATTTACTTTCGACGTACGATGTGAGTTAGAAAAGAAGGAAATTGTAAAAAAAGGTATGAAGTTATTTCGCGTAGTAAAATGGACCTCGCTAAGGAACTGAAAGGAAGTATTATACTTATGGCCCGTGCAGGAGGAAATGGTCTGCCTACCTATCTTTGAATTAAATTTGTCGAACTATAGAAAGTACAGTGTAGTAGCTTCGGCTGCTATTTCGTTGAAAATTCGAGGAAATGATAGAGAAGAGATTTGAATGGTGAAACAGGGTGTATTCTTTTAAAGATGTTCAAACGTTCCACCATCGCGTAATAATAATTCTTTGAGCCTTTGCTCGTAGCTCGTTCGAAATGTTTCCATGAAGTACTCATCATCTGAACTCGTGCCTTAATTCTGCATACTTCATAGAAAAAAAATTAATATTACGTTCCAAGAAATATAATATTACGAGCTGCACATATATATTTAATTCGACGACAGACTTTTCATTTTTCTATTCGTATTATATTTTTTAAAAAACGCATATTTAACACGTTCACATAATCTAAAATTTGTTTCAGCAGTTATCGTAACCTTGTTAAAATTCATAAATTCTATTCAAACTTCCCTCAACGTCTTAATTTGAGAATTAATTTTTCTAGTATCATAATGGTAAATCCTGTCACCCATATATGGGTGAGGTGGCAGACAAGGTGTTAATATTTTAGAGTAAAGATTATCAAGTGAATTTGGATGACCAGAAAAGAATTTCTAAATGTCCTTTGAATAGGACCACGCACACTGGATTTGGAAATGATCGATAGTTAGTATAATAAACTTTGGTGTATAAGCATCGAGTGACCAGTAGTCTGTGTTTATAAGGTGTTGTGCTCTGTGTGGTTGCCTCCCAGGATGGATAGAGGGCCAGGCTTGCGGAGTTCGTGAGCGGTCAAAGGATTAGACTCGACCGACTGATTTCCAATTATTCTCCGTCCATTGTCGAAGTCGAGCCCGAACTAACGATAACAAATCGTACAAGACCGCGCCGATGTTACTGGCCGACTTTTGATAAATGAATTTTACGCTCGATCGAGGCCCAATGGATTTCTTAACGGTACAACGATATCGTTCATGAATAATCACTACTTTCTCTGATCGTTTCAACGTCGATGTTTTGGGAACGAGCAAACTAATTTCAATTTTGTGAAAGAAACTTTCTGACATGCTCAACTTCACGCGTCAACTTTAATTGTTGGATACGGAAGGTGACATACGGTAATCACGATCAGTTGAATATTCCAACAACTATAACTATTTATTCCTCGTAGGATAGTCGAAATGTACAAAGTCTAGGATATAATATTGAAGAGTTGTGTCTAATCTAACCCTAGGCCATGGGAGGACGCATCGGTCTTACAAGGAACCTTCGTGAACTCATAAAGCAGCCAAAAATAATCGACACGTATTCTTTTTTAGCTGTGGTAACTCGAGTTTAAGGGTTGAAACCACCCCTTGAAGTTTTGGCTCGAAAACGGAAAGACATACGAAAAAATTGTTAACGGGCGAGGTTAATGGTTTCTTATGTGCAATAACATGGCGTTAAAAAATTTAACAGAATACAATTTGTTTGTAACAAGAAAAAATTTATTAACTTGATTTTTCATTTTATTGAAATTTTCATAATGACAAAAAATGACGAGCATTTTATTCCAAATCCATTGGTAAGTAATATTTTTAAATTGCCTCCTAACCCAGACCTTAATGGCACTTGATTGTACGGAAGGTGTGCTTTATGAGTTTACTGTTACGCCGCAACACAGAATAACTCCCAATTGCTATATCGCGCCGTGACAATCGATATTTCTCGTCATTTCCATGCAAGAGAATTTTTTTTAGAATTCTTTTCTTGCGGTCGAAGGTGGTCGAAGTTCAAGAATGCAGCCATTGGCTCAGAACAGCGATTCCATTGGAAGTAAATTCGCAGATGGTGCAGTGACCGTAGTGGAGGTGGTAAAAAATTGATGTGCAGAAAGTGCCTGGAGGGATGCGTAAAAATGGCTATGGACTGGACTTATTGTTCTCGGTTCTACAAGATGGCCGCTTCAAGGGTCAGTCTGAAAGAGTGACTGTTTGGAGATAGTTCTCCGAAGTTCTAGGCACGTTCTCCTATTAAGCTCCAACAAAATGTGCATGCACAGTAAAGCATTACCGTAGCTTCGCTGACATTTTTAACATTTCTTCAAGAAACATGGTAAATTTATAATATATAGTCGATTACAAGTATCTTGATATATTTTTGGATTATTCCGCGCTATAACCGGTTAAAATAAGCGAAATTACTTTGAGTAGAAAATTATTTACTGCCACTCCGAGCCAATTACGCGGGACCTTGTTTAATATTTGTTGCAAAACTATGCGGCGAGTGCGGATGAACCGTTGGAAGAGAAGGCTCCTTCCATTGGTTAAGCTCGTACAACTAATAACTTGATTATGTTAATGGCAAGGTATTTAGGAACGTTCTCGATTAAGGGTGCTTTCGTAACGGGGATTGAATTTAAAATAAAAAAAGTGAAAGATCAACTGGTCAACAAAACTGCTTTCGAATTTAATCTCAAAACAATAAAATAACAATTCGTTAGCTTTTCAAACGGATTATAGAAGTAGTAGCAGTACGGATTCTAGAGCTATACTCGCGAAATTCGCAGTGCCAATTATACACTATATCAAATTACCACTTGTTCATTAATACCTTTCCATTTAATTCCAATTATTAGAATTTGTACGAATAATTCGAAATCCGTTTCAAATAAGAATTTCAGAAAATGTAGTCGTATGAGTTTCGTTCAGAGATTCTACAATGTTTCTAGGATTCCATCGTCGTCCAGGAAATTAATTTATTCTTCAAGATCGTGATAAAATCTATTGTTCGAGCTGCTATGCACGAACCATTGCCTCTACTTTTGCTTTAATAATTGTCTTACGTATGCCGTTTGGAGTTCGAGGGGAGCAATTCAGATAATAGAAGCGCTGGATATCGAGTAGCCTTTCATTATTATTCCCGAGCGTCTCAAAAGGTCCGCGAAAACGCAACCAGCAATTGTAATCTCCATGAAATTATGGCAAAACAATGGAGTCCAATGTGCCGTGACCCGCGTATTTACGAAACGCAGTCGAGGGGGGAGGGATGAACTCGAAGTTGGAAACGCGCAATACGCTTTTCTACGTATGTCGATAAGTCAGAACAAGTTGTTTCGAAATGTATTATATTCGCCGCGGAGTGCTTCAACTTTTCAATAACAATGTCGTTCCGACAGAACCGCCGGGCGAAATTATTCTGGAAACATTTAATTTATATTCAGACGCGCTCTATCTCCAGAGACTTTCCATCGCTGAACAATGGCGAATCGAAACGTTGAAACGGAATGGAGAACGAACCAAAAACACGGACGAGATATACGAGCAGACCTTACATCCAACGTATCTTTTCGGCCCATTTTTTTTGGGACTTGCAACATTACAGATTACAGAATCGAACATAAGAGGAAGTGAAACATAAAATGAAATTACAGAAATTTTGTTGGTTTTTAATGGAATGAAAGCAGTATGGCCCAGAATTAGAATTTCTAAATATTCGTCGCCAAAATAGGCGTCGTTTGCATTTCGAAACATTAAAATTGTCCAATCCGTTCAGGAGTTATGATGTTTCGAACATAGGCGTTTCTGGCCACGAATTATATTTTCGGTAAATAATTTTTTTCTCGAAAGTGCGCAAGAATTCGGGGGTACATCTATCGACCAAAACTGATTGCAATTGACCCCTGCGAGTAAAAATAATTTTTTTAGAACGATTTGAAATTTTTTAATTTCGCTAAAAATTTCCGCACCTACACGAATTTTTTTCTCGAAAGTGCTTGCGATTTCGAGGGTATGTCTGTCCACAAAAAATGATTGCGATTGAACCTCGAAATCGAAAATAATTTTTCCAGAATGATTTGAAACTTTTCAATTTCAGCACCTACCTACCCTCTGTTGATATTTCTTAAAAATTCATTTTTGATTTTTAATAAATTTGTTTGACGGGCTACGAAAAAGTTGTTTCGTACTTTTTGGTAGGTACTCGTGAGCTCTACTTCCCCCCAAAATTTCATTGAAATATATTCACTATTGTAGGAGTTATAGTCGTTTGAAAAGTGTTTAAGATAAGAATACTTGAAATTCTGGGAATACTAGAAATTATGTTTGTTAAGTTTGCTAGAATAGTGTGAAATAGAGAACTATAGGGGTAATAGAGGTTCGAGAATAGATGGAGTCGTTTCTAATGGCGACCGATCGCGCTAGTCCGGGTATCGGGTTGATAATAAAAGACGAAATCAACATTTCGGGGAACAATTCGCGACTATCTTTAACAGGTCAGCGTTACTTTTTAGGACGAGGTCTTACCTGAACAATGGCCACTGTGTACATACGTAACGCGGCCGTACGATCAATGTGACCTCGTTCCCCAATTTTCTTTTCTTTCTAAATAATTTGCAACGTACTATTTTGCAACGTGCTTACCGACGACAAAATCGTCAAGAATAGAGGACCTAGCCGCTATCAACATTTCGTGCGCGTCTATCGCGTGATATTGGCCAATTTTCTATGGATCTAAGTATGTTAATGCAACAATTTCCTGCGCCCTTCGTCGTTTATGCTGCTATTTTAATTCCACGCGGGACGATATTACTACGAAAATATATAGAAAAATTCAACTTTGAAATAATATTACATTCAAGATACAATGCCAGATTAGCGGCTATTAAAAAATAAGTAACGCAAGTCAAACAACATTTTTCGCCATCTTGGCGGAATCGTCGGAGCGTCCAAAAAGCAACAGAACCATATTAATCATTTGCAGACAGCGATCCTCGGATATATGCAAAAAGTCTGGCTCGAATTGTTGAGATTATTCATTTTTCGTGGGCTTCAAAGTCGCGAGAAAAAAGATCGTGTACAATTGTGTCTGGTGCACCCTCTCTTTCGGAAGATTTTCAACGTTCCGAGTTCGAGTTTTTGGATAGATCCGAGGATTACTGTCTTGTAAATGTAAATCATTAGTATGGTTCTGTTTCTCGAGGATCTGGCAGCAACTCAATATCCTAAACGTATCTGTGAATGGTTTGCGAAGTTCTGTCGCTATCTGTCGCTGATTGAAGTCCAAATACTTGAAACGTCTCCCCGAACTATCTGACAAGTTCAGTCGCCATCGAGAAGCTGGTCAAAACTCGGTAGCAGATAGTTCCTTGGTTCTAAGCTTCCCATAGTTCCGTGGTCCATTTTTATACGGTTCCACTATTGCACAGTGGTGGGGATTGTTGACGAGCAACAAGTAACGAGCACCAGGACTCGTTGAACGAGGTACCTCGATTACTGTACGAATCTTCGAGCCTGATCTTTTGCAGTTATCGAGGGACTAGTGTATGAAGTAAACAGAGGGAATATTTCACGTCTCTCAGTGTAATTTATGTATACAGGATTGTGATTACTAGTGATTAGAGAAAAATAAGAGAGGAGAAAGTTTTGTAGCTTTTGTCATCGATGGGTGTATATCAATTATGCTGTTTTACATTATTTTGCAAGAAATGAACTGTAATTTTGAGAATGCCGGTTAGGTGGAAGGGTTCGCGAAAAATGAGTATGGTGCAAAATGTTAAACAAGGTCTTCAATTCACAATTATTAACAAGACGTTCGAATACAATAGAATCATGAATAATGAGCGGCTATTATTATATTATTGATCGCTATTTCCTGCAGAGTGTGAGAGTTGAGAAAAAACTATTATTATGTGTAATTAATTATATTAATTGCAAGGGGCTTTTGAGCTTGAGCGTTGATTAAAGATTGCGAGTAAATTACATAAAACAAGACCAAAGAGCTTGAGAACAAAGAACGAGAACTATGGAGAATTGCGAGCACACTTGGACAACTAGTCACTTTGGTAGTTGGAACAAGACTGGGCCAATGGCCGCGCTCTTGGCCGCCACGAGGTTTCGAGGTGCGCGCGCATATCAATTATGTGCAAATGCCCAAAATCGTGGTGGCCAGAGAATGAGTTAATTCTTGAACAGAAGGTGGCCTTCAATTTTTTAAATTGGACCTTACATTTTTTAACAAAACAGAAATTCTATCACTTTGCTACTTATTGAATAATTATTATAACGTTCCTCTTGATGCTGAGGGCTCTAGAAAACTTTCTTTTTCCACTCAGATTGTATTTTTCTTGTTCCAAGCCAAAATAGCAGACTTTAAACATTGATGGCCTCTTCCACCGCTTAAAATTGATGTCGAACACTCGTTAAAAAAACTCGTGTCTCGTAGATTCTCCTGTTTAGCGACGAATTAAGGGGAAAAATGGATGTTAGACGTTTCGATGGTGTTCTTTGCAAGAATTGTTAACGACCCAGGCATTAATTCTAGTTAATGCGACAAACACTGTCGCAGTGGTCATTTACAGCGAGGATCGCTGCTCTTATCGGGCCGGTCGTACCGAGTTTCTCGTTAATACCCATATATCTTGGTTGCATTGGTTGTTTTTAGTGTTAGTCTGCATAAGACATTCTCCTTTAACCAAATCCAAATCGCTGTTAATTAAACACAGGGTCGAGCAAAAGGTCCCCGTGTCTGGTGAAAGTTTTCTAAAGTTGTCACGAGTCACCGTAATATTTTTACACGTACCAATTCTGTACTTTAAAGAACACTCGTTATCTTAACATTCCCAATATTTGATGTTTCAAGAATAATTTAAATCATCGTGGAAGAGCTTGAGAAATTCATATCAATTTCTTTTTTATGTTTTTGTATCACTCTCTAACTTTAGATCAGACGAATTCCGTAGAAAGAACAGGTCGAAAATGGAGTCGTGTGAACCTGACTAAACACAGGATCGAGCAAAAGGTCCCCGTGTCTGGGGAAAGTTTTCTAAAATTGTCACAAATTACCGTAATATTTATACACATACCAATTTAATATTCTCAACATTTGGTGTTTCGAGAATAATTTAAAACATCGTGGAAGAGCTTGAGAAATTCATATCAATTTCTTTTTTATGTTTTTGTATCATTCGCTAATTTCGATCAGACAAATTCCGTGGAAAAAAGCAGGTCGAAAATGGAGTCGCGTTTCGAAATTTGCGAGCATCCCCTAATCAGTGGGATTAGGTAAAAAGATCACGCATCGAATGGCTGCGAAATACGATAAATCCGGAAGCCGCCATTGCAATTTGCTGCGCGCGTTTATACTCGGATGGCTCTGGTCCACCCAATTTCGTTCGCGAGACACACGACAAGAGGAAAAGTGGAAATCTGAGTCAATATAAACATAAGAATCCTTTGCTCGAAAACGTTCAGACTGCAATTAAGCTACGTTTATGAAGATTTCAGCGCGGACAATTTATCGGAGCGGCGCAAAGGGGGCTAAATAATAACGAGCGCGTGAATTTCGCGACCTGCTATTTGGCTTTGAAAATATTCCCTCGTTAGAAAACAGTAGTACTCGACAATGGACCGTTTCAGAGACGACGAAAACTATTTCAGGCTCCGACTACCACAATTTTCTCTACGCACGTTCGAGACAACAATAGCGAATGTATAACGATTACACAAACGTTTTACTCCATACTTGCGTGTAATAAATATTTATCAATCCATAAACAATTATTTTTAAAAATAATTCATGAAAATCTATTATTAAATTTAAAATCAATTGATTAATTTTTTTAGAGTTCTAAGTCGCAGCAAAATGAAGGACTTGTCTTACATCAAAGGGGTAGGAGACTTGTTCCGTGATTAAGAAATAAAATTTAAAATAGAATTCTTTTAAATGAGAAACGAAACGTTTACGATCGATGTGAAATATCAGTAAAAATCTATTATCGAGTTTGAAGGCAGTCTATGAAGAAAGTCTAACAGTTTAATGAATTTTCCTGGAGTTCGAGGACGCGGCAGAATGGGGGGCGCTGGGTCTTTTAGCAGTAGGAGAGGACTTTTTCTGCAACTTTGTCCGTTATTTCATTCCCCGGCATTTGGAATTCTCTTACAAATTCCTGTTAAAAATGGAATCCCTGGCGATGCATTAATATTAATGTATTCAAGCTCTCCGCGAGACCGCCGCCGCCACCGCCATAGGTGCTTAACGACGCCGGGGAACGTCAAACTCCATAAAGTAATCAAGCATCGCCGGTCGGACGGAATTACGATGGAAAGGCAGTAAATCACAGAAATCAATTCCGGAGAAGAAAGCGTTCAACTGCTCGGTGAACGATCAGCCATAAAAGTTTCGTGGTTTTGGCTCGCGCTTGGAAAGAACGAGACGCGGTTGGGGGGTGGTTTGGAGGTGGGGGAGGAGGGGATAGTTGTAACGGCAAAGAGCCAGTGGATAGGGGAGGGGGAGGGGGAGGGACCGTGAGGAAAACAGACCGAAACGGCCGGGGAATGGAGAAATGTACGGAATAAAGGAGAAGGAAAAGAAAAGCAAAACAAGGGGAGATTGTGTGTAGAGGGAAGACGACGAAGAAGTAGGTTGAGCCCTTTATGGACTGCGGAGGAATTCGGCCGTTCGAAAACCAAAGGTTGACCGCGAACCGTCGTTGCAGAGACAGAGAGAACACTGTGGGAGGGGGGGTGGGACAAGGGAAAAGGACTGACAAGGACTCGATTGGTCGGTCGGTTCGTTGGTCGGTTGGTCTCCTTCACCCTTTACCCAGGTACAATGACCAGCCATTTGGGAATTCTTAGACCGTGCTACCGCCGCCACCCACACGATTTAACATCCCTCTGACCTCCCTGCTCCCCGATGACTCCTCCAGTCACCGCCGCCGACGAACTTGACTGAGCGAAAGGGGCCGTGAGAGCACGTTTACACTCGAAACTTTTAGCCACGAAACGCGAACCCCGGGAAAAACAGACTGTACACGTTTCCCACTCGAGGCCCCGATAAATCCCTTTATTTTGCGCCCTCGTTGGGCTTTGGGTTCGTGTATCTTACACGGTATTGTGATGGAAATGCTCCCCGACGATATTCACGCGTCAATCATTCGCTCTAAAGAAAACACTTATCGGGGCTCCGCCGCTGGTTTCGCGACTACACTCCCCACCACCACCACCACCCACCCGCGAAAAACTATCGCGACAGGAAGTACGGAGTGGAGTACCGGGAGTACTCCATGAATGCAAAACCGAACGATGTATCTTCGTCCACGAAATTCGCCCTACAACGCATTGGCGAAGAAAATTCTGAATAATACAGGAGAGTAGTTATGTTTATTTAGTGAAATAAATCAAAATGTACGAAAGGGAGTGCAATTTTATTGGGGTTCCCTGCTTTGGGGATGTGTACAGGGTGCACCGTTGGCGTTTGGTGAAAACGAAAGGAACAGGGGGATTCTGCGTGAAAAAATGAATCGAAAACGTAGGATAAGGTTTTCCCGTACGACGCCTCGTTTCTGTGGTAATAGCGCTTGAATATTTTCACCTGCGCCGACAGATCTTTCGACTCGATTTTCTCGAAAACGAAGCCTCCTATGGAAAAATTCTATTCCTTCTTTTCGACCCCTTTTTTCACGAAGAATCGCCTTATACTCGGTTGACCTCCAAAAAACCGACTTATTTCGGTATAACAAACGTGAAACTGTTAACATTGTCATCGCGAATCGACTATATCGCTTCGTAAAGCTTGAAGTATCAGACTTCGCGAGATAAAGAAAAATAATAACCGATTTCAATTTATTTTCAAGTATTGGGTCGGTATATACGTTCGCGTGATTTCTCTTTTCTCGGTTTAAACGACGTGGAATCCGTGTTGCAGGTTTTTTGCACTTTCCCGGGCATTGTTTTTCGATGGCGGAGCGCAGTTTCGCGAGAGCAATGCATCTTCCCGGCTAATTCGCGGAGCTGATTGCCGCGAGTCATTACAAAGCAGTGCTTTCGAACGTTCCTCTTCCGACCGAGATGACCGACCAGAACCACGGCTCATCGTTCATCGTTCTGATGGAATTGTTATCATTCCCGTGCTGTTCCGTCAGAAACACAACCTTCTCGGCACAAATGCCCCGAGCAGCCTCAGCAGCTTCGGAACCGCGATTAAACTCCCACGATAAAATATGTCGTAGACGTCCATTCTCCTTAGTTTTTGATCGTAACTCGTTTTATTATTAGCACAGGCCCGAAAAACTTCGGAACAACTCGAAAGGTGGGAACGAAAGCTATCCAAAACGCGTTTGGGATTGTTAATTTCTTTATTTAAACACCACGATTTTTCCCTTCTATTAATAAATTGGTGTACTTTCGGACCATCGAAATCGATAAAGTATCGAGTAATCAAATTGTTACTGTTGAACGGGGTTTGTAAAACATTCTAAAGAATCGTGATAAATGTTTCCCGCGAATTTTTATTCTCCAGAATATTGCATTGGGATTTGCAAGGTCGTTAGTGCTGTTGCTAATTGCGAAACACTTTGGTGGTGGAACGATTGCTGACATTCTAGACATAATTATAGTCTCTCGAAGTACTGGTGACGAAAACTTAAACAAGCGGAAGGTAATGTCTCAAAATGGATTCCAACAGTTTCCAAAGTGTCTGTTTCGAACATTCCGTTCTGGCGAACAAGTTTTCACGCTGAAAGTTATTCGAACATTATAGGTCATTGAATTCGTCTTAATGTCAACTGCAACAATCGTATAAATTAGTTCTTAGAACAATTGCGTTTATTTATATCGTCTCACGTTCACGTTGACTTGACTAAATTAACACATTCAAATTACTGAGATTTTCTTGTTCGAATAAAATTCAAAAAAATGTATATAAGGGGGAATCGATTCGTCGAATGAGGTATTATTATTATTATTATTATTATTATTATGACTAGATTTACTAAAATGGTCGAAATAATCCGTTTATAATTTCTAACAAAAATTGCAAAAAATTTACCATAGTTTTCTATAAGAGAATGAATACACAATACATATTTATTTCCATTGCATTATACAGTGGGTGTAAAAAGTATTCGTGACTAATTACGACTAAAATGCTGGATAATAATGTTTATTAAATAGTATCTTTTAAATAAAGTAGAACAACAATATCAAATAAACAAAAGAAATATTTATATCGTGTATGTAAATATCAGACTTTGGAGAATACATGTAACATGTTTGATTAATAAATATCATTCAGGATTTTACTTGTAATCAGTCACTGTACGAATACTTTTCACACCCACCGTACGTTTCTTCAGGTATCTATCGTTTCAAAACCTTTTGGTTCGATTAAATACATCGATATAAGAGATGCAGATGTTGCAGGTGGTGAGTTTCATATTTTTCCGAATGGTCAAGGAGGTCGATTCTTGGTGAGATCTAGGATCCAGGGACGAAATATGAATTTCGAGGCGAGGCATAAATCCCGGAAGTAGGCGTCGGGGCAGTCCCTTCGTGCGAAGCTCGCAGTTGATCCAGTTTTGCGTGCTTTATGGAGTGCAGGACCGTGCACCATCGGGCGAAGGGACGAACGTGAGGCGCCATATTTCCATCGGATATAGAACGATCGTGAGTTCGTATCGTAAATGAAATCACGTACTTCGGCCGTTTAACACGGAAACGTATTCTACGTAAGCGATTCCGTCTGCCTGCTAGCGCGCTCGCCGGGCGCTGGATATGTGCGCCCGTCCTCGCCGCGAAGAGTGTTTCTATGAATGTATGCATGTAAATTCAATAACGCGTGCAAATGCGTGCACGAACCTAGACAGAACTATGATCGCGAACTTGTACACCGCATACTTATGCATATGTATTTTCAATTCAATTAGTTGTGTAAACGTATGCCACGTAGAGCGTGTGCGTACACACAAGCGCGGACTACCACCACGGGGTACATAGAAATGCTTGTTATGGCTCGGTGATATCGTGAAAGATGAATCGCGTGTACGGAATATTGCGAGCATTCGTTAAAACGATACAAGCTGATACGACAATATCTGCATCGTTCGGAGACACGTGTTTACTTTCCTTTTCCTGCCTTCCCGTAACCGATGCTTGGGCAACTTTACTCCTTGCCAGACTTTATCTTGTTTAACCTCCTTTCATCTCGTAAAATACGCGCGCAACAGTCCCTTGATAAACGGTGAATTAAAGTGGTCTCGACCAACTAGGAAATTAAACTATTTATTCATTGTGTTCTGAATGAGGCGTGACTCCATATTTCATGTTATGGCCTATATCGAAATCACGAGCACGTGTAAAAATTTAATATTAAATAAATATTATAACATTACATTCTTGCACGGAGAAAAATATGTCTGTTTTAGAATTTGTAAAAAGTTAATTTTTATTTTAAAAGCAGTAATATTAAATTTCGTTTAGAGCTTCTCATTTTCCTTATTAGACTGGAAAAGATATTTCCCCTTCTTCTGTATAAGTACATATCATTTTTACATTTTTATTTTTTATTTTATTTTTTCTAAAGAATTCTTTATTTTTTTGCATCGATTATCAGTCAGAAATGTCAAATAGTAGTCAATAGTTCATTGTTCAATATCAATCTTGAGCAAGAAAATCTAATGTTTGTGAAATTAAATTGAATATCAAATCTCTATTCAGAGAAAAATATGCCTACTCTAGAATTTGTAATAAATTAATTTTAATTTTAACAGTAGTAATATTAAATTTTGCTCCTTTTTAACTCTTTTTCTTGTTACTAGACTAAAAAAAGCTTTTCCCTTCTTGTATACTACTACATAGAATTTTTACAATTTTAGTTTTTGAATAGACACTTTGGTTTCCAATTTATTTCCTTTTGTAAAGAATTTTTTATTTTTTTGCATCGATTATCAGTCAGAAATTCTAAATAGTAGTCGATGTCGAATATAGTAGTTATCGAATATCAGTTGCAAGTGTCGACCGATAATCACAGCCCAAGTAGCAACCGATGATTAATCGTCGGTTTCGAGAGGTTCGTGTTTCGACGAAGATTTGATATAAAATTGGCAGGCGAAGGTAAGTACAGGTAATTAACCGTCGTTGATGTGTAAATCGTGACTGGGTAAATCCTGCCGAGAGAAAATCTTAACCTGTGAATTTCGTTTCCCCCTGGCGTGCGCCACACGAATCTCCACTTAAACCGTCTCCGTAAGAAAGCAGCTCTTCCGACGGACATCGTAACCGTTGCTCCATTCCGACCGGGGCGGGGGCGTTACACTACGATGCTCTGATGGATACTCTTCCCTTTCGCTTAATGTCTACGTTCTTACGAAGAATGTTGTAGCTGTTTTAAAAGAATCTCCTCGGGGAACCGAAATGACTTTCAACCGAGCCATTATCGATCCGGGCTTCCGTGCCCCAATATGTCAGCTTTGGCTAAAATATTATTGCAATTGACAATTGTCCGTCGCCTGTTGCTTGTAACTAACGATATTGATAATTAATTGCTATTTGACAGGGACAATTGATCATCAATTGCTATTTGCAAATCACAAGTGACGAACGGTCGTTTGATGCTACTTGAAATTGGCAGTTAATCATCTATTGCTACTTGCAAATGGTAGAGAATAGTTTACCACAAATTGCTACTTGCTAGAGACAACTAATCATCAGTTGCTACTTGCAAGTGAAAAGTGACGATCATTTGTTGCTACTTGAAATTGTCAGTCATTTATCTATTGCTATTTGAAAATGGTAGTGGACAGTTGGCTATAAATTCCTACTTGCTAATGGTAGTAGATCGTTGGTCATCGATTGCAACTTGTAAGTGACAATTAATCATCTATTGCTACTTGCAAATGGTAGAGGATAGTTGACCACAAATTGCTACTTGCTAGAGACAACTAATCATCAGTTGCTACTTGCAAGTGAAAAGTGACGATCATTTGTTGCTACTTGAAATTGTCAGTCATTTATCTATTGCTATTTGAAAATGGTAGTGGACAGTTGGCTATATATTCCTACTTTCTAATGGTAGTAGATCGTTGGTCATCGATTGCAACTTGTAAGTGATAATTAATCATCAATTGCTATTTGTAAACGCCAAGTGACGATCATTTGCTCCTACTTAGAAATGACGGATAATTATGTTGCTACTTGAAAATGGTAACGCAGCGTTGGTCATCAATTGCTATTTGCAATTTACGATTGATGGAGTCCTCGAGTTAAGCTTACCATCATATAGAACGCTATCGTGTGAAAGAAGTTTGAGCATCGGTGGCGTGAAGTTATCGGCCGCGATGTCTTTCAGTTAAAACTCTTGTCAAGCGTGATCTAGGCGGTGGATACATGACATTTGTGTGTAGAATCGAGAACGATGCAGTGTCCTCGGGGCCAGGTACGGTCGGAGCAAAATCAATTGTAATCAAGACCGACGTATAAATCAAATCGTTGGCGAAAGGGCGTGGAAAGTAGGAACTGTACAGCAGGTCGCTTCCTCCTGAATGATTTGTTACCGGGACGCTTTAGGAACCTCGACATAGTGTCTTTCTCGCTTTTGTCCCCGCCTCCTTTCCCAACTGTCAGCACGCTCCAAAGCCCATTACCTCGTGAGAGCCGGAGGGGCGACTGTCGTCTAGATACGCCTAGGGGAAAACTTCCCTCGTATCTTTTCAACTTTCGGCTACGACGAAACAATATCCATTGCGTACGTGCGCCGCGATACGAAACGACACTCACGACCGACGGATATTGGTTGTCGACGCTTTCAACCATCGGGAAAGTTACCTCTTTATGGCATCTGTCAATCGTTACTCTTCGATTTTATTTCTATTACTCGGTAACGATTTAAAGGGAAACTTCAACCGCACCGCCCCCCCCCCCCGTTCGTTTCTCCACCGATCGAATTTTAAATTAAAATCAAGTCAGCTTCCGAGGGAATCGGCGGTACCGATTTTGTCACTCGAATGCGGGAACTAGCGTAATTCGACTGAACGCGACGCTGATGACACCGCACCATGGCCTCGGTATGACTTAAATGGTATCACCGAGGGCGGCAGAAGAGGTTGACAGGGTTGTAGTATTCCCCTAGTCCCTCCGAAACCGCAGGGTTGACAAGGTACTTAGTCCCCAGTCCCCTGAACCGACCGATAAGGTTGGATCAGCGTGGTGCCAGTGGTTTGCGCCATATCGCGGGTCGGAGTTAAGGCTCGCTGAGTGAGGTGTAGTTAATCAACATGGGCGCCGTCCATACAGACACAGAGGAGGTTTGGAAAGGCTCCTCATCGACTAATGTGGCTACACGAACCCCGCGACGCAGTATCGTACTGGGAATTCGTACTACAATCGCAGACGCACTGATTAGGTGTACTCCAAGCTCGTAACGTTGGCTTGGCTACCGCTGAACTACCTTACCAATCAATGCTATTTTTAATAGCATTAGGAGGAACAGATATTCAATATTAGGAAGGAGCAGAGCGTTAAAGAGAATATTCGATGCGCCAAGGTTCTCGAAACGTGTTGACGTTCTTCCGATAAAATCAAAAGAACCGTAAGCAAATATGTTTGACATGTTCTGTAACTAAACGGAGTTAATCTATTGATGGATTTATACATGTGTTAGATATACAGTGGAAGTAGGTATGTTCGTTTGCACGTTTACAGACAGAGTGAGAGTAATTGTCCCACCATAATCGTTCTTGTTACTTTAAAGATGGATAGATGGCGACGGTGCCAAAATATTTTAATTCCTTCGTGAATTTCTAACCCATTAATGTGCACGTTGCGTACAGAGTCAATAGTTCCGGGTAAGATACGTCCGCGAAACTTTGAAATACAGTTTCCATAGGAAAAGTCGAAACTATAGGATGGAGCAAGGAGGAATTTCGTTAGGTCCGTAGATCAGACTCGTATCGGAGACTGTTCGCCATTGTTTCGAGCGAACTTAAACTCGGGGCACAGGTGTTGTCTCTTTGTAATTTCGTTCCTCGTACGGATGAATAAATCCAACCCTCCCCTCTCGCCATCCCTCTCGAAGCACCCTCGATATTCTCAGTTTTACATCGATAAATCGAACGTATTATTTCGACTCGGGAATTTAACCCCCTTCTTTGAAGCAGAACCCTAAACGATTGAATTCCCTTCGAAACTCAACACTACACGCCTGGAACTAGTTAATAGTCCTCCTAGTACTGCTATGGCAATTATAATTTGTGTCAGGATTAATGTGTTAAATTCTTCTTGTTCGATAACTCTTTTCTATTGCATCGTACAAAATTTCTTTGATTTTTTTGTTAAAATGTAGTTTAACGCTTTTCATTAAAATGTTGTTGATTTAAAATTGTTTAATAAGCCTAGAGATTGTTGTATTTTATTTCGTATAAGATTCGGTTTTATTATGTGCTAACAAAAATATTCATGCAAACGAGCTCAAGTAGAACCATGAAAATTTCAGAAATCCCCTTTAGTGACAAATTTTGTTTGTTCTCTATTAAATTACAAATTTTATCCGCGTCAATTTCAGAATATCGAACAGCACGAATTGATGGGATGTAACAATTTTAATACACTATTTCACACCAATACCAACACGAATTTAATAAGTCCTTTAAACGATTAATAAATTTGCAAGTAGTTGAACCATTTTTCGTTGGTGTCGTAATTAGTCACTGAAAGAAATGCAAACTATTTTTCCTCGTGGAATATCCGCGAAACAAAAAGCGTTATGGGAAAAAATTAAAAGAAAAGTTACATCATTGCGGTTGTAAAACTGTGAGCAAATTATCGAGAAAAACAGCGCTCGAAAGGCGTGGATCATTCAACGATTATTTGCTCGCAGTTTTGTAGACGCTAAACGAAGACGCAGCTTTTGATTAAACTTTCTTTCGATATCTCTTCCCCGAAAGATATTCCGCGGGAAAGAAAAATCTGCATTTTCTTCGAGGGGTGATTCCATCCCCCCTCAAACCGTATTATGGCAACGACGAAAAATGGTTCTGCATCACGGTCGACCTACTTCGCCCGCACACATAATGTTCAAAAATTTCCCGAATTTTCGGGGCTAGGCAAACGTCCTTTGTAAACACCGGTTCGTTCAACTATAATAAACCCAATATTTTTATTTCATTTCCCAAACAATTCCCTTTAACAGATTACAGCGCTGCGGAAACGAGCCAGCGGAGGAATTATACGGTCTTTTTATGCATTTTAATTTATATACTCAAATTATATTTGGCTCCCGAAAATTACGAGAAGGACGAAAAATTGCTTCAGAAATTGCGTGGTAACTGAAAGTTATGCTAATTGACATTGAACGGCCCTAAATTTTCAAATAAAAAGTAACGAGGCCGATCGTTAAGTGTGTGTTTCAAATGGCACATTTCTTTTTATTTATGTTGCAGTGGAATAATTTTATTTATCCTCGAATAAATATTTACACTCGTTCTACGAGATAAATAAAATTATTCGGCTGCAAAATAAATAACAAAAAACATATTGTTCCATCTAAAAACACTTGGCGATCGTCCTCGTTACTTTATTATTTTTACTTTATTCGAAATCGATGCTGAAAAATAAATCACTCTGTCGATAACGAATCGTAATTACAAATTGTCTCGATACACCGATAAAATTTTTTTCATTTATGGACGATATACCCCGGCACTGCAAATGCGTTGATTAATTTCACAGCTTCCGTATTCACAAGGTACGCACGTCTTAACCCGTAAAACCAAACCCGGCTTATGAGCGTAAGCCATGTTAATCCAATCTGCCAGTCGTAATATAATGGCGTTTAATATTCGCCGGGCCAATAGTGTCAGATTCACCTTCACTCGATCTACACAAAGGATTCCCGTAATTTACAATCCGTTTTACATCCCTCCCATTAATTTACGGCATAAACAACTCGCGTTTCTCGTTCAACAGTTCTGTTTTATTCGTCGAAAAGCCAAAACGGGTCAAAAATTTAATTGTTCGAAAATAATCATTTAAGTGATTAAAATATCTAGTACGACGACATAGTCGACGCATACTTGAACGGAACGAGGCGTTGTTCCCGTGAATGATAAAATGAGCCCGTCGATCGTAACTATGCGCGAACGTTTGGGAACACTAAACGACGCGATACTCTTCTCTCAGGGAATTTACGTAGATTATCCGTCACGGCGCCTCGAGCACTCCCGTTTAGAATACCGGTAGGTGGAACGACTACGCTTCTATCGAAAACAATCGCGGAATTTTCATACTTAGTTGAACGAGTTACCGGTAGTTACCGGCGGGAGCGATACGCGATCACCTTGGGCGATTTCGAGTATTAGATTCCCATAAACACATCGAATCGATTCGTTTATTCTAAATCTAAAATAAAAAAAAAGAGCTAAATATTCCGACGGGAATTGTTTCATATTTTCGTCGCAGAATTTTTATACGGGGCGTTCACACCTGGGAGAAATTTTAATGGGAGATTCTAGGAGGCAAAATAAGACGAAAATCAAGAACACTAATTTGTTCATTGAGGCTTTGTTAAAAAGTTATTAACGTTTAAAGTTCTCTACTTGGAAACTCTGCTTACTGACGCATCGACAGTCTTACAGTTTTGTGAATGAGAACCACTGTCACGCGTGCGCAGCTTGACGTTCTACAGGCGGAACATTAAACGTTAATAACTTTTTAACGAAGCATCTATTAACAAATTGGTATTCTTGATTTTCGTCTTATTTTGGTCTCTAGGATCACCCGTTAAAATTTTTCCCAAAGATGGCCGATCAACCTGTATATTATACATATAATATTCTGTTTGGCCAAGAGAAAACAATGGACGTGATCTTTAGATATCCCAGATCATCCACAAATACATAAACATATGAAATACAGAGAAGAAAAATTACTGGTAATTTTAATTAACGACGAAAGTCGAAGAAAAATAATAATTCCGGAAATAATTAACGTAATTATGTTATGTTGTTCGCCGAGTATATTACACCCAATAATTTAGACGCAGCTATAGGAACTTATTATCTGCGAAAGTAGGTTAAAGTCTGCGAGGGTTCTACCCTTGTTAGGTAATTGTGATTATTAACATCGATCATAACGAACCTCTTCACGAACTCGTTAGTGGCCTATCGTTATTTTACTAGGAAGCGTTATCGTAATCTGCAATAGGAATCACTACTTAACAATTGACCATAACAGCACATTTGATCGCAAAATAATGTCTTTTTTCGAAAGTTAGAAAATTATTTATTCATAAATAAATACTCAAAACTTAATAAAATTCGAATTAATTTACATTGTGAAGGACAGATAAAAAATATTTCGTGAACTCGAATCGTAAATTGAATGTTTTGACAAATAAAACAATTACACCCGGTGCTCTTGGACAATTAATACAGAATATAACCCAATACGACGCGGACGTAAAAATTGAATCGCGATTAAATCCAGTATTGACACGTCCTGATAACTTTTATTATAAAACATCGAACGTGAGATTACTTCTTCCCGATGTTCGACAGCTTCCTTCGCAAAGGTGTGAGTAACAATCGAATTTTTATCTAGTTCCAGCCAAATTCAATTTCCTACTGCGCATAGTCCGCGTAACTGAATTTCAATTTTGTTGGAAAGTAAAAACAATGAGACAAATGAAATACAAGGCGAATTAATTGAGCGAAATGTGATTATAGGAGAAAAATACATTGTTCGAAAGTCGAATTATACTTGCTATAAAAATATTTAATTTGAAGAAAATAAATATGTCGAAAATTAGCAAATCGATTTTAATATTATTCAGTGATTGATTAACTTTTGTATAAACAAATTCGTATTACTTTCGGAGAAATATTTAATCGCGATGAAAAAAATCAATATATTGTAGTTCGTTATATTCTGTTATTTTTACCAGACACAGCGAAAAGCAATGAATATGTTAAAAATATAACGTAATGTTGATAAAACTACAGAATTCAAACCACTCCAAGCTTTCAAGCTTTCTACCTCCTGTTTCGTTTTTATGTTCCCGGTACCGACGACAGAAAACATTTTAACAGGTCTTCCGAATAAAAATAAAATACTACGAGACGCAGCGTTCCTTTTTTCCTATTTTACTATTACATATGCTGCTTTACTTTCGTTTAAGAGCACACAGACAACCACCGGCGCGTTCGCGAGCCCCAGGGACCCGCAAACAGCAGTTCGAGAAATACTGCTGTAGAATAATTTAAGACATGTTATAAAAACGACTTGCTACATTTGAATATTATACATACTTTATACTGCACATATAGGCTAGCGATTATTTTATAGGGATTATTGATTTCAGTCGCGGCAAATATTCATCGAAATCGACGTTGACGTACAGGCTGTTTCAAAACGATGGGGTATAGAAGTTCGTGCAAAAAGAAACCGAAAAGCTCTTTACCGCTTTTCGACTTAAAGCTTCGCTCTTGAGATATGGGCAGTCAAAGTTCTCCTTTAGGGGGTCGCCATTCGCGCGCGAGCGTCACGCGCTCCGAGAGTCACACACAAACTTTAACGACTCGTATCCCAAAAACGGAACCTCCAATAGCAAAATCGTAAAGGACATCTCGATTTCATTTCTCTCGAGGAATCCATACGCTTAATTCGATATAAAAATCATAAAGAAATAATAGAAAGTTACAAATTACAGTTACGAATACCAAAATTGTTACACGATCGATGCAGTTATTCCACGTATATTTCGAAAGAAATTAACACGTGAAATGATGCGTGTTACTTATATTTTTCTTTTAGATACAGGTATCCTTTGAACTTTTAACGTTTTAATAATAGGAACGTCTGAAGAGATCGCGAAAAAGTGCCAAGTAATTTTATCCGCGCTGCAAAAGAAGACGAACAAGTTTGATGTTAATTTTTTTGAGAACTTTTAATTACCGGCTCTATCGTTTCGAGGAAGAGCCTGTCGATTTGCAACGTTCCCGATGTTCCTTTCCTCTTTCGACGTGCCGTTTGAATTCTTTCTCGAAACGATATCTCGTTTGATTCCCACCCGCACTGAAATTTTACACCGGAGTGGTTGTCTTGGAAAAACGACGATCAGGAACGCGAGGAGCGTCGTCGAGTGCGCATCGCCGGACGTCGTCGTCGACAGTACCGACAATGGATGTCGAGAATGTCCTGAATGTTTGCCGCCCCAGGCAACGAGACTCGCTACTTGAGGCGTCAGTGGAGCGACAATCTTGTCGTCATCATCGTTACCGTCCGTCTTGTTCAAAATCGCTTCGTCGAGTAATTTTTCATCGACCATTTCGATAACAGATTTAAATACATCCAGAGGCAACGGGCCGTGTCGATCAACCGGCGATATTACAGCGGCGCGACACGACTTTGATGTTACAATTACGCAAATCGCTTGTCAACACCGCGTAATCAATAAACAGAATCGTTTGCTTATTCGTTCCGCGAGCACTCGAAATTTTCACGTAACTGGAAATTAATTCGTCGAATTTTGGAGCCCGAACGATCCTAAAATTGCGGACTTCGGTGCGTTTCAAATCACAAACGCGTATTTGTTTGTTCGCGACGGCGACGAGATTCTGTTTCGCTGCATACGATTTTTTCAAGCAGACCTTTCCGAGGGGCTTGATATCTAATCAAGGAATAGCTTCGAAGAATTCAGTGTTTCGCAGTTAGTATTCTGGGAGGACTGCCGGCGAAGGACTGCGAGAACGTCAATGAGGATTTCCTGGTCGGTTTCCTAAATTTTGCATGAGCTCCGCACATGCATACTGCATAGAACACGCATGTACACAATACAGAGTGGCTCCAACGTGTCCCTAATTTGGAATACCAGACCGCAATCCCGTAGTCTCTGAAGTCTCGCATAGTCGCGGGTTTATCATACGTCGATTTTTATTGCTTCGACGGCGATGGAAACCTCCCTTTGATCCTTCTCTATTACAAATCGCCACGTCGAAAGTGACAAAATAATTTTAAACTCGCGTATCTTAATATTTCAAATTTAAAAATTCTGTAACCATTAATATTCGAGGGAACGAATTCAACGAAGAATTGAGTCTAGTGTTTTTTATATATTATACATTCGCGGGAATTTAATCAAACGTAGATGCATATCGTTTTTTTGACGTAACAGCGGGAAAAATATCTGTACTTCGAAACCTGAGTATTGCAGCGCAAGTGCGCTCGATGAAAGTTTTTCAATAATTCTCTCTATACAATTTCACTTCAAACATATTACGGCAACTTCTCCGTACAAAAGGAAAGTTCACGAAACTGCCCTCAATGTTCTCTTTTTTTTTTTTTTTTTTTTTTTTTAACCGTATAACGATTTTAAATTTTGCTCCTCGAACCAGTTACGAAAAAAAAAAAAACGAAACAAAAATAATAAAACAGAATAGAAGTGTAAATTTAAATGGGGGCTCTGTACGTGAAAGTTTGAACTACTATCGTCCGCGAAGAAGACACTAGGGGAACGTTACAATCCCGCGGCTAAGTAAAAAAAAAAATACGAACGAACGTGTCTGAATACCAAATTTTAATGATGTAATCGCGAATTCGGTATCCATGCTAACCAGCCAACCGGCGATAACCAACATCGGTGGAACACTGATGAAAAAAGTTAACCCAATTCCGGGCGATGCGAGCACAAACGGAGGACCGTGCACACGAATCGCGCGTAGAAATAAAATGGCATGGTCACGTATCCAAACATTAATGAACTAATGCTAACGACGAAAGTTTCTTACAAAAAACGGAGCCCCGGGACTGTTCACGGTCTTGTATCACGCGATAAGAAAAACACTCGTTAGTTCGGTCGTGTATACTGTGCAGAGCTGGAAGAAAGACGAGTGGGCGTGACAGATGGGAGGGGAAGTGCCCCGTACGCCACGCCCCCATTCTCACCTTCGATGATTCTTCAGCCAGTACCGTTCGACCCACGTGATCGCTTCGACCAATAATAATGACGGAAAGATGAGTGGGCGGGTCAGGGGCAATGGGAGTGTCCCTTACGCCCCGCCTCCATCCCCACCCTCGATGGTTTTCCAGCCAGTACCGTTCGACCCACGTGATCGCTTCGACCAATAATAAACAACAGATAGAAAAACGAGTTTAATGAAATTACTCGAGAAAATTTAACTTTTTCCTCCAATGTTCTTTTTTTTTTTAATTTTAGTGCTCTGAATTTGCATATGAAATTATTCCCACGCGTTTTGGAGCCACCTATATATTTTGGTAAAGTTTTTTAAACTTAGAATCGTAACGACATCGTCTTTAAATCTACTTTTCTTTATTTTTATTGTATAAAAGTATGCACAGTGGTGGATTATTTTGGTTAAGTACCCCTTCTTCTGGGATATTGTACGAACTTCGTGCCACGTATCAAACGCTAGATGTAAACTAGCTCAGTAGGTCGAAACACAAAAGGTCTGGAGAAACGATTAAAAAACCGATGGCAAAGCTTCCATTAAAAAATTGCCGTAAATGTTAGAGCCTCCAAATGAACGTTTACCGCAACAAATAAATAACCGAAATTCACGACGATGGCTGTGGGAATGGCAGAAACGAATAAAAAGGACGATAAATAGTCCGCTCTAATTCATTTCCCGATTAACTTTCATTTTGACTGCAATAAAACGTAACATTTGAATTCCGAAAGTTTTCAAAGTTATTTTCATTCGAGTGAAAATTCATAGAAATAATTTTTTTTTTAAATCATTTGACTGTTGAACTTGACAAAAAGGATAATACATTCCTTAAACGATCATTTTTCATATTACTTCAACGATCATTATTTCGACAATGTCGAAGCATGTTACAGTCGGCGGAAAATCGCCTAACTGTGAGTACGTACATTTAGATGCATGTTAGGCTACTTACACAGACACAAAAAAAGCGTACAGATTCATACGCTGCGCTAACCAGCTGGATTATGTTCTATATTATACAGGGTGCCCCACGAAACGGATCCAAACCATAAAATGTTCAATTTGTTTTGAAACCATGGCTCGACCCGGCTTCGTGGGACGCCCTGTAGCTGGCGTTAGAAGACGAACAGAGAAAAAGAAGGTAGGAGGTACATAGAAAAAGAAAAAGTATTACAGATATAGAAATATATAGAGTAAAGGTCAAAGATAATACGATTAGTATGTAGACATGTACATTGAGTCTATAGATGTGAAGTATAGAAGTGAGAAGCGTAGCGATAGATACGCGTGAAAATATGGTAAATCGAGGAAGAGGATCGCGGCGTTTTAGAGAAAAAATCTACTGTCTAATCCTAATTGCAAACCATCAACCAAACAAACGAACCAACCTCCTCGGTAAGGCCTAGCAGAAAATGTTCGCGGGCCCCCTGTAACAAAAACATATATAAATCATAAGAAATCATAGAATGAAAAATAAATAACTACGTGATTTTAATAACTGACACTCATGTATATTATAGTATGGTATGAGAACAAGTACTCAAGACAGGGGTAGGAGAAGGTCGCTTTCAGGGGTGGCAAACTAACGGGACAACGAACTCGAAACCGAACGCTCTGTATTATAAATGCTCGTTAGCTTTCATGGGGGGAAAAAAAAATTATTAGAACGATCGTGTACTGTGCAGAGTTGGAAAGATGACCAGTGCGCGAGCATAAGAGAAAGGGGAACGCCCAGTCCACGCCTCTGACGCTCCTCCAGTCACAACCGTACGGTTCACGCGACCGCGTCAGCCAATAGCGAACGGCGATAGAAAATGTGGGCGTGTAGGGGAGTGGCCGTTCACGCTCGGATTCTTTCCACTCTACACAGTACACGTTTCATAAATATATGGTAAACACTCGATAAAAATTGCGTTGTTCAGCGCGCACATTTATTTATAACTTATGAATGTTTCAAATTAAACTCGATATGCGCTTCAAGCGGTTTTTAATAGCGCTTGAATATTCGGGGTTTGGTGCAATGACAAAACGCAGTTAAACTATATCAAATTTAAATTTAATAATCTGTTACTGTTAACACAGTGCGGTTACACTTGACCTTTGCCTCGAATGGATGCGACACTTGAATTTTGATTTGTATGTCTGAAGCTTCATTTGAATATTCGAGACACTTGGCCTTTGGTTTATTCTGATCTTCCCCGTCAGGTATGCTACCCTTATAAATCGGTCTTGGGGACGGGGACGAGGCACGCGGATTGGTTGTTGTTGACATTTGAATTTTGTACGGTAGGCGGTCGTTTTTTCCTGATTGGAGGAGTGTTTTTTTACGGAAAAATTAGCAGAGTGACCGCCTCCAAGCCATCGAGTGTAGCAGGTAATAATTTTATGAAGCGCCTTGACCTTACTAAGACCTTACTTGACCTTACAAGATATATTACTACATATTACTGATTATAAAACGTCGCAGAGTGCAACCGGTGGTCGATGGCTTCATAAACTTATTGTCGCTACGGGTAAGTTCATGGTTTCTTTAGACCTTTGTTCGGGCGTGCATGGGGTTGAACTGTAATTATTTCGTTACCGTGTAACATACTTTATTAGTTTCATCTTCCAGAATGTGACCCTGTAATTAGTTCCATCAGTATATATTAACAAAAATTATCATGCAGAACCCCCAGAGGCGTAACGTTTACCATATTCATGATAGTAATATAATTTATTTATACGCAGGTTGACCTATTCGCATCGAAAAAGGATATGTTTCGTGGATAACTTGTTAAAAAAAAATGAAGCTGTCGAACTTTTTTCCTTTTTTTACTATTTCAGAATTTTTCCACAATTTTCGTATAAATCTTGTAGAACATTTATTTTTATTTTTGAGTAAACAAAAGTGAACAAGTTTACGCCGAAAATATGGTGTTTTGGTTTTTCTAAATACTCCCGACTTTTTTCCGAGTTTTCAGTGCGTGTAATACGTCGCTAATCATGGTTGGGGGGGGGGGGTGGGGGGGCGATAATGGTAGCATCAACGCGATTAGCCGACGTCCAAACTGCGAAAAGGGCGAACTCAAAAATCGCGACAGCTACAGCTCTTCGGAATCGAAACTGGAACGAAATGGATGCGAAGTCTAGTAGAAAATGATGTACCGTTATCGATATTTCACGCACCCTCCGGTTAGACTGGGTTAGGTTGGAATATACAGGGTAGGTCGAGCGATTGGGACAGGTCATGCCTCTTGTTTCGTCGAAGATAGAAACAAATATTGCTGGAGAAAACATCAAATGGAACCGATAATGTCTCCCTCTGTCCCTTCTCACAAATGCAACGATGCACTTGCCAAATGCAATTGCACTATTTTCAGAAATCGAACCCGTACGCTCTTATCTAAATGAATCGACTATTCTCGCCGTACGGTAGAAAGATATTCCTGAAACGAACACTTCGCGAAATTATTCGGCTGGAAAATCGAAAACCGAAAACTACTTTCAGGCCTTTAAAAAAAAAAATTGAAACACAACGAGCGCTGGCAATACACGTTGCATTTTTCGCCCACCCGTGGTCCCAGCCTATTCCACTTAGATCGAATGAAAAGTTTCGAGCGTTTAAAAACTTTCGAGCGAAGCGAAACAAAGATTCAACTACCGGGCAGATTTAATTTCACTAATTGCTGTGAAGTAATTGCACGCGGGGAATAAGAAATAATGGAACGAATGATAAATACGAAGGTACGAGGTGTAACGACACATATATACATTGTACGTAAGTAGAATGAAAGTAATTTTTAATTATCGAATGCTGTTTAATTATGTACGATATAATATTCGTGCAACGAATAATAATCAACATTTAATACTCTTATGCAACCAGTCGAGGATTATGGGGTTCGAGAACCTACAAAATATTGAGATTCTACAGTTCTCGACGATTCTACGTGAGAAAATGAGTAAAAGAGACAGAGTAAAATGTATTCGGGGGTTCAATTGCGAGAAAAGCTGCTTAGTAATCAAAGTAAGTAGAAATGACAAATATAAATCAGGCGCGGATGAGATATATTAGAATTCTACACAGTCTCGATAATTCTAAGTGAGAAAATGAGTAGAAAAAGAAGAATAGCATTTATTCGTTTGGGGGGTTCAATTGCGAGATAAAACTACTTAGTAACCAAAGTAAGTAGAAATGGCAAATATAAATCAGACGCGGATGAAGTATATTGGAATTCTACACAGTCTCGATAATTCTACGTGAGGAAATGAATAGAAGAAGAATAGCATTTAGTCGTTTGAGGGTTCAATTGCGAGAAAAGCTGCTTAGTAATCAAGGCAAGTAGTAGTGTCAAATATAAATCAGACGCGGATGAAAAATGTTGAAATTAAATTTTTTTTTTCCAGTAATCCAAAGATTAGTAAGTTGACCAATTGTCTTGATATTTATGAACGTGAATGTATGTTAAATATAAGAAAATCGTGATCCCTCGTTTCTAACAATGAGAACTAATTAGTTTTCTGAATATAAAATATTGAAATTCAATTTTTTTTTTTCAGTAATTCAAGGATTAGTAAGTTGACCAATTGTCTTGATATTTATGAACGTGAATGTGTGTTAAATATAAGAAAATCGTGATCCCTCGTTTCTAACAATGTGAGCTAACGTTCACGTTTTAAGGTAGAGCTGGAGAAAGATTTAGTTTGGTAAAATGTGAGCGAACGAACTCGCTAGTTGTAATTCCATGTATTTCGTGTAACGGGGAATTACCTATCGATTCTGACCGGTGTTACTTAGCAAAGTAGCACCGTGCCAACAGTAGTTATATGAACTCCGCCATACGAACTATCCTATTGCTGATTGTGAATCCAACAAAGCGATTCGCCGAACGGACGTAGAAACTTAATCTTCCATATATGCGGCCCGAAACGTAATGAATGTGAGTAATATAGAAACGGTAAAAGGTACCTCTCGACGTTCCCTTATCGCGATCCCTTTATCGCGGTTGCCTCTAAATTATAACTGGTCTGGATATTGTGCAACCGTTCCTATGGATTTCCAACCACCGAATATCTTCAACGTTTCTTCCTACAACGTACGGCCATTCGAGCGCGCTATGATTATCAATAAGAATTTACGACCCACGAAAGCTCAAATTGGAATAATAAATTTTTATATTAAAACGAGTTTCATGGAATAATATAGTATCATCAATGTTTATAAAAAACGAAAGACAGATTTGAAAAGCTTGTTTCATCGTTTCCACGGTTACGAAGGTCGATCACGTTGACGATTGGTAATTAGGTTTCCTCTACTTTTGTGAAAACGTACGGATATACAGAAAATTTCGCAGTGCGTGGTACAATCGAACACGAGGTAATTGTTCATGAAAAAATGAATCGAAAACGTGGAATAGAATTTTTTCGTGCGAGGCTTCGTTTTCGAGAAAATCGATTTGGAAACTGCTCGGCGCGCGCGCGTTTTACCGAAACACGGTTCGATAGATTTCCCATACAGACAGCTATCACTTTTACGCGCAGCAAAAGTTCTAATTTGCAATTAGAAATACGATTTTGAAAAATTCCGAACGAACAAATTTTATTCAACAATGCAGACCACGCTGTATATTGCAAATTCATCCATCAAACTCCATAGACGGCTGTACGATATGTTGCGCTCGTGCTGGACGGGAGACCATTTTTCTCATTTCTCGGTAATTCGATAAAATTGACAAACACGCATGTTTGACAAATTTTTAACGAAATAAATCGAATGTTGATTTTAGAAGCACTGATTCAGAAAACAGAATCTCAAAAATATAATTTCTGTTTCTGAAAAATTTTGCAAATATCACCAAGCACTGGACACTGTTTAAATAAAAAATACTCGATATTGTCTACAGTTTCGTAATACTCACGATCAAGTAATAATAATTTGTTATTATAAACAACGGAAATAAAATGACAGAATGCAGAAGTAAAATTTATTTGAATTAATTAATATGAGAAATAAATTAGACAAAATAAAATATATTAAAGTGTACCTATGACTTTCGGTTCGATTTTTAATTGTAAACAAGATTCCCAACTCTAATGTGACCAATGTGGAGTCACAATAAAAAATACTCGACATTGTTTACAATCCTCTTAATTTGAAATAATTATTATTTTTTACACCGCAAGTGTACAGATGGGCGACTTAAAAATAAAAGAAATGGTATGACAGAATCCATAAATAAAATTTACTTCGACAAAATTAATATCAAGAAATAAATTTAACAAAGTAAAATGTATAGTGTACTTTCAGCCATGGAATTACGTATGATTTTTTTAATTGTAAACAAAATTCCTAACTCTAAGTTGATCAGTGTAAGGTGATTCTAGATCTGTTGTTATAGCTTTGCTATGACTATAATGTCCAACACAATACACAATACTAACGTGGAGAAACATCAAGAGGTCTGAGCGGAGCCTTACTGACTGGAATATTTGACACCGCCTTTGTTAGGCGGGCGGTAAGCGGCAATCATAAACGGTATCGCCTATTGGACGATGACTGCTTTGTCTCACAGACGGCGCGTCTGCTTTGAGTCATACTTGAAACGAACACACTAAGCTTCCATACACGCGGACACGTCATAAGACCGGATCGAGGTAAAAGCGCCTGCGACTAGCTTTCCCTTCTCACATCCGACGTCACTGGAAATTTCTCTCCATCTCCCTGCACTATTGGCAACGCCCTCCAAGACCAATCTTTCTTTCCTCAACCTATACATTCACCGGAAAGCCGTATTTCCTGATTAGAAAAATATTTCTTTAATCTTTTAATATTTTTCTTTAACACAGATACTCTCTTCCATACAAAATATCATGGATTTTGTTTATTCTGTCGACATGAAAAAAATATTTTTTCTATTACAGAAACATGGTAAACAAAATGGTAGAATAATCGAACGGGTAGATATTACCGTTTGTTTCCAATAAATTTCCAAATATGCTTACTTTTCGACCCTCCCGGGGTGAAAAACCGACGGAAGTTTTAACGTTTGGAATAATCAATAGTACGGTGCTGTCTTTTATTTGGATCTACGCGTCGACGATTTGTATACAGTTAAAGGAACAATAACGTTGTTCCAGTTGTAAAATAACAACATTCAGATCGACTGTTACAATTGTTCGGTACACGGATACGAAAATATCCCGAGTTATTAATTATGCTTAAAACAAAATAGAATCGTAGGGAAATAAGACATTACCATACAGTTCCAACGTCGCTGCGCATATATTTCTCGTGTCTCGTACTAAAATTTAAACGTAATCCCGTTTGCGTGACTCACTCGGTGCACACGATAAATAAATACTTATTCGCTTATCCGCGTCGTTTCGATAAACCTTTATCAAAGCAAATTTTTGGCAAATAAAGTTTATCTGTCCCGCGTTATCTAGATGAAAATGTGTCCAACTTTGGTATATAAAAAACTATATGTTTGACGCTCGGCGCTCGCAATATTGTCGCTCGAAGTATGCGAGCCAGGGGCAGACTATTTGCTCGAAAAATGTGCCAACTTAACGTCGACCGTGTATCATTTATTAAATGTGTTGAGTGGAGGGAGAGAGAGAGAGAGAGAGAGTTCCTGTGTGGGGAAAGAGAGAGAGAGTCGAGGTCATGCCAGGTTGGAATTGTTGGAACTGGTCATCTTGGCGACCGGCCAAAACGGTACCAGCGACCCTCGAAAAGAGCGGGAGAAGAGCGAACAATGCATTTTTGTTCCACGGAAAAAGAAACTCCCAAGAATCTTAAGCTACCTCAAATAAAATGGTCGTTACATATTTATAAGTTACCCGGTGATTCTTTAATTCGGCTTAGATTCTTTAATTTACAATAAAACGCGAACATACCATTGTATCAGGCACGTCAAATATAGACAAACTTAAATAAAATAGATGTTATATATTTATAAGTTACCTATTGATTCCTTAATTCAGATTAGATTTGTGGCCTCCCATGCTCGCCACCAGAGGGGTCGCGCTCTCACAAGCGCTCGATCGACCCCTCGGTTGCTATACAGGGTGTTCGGCCACCTCTAGCAAAAATTTTAATGAGCGATAGTAGAGGCCAAAATAAGACGAAAATCAAGAATACTAATTTGTTGATGGAAGCTTCGTTAAAAAGTTGTTAACAATTAAATTCAAAAATTTCAAATCGTTCTGGAAAAATTATTTTCGGTTGCGGGGGTCAACTACAATCATTTTTGGTGAGTACACATACCTCCGAAATCCTATCTACTTTCGAGAAAAAAAATCGAGTAGGTGCTGAAATTTTTCGGCGAAAAAAAATTTTTCAAATCGTTCTAAAAAAATTATTTTCGGTTGCGGGGATCAATTATAATCATTTTTTATCATTACACATACCTCCGAAATCGTACGCACTTTCGAGAAAAAAATTCCTTACTGAAAATCCAATTAGGTGCCTAAATTTTTCAACGGAGAAAAAAAATTGCAAATCGTTTGTGGAAAAATTATTTTCGGTTGCGGGGGTCAATTACAATCAGTTTTTGTCATTAGACATACCCACGAAATCCTGCCCACTTTCGAGAAAAAAAATAGAGAAGGTGTGAAATTATTCGAGAGAATTAAAAAATTGAAAATCGTTGTGGAAAAATTATTTTCGGTTGTAGGGTTCAATTACAGTCATTTTTGGTGAATAGACATACCCCCGAAATCTTGCGCATTTTCGAGAAAAAAATTCAGTAAGAGCGGCACTTTAAACGTTAATAACTTTTTAACGAAGCTTCCACCAACAAATTAGTATTCTTGATTTTCGTCTTATTTTGGCCTCTACTATCGCTCATTAAAATTTTTGCTAGAGGTGGCCGAACACCCTGTATAAAGCCTAACACAGATTCTTTAATTTCCACTAAAACGCGAACATACCATTGTACCAAACACGTCAAATATAGACAAACTTAAATAAAATAGACGTTATATATTTATAAGTTACCCCATTGGATTCCTTAATTCAGCTTAGATTCTTTAATTTACAATAAAACGCGAACATACCATTATATCGGGCACGTTAAACTTAGACAAACTCAAATAAAACAGTCGTTGGGTGCATGTTTATAGGAAAAGCATGAATTCGTCGTGGAGAAAAGCTTGAAATATACTTTCTGTAACACTTTTTGTCTGTTAATTTATAATGAGTCCTAAATAAACCATTAGACCAGGTACGTCAAATGTAGATAATTTTAAATACACCAGTCGTCCTAATTTAATTTTTCTTGTGAACAAAATGTCTTATGCAACCATTTTCTTACATCAAATATTATTATTTAATGACAAAACTCGAGTCAACCATTGAACCAGACACGTCAAATGTAGATAATTTTAAATACACCAGTCGTCCTAATTTAATTAAATTTCTTGTGAACAAAATGTCTTATGCAACCATTTTCTTACATCAAATATTATTATTTAAGTGACAACACTCGAGTCGACCATTGAACTTTTAATTGAAGTTGTTGAAATGTTCGAAGCCATGCTTTGCAAAATAAGTTCGTTAAGTTTCTTTAATTTATAAGGAGGGTCAGAAACGCAGACAAACATTGGAAATTAAAATCGAAATAGCAGCTCTTTCCTGTAAATGGAGGGGGTGTTTACCGTCCTTGTAGCCTCCTCCATCTCTACTCGTACTCCACGTTCGCGTAACTTTTACATTAATGTAGTATCGAGGAAATTTGTTACGAATGCGAGGGGTGAACGGAAGTTTCCGAGGGGATGGATCGAGCGATTGTGGGCGCGAATGTCGAGTGTTTGGGCAGCGCGATGGAGGACCGAGATGATGTTTACGTTCGGCTGTCGGTTACGAGGGAAGAGTGATGGAGAGTAAATGGATTCTAAGGATGCGCGTGGAGATTTTTGGCGACACGTGGCACGAGTGTAAAACCAGTATTTAACTGGCTGAGGGGGAAAATAAACTTTAAAAAACAAATTACTCACATTTATGGGAAATTTTAGTTCACGGAAAACTACAGGATGCACTTGATACACAAAAATATAAGAAATTCTTAAAGCAAGATATTAATTATTATATTTGGGGGTTGAAACAACCCTCTACGAAACTCCCCTCACACTAATTCTATTAATAAAAATTTGGATTTGAAGATAAAGATATCTACTCTGTAAAGATATTATTAAAATTGCATGTAAGATTATTTAGTATTTTTTATTTAATATAAATCAATTTAAAATTCTATTCAAGAAAATTGTTTTTCAATTTCTAAAATAAATAATAAATATTGTAGAATACGCTTCATATGGAAAAATATAAGAAATGCTTAAAGTAAGATATTAATTATTATATTTGGGGGTTGAAACAACCCTCTACGAAACTCCCCTCTCATTAATTCTATTAATAAAAATTTGGATTAGAAGATAAAGACATCTACTCTGTAAAGATATCATTAAAAGCATCAAAGATTATGTAGTATTTTTTATTTAATATAAATCAATTTAAAATTGTTTTTAATTCAATTTATTAAAATGTAATAACCTCGAAATTGAGAATACAATTTCTAAAATAAATAATAAATTTTATAAAATGCGCTTCATATGGAAAAATATGAGAAATACTTAATGTATAATATAATAGAAAGTATTATATTTATGGGTTGAGTAAACCTTCAACGTTTAATTAATTTTCGTTATTATTATTGTACCACTGGATTGGAAATCGATATATTAAATAAAAATCGCGTCGAGAGCTACAAGTTCTGTGTGTTTCCGATTCTTTCCTGCAGACTCCCACCCCCTCCCCTTCTGCGTTGAACCGCCAATAGCGAAAGAAAATGTCCCCGAGTGGTGTAAAAAGTTCCACCGTTATTTGCAATATTTGGAGGTCTCGAAGAAGGGGGCGCCACTTACTTCGATGGCAGTAATGGTCTTGATGGGCAAAAGGTGGTGTTAACGGAGCCCAGTGTGGGAGGGGGAGGGGAAGGGGTGGTGTGTGGTACAATGTGTGTCTACGCGTCAAGTTGTCGTTGGGAGAGGCGGTGGGACGGTTCGTAGGTTTCATAACACTTGGAAACAGGTGGCGTTCTCTCGTCTTATTACCTCGACTATTTCTCGCGAGAGTCGATTACCACATACTGTCAGGGGAAGGGGGGGTAAGTGTTGGGGTGACGAGGCGTCAAACGACGGGAACGATTTCTCCCAAAAATAATCCCCTTTTCCGATTTCAAGAACGATCGCTCGTTCGGGAAATTCGAGGCGTTCAACGCCCGGATAATCGAAATGATAAAAAAGTGATGTTGGTTCGTAAAATAGAGAGTGGGGAGCTTAATTAGAGGGGGGTGTGGTAAAAACAATTCGATTTGCGCTTTCCCTTAGGATACGGATAAGTATTTAGCTTGCCGGAAAGCGCGCGTAATCGACGAAGCAAATAGGCGTGGGAGGAATGTGTGCCCAACACTCTGGTCGCTCTTAATTCGAGTGCATCGTGCTTGCTATGTTTTTATATAATTTCGAAGCAATTGCACCGGAACTCCCTGTTTAACTTTCCTAGGGAGCGAATGTGCGCTTCGTTTCCGCGGGGATTGTTAATCGAATGGACTTCCGCGGACGGTCGAAGAATTTCGTGACGATTCGGTGAAAAAAAATCAAATTCTTCTTATCGGAATTCACCGAGTTTTGTTCTTAAATATCAGTGGATCTCAAAAATCCGTCGAATTTTTCGAAAACTTTCATTCGTAACCAAACATTAACGCTGGATTTACCGGACATTGATTGCATATATTTGTATTAAAACCCTTCGTGTTTACGGTTATGTTAAAATATATTTCTTCTTTTGATTACAATATATATTTGTATCGTTACTGTAGGAGATTTCTATTGAATGTTAATTTATGTGCAAAAGGGTTGAAAGTGTTTTGTTCGTGAAGGAATCAGAGACGAGATGAAGAGTGGTCGTGACAGACAGACGTGATTCTTGCATGATATTAATTTCTGTAAAAAGATTGTGTGCTGGGTGTGTTTTAAATTCGTTTACATAATTCTGTCATTTGTACATTTGCTCCGAATACAATTCTCTTTGTTGAATCCCACATTACATTACGCCCTTTGCCCTACAACCGCGTGTGAGACTCGTGGCCAGGTATCCGGACCAAAACTGATTATCACGCGTGAGACTCATGGTCAGACATTCGGACCAAAACTAATTATCACGCGTGAGACCCGATGGTCAGGTATTTTCACGTGGAATCGCTCAAAGGCTGGGCAGCTTAACTTTTGGGCTCACGCCATTGTACTTTAAATCCAACATAAATTGCCAATAAATAATATTTACGAGCTTTCTAATTCTAAATATGAAATTTTTTATAGTCGAACATCGTAACATTCTATTGCAATTTAATTCACACACATAAGAAGTCATAATGTCACGAACACTTCAAACGGAAACTGAAAGCAAAGAATATTCGAACGATGTTACCAACGCATTAATTATCTTGATCTAGACAAAATGGCGTTGCAATCTGAAGGTAAAGCAGTCCGTCGCACCCACTTGATTAGTTTCTTGGCGTATCGGTCGCCATAAGCCGCGCGAACGATCCCCCGAAATGGAAATCTGAAAATTAGACCGCAATAAACCCGAGGAGACCTCTGTTTCGCGTTTCTCCGGGGCACTTCGTTCCATTTTCTTTCCTTCTTCGTCGTAACTGACGCCCAAGGCTATTAGCACATCATGGTATTGTCACGCAACTGCCACCTCGACGGGCGTTCTGACTCTATCAAGTGCGTTTAACGTGCATTTACCTTTTCCACGCCCGTATTGATTTCCCGCGGAACCATTTTCTCCCACCACATTAAGGATCCTCTCTTTGATTACATATACGTATACCTCACCCAGTACTCTGCTAGCTGCGCCATTTTTTTTTTTTTTTTTTATCATCTTTATCATTCCCTATAACCTCCGCCCGCCTCGAGGGTTCGGATTCGTCTCCATAAACGGAAATTATACGACCCCGGGAGGACTTTATTTCATAATCGATGCTCCCGCGTCCTCCGGTCGACGATTCGACCGGAACTGGTACGAACAGTCCCTTCGACTCCCATTCTTGTTCCGTTACTTGTTACACGGTCCTGGTCCGCGTTCGAATCACTGTTGGAAATCAGGTTCACCCTGCAATTTATTACATATGTCGACCGACCTTAAGCGTGCCAGCGCCCTATCATAAATTTTTCCGCGCCGTAGCCGCGGGACCAGAAAATAGGTCATATCGTCGAGCACATATTCGCATAGTTATTCGATCGAATCGGAAACATTTTCGGCTAAGGTCAACCGACAACAATCGGGGAATTTAATTCCTACAATCCGAATAAGAAACTTTCGCGATGCAAAATTAACCCCTTAACGTTCATGCTCGATTCTGACTGCTTTGAAAAACAATATTTGTTTAATCCAACGGTTTAAGGGATGATAATATTTGTTTTCCTTCAAATTATACGTTAGATACAACATTGTAATTAAAAAAAACCATATTTTTAGAAACAAATCCAATAAAGAAAACTGATCATTGTTGGTTAACCCGAAAAATATGAGCGTTAAGGGGTTAACGTCAAATACCTAGCTATCTGAATAAAATATTAAATGTGTGAATATCATCGACGAGAAAGATTTGATAACTATATCCCCGGGCTTAATTTCTATTGTACAGTCTTGATTTTAATTTTTATACGCGAATAACAGATCCCTTCCAAGACTCCAACCCTGTGTACCGATTATAAAGAATTAAATTATGAAAATTGCTAATTATTTCCTCGGATTTAATTTTTATTATGGAGTCCGTATAAAAAATGTTCACGATGCTCCAAACAAAATTAATTTCAAATGCACAAGTACCCACGGAACGTATTAAATGTGAGAATTATCAGCGGGAAGGTAGCGATAATTATTTCCCCGGGCTTAATTTTTATTATAAAATTTTAATTTCTACATTGAAATATATTTAGATTTTAATTTTTACAAGCGAATAATCCTTTCCAAATACTTCAACCTGTATACCAATTGTGAGTACCTACGCAAAGAATTAAACGGGAATATTATCGACGAGAAAATTCTGATAATTATTTCCACGAGCGTGGAAATATATTTTCTCGTTCCACGAGCGCTCGACGGCGAAACACGCGCCATTTTAAACAAACCCACTCGCTGCAAGCACCGCCGAACGTGTACAAAAGTTAATCGAAAGCTTGTCTTATAATCTCGTGACTTCATTCAAAGTATTTATTTCTTCAGAGTTACGCGATCGATCAATGTGTCAATACCATAACGCCGTACTCCACTTCCCTGGAAAGTTCGATAATTTAAACCCTTTACCCGGTGCCCGTGCTCGCTTTCAACTTTGATTAATGATACTTCGATGAGCACGTCACGTTGTTCATACGTTACATCCATCCTGCATAATGTAATTTACTCTTAATTGATGTTTATCAGGTTCTTTGTACGGGAGTATAAACAGAATCCCTTCGAACTTTATCCAATTACAGTCCTTATGAGATTCATTAGAATTCTTTTGACAAGAAATTACCAATAACGATACTATTCGTTATTAGTGAATAATTTATGGGAAATTTTACTTTTTTAAAAAACTACAGAATGCCCTCGATATGCAGAAATATAAGAAATACATAAAGATACGAATTATTGTGTTCAAAGGTTGAGACAACCCTCTACGAAGCTCCCATTTCGTTAATTCCATTAATAAAAATATGAGTTTCCATAAAGATCCGCAGTTTAGTTGTCATTTTTTGATCAACAGAATAATTTACAATGGGAATAGAAATATTCCTCCGGTGTTGCCGAATTCATAAAATTCGCCTCTTCCGTTGGCCCGCCGTTTGAAAAAAATGAAGGAAATTTCGCGGAGACCCTGAATTTTTCACGCTTTTGCACGGGAAAATCGTTCTTTGCGGCCACGATATTTCCACTTTTACAACGCCCGAAAAAAAAAAAGAAATATATAGAGCTATGTCGATTCCGAAGTTTCCAACTTGGATAGAATAAAAGTTCACCCGGAACTTGGTCCGCGTGCAAGTGTTCTGTTCGGGGTTCTCAACTTGCGAAACTCTTCACAAATATATTATCCATCCTAAACCCACGAAACCTGTATTTTACTATTTAATATTCCAACGGAACCGTAAAATTCTTCTACACTAATAATTTAATGCTGTAAATATATTCAGGCAATTATATTTATACATAGAAGCCAACCGTATGCGATAGAATGCGAAACAACCGTATATGTAATAAATTATAACGAATAAAATCTGTTTTATTTTTTAGATTTAGATTTTCGAAATACTCGACTTCGAATATTCACTATTTTTCTTGCTTTGAATGGGAGTAATAATATCGGTTTAAATATATGCTAAAAATCGATGCAAGTAGAATTAGTAAACACATGGTCAGACACAGTAGTAAAGTCATACGAATAGTCAGACGTAACAAATGAATTTTGATAATCTTCTCCAAATCGAGAGTTCGTATTACAAATTTTACTCCAAATTTATTCTACGATAAAAAAAATCAATTTTTAGCAACCCCCATAATTTTTACTTGTATTTCTTAAATGTGGATACCAACTAACCAGTTAGAAATTAGACATGGGGCTAATAATAACGCCTGAAATATTAGCTAAAAATCGATGCAAGTAGAATTAGTGAACACGTGGTCAGACACAGTAGTACAGCCATAATGTCAGACAGAATGATAGAATTTTTATAATCTATTATCTCCAAAACGAGAGTTCGTATTCCTTACTTCGTTCTACATTCAGGTGTAGTATTTGCCAAGAGTGAAACTCCGCGTTTAAATGCAACTAGAAAAATAAAATGGGTAATTCGAGACCAGTCAACTGTCAGAGTTTATTTTCGCAGTGACGTGGGCGTATCTCTATCAATTTTCACGGAACGGAGAGAGGCAGGTTCCCGATTGTTATCGTTCGGAAGCGTTCCAGAGCAGCTGGCCCTATCATTTTATTTCGATTCATTCCACTGTTGACTCGAGCATCGAGTGGCAAAGTTTTTCGATTTAGCCGCGGGCAAGGGAACACAGAGATTACTGCATATACACGCAACGAAGGAAGGTTTGAGACACAGAAGGGAAGAGATATAAAGTAAAAGTAGCACGGAACATACTGCAGTACCGTTGCAGATTTTAGGCGCGTAGCGAGAGGCACTGGCAGCTCGAGTGGCAAGAGTTTCAGAGTTCTCCGAAGCGAACAACTGTGAGCGGGAGGGGGGGAGGTTCAAATGCACTGGCTCACAGACTCTGACAATGAGACCACATGGAGTGCTACGCACCGATTTTAATGAAACTCCCTAGGTACATCCGAAACCGAAGAATATTCCGTCCGTGCTTCGCCGTTTCCGCACAAAGCCAACAGTTAACGAGATATCCAGGATGTCCTGTTTATTACTATCACGGTGCAATCGTTACATCTTCCTTCCAACGTCCACGAGGTCAACTGCTAAATTAAACACCAGTAGAAAAAGTAGATTCGTATATTGCAAATTTGAAGAATTTTTATTTTGTTTCAATCTGAACGAGATATACAGGATATCAAGTTTATCACTATGATGGTATAATTGTTGCATCTTTCTTCCAACGACCACGAGGTCAACTGCTAAATTAAACACCAGTGGAAAAAGTAGATTCGTATATTGCAAATTTGGGGAATTTTTATTTTGTTTCAATCTGAACGAGATATACAGGATATCAAGTTTATCACTATGATGGTATAATTGTTGCATTTTTCTTCCAACGACCACGAGGTCAACTGCTAAATTAAACACCAGTGGAAAAAGTAGATTCGTATATTGCAAATTTGGGGAATTTTTATTTTGTTTCAATCTGAACGAGATATACAGGATATCAAGTTTATCACTATGATGGTATAATTGTTGCATCTTTCTTCCAACGACCACGAGGTCAACTGCTAAATTAAACACCAGTAGAAAAAGTAGATTCGTATATTGCAAATTTGAAGAATTTTAATTTTGTTTCAATCTGAACGAGATATACAGGATATCAAGTTTATCACTATGATGGTATAATTGTTGCATTTTTCTTCCAACGACCACGAGGTCAACTGCTAAATTAAACACCAGTGGACAAAAGTAGATTCGTATATTGCAAATTTGAAGAATTTTAATTTTGTTTCAATCTGAACGAGATATACAGGATATCAAGTTTATCACTATGATGGTATAATTGTTGCATCTTTCTTCCAACGACCACGAGGTCAACTGCTAAATTAAACACCAGTAGAAAAAGTAGATTCGTATATTGCAAATTTGAAGAATTTTAATTTTGTTTCAATCTGAACGAGATATACAGGATATCAAGTTTATCACTATGATGGTATAATTGTTGCATTTTTCTTCCAACGTCCACGAGGTCAACTGCTGAATTAGACACGAGACAGTGGAAAAAAGTAAATTGGAATATCGCAAATTGGGTGAATTTTAATTTGAGCTAAAGAGAATTAAATATACATACTCTATATTATAATAATACTTTATATACCCGGAAACTCCGTTAAAACAATGAATTAAGTACTGTCTGGAGAAATATGTCAAAACTGTACGAGGTCGTCACGTATGCATGAATCGTGTCCGTCAGTCAAGTGTGACAACAGTATTTCACCCCCTGAGTGCTGCTCATGCTCATCATATGTAGAAAGGTGCGGGAGCAGGGCGCAGAGATCTTTGTTCGAGATCTCGGGGAAAGCGAAGATAATAGAGGAACGTCAAGAGAGATTACGAATCTCTAATTTCAATGAAAAATCTAGAAAATAAATTCAAAAATCTGAAGAATGTGCCTCGATTCGAAAATTTATTCTAGCAAAGTCGCGAAAAGTTCAGGACGTATTCAGAGTTTTATAACACAAAAACTACTTGCGATATCACTTTCACGTTTCGAACATGTTTTCTATGTATACTTGACGAGTAGAAAATATTCTTTTTCAACGAAAATATGCGCCAGTATGAGAGAATATTTTATAAATCGGAGGAACCGTTTGATGTTTCGAACGGTCCTGAAAAAATATCTGTGACATTTATTTTCAAGAACTTTCGTACTGACGAATAATTTCATCTCTGTAGGCCTCGCCTGGCCTCTTTTGTCATGTCGAACAATCGCCTCTTCAATCGTTGGACGCATTACTCGTCTCCTTGATCAGCAAATTCTTTTCAATTGCGGCTTGATTTTCGCTTCTCGTTGCTGTCAAGATCCAGCAGAATCATGGAAAAATTCTTCATTAAACATTTGCCATTTTCCATACGGCCTGTCGTAAACACATTTGCGTACTGTCATCGTCAAACGTCAAACTGTATCTCTACAGAATAACAATGTAACACTACACAAACGTGGAGCACCAAAGGGGGTGTAAAATATCCCAAACAGGAATTGAATCTACAGGCAAGATAAACATGTTGATTTACAGTTTACTTCTGTCATCACCAAACATCAAACTGTATCTTTACAAAATAACAATTTAATATTACACAAACGTGGAGCACCAAAGGGGGTGTAAAATATTCCAAACGGTAATTAAATCTAAAGGTAGGATAAACACGTTAATTTACAGTTTACTTGAGTTCTCTCTTCGAAAATAATTTATATTTTTCATTGAAACGTATACCAGCCAATGGTGACCGAATTCAAATTAAAAATGAAAAGTATCCGTGGCCCGAATTCATATAACGCGGCGATAAATTCAACGTGTAAACGTACACTTCCGGCAGTTATTAAATTATCGTAGAGTTTTACAATCCATCTATTATACGTGAACTGTATACCGGTTGTACGAGGCGCTTCGAATTTTATACCCCACTTTATCGAATAATCGTGTTAATGGAACTGCGTAATAAAGTGCCCACGGTTATCGATACGATATCAATTACGCATATTAGCGAAATCGATAAATTAATGGTACGACTTCGTCTGAATTTCGGACGGTGCGGTTAATTTAATAAGAGCGGCGTTACGCGATTAACAACAATAGCGAAATTGTACCGTTGCGGTGTCGTCGAAACTTCCCGCCAGCCGATCGCGATACCACGCGAGAACGCTGGATAAAAATCCTTTCGTTCATCGAAACGACAAAACAGGGGAATTCATGAACTCGCGTAATTTTACTGGAAGAGTCTCATAGTTTGTTGGGGCAAATCCTTTGTCTGAGGGTTCTTCAGGCTACCGTAGTTATGTACAAGCGAGCGACTGAGCCGTAAGATTCCGGAACGGAACAGTAAGCTTCAAATGCACGTGTAAGCTATTTAACGTTCAATCTCTGGCAACATTCGCGACGAGGTGACAAGTTAGTCGGCTTTCCCGATTTGCGAGCGCTGTCCCGTCTCGTTTTACAGAAACTGGCGGGAATCGAGTCGCGTGCGTCGACTTTCTAAAGCTTCTCAAAGAACACCGAGGGGCCGGCAAAGCCGACTGTCATGAAAACGCTGGCTTTACCGCGATGCCGTTCAATTTATCGCGTGAGCATACAATGAACGTCGCTACGTTGACTCTCACCGATTTTACGTTTAATCGTACACCCGAGTTCCGGGGGCATCGCGGTAAATATCGATCCTTTACAGCGCGCACACGTTCCCCTAAACGTTTTCCTACGAGACATTCCTGTACCCGAATTCTATACACGGGGTCATTCAATAAATAAACGCAAATAAATGTCCCGCGACGAATATTTTTCACTATTATTTCCGTTCAAAATTTTCATTAAACAATTTCTACTCATTTTTTCTAATAATTTTCTAATCTCGTATAGTGTTTTGTAGAGAATATAGAATTATTTTCATTAAAAGTATCGTGAAGAATATTTTTCTCTATTGTTGGCATTAAACATTTTCTCCTTTTTTTTCAATAATTTTCAATTATTATTTTCTTCGATAATTTATTTTTTGTACTATTAATTTTCAATGTTTTTCTAATCTCGTATAGTATTTTCTAGAGAATATAGAATTATTTTCATTAAAAGTATCGTGAAGGATATTCTTCTCTATTATTGGCATTAACCATTTTCTACTTATTTTTTCGTATTATTAATTTTCAATGATTTTCTAATCTCGTATAGTACTTTCTATTTTTAGTCATCGTTGTTGAGGAACGCAGTGTCGCCACCTATGAGACCGATTCGAATGGGGCTCCCCCGTGCGACGATAAAACGTACTGTACTCGATGATGTTACGTGCCTTTTTCATTTTGTAAAAGTTACACTATGTAGTCTCAAAGTATTATCAAAGTATTAATAAGTCTATGAATACATTCGTGTTAATAGTGGTCTTACCCAAACCATAAAAATCGTTATTCTATTTTTTTTCTGTATTATTTAATATATGACCCATTTTGTGCTTGACTGAACATCGAATGATTATATTTATCACCTTCTATTAATAACTAAATGTCTTAAAGTACCTTGATACATTTCAATAACGATATAATTTCCATCAGAAATTCGAGAGAAATTCGTCCTAACGCCTATTTCTAATAATTGTAGCATGACAATGCTCATATATCCGATACAAGTAAACATTTCTTCATGAAAAATGAAGCATGTAGTATTAACGAATGCATAAAATATTTATGGCTAAAAAAATTCCCGAAATTTTCGTCAACTTCAGTCTGACTATAATCAGAACATTCTACTTAATTTTTAACCATCCCCAGAATTTGTAAGGCTCGAGGGAACACTGCAGTCGAATCTAAATTTTGATTCCGACACAATCGAACGTCTATTTCAAATTCTCGTAATTAAATTCGACTTCGTTATATTTACATACTTTTCTAGGTTAGGTTCGATGAACGTTTGTTAATGAATGCACTAAAATTAATCCTGATCTAATTACGTTACGACTCTCAATTTTTCTATCATCAGAAATAAGAGAAAAAGACTTTTAATATTGTACACGAATATTTCAGTTCTACGTATTACGTTCTCAGTTGCTATTATTGTATTATTGAATTATTTATATCCGCGAGAGGTGCATAGTAGACAATATTTTTAAAAATTCCATTTAAAATATGGAGGATAGTCTTCATTTCTCAAAAAATAATGCAAATGTTCAAAATTTATATACACTGTATACTTTTTTCTTTTTCGTTCTTTTTGTAATTGGAATACTTTTCGAAAAAATCTCTGGTAATAGCGTGAACACCCTGTATATACGTTCTTCGTTGATGAGTCCCACCAGCAGGCCCAAACTTTCCCCACTCCATTCCTTTCCTTAACTCTTGTCATCTCATTCACTTCTTCCTCGAACAGTAAGCTGTCACAGATTAAATGTCAGCGGAGGCAAGTTTAACTGCAAACGTTTGTCGCAGACATATATTCGAAATGATATTTCGAACTTCATTCGGTTGATTACTCTTTGTTTAAACGACGAAGCTGTCGTTTCGTTCAACGCGAATGTGCGCCTGTGATTGAAAATGAACGTAGAAACGAATCGAAATTTAAATAAAAAACAGAATCCCTCTTTTACGAAGTACACGTATACCGTGCAAACACAGTTCGTTCCGAGAAAATTATATACATTCAACTGGTGTGCCACGGAAAGCCAAAATCAGACAACATTGTGCTAAAACACAGTTATGAAACACAGTTTACAGAGGATAACCAGGGAAATATTTGTACGAAAATTTGCCCGAACAGGAAAATTACAAATCGAACGTCCGTGAAACTTACCTCGATTAGAAGTTCGAAAAAAAACTATTATCGATAGGAAAGGTCTCGTTTATCGATACCTACTGCAAATTATCGTTAGACCCGATGGATATGCAAAACCAGACCGACGGTTAAATCAACATTGTCATGCAGATATATTTTCATACGGTAATGTATGCGGAACTCAAAAGCTGCACTTCAAACGAACCTGAGAAGTTTAATATTGTAATAGAACGCCGCCATACTTCCCATCAAACGATTATTCCAGAAATCGATAACTCCCGAACGGAATACGGAATTCGCGGATCAATTAATTGCTACGCAACTGATAACTTTCCGGGATTAATTCGTCGATACACTTTCCGACAGAGAAGCGTTACTAATTTCCGGGATATTTAAAACGTTCCGCATTTCGATCATTTCTGATCGTGAAACAATCGTTGTTCTTCGTAAACTGACCTCAGCTTTTGGATTAATTTGATCCAGGTTCTTCTTGTTGGATCGGTGAGATCGATATTGGTCCGCTCGCTTTATGTTTGTAGGAACGTGTTGCGCGACACTAGCGCCGTTGGCGGTGATTTTTGCTATGAAATCAACAGCGATTTTTCTGACGCTTCTTAAATTTGTTTTCGATAATTATGGACTAATTTGCTCGAAATTGGCTAAAAATATTTTTAGAGCTCTTGGATGCCGAATATTAGGCCCGTAAAAATTCAGTGATTCGATTTCGGGAGTTCCTGAACCGCCAACTGGGAATTAGTCGACGGTAATCGCGATCGATCCGCCAAAGAGAATTCGAAGCCTAGAGGAAATTTCGCCGTCGGTTGCCAAAGTTCTGTCAAAGCAGTGGCTAACTGTGCAACAGAATTACGCCGCGGCGTCTTCGGAAAACTCGGCCAGTCAGTTGGTTGTCATTCGTCGATCCTTTGGAACTCCAGAAGCAATCAAGCTTCCGGGAAGTTAGTTATCAATCAGCCGTAGCTTCGAAAGCGGCCCCAAACAGTCGTTTCGAAGTTGGAAGCAATCGGGCATCCGGGGGGCAGCCAGTTGGAATCAAACACCAAGCAACACTGACTCCCAGCGATAGCTGGACTTGACCAGAACCGTGGTACGGCGACAAACGTAGGGAATTTTTACGTAAACAAACATCGATGACCTTCGAACGTTCTTCAAAAAGAATCTAATAAAAAAAGAAATATGACTTTGACACGGGGGAGTAATTTTTATACGCGAATAACAGATACACCGACCTGTATGCCAATTATTATTTTATTATACAGGGTGCTCTGTCTGGGAAAAATTTTAATAGGAGATTCTAGAGGCCAAAATAAGACAAAAATCAAGAACAGTAATTTGTTCATCGAGGCTTCGTTAAAAAGTTATTAACGTTTGAAGTTCCGCCTGTGGAACGCGTACGTGTGATAGTGGTTCTCGCTCGGAAAACTGTAAGGCTGTTGATACGACAGCAAGTAGAGTTTCTCACGCTGAGTGAGAACCACTATCCGCCGTCTCACAGGCGTAACTTTAAACGGTAATAACTTTTTAACGAAGCCTCGATGAACAAATTACTGTTCTTGATTTTTGTCTTAGTTTGGCCTCTAGAATCTCCTATTAAAATTTTTCCCAGGCGTGGTCGAACAACCTGTATATTTGTATGACGAATATTTTGTTTTATTCTTCGATCAAATAAAGAGTTAATTCGTCCGGGTGTATCGATAAAAATTACATAAATGGCCGTAAATTTGAAAACAAAGTTGAAGCAAATTAATCGAACCGAAATAACCTGAAGCGACTCCGACGGATTGGCAACTAACTCCCTCCGCTGACTGACTGATCCCCAATTGCTCTGCACTTTTAAATCTAGCTGTCACACACACACACACACACACACACTGCACACATGCATCGAACGGTGGTGGTTCGTATCGCCCAGAAATCCACGTGCATTCTTAAAATCCATTCACTCTTCGTCACTCTTCTCTCGCAATCGATACCCCAGTATAAACATTCACTCGATCTCGTCAGCTCTGTTCCGAACATTTGTCACCCACACCCAATCTCACGGTCCACGTGAACGGGTATCACTCACACCTAAACAAACACTTGTTCTATTTTATCAGGGTTTCGAGTTGCAGATATTTCTCCGCTATAATAATTCTCGTTACAAACTGAACCTCCCGACTGATTTCACTCGGATTGGTTGAAACGCTCGGCGTTATACTTTTTAAATATTTCAACGCTTTCTGATGAATTCGCATAGGAAGCGAAACTGAAAACCGAATTATACTATTTTTTAATTTCAAGGTACTTTCAATTACACATTAAGTTTTTCAAGGTATTGAGTATTTTATAGTATTTCGTCTGGATGTACTTCAAACAACCCCTAAATTTTTTTTAGATTTAGTACCATCGTTAACTCTATTTCAACACTAGATTTACGAATATCACATTGACAATTAAATTAAAATGCATTATTGACGCAATGTCCGAAACAAAATTTAATAAATATAAAAAGTTCGTAAGAAACAAGTTTCTTTTCGTGTCTTGCGAATCGCCATTACGGCGAACGGAACAAGAGTAACTGTACAGGCAGATGATAATCGAAACGCATTAGGGGCGTTCGTTTTCTCGTAACGTACGATATTCGGGTGAATATTAAAAGTTCCGTGGCGCGGTCCAGAAGGTTTCGCTCGCAGCACCGTGGAACACTTTTATTCCGCGTAGACATATATACGTGTATATCTCGGGGTAGCCAAAGTGTGCTAAGTTCTTCCTCGAGCTCGTCCTCGACCTCGTTTTCCAGATGTCATGAGTCTCGACGGAGTGCAATGTCGTCGACCACGACACCACCCCCTTTGGCGTTCTTTCTCCTTCTCGAGCTGCTTCATTTCACTTCCACCCCCCACCCCCCCCTCCTCACCCCCGTGATCCCGCCAGTCTACGCGTTCTTTTACTATCAGATTTCTTCTCCCGGAACGTCTTCCCTCCTCTTTCGTCTCTTAATATTCCTTTCGCGCTAAATATTTCCCTTTTCATCCCTCTGTCCTTTTACTCGCGATTACTTCCTCTTTGCAACCCTTCCGCTGTTCCTTTCTTCTAAGCGCGTATTTGCGTTTCTCGTTACGCACCACCTCTTCTGTACACATTTTCGTCCCTTTGGATCGACCACCAGCCTGTCTTTCGACTTCGTCCCTCCTATCACCCGCCATCGAATAATTAAGGCCGTTGGCCGCGAGGTCGACGGGCAAACCAACTTTCAATCCCGTTCCTCGCCAGTTTCATTCTTCTCTTCCGTAGCACGGGGCGCGATTAATCTTAATTTTCGTCGAGCTATAATCTTTAATTAAATCGCCATTGATCCGCGACTGCCAGACCCGACCAATCAAGTGGCCCCTGTCGGTACGGGGGCCAAAGAGGGGGGAGGAAAGAAATAATAAAAACAACAGCTCGACCCGCGCGGCCCCGCCGCCGTATACAAAGAGAAATCAATTTTCTGGCCAACAGAACCACCTCTAATTATCAATTTACGGACATAAATAACGACCGGTGTTGAAAGCGTATAGAATCCTGATGCGACCGGAATCGCCCAGGCCATGGATGCCTGGAAAATTGCTTCCACCTTGACCGCGTGGGATCAAATCGTGTTACGCGCGAAATGGCTCCAAGTAGATCGAAACTGGATCCCTCGAACCTCTTCGAAACGATCGTTGATTCGGGAATCAATTTTTTCCTCGAACGAACCGAGATTATTTATCACGATAGCAGAGAAATTCATGGTTTCTCAATTTTTTAGAAAACATATATTCTCATTCTTGTACGGGACACTCAAGATTCAAAATGGCGTCGAATAGGGCGAAACTGGATCCTTCGAACCTCTTCGAAACGATCGCTGATTCGGGAATCAATTTTTTCCTCGAACGAACCGAGATTATTTATCATGATAGCAGAGAAATTCACGGTTTCGCAATTTTTTAGAAAACATATATTCTCATTCTTGTACGGGACACTCAAGATTCAAAATGGCGTCGAATAGGGCGAAACTGGATCCTTTGAACCTCTTCGAAACGATCGCTGATTTGCCATTCTCGACGAGCATTCCGGGAATCAAATTTTTTCTCGAACGAATCACTGTTTCTCAATTTGTCAATAAACATATATTCTCATTCTGTAGAGGGCGCTCGAGATTCGAATGAAAATGTAATTCCTGAATCCCTGTTGTAGAATATGGAGAATTCGCGTAAACAGAATGTTTGATGAAGCAAGAAGCAGCGACAAAAGTAATTAACGTCCTTAATTGGTCGACGGTACTTTCGCTGACCTGCATAAAAAGGGGCTAAACCGCGAAAAAAGCAAGAAGAGTGTGTTCCGAGCAGTATAAAAGACGACTTTGCCAGGCGCGCAGAGGGGCCCTGGCAATGTATTCACCAAGTCCAACATAAGCGTGTCTGCGGACCTAACCCGTGTCCAGAATGTCGCGTATTCTGAATGGAACAAATTCTGCAGGGTGCCAAGAAACTGACTGCCGGTTGCTAACAATTTAAAGCAAACCAGGAAGGTCCGTTTCTTGCCCAGAATTTTAGGGATTTGTGTAATTCCAGGCGCCAATGCACTCACAAGGGGACTTCACAGCCGTGGAAATTGCTTTCGAAACGATAGCAGGTGCTGGTTATAGTATATGTATATTGTCAAAAACCCCTGATAGGTTGCCTCACAATGGGTCTTCGTTTTCGACATATTTTTATTCAAAGTTTGGTACCTATGTAATAGAATTGCAGAAGATTTAGTAGATGTAATAAGTCTCTGATTGCTGGATAGTGACTCGAAGAAATTATTTCTGAAACTTTACAAATCTTAATATCCCTAGATTAGCAAAACTGGACAACTCGAGACTAGATACTTTTTTCCTCCCTTTAACATCTTTTTTATCTACTATTAACCTTTCTATATTGTTTTTCTTTCATATTTTTCTAAATCCTTTCATTTGTCTGCGTGGTTAAGTTCTCGCTATTTTTAAATTACATATTCTTGTAATGTTTGTCAGTTCCTGTATCTGTAACACCGTAATTAAGAAAATTGCTTCCCATTATTGCCTTTTAAATTGGTCTGGGTTTATTTTTAAAATGCATTAAGAGGTTCGGGCAATTATTGGAATGCTCGAACGCTATTTAAAATGTGGGGGAATTACTGTATCACGGATGAACATAAATGTGGAAACGTAACAGAGTATGTATACAAATTTATTTTAATTACTGCACGCAGGATACATTTAGCTGCTATTATACGTGCCAAAATAGATTATTCTATACTCAGAAGCCCTAGAAAATGTAAAATACTCCATCGTCAAAATAGTCAATTTCATAGAACAATACGATTACACGGTGGTGCAATGCTTCAAAATTAATTTCTCTTGCGCGGGATCACTTTGCAGGCAAATAATTAAAATATCTCTTTCTGTAGTTCATTACATCACGGAAGTAATAAAATCCCATACATGCACCTCGGTTGGTACATTTACGTAACTATTATTAAACGTAACGAGAACTGAAGTTGAGATGAAAATTAAGATATCTAATAAGGTAATGTTTTTTTTAACACAAATGGGTTACTATGTTTTTGTGAAGAATATCGAGGTGCATCGATCGATGTAATACGAAATATAATATATTTACAAGAAATGTATAAAAATGATATTCTCGTTAAATCAATAAACCTCATGGGAAACATGCGGATGACAATATTTGGTATATTCGCGTCTTGCATTGTTAACGAACATATCCAATCCAATCAGAGTTTATATTATTTACAGACAGGCAAAAATATTGCGTCGAAAATTGAAAACCGACCCGCGTAAAGCTCTAATGCGTTGATTGCCACGGTGGTCACCGGTGACCGACACTCTGAACTCAAAGTGTTGCATATTTTACACTGAAAGAACCCTGCTGCAAAAATGCTATTTTAATTTGGAATATTGTAAAATAACAAATCCACCATTAACCCTTTACGCTATAATTGTTTTTCTAGTTTGCAGTTATTTAAAGTTTAATGTTACACTAACAAATGATTTTTAAAACAATCTCCTACATGTCAAAATGGCTATCCTCAATATCGCTAGAACCGTTATTTTCTTCTTTCGTTTTGATGTGCACAACCTTCACGGACGAGAATAAACTCGATACTAACGATAATTGAATTGCACATATAACCGATTTTATCAAACAACTGGGATGTACATAGACATAAGTTTTATGCGCAATTCAGTGCGATTGCATTTGAACATTCGATAAGGAATACTAATATTATTATGCTGAGAAGTGTATAATACAAGACTTTTATGTACAGTCATAATTTCTGTTGATGAGGTACGTGGCAGGAGTTGAACAGGGTAAGAAGAAATAGTTTAGAAGAAAACTGTATTTCGATACATCTTCTCCCTCGCGTGTCGCAAGGCGTACTAATTGTGCCACGCTTATGGCCGCGCAGATGGCGCTTCACGTTGGAGTACTGGTCGACCGTAGTGGAACCCCGAAGTAAAGCTCGCCATTGGTCGCGGGGAATTCCCGTGTGTATTACTATCGAAAGAGTTTTATAAAACATCTCATCTTCGCTACCTTTGTAATTTCGCTGTATGGTTTATTAGACCTGAATAAATTACATTTTATAATACTATCGGACCACGCTAATCAAGGTGGCGCTCTCGATCTACGATCGACTTCAATAATTTCAAAGCATTTGTTAAAATAAAACTGCTTCCCACCAATTTGTTTTATCAACTATATGAAGTGTCACGCTGGAGGTGACTTCATAACGCAAAGGGTTAAATTATCGAACATTTCCATGTTTCTGTGATTCGAACAAACGTCGAGGACATCTTTGTACATGCAAAACCGGCGTATCAGTTAAAGTGTATTCGAGAGCGCCAAACCTTAAATGGCTGAAAGTTTCTCGACAGCCGAAGTCTCGAAGAGAGATACGATACTCGGGATCTCGGGTGTCCGGAATACGGGATCGTCCATAACATGAAACAATATCCTGTTGTAAAGCTAAGATCGCGTTTCCGTCGAGGCCACGGTCGGGAAGAGTCACGGTTTTTACACTCCACCGGCAGATATTATTGGAAGAAATTGTAATTAATGTTGATCTGTACGTGCTCTTGGCACGATGAAAATCTCGATCCCCGTATATCCCGACTAACTCGATTAAGCAGTTACTCACGGTACGGGCGATAAATCTTTTGAAAATTCATCGCCTCCGAGTCCGGTCACGTTCCCCCGTCTCTGTTCAAAGATTTATGAGTCCGTAGGACTCTGTTTTATTTAACCGTGATCTTACTTCATAAAAGTTTATCAGAGATAATTGGCGTCTTTTACAGCGCGCCGAATGTTCCTTCAACTCGACGCCCGATTTCAGCCGAAACGAGGAAATTGGGCAGAGAATCGCGGCGGAAAATTTACTTATTTTCATCTTAATTTATTTACGAATGAATCAAAGTTATTGGATAGGTAATTTCAAGCAACTTGGTCGAGTAGCTTTCCAAAGAAGTAACAGAAAGTGACCGTCGCTGATGCAATTGTAAAGGGGAGCGATTAAAAATACTGTACAGATTCGATAAACAAAACTCACGCATTCGTGAAGTTCGCTTCTACCATCCGCGCTGCAGCCACTTCGATGACGTGGATTGATATTCATAGTATACAGCGTGTACTGTAGCATGTGGGACCCACTTTAGCGGGAGATTGGAAATACAAAAATAATGGAAGAAGTTCGTACAAACATGTGCCCCCGTAAATTGGTTCTATTCAATGTTCGAGAACTTTTTCGTTACGATGAAAAAATTAACGAGCTTATGGCAGTTTCTTGGACGACCAATTGCAGGAATTGTTGTCAACCATTGCCCGACCGACGAGTCATTGAATGCTAAAATGATTAATTGTACGAAGGCTTGCACTTGGGTCCAAGGTAGCCATTTTCAACACTGCGAGAGACACTCTATCCCAAGATGAAAATTAAAAATAACTAGAAACACTAAGTGTACACTCTATATTTTCCAAATATTGTTAAGCTAATTATGAGATCATTATTGAAGCTAAAAATCCATCTTAATCTTTGATCGAAATTTCCCTCTCTATGATATTCCCCGAAGGATTACATTCAGAGAACGTCGAACGGAATTTCTTGGGCGGTTTCCTAAATTTTGCATGAGCTCAGTACATGCATGCTGCATAGAGTATGCTGGTATATAATATATAGAGAGATTCCAGGGAGCCCTTAATTTGGAAAACCAGCCCGCAATCCCGTAGCCTCTCAAGTCTGCCGTTGTCGCCAGCTTCTGGTACATCAATTACCCCTCAGCAAAACTGGAAGAAACCTTCGACCTTTCCTGGACCTAATTAGAGTTCTAATTATCCCAAAAATAGTCACGCCAGATACTGATCCGTTCGAACGATCAACGACTGACAGAGACGCGGCGGAGTAAACGAAGGTATAAAAATTAGCTTCCATTTGGAACTAATTTTCTCAAAAATAAAGAGTAGGCGAAAAGAGACATTAATTTCGTACGCGTAGTGGAAAATACGATCGCGTAAGCGGTAGTAGGCCCAAGCCTTAGGGATTAATAATTTAATCCTAACCCTCTTTATCGTCGATCCAATAAGCGCCGCTTTGAAGTGCTATAGCGATCCTCGTCAACCCCTGTGGTGGTATTTAAGCCACTATAGGACCATCCGTAAGCACTGCCTCCAGTCAAGCTATCTTGTTGTTCTTAGTTCTGTTCTACCATGCGAGAACCTCCATCCCGATGGCTAATATTTTCCAAAATGGCCGTCGTACGGGGAGACGAGCGCTTGGCACGCGCATAGATGCACGGTGTGCGTTTCACCCGAACACTAATCGCCTCCTTCAAAGTAAGCCCCGACGCTAATAACATGGACTTGATCCAACGTTCCCGCCACTTCTGAAAACATCGTTCAAAGTTCTGCTGGTCGAGAGAGGCCGTAGAGACTATCGCGATCGTTATACAGTAAAATTCCAATTATGCGGCATACTCGGGACTGGGGCAATGCCGGAAAATCAAATATGCCGGATAAAATTGGATCGTACTTACATATGAAGTGACAAACACGAGGAATATAATCACAGACGAGGTATACGAGCAGACCTCACCATCCAATGTATTTTTTCGGCCCATTTTTCGGGGGCTCTAGAGCCTCGTCATCATTTTCGTCTCACTCGTAACATTACCAACAGGTTAAATTAACACAAAAGGACCGAACCCCCGCAGCTAAAAATAACTTTTTTGGAAGGATTTGAAATTTTTTTTTTTGTCGAATTTATCCATCTACCCCCTGTCGCTTTGTTTTAAATTTGTTTTTGATTTTTAGTAAACACAACCATGAGAAATGTAGTAGTACAATTGATTAATAAAAAATAAAATATATGAAATACCTACGATTTATTCGTCAGCCGTTTAGTATCTACGTCACTGCTGGATGCATGCGGCTGTGACTTCTTTGTTTGCGTGAAATATAAACCGTAACATTTATCGAAGAATAGTCGGGGTTAATATGCCGATAATAGGAACCCCACTGTAATTGCGCGGAGTGCAATTTTTAAAAGCTCACGGATTTTTTATTTCAACTTTCCGAGCGGGGTGAATATAATATTCCTGCGATGCAGAATGTCGGGGAATACTTCTTGAATTGGAACCACGACCTATCGAGATCTATAAGTTGGAAAGATGTTTATCCAGTCAGCGAATTCTCAAGAGATTAAATGGCGATGAGTGTACCTAGGCGTCCATCAGCTTCGAACTATGGTTCTCCAGGGTCATTGAGATCTTCCGATTCGTAAAGCGTAGTCTCAACCAGCGAGAATATTTTGGGTATATTAAATATTTGGAAATCCTCGAGATTCCCAAAAATGTGAAATACGAAATATTTAAATGTCTCTCGAAAGTTACCAACGGTGTAATATATTCGGAACGATAAATCGCGAAAGAACCGGTTTCATGAAGTTCGATTAGAATATGCATTAATATTCGCGCGAGGTCCTTCCGTGCACGTTTCAATTACGCGTCCATTTTATTTAGTTTTGCAGTAATTCCTGCTTTCGAGTGACAAAGTCGAGACCGTCGGTTCGCTCGAAAGCGAAGCAGGTAACAATTTTTATCTCGACCTGATTTACAGCCTCGCGTGTACCGTCCAATAAGGAAAGTGAATGTGATACGCCGAGAGTCAGAGAAATAGAGCAACGGCGAGCGAAACTAGCAATGGGATCGCTCGCCGGACGAAACTTCAAAGCGACGCCAATCACCGATGCAAAATAAAATCGTTCGTAACGAAAAATTCAATCAAACCCGTTTCATTCTTCCTATAATTCACCGATTCCTCGATACACTTTTCATTCGCTTCTTAACGAAGTCTACTACTGCGAAACGCATTTTCTATGCTCTCTTTGGTAGTTTTTTTATTAACAGAGATCTCGTTTGGTCTATTTTAAGAATAATTAAAAATAGTTTTAAAATATCAAGAATTCATCGATAATGGTGGATATACAAGGTCCCCATGAATTAAAAAATGACCCGATTAACCCTAATCTGAGAATTGTCATTTGAATTTCCCGGGCTCCCGAATACGGGGAGTCCGTGGCTTAAGTTTCGAGGACCCCCGACTGGATACAAAACCGTTCGCTAACCTTTCTACCGTTAAAATTTATCTGCATCTATCTAATATTCAATTAAACTGGTTATAAATCCTTCGATCTCGTAGGAAGGTAACCTTAAATTTCAGAATGTTGTTGCTCCCGGGGGGTCGTCGAATCGCGGGGCATTTCTTCTTATTTCGACAATCTGATAACGCGTTAAGTATGTACAACCCCGAAAGAACGACAGCGGTGATAAATGACCGGCTCGCAAGTGTTAGGGGAATGCTTAAAAACACATTAAGGTCATCCTGCGCGGCTGTATGTAACAATTCGTTCTTACTGCCGTCTCGTTTCCGTGTCTTTTCAATTTCACGGGATCTCGGGTATAATCGCGGCACCTGAATTTTACGCGGCGATTAATATCGCGGGGAGGAAACCCATTGCTCAAAGCGAATCAATCTCTCGTAGACGTAGCTCCGGCTGCAACAAACGGGAATTACCGAAGGCATTATCCCCGGTTCAACGGACGAGATGATGATAAGAAGAAGAGGGTGACTAAGGAGGGAACTACTCGATGCCACAGTAAAAATAAAGAGAGCCGTCCGCAAGAACTGTTTCGAAATGACCCATTACTCGATAGAAACGTCTCTGTGTACACGGTGCTCCAGGGTTTACCTCTCGAAGGATACTTCCAGAGATTTTCAATGTGTACTCAGGATATACAAATAACTTGTGTTCCGATCCGTCCACCAACGAGTAAACCACAATATATTAATTCTTCCCAATTTACTTTTTTTTTATTTTAGCTCTATGTTTCAAGAATATAAGAAGTTAAAAATAATCCAAAAAAGTATTTCATTTTCTCAAAAATTTTTTTGTCAAATAATAAATACGTATCTTTGAGTCTCGTGAACCATCAAACACTATATTGCAAATATAATCTTGAATAACATAAATACATCCGAATAAAACGATGTTAGTTTTACGATACAATTTCCCACCCTTTCTTTTTATCAGATTTCAGATATTCCGTTACGCGAACGGTTTTGTTCAAACGTAAACTTGCGAAATAAACCTCGAGGATCTTAATTCTCCGCGCCAACTTGCGACGCATTAATCTCGGGCGTGTTAAAGTTTTATTCAAAAGAAAATCACAAAGCTATCTCCATCTATTCTACTCGAGCTATTCCGCTGAAGTTCGAAGTTTCGAAAAACTTCATTAACGATACAGTATTATCTTAATTATATCGGGGATTTTTACTGTTTGCTCGCGCTGTTGATACCCGGAATCCCCTCCCCCGGTTGGGAGAAAAGGACATCTTTGCCCGGAGCACTTTAGAAATTTCATAAAAAGTTGTCCGCTGTTTTTCATTCCAATGATTTATGCAATATTAATTTTTTCCCATCGCCTACAAAGGCTCGCCCTCCTATACATATGAAGGAAGTATTTAAATTTCCCTTTTGCGCAACTATATTTATGAATTGATCGAACAGCCCGGATGAAATATTCATGTATTATGTCGTTACTGTACAGTACCATCATATGTATAAAGCCGCAACACTTGCATGATTGCATACCGTGAAAGACAACACGAACCTATTCAATTTAAAGTTGTTGTTATTCTCGAATTTCGTATATCCACACGTCTGTTTTTCGATTCACAGTTTAATTATTCCTTCGCCTATTGTCTGTTGCAAAAGTCGACACTGATATTTAACATGTTTCAAAATAGTGGATGGAACTAAGACGTACGTATTTTTCGTACAAAAACGAATCGAAAAATCCTTTACGGTTTTGCAATCCGAGGCATCGTTTCCGAGATATGAACAGTTGAAGTTTGTGTTCGTGTGGGCGTCATGCGCATGGCGCTGCGCGTCAATTGACGCGTTCCGTGAATCGTGCAAACTTCAACTGCACGTATCTCGAGAACGAACAATTGGATTGCAAAATGGTAAAGAACATATCGATTTCTCTTTGCACAAAGAATAAATTGTACTAGTTTATAATATAAAACGTTATTAACCTCTGGTAGATAATTGAGTGAATGACACGAAAGAAATAACGAGTGAAATACAATAGTGTACATAAAAGTCTACTTTTATTTATATTTTCTTTCCTCTGTTAACTACAGTTTTTTACGTCCTGTTCAAGGGTACAGAAGATTACCATTTCTAAATCGTTAGTACGACATAGGAATAATTTGGTCCAAAGGGTATTCCAGATTAATTAAGATGCAATGCAGCTATAACTTATGATAACGCAAATTAATGGAATTTATAGTTCTTAATGCAACGTGATTAACATTCTTGCAGAAACAAATAGCACGATAATTTGTACTTCTGGTTATATTATCAGTTCTTAATGTCTTTCCGATAAATGGAGAATGTTGGACTTTATAATACCCGGTGAATATAAAATAAAATCGATACGAAATGAACGATATGGTTTTCGAATTTTCGCAGATTTCACGCTCCGAACCGTTCCATTTATTAAACGGCTTAAAAAATGTTGATTTCGCGTATTATAAAAATATAAAAATTATTGAGGAACACGCCGATACGTGTCCAAACAAACGGTTTATTCTTTCATAAGTCATTCGAGCGTGAAATTCGTGGCAGACAAAGGTTAGAGGGAAACTTGACAAATAACTGATATTCGCTTTTCTGTTTAAAAAAAGTCCTGTCTCATTGTGGGGGAGAGCCACAGGTGTTACGCGCAGCGTACATATTACACTCGTATTTAAATGAAATTATTTCAACGGAATGCTTCTGCCGAGCGAAACGCGCCAGAAAAGCAAATTTAAAATTTTTTCTTGTTACTGTATTTCTTGGGAATATTCAACTCCATGAATTCTATTCGAGTGATTAATACGCGCATGTTGTTGATCAAATTTTGCCATAGCGGATGATAATTCAATATACGAGGTTCGTTCGACGAGTAACGAGAACAAACAATTGCAAATAAAGAAAAATATTCAAATTTTAAACAGCCATTTGACACTTATTCCGGCGTTAAACAAAATTATAAACTATTGTCGAAACGATTGCAAATAAAAAGGTGTTATAGTTTCTTTGCAAAATATTCTCGAACAAAATTTTTTAGAATTCCCTCAGGTTCGAATTAGCTAATCTTCTTTTGGAATGGTAAAAAATGGATTAGGATCTCAGACAGCACGAAGAAGGAAGATGGAAATGTCAACGTGGGACCGGGGGATGTTGACCCGAGTGAAAAATTTAATTCGTAAAATGCGAACAGCCGTACCCGTCGGGTGTGTGACCTTACGGTTGCGATGCAACAATATCGATCGTAGGGTTTCAAGAGGTTTGCATGTCACGTCCAGGTAAATTGGCAACCTTCTCCGAGGAAACGAAGGAATACCGTTGCACTGCATCCAGTTGTCGCGTACCTCAGGTGCGATACCCTTCGGCGTTCCTTCTTGTCTGCAAGAGTTTGCGTAAAAATGCCGAGTCAACGATCGATTCGACGAGGCGTTATTCTTTCGCAGTTGCTACCGTTTCGTCGCAGCTACGTGGCCCCCTTACAAGATTTATACGATAGATTTTCACGTGGAAGCAGAAATCAGAAACAACGACGGCTCGCGTGCGAACGCCGATTCATTCTGGCTCGGTATTATCCAGCTTCGAAGCCGTCGAATTTCTTAAAACGGTTGAATTTTGTCGCAAACAATGTGGTAAATTGGGTCACGGCTGATGCATTATTTATCGAACGTTTTAAGTCCAACGACGGGCGATTATTTCCCGCCTCGGTCGAATTGAAAATTACCGTCGATACTATTGCCGCGTGTGCATATCGAAAAAGTCGCGATTGCTTCTTGCGATCGGTCGATATCGAGCGCGGCTATTCGTAGCATCCGCGACGCGCGAAAATGGCCGTTTCTGAATTGGACGGAACAGGAAATTGTTCGTCGCTATTTCAGAGAAATTAAGAGACGAAAAAGTTGTACCAACAGAATAAGCAAAATGGTACAAAGTTACTTTTAGAGATACAGAATATTCGAAGAATTTTAAGAATAAAATGAAATGACCCGATTCCTCGTGCTAAATGCTATCGAAAAGTACTTTACCATTTTTCAATCCGAGTCTCCGTCTTCGAGATATGAACAGTTGAAGTTTATGTTTCTGTGGGCGTCATGGGCGTCATGCGTGTGGTATCGTGCATCAGCTGACGCAATCACACAAATTTTCACTTCGCGTATCTCAAAAACGAATCCTCAGATTGCAAAATGGTAAAGGACTTTTCGATTTCTTTTCGCACAAAGAATTCGAAAACGCAATTTTTGATAATAAATTGAACAAGTTTATATCGTAGTACTTCATTGACCTCTAGTAAAGAAGCGAGAATAACTTCTCGATACTCCACTTTTCTTTATATTTTGTTTCCGAATTCTTCGTACAAAATATTCTAGAAGAAATACAATGAAAGAAAATAATTCGTTTCAGGCAAGCAGGTACCAAAAAATGGCCGTTGTCCCTCAGAAACAATTTACAAAAGCCAGTATTCGAATCAAGTTTCTTTACAGTACTTCGTAATTGTGTTTCCTTGGAAACGTTATTAGGGTAAAGTCGTCCGCAAGCCACAGACTTCATATCCACCACGGTGTCTAGAACGAAAGCCACTTACTGTGCTACAAGACTCTCAGACTTCAGCGCAGATACTAACATTTCGGCGGCTACGACTAACTCCCGTCACAATATCGCTCGCCTAACTCGGCTGTCCTTCGCCCAAAGCATCAAAGAGGTATTGATTTTCATATTCCACCTCGAGCTCTACCCCATCGAGTTACCGAGAAAATATCTTCCGGATCGGATAAAAAATACTGACAGCATTTTAAGCGATACGCCATTCCACGGCCAAGATACCGGCTCGTATTCGATCAGAGAAAGAGACTTTGCTACTGAAAAAAGACGTTTTACCGAATAATCAAGCATCGACAGAATTTTAATCGGTGACTGGCAGATTTTTACTCGAGCAATAAATAATCAATAAATCCAATTTTCAAATATTTCATTTGTATTTATACGACTAAACGCTTTTCTATCGTTTATTCGTTATTCGAAATTTTTATTTAGATAAGAATAATAACTCGTTCATATTTCAAGGTTTCGTGCATTTATTGGCGATTGTAGATAAATCGAAGGGTGGCCGGGGAGTGTTCAGTGGATTTTTTTTCCCCCACCCTGTAAAATTTACCGGCGAACCGTTTTAAATTCCCCTGTAACGGTTAACGGGCGTTTCTTGAAATAAAAATGACATCGGCGGAAAATCCGTTTAACGGATGCGATTTAACAGTTTTTATAAGCGAGCATGCGCATAAAAGAGATTCGAATATATCACGTCTAATGAGAAAACGAAAGCGGAGGCGGAACAAAGGAATGAAAATAGAAAATGATGCGGTTCTGTGGTAAAATAAGTGGATTGGGATTTCGTGCAACCGGGGTTGCTGTTAGAGCAGGTAATCCACATTTTTTTTTTTTACAGCAAGAAACAGGCACAGAGGAATTACGACCATAAATTAGACTTCTTTCCCGCTGAAGTAACAATAACTGGATACCGGAACCATTCTTCAAGTAATAATGTAATTCTCGGGGAAAAAAGGAGAAAGAAAATGTTATGCATAGAAATGGGGGTTGCATCCCCAAAGTAAAATAAAATCGTCTCATAAATACAGAGTAGCCTATGCGGTAACCGTGATATCGAACGAGTTTATCAATTAAATCCTACAAGATCAAGAAAAAAAAAATATTACTTCGAGACTGTTTCTACTTTTTCTGAAGAATGTTTACAATTTCAATATTTGTATCAAAGCAAATGTCCTTTCGAAATAAAACGGTGCAATTTTCGACCGAAACAAGTACGAGGAAATTTATTTCTATGGAGGGCCAAGGGTGCTCCAAGCTTTTGAGGAAAAGCACGTAATATATATGCTTGATATTATTTTTGTCGCATACAAAGATACAACAAACGTCCACGAATTCCGACCTATGTTAATTGAATATGAAAGGGTTGAATGAAACTTCAGGGGGGACGTGAATTCGCGTGCTCCGCGGGACAAACTGATTTTACAAAAATTGAAACGATATGGAATTCTGCGTTGCGCCCGAGGGCACGTGAATTTTCTGGAGTGGCGTTTCTGCAGGACACAGAGCACACAATAGGAAGCTACACGTCATTGCTCGATACAAAAGTGGGTGACGAGAAATCCTCTAAATCTGTGGCCTGGCACGATTTCAAGTTGCAGTTCAACTGATATATTCGAGAGAAAAATGGCGAACGATGCGGTGGAAACGGTGACAAGTTCGATACAGAGCGCGCGAAAAACGCGTTTCGTACGAGGGGGGTTTATTAAATAACAGATTCGACACTGTTTCTTCGTCAGAAATAGCGGATTTATAAAATTAAGGGCCACGAATAACGAATATTACGAAGTGTGAAATACTCCAAAATGGCGAGAAAAGTTCCCAAGTTTATTAAGAAAATTATTAAGAAAATGGAAACGGCTAGAAAAACCTTGCTAAAATATTTCTAAAACATTAACAAAACAACGAGGCAAAAAAATATTGATTAATAATTCATACGATTCTATATTATTAGATATTATATTGTAGAATTGACTGCCTCGTGATTATTGTTGATATATTTATCGATCACAAATTTAACAAATTATCGCTTATAGCTTAGCCAATATCAATACATATTTGCTGAATATTATTACGTGATTGTTGACTAAGTATTGGCTGTGTATTATTATTATTGGGCTATGCGTGGTAGCATTGCATCGACTTGATCAATTTACGTTTGGATGTAGTATCATGTAACTCGATAATTAAATGCCAGGATGTTAGCTAATGCAAACTGAGCAATGGTATTAATTTGACACCTTGTTAAATAAGTATTACCGTTTCGTTGGCAGCAAAAATAATTGCAACGGAACTCGGATCGAAACAAGAAATAATTTTTATTATTTATTAAATTCGTCTTTTCACTGGCTACAACCGTACGTCTTAAATAATTCAATTTTTTTCCAAACTTTTGTTGCTTTACTGTAAACTCATAATTCACCGTATTCTACAATTGCTGCGCCCTTTGTTTCCAATTTGACGAAATTACGCGTGTTTGCAAACCTACAGAATCGCAGTAACAGTTCTATTAAATTACAAAGAACTGAAAAAGAACTTAAAACAATTCTTAACAGTAGAATTCAACAGTATAAATCATTTACACTACCTTTTCAGCCGTTTTTAAAATATTAATAACAAGAAAATCGTGCTGGCTATTTTTCCCAGTAGTAATTCAACCCTTGGAGCAAAAAAAAGTAGCCCATAGTGTAAGGGAGACACCAGAGTGATCGTAGTTACAAAATTGTTAATGATTTCGATGCAACGAAAACAGATAAGAATTTAAAGGAAAAACTAAATGCCACGTTGTAATTCTGCTAAGCACTCAAAGGGTCGCAGGCACATAAAGAAGCAAAGAAGGAAAGAACGCCAGAGGTATCGTAGAAAAATAAGAAAATATCTTTTATTTGTTCCAAAGACAAATGTAATTACGCGAAAGGAATTAATTACTGCCGCGAAAAAAGGTGCAACGTTACGTTCCATTGTTTTCAGAGAAAATGCTATTTAACTTCAATCTTCCTTTCCTCGACGTGCACCTAACCCAAATAGTAAGATGAATGTGCGTTACGATGGTTCTTATTTTATCGACTTTCGATTACTTTTTAACGCCCATCTCCAAATTTTGACAGTTAATGAAAAACAAGTTCTGTGCAAAATTTCGCGTTTAAATTAAAGTTTTGACATTCTTATGATATTTTTTATAATGTGTGAGTTTTCATTAACGTGTGAGTTTCATTGTTGCATTTAGAATCCTGTACAATGCACCATCTGCAGTAGAAAAGTATAGTACGTACATGTAACGTTGAGGAATGGGTTTGTTTATTGCGGATGCCTTTTTAACAAAAAGTGCAATTATTTATAAATATAAGGTACGAGTGTAACGAAATAAGTAAAAGTTTAATCTTGATATGTATATAGATATTATTAGTATTTTAAGCTTGATTTGTTCGTAGTTGGTTATTGCATTCGATATTTCTCTGGTACTCGTAAAATATGTGCAGTTATTTTTACTGATCGTAGTTGGTAGCGTTGAGTGAACACGTATAGAAATACCTATGTACGTTCATAGTTAAAATAATAATAAATCGTTTAGAATTGTTTAGAATGAACCAAACACAATCCCAACAAAATATACCGTTTATGTTTCTCATCTTTAGTTAATAGAATCGTCCACTGCTCTTAAATTTTCAAGTATATTTTTGGTATTTGATCTTACTGGGTGTGATACGCCATTTTCCCAAAAATTCCATATTTATATTAAGCTAATTAAATAATTGTCTACTCTTTATCGAAATTGTATCCTCCATTTCCGCGTTTATTATATTTTCCATATTTTATCAGCACTTCTGGCTTCCATTTTCGTGTTCATGTTTGATTTTCTTGCTTCACTTTGGAATACGTAACGTACACTTTGAATTCTCCACTATTACTAACTTGTGAGAACTCTTGGACCTTAGTTCTAAACCCGAACCAGGTAGCGGCAGGGAAATGGAGAGGAAACCCTTCACAGGTGAAAACTATATGAAAGGTCCGAATAACAGAAGACTGAGGGGGCTGGGGGTTCGAATAACAAGACCACGATCTGTAGGAATATGTAAATAAAAAAAATTCAGTTAACGATTCTCTGGAATAATTTCTATCCATAGATTATCGAACGGAAACACATTAATAGTAATTTGCTAATTTTCTTTTTGAGCATTCTAAACGCGATTTTTCGAAAAATATACTGATTGTTGTGCTCGAAAAGCAGTGCACCGTTTATAGAGAGAATTAATCGAAGATCGGTAAATAAATTCTTTGATGCAAAACGTATTTTTAATCGCACACCGATGGGTTGGGTCGTGAGTTTTACTAGGGATTTCAAGCTCGAGCAGAACAAATATCGAATTCTGCGTCAAACTCGGGAAATCGACGCCAATGAAGAGAGTCGGATCTACGACTACGACCCACGGACAAAACGGCAATCTCCGCAGTGGAAGAGCCAACACTCGCCAAGATCGAAGTAGGCGAGGCACGTAACGAGCGCGACCAAGAGTATGCTCAACGTCTTTTTTACATTCCCGGGATTCCCCGTGACTACCGCCGTAACGTTCCCATTAAGAACAATAGCGAATTCCCTAAATTTCAAGAAATTTTGAGGTCACGTAAAATAGTGAAAAAATCAAGCAAACGCCTAAATTTACAAATTTCGAGTGTATCTTAAACATTATCGGATGTACAAGGAAATTTGTCAAAAAAAAGTCTGTTAAATAATAATACTGATATCAGTGAGGAAACTTATCACTTATATGTGATGTTGGCTGGATTGGGCGGTACAGTTGGAGGGGGGATTCTACGTGTAAAAGTGAGTGGAAAAGAAGAAATAATGTTTTTTGTTGGAGGTTTCGTTCCCGAGATAATTGAATTTGAAAATTTTATGTGTCGGACCAATTATTGACTATTTCTACTTCCGCTGCGCCAACCCTACGAAACTCCTCGATTTTCTCGAGAACGAAGCCCCGAATAAAAAAACATTATTCTTCCTTTTCTATTCAATTTTACATGTACAATTAGCCCCCTACTTGGTTATACCTTCAATCTAATAATGTTACTAAAAATTCCATCTGTCAAAAAAAATTTTTTAAATTACTTATTTAACCCTTTGCACTCGGAAACTTTTCTTCGACTGCTACTAACTCAAACTCACTTTCTTACGAAACAGATAGTATATACTCCATTACAAAATTAATAAATTGAAAAATCACTTATATGTAATGTTAGCTGGATTGGGCGGTACAGTTGGAGGGGGGATTCTACGTGTAAAAGTGAGTCGAAAAGAAGAAATAATGTTTTTTGTTGGAGGTTTCGTTCCCGAGATAATTGAATTTGAAAATTTTATGTGTCGGACCAATTATTGACTATTTCTACTTCCGCTGCGCCAACCCTACGAAACTCCTCGATTTTCTCGAGAACGAAGCCTCGAATAAAAAAATGTTATTCTTCCTTTTCTACTCAATTTTACATGCACAATTAGCTCCCTACTCTATCTATTAAAAAAAATTTCTAAAATTACTTATTTAATATTCTTAACCGTCAATACGTAGATATGAGTGAAGAATAAATATGCCCTGTACTTAATAGTGGATTAAGAATAAAAATAATATAAAGAATATTGAAAGTATAAGGTAAAATTAATTTTCAAATTACATTCACAAATTGAATGTACCTACAGTGATAAGGTTAGTCGTGAAAGATTTCTCAAAGCAAAATGTTACTTTACTTTCACGAGCAAGATAGTAATGGAAATTATTATTCGCTATCGTGGAAGATAGCGCCGAAAATGATTTCAGATGACATAGAAATCGTTAGTACAGTCGCGGGTATTGCCGTATGTGCTTCCAATGATGGCGGTACCTCATTACTACATGTTATGACGAATATGAGCATTAAAATCGTCGCGGTAACTTATCAATACTGCGAGGACCAATGTACCCACCGTGTGTATTTATGAGAGGAGCGAATGCTTCGTGAACGTGTACATACAAGATCAATAGACTAAATACACAAATCTTGTTGTGACTCTGTAGGCAAGTTTGTATTATAATGGAGAAATAGCTGACCAGAGCCACGGTCTGAAATTACCTATATTTTGAGAAACATTCAATGTTTGAGCTTTAATACCGTTCCCCTCTAACTTCCTATCTAATTAAAAATACCAGAGGACTCAGCCTTATTAAAAAGAAAAACAATATTCGTCGGGCATCGATTGCTTTTAAATCAAACAAAATAAAATTAAACTGGTGCATAGATTTTTAGAAAACTTTCTTTCAAAACAATTCTCAGCTGAAAATGGTAGAAAAATATATTTTCTACAATGTATTAATAGTCGTTACTATGTCAAAATAATTTACAATTCCAGAGTTATTGATATCTTTTTTAAATATTATACGTTGCAAATTAAACCTGTTCTGGTTTATTTATATGTAAATTAGAATAAAATGTCACATTTCATTGTTATTAAATTGCAAAAGTCATAAGCTCTTTTTCGATCTTCAAAGTGCCTATAAAAATATGGACAATTGCTTCGCGCACGGTTCGCGTCAAAGAATATATTTCACGCACACGAACGACCTCGTTTCCATCCTTATTTTTGTTTTATAACGTGCACCTCGTGTCTCTATATTTTATCCGACAAATAATAGAAGTGTATTCATTTGCGGGAATTAACGACATAGCCCGGGCTTACAATGAAATAAAATTTATTGACATTAAAGTACTTTGACGAGCGAGCGAAAATCGAGAGACCGGCTACCGAATAAATTGTACAAATTATTATCGTGCAGCGTTTCACTGTACATTTAAATCCGCAAAGCAAACAAAAATATGCGTAAAATACATACCGCGCGAATATTAAAACCTATGGCGGAGAAAAATACGTTTTCAATGTGAAATTTTTCACGTGTTACATAATTTCAATAATAGTGGCATTAAAAAATAAGTCGAAAGTTCAGAATAAACTTTTCTCGCTCGAGGCTCTGTTTTCCAAAGAATCAACCTTGAAAATTCACGGGGGAACCGTATTTAATCGCACGCATGCCCCAAGAATGTTCAAAGTCGAGTTTCTCGAAAACAGAGCTTCGTACAAAAAAAATTGATTCCACATTTTCAATTTATTTTCTCGCGTAGAATAATATCTGAATTTTTCAATATTTTTCGACGCTTGCTGTTTTATATTTCGATCATTTAACATTCTCTCCGGTTCTGGTGATTCACTCATGGTTACCTCGAATATTACGCGAGTGTTCACGGAAGCTGGTCACCATGCTGCAAAGAATTAAGTATCCTAATTTATGCCAATGAGGGAATTATCGCCAACGTGGCCACACAGAGATGCTATAAACGTACAACAATCCCACTTATTAAATATTTGCGCGAGTCTTTGTGGGTGTTGAACTGTGACCGCAAAGCAAGAGCGCACTTCAAACGGTAACTCAGCTATTCGAAAACGGGGCAACGTACGATACGGCACACAGTAAGCGACGCTAAGCATCGAACTCGCTTTCCCAGGACGAAGCACCCTCATTTCACTATGTGAATAATGCACGTGCCTATTGACACACGAAGTTTCCTACACTCTGACTCGCTTTCGACGAAACACCCAAACTTCCTGGATGAATACCAAATGTTTCCATCGGGACATTTCTTACGCGATCTGGGTTCGATGTACCCGTCAATTGAACGGAGACTTTCGGGTACCTCTAAGTTTATATCGCTTGGAAAATTTAACTATGCGCGCAGAGTGAACTCACCTAAGCGTGGGTGTGGGGTTCTACGTGTAAAACTGAGACAGAAAGAAGGAGTAACAATTTTTTGTTCGGGGCTTCGTTCTCGAGATAATTGTAATTGATAATTACTCTTCGCGTCCGACCATTATCTGGCATTTCTACTCGAACCGACGTCTGACTCTAATCTACGCATACTACTCACATTTTCAAAGTAAATTTTATCGAACGAAAAAAAATGTTATTTCTTTTTTTTTTATAATTTTTTAATATCGAATTTTATTAGTTAAAATAATAGCGACAACGTTAGGATTATTTAAGTCGCTTTATGCTTTAAATGGTAATAGTGTAAAAATACTCTAGGGAAAAGGCTATTCTGGAGAATGTCGTTGTTTGATCTGTGGAGTCCCTGGAGTAATCAGCCATAGGGTCTTCCTGTTAATCTAATCGGAACATTGCGAGCTTTCGAAAAGGTTGTGATGAAGCAAGCGCGTGTTACGTATCCAGACGGAGCAGCAGATTCGTATCAGGAGTCCATGTTCACCACACCTGTGACAACTGGGGGATCTCTGTCGCGAGAAATGCTCCAACAACAATTTCGTCACGCGTATCATTTCGCAAACCATTCGTTAAAACAGAAATATACAATTTCGATTTAACACGAAATACATATATCTATATTTTTAATATGGTTATATTATATATTTATAATGTTTTTAATATATTATAGTTAGACTATAGAAAAATAAAAATGTCTCGATCGTTGTTGATATTGTTAAATTGTGTTCTTGGGAAAAATAGTAATTATGTTTAGGGGTTGAATTATCGTCGAGAAAATGGATTAAATTCGCCAGACACAAAAGTCGACTTCGACTTGAATTTTCGTCGAACGAAAAATTCGAAAGCTTTAGACAATCGCGTTCCCGCCGCCATATCGATCCATGTTTCATACCTCATCCATAACTCGGAACAAACTCAATAAAATCCAAGTCAGTTTCATTCATTTCAAACGCCTAATTCAATTTCGAGACGGCTCTATTACATTAAAAGGTTATGTTCAATGGCGACAAATGGGCAACGTGTTCGCGAATATTTCTATAACCATGTAGCACAGATAGTACACCTTTTTTAAAAAGTATGAATTCTGTAATTACGAATTTCAACGATATCTTAAAATAATTTTGACCAACAGAATCTCGAGATTCAAAAAAATACACGAAACAGAGGCACACGTTACGGAAATACGTTTGCAACTAAATTTATTTCACATTTGCAGTACGTGTTTTTATGCAGCCTAATTGATTTCAACGAATAAATGCAAAAAAAAGGAAAAAAAACTGAAAAATATATTTTTCTTACTCACGGAGAATCGAACACGGGCCCACCTCGTGGCAGTACGACTCCCTACCGTTGGACCATAGTACCAATGCTCGATTTCTTTAACTAGTAAGGTTTTTGAATATATTAAAAAACTATAATCGCGAATAAGACGAAAAATATTGAATTCCTAAAACAAAGTTTCCGGTTAATCGACGACTAAGATGGTATCGCAGTCTCCAAAAGAATTCGTTCCCCGTGAGAGAAGGTTAAGCAACAGACACAGGTTATTTCGTGCAACTGTGGCGAATACTCGGGTGGGTCAACATTGGAAACAGATAGATTGTCGAGCAACGATTCGAGACACTCGCGATTTTCCATATTGAAATTTGTCTACTCTTCCGAAAGCTCAGGAATTCCGGAGCTTTTATTGTGCCCTGCGCCTCCGCGAACGTCCCGTGCATTAGAAAAGAGGAGAGAGACGCTGGAGGAAGAAGAGACTCCGTCTTTGACAACAAACGTCGCGTTCCACTCCGAAAGCTTTCACCCGTTCTCGTGGTTTTCCGCAAGAATCAGTGTACACTGAACTGCATTCTTGGTATGCATCCACCCACTCCACTGTGTATAGCGCTTTCACCGTCCCCAGCTATCGAAGGAAGATCATATACGAACAGGAACTTATCCCCGATGCAGGAAGCAAACTGAAAACCGGTAAGCCACCGGAAACCTGGGGGAGGGAGGGCGGGGCTAGAACCATCTTGTTAAAGGAGAAATACATCAACGTCTGGTGGATAGTCGTCTGTCGGGAAAAATATTATGGAACAGGATATCGAATTTTAACACGCGTGCGTTCTATCGTTCCTTTGCGCACAGATCTACGTGCAATATGACCTGCCCGCTTTGTGACACGGATATCTTCTACCCTTCCCTGATTAATTTTTATGTACGGAGTCTAGAGAATATTCCGGATTTTATGCATTATTTTTACTATATCTTGCAATTTTCAGAGTTTTATAATTGCGGGAATTATGATTCACTCGGGGATCTTCAACATTCTCGCGTGTACCGAACATTCTCGGATGTATCTAATATTCTCAAACATCCGAGATCGTTCTCAGATATGCCTACCATTCCCTAGTGTCACAAACATTCTCGAGTGTACCGCACATTCTCGGTTATACCGAATATTCTCGGGGAATCCCAAAATTTTCAGGTTCTCGTCTCTAATAAAGAATGTAACTCGGTTCTAATACGCAGAAGAGGATCGACAAAGTGTCCTGTGATTCGATAATTTCCAACAAGGACCAACGTTTCACGAAAAAAAATCGGAAGCTTATTTCTCGGTAGACTTCGGTAAATGTTACCAAAATATCCTTCTGAATTTTTCGAAGACTGTTGAGCATCATTGATGAATTACAAGGGAGAACAAAGGTGTTGGAAATGTGGCAATGATTTCAGAAGAAATTAGTGCGCCGTTCCCTCCCAGGCACCGAATTGACAATAATATTTCATCCGCAGCCTAAACACAGCTATGGATCCGATAGCAGAAAAAGTTGGAAGGTGTAATGCGGGTTTTTCGATGACCAGCGCAGAGAACCATTTGTCCTGCTTCGCGATGTTATATACGATCGCGGCGCGACTAAACTCGCACCACCGATAACCAGGCCGCCATTACGAGCAGATTTCGCTTTCGTTCATCCTCTTTTGGTAGGGTGGGCACAGGCTCTCTGCCTCGCAGCTTTCTTGCGACCGGTCACCTCCGTTGAATTTACAACCGACACCAATGTCTGCTCCCTCCGTACCGGTATAGCCGTTTATGCTCCCACCCACACGATCAAACCGGAAAACCACGAGCACGGCTTACGAAACGACTTTTAAGCTATGCAAAAAATAATCTATGTTGAACACGTAGAATGGATGCGAATTTACGATAGCACCTTGGGTTTCTTCGACATTTTCCGCTATATTTCTAACAGCCGTCACTTTTAACTTGTAACTTCTATCATTTTTACTATTACCACACTCCTACCGCCTCTTACTCTTCTCGATGTTTATACAAATATACGTGAATACATTCTAGACATTCTAAAGGGATATCTTAATTGTAATTTTTATATATGATTTTAATCTTTCTCATATACAGGGTGTTCGGTCCAACCCTGGGAAAAATTTTAATGAGAGAATCTTGAGGCCAAAATAAGACGAAAATCAAGAATACCAATTTGTTGATCGAGGCTTCGTTGAAAAGTTATTAACAAAATTATTAGTAAGTTCACCTACACAAATTTTTTTTCTCGAAAGTGCGTAGAAATTCCAGGTTATGTCTATTCACCAAAAATGATTGCAATCGACTCCTGCTACTAGAAATAATTTTTCCAGAACGATTTGAAATTTTTTAATTTTGTCGACATGTTTGTCCACCCACTCGAATTTTTTTTCTCCAAAGTGCGTAGGATTTCGAGGGCGTGTGGATTCATCAGAAATTGTTTGCAACTGACCCTCGTAACCGAAAATAATTTTTCCAGAACGATTTGAAATTTTTTCATTTCGCCGAAAAATTTTCCGGTCGGCGTGGAAATTTAAACGTTAATAACTTTTTAACGAAGCCGCAATCAACAAATTGTTATTTTTGATTTTCCTGTTATTTTGGAATCTAGAATTTTCCATTAAAATTTTTTTCCAGGGGTGGTCGAACACCCTGTATGTTGGTCAAATTACAGTAACACTATTCAATTCTCTAAACAACAATCAGCTTCACATAGCCAAATTCGTATTGTATTGAAACCTTTAATTTTTATAACGCATAAATATTTAAAATATTGTTTTTATTAACAATGTTATCGCCAATTTGATCTCGTGTGTTAATATACTATTACAATTCGATACACATCATCCTGCACTTTTAATTGATGCAAAAGTTGCGAATACAACGCGTGTACAAAAAGACAACTATTGTTACTGTCGCAAATTTAAGCGTTGCTATTATCGGGGTAGGAACGATTTCTTTAACGATATTTTATATGGGATGAAATGCAAAAGTTTACGCGAATCACTCCGGTTATCCTAAATGGTTTTCGTTATGCTTGTGTTACGTCTTATTCAATAATAATGATAATATTGTGCTCGGAAAAAATACCCTCGATTCGAATCGAGTGAAAAGAAAAATATCTTCTCTTTATAAAACAGTCTAAAAATCATGAATAATTATAATTTTCCGGAACCAAGAATCTCCAACAAACTCGGTTATACCGAACATTCTCGGATATACCTAATATTCTAAGGCACTCGAAATCATTCTCAGACATGGCAACCATTCTAATTCTAATTAAAATGTATTATTCAATAATAATAATATTTCTGCCCGAAAAAAATACCCTCGAATCGAGTGAAAATAAAAATACCTTGACTTGATAAAACTGTCTAAAAATCATGAAAAATTATAATTTTCCGGAACCAGGAATCTCCAACAATCTCGGGTATACCGAACATTCTCGGATATACCTAATATTCTCAGACATGGCTACCATTCTAATTCTATCTGAAATGTATTATTCGATAAGAATAGTAATATTTCTGCACGAAAAATTACAATTTTCTTGAACCGTTAAAGAATTTCTGCTATAACTCGTGTATCGAGTACTTCGTCTGGGGGAGGGGAGAGTCCGTGCAGAAGCAGTGGTATTTCGAAGCTTGTTTCGCTCGACCGTCGTGGAAAGATGGGCGACTCGCGCCGCGGGAGGACCTCGCAATTTTCGAAGCTCGTAAAAATAGCGGAAAGAAGACGGTGAAAAGGGCGGAAGCGCGAGGAAAGAGCACGGAAGGGCCGTCGGTATGAAATAAGGCGAAAGAGACGAGACGGGAGGGTAACCGGGCGGGACGGGGCAAGATTGGAGGAGCAAACGAGCGAATAGGGTCGGGAGAGGGTGGTGAAGAGCGACCGGGACCTGGTAGCGCTGGAACGGAAATGGCTGTACAGAGAGGAAACGTACGGCTCCTGCGTACGACATTCGAATTACTGCGCACCAATGACGATATTTATGAAACGCTTCGGGTGATGAAGCGTTCATCGGTTTTCGAAACTCGTCGAACGATATAACGCCCTGTTCCCAGCGTGCAACAGTCCCGCGCGACGGTTGACGCGTATCTGGAGACTCCGAACAGCCCCCCGAGCTTTTCAACGAGATAATCCCGGAAATCGGTGACGTTCCCACGAGCGTTAACGAGCTCGATAAATTGTTTATGACTAGGTCTACAAACTAATACCCGACCCCTGCGTTTAATCGTCGACAATACTTAGTCGAGACGGACGTTTTATCCCCGCCATTGAAAAGGAATGTCACACTTTAGTGCCAACAATACTCTGCGATTCTGATATCGATGCAAATATACAGGGTGTTCGGGAATAAATTTTAATGGGAGATTCTAGATGCCGAATTAAAAAGTTATTAAAAAATTTCAAATCGGTCTGGAAAAATTATTTTCGGTTGCTGGGGTCAATTACAATCATTTATGGTGAGTACACATACCCCCGAAATTCTACTCAGTTTCGAGAAAAAAATTCGAGTAGGTGGAGAAAGTCGACAAAATTAAAAAATATCAAATCGTTCTGGAAAAATTATTTTCGGTTGCGAGGGTCAATTACAATCATTTTTACTGAATACACATACCCCCGAAATCCTACGTACTTTCGAGAAAAAAATTCTTTATCAAAAATATACTGTATGGCTGGAAATGTTTCTGTAAATTTTTAACGATGCCTGAATGCAGAGAGAGCCTCGTAACATGACGATTACAAATAATAAATTATTTGTTGTACAAAAAGTTTTTCGGATAAAATTTGCATGTTTCATGTTATGTTGCTTTTTTATCGAGATGTAAGATAAACGGAATCGTTGATAGTTTTATATATAGATTATTATAGTTGTATATAAACTGCAGTCATGTATGTTGCGTTAGTAAATACCCAAAATCTAAACTTTACAATATCGAGATGTTTCAACCGAATGAAAAAAGTTTCGAAGAATGCCTCTGCACGATATTTTGCGTATCGTTTACTTTAGCAACAAAACGCACGGAACACCGGTAGTTTCGAATTTAACGTGGAAACCTTTTTTGTCGCATGCAAATTCTCGATAGAATCGATAGTAATCGAGATATCGACCCGACTGCCTCTGCCTTCGGTGCCCTGCGAAAGTGAGTAACGCCAGGGTCCTGTTCATTTCTGCCTCGGATATTAAAACAAAAAGCGTGGCGAGTCTCGAAGTTTCAAAATACTTTTTTACATTAAACGATACATTTATTCGTCGCGTTTAAACAAACAAATGATCGTTCAGTCGCCGTGTGCTATCAAAATGGCCTAAAATAAAGTAAGGTCGCGTATATTTATTGAGATAAGCTGCTGACTTATTTTAAAAATGGCGATATTTATAAAAATAGGCAACCTGAATGGACAAGACCCGGAGTATGGGTATTTTGGTACTTTAATATTATTATCCACCGCCATCGGTAATACGTGCGACTGACCTAATACCTAATACGATCTGCGATATGATTAATTCGACCTCGTTTCCGTGTTCTAATGAATTTTGTGTACCAGCAGCTTGTATCTAGTTACCTTCACAAAAGGTGCCCCAATTAATCACCTCGGATTTCAATGCGAGCCCGTAAACAGCTTACGACTGATCTTCTTATCCTTTCTCCAAGTTCAGCCGTTATTTGCCGGGAACGGAGTTAGCTAAATTTTATTTCCGATATAACAGGCACGGTTCTTCGTTCGTGAATTAATTTAAGTTTCTTACTTTGGATGGATATTATTATCCTCTTATATTCGATTCCATAAATCCTGCGTGTTTCTTTAAAATCGATAACCACTTTGCGGATCATCTTCGTGCATGGGATATCCTTTTTCAAAATGTACGCGAACAATCGTGGGTAGCAATTTCACGCAACGAGCCTGAATAATTTCTATTTTTCTCTAATTACCGCCAGGGTAGCTCATTGATCGTCTAATCCTATCAAACTCCCGTCCATTGCTTGGAATTATAAACCTCGTATTAAGGAACCAATATTTCGGGACAAAATTTCGAATATTGTGAATTATGATCCGGTACAACTTCATCTCCGCGGATGAAGAATTAAATATTTATCAGGGATATGTGGAGCATCGTGATACCCGTATTATAGTTTCGAACAGTTTTAACAAATATTCCGAAACATTCGAAATTTACTATGTATCAGTTCCCATTGAAACTTTGATGTAAATAAAAAGTGATGATTACTTTGTTCTCGCGACTGTTAGCTCGACGCGTATAAAACGTGTTCCGAACTATTTACCTTCCACTTTCCACGCGTGTCGCATCTTCGAAACCCTATGGGTATGGCAAAGAGACCACGGTTACGAGGTACGAAACGCCATCGACAAGTTTTTGGCCTGATTTCATAAATCTAGTAACCGCTCTGTACAAGACAGGGACGCTGCTTCCATAATTTGGAACAGCAGCTTGGAATCCTATAGCCCTGTCCAAAGTTTGCTGTTTTCGTGGGCTCGCGATACATCGATCGCTATCGAGAAGCAAGAAGGAACACTCAGGTTCTGGAGCACTAATTAGAACGTTGGAACATCCTGGCTCTGACAGTGTGAACTCGATATAGACGAAAGTGCATAGAAAACCTCATAAAATAACTTTAGTGTATTTCCCATTATTTGGTATTTCTACTTGAACCGATCGCTGACTCTATTTCCTGCATACTCCTTAAATTTTCAAAGACGATTTTCACGAAAAAGAAGCCTCGTATGAAAGAAATTTATCCTCTGTTTTCGATATAGACAAAAATAAGTGGAAAACCTCTACAAAATGGCTTTATGTTATTTTATGTGTATATGAATGTTCCAATCATGCTATAACCGAGAACATGGTGATTCTATGTGAAAAATGGACCGAAAATGTAAGATAAAATTTTTTCGTAGAATGCTTGGATTGCGAGATAATTGAATTTTAAAATTTATTGGAGCGTCTGACCATTATTTGGTATTTCTACTTGAATTGATGGCTGACTCTATTTCCTGCATACTCCTTAAATTTTCAAAGACGATTTTCACGAAAAAGAAGCCTCGTATGAAAGAAATTTATCCTCTGTTTTCGATATAGACAAAAATAAGTGGAAAACCTCTACAAAATGGCTTTATGTTATTTTATGTGTATATGAATGTTCCAATCATGCTATAACCGAGAACATGGTGATTCTATGTGAAAAATGGACCGAAAATGTAAGATAAAATTTTTTCGTAGAATGCTTGGATTGCGAGATAATTGAATTTTAAAATTTATTGGAGCGTCTGACCATTATTTGGTATTTCTACTTGAATTGATGGCTGACTCTATTTCCTGCATACTCCTTAAATTTTCAAAGACGATTTTCACGAAAAAGAAGCCTCGTATGAAAGAAATTTATCCTCTGTTTTCGATATAGACAAAAATAAGTGGAAAACCTCTACAAAATGGCTTTATGTTATTTTATGTGTATATGAATGTTCCAATCATGCTATAACCGAGAACATGGTGATTCTATGTGAAAAATGGACCGAAAATGTAAGATAAAATTTTTTCGTAGAATGCTTGGATTGCGTGATAATTGAATTTTAAAATTTATTGGAGCGTCTGACCATTATTTGGTATTTCTACTTGAATTGATGGCTGACTCTATTTCCTGCATACTCCTTAAATTTTCAAAGACGATTTTCACGAAAAAGAAGCCTCGTATGAAAGAAATTTATCCTCTGTTTTCGATATAGACAAAAATAAGTGGAAAACCTCTACAAAATGGCTTTATGTTATTTTATGTGTATATGAATGTTCCAATCATGCTATAACCGAGAACATGGTGATTCTATGTGAAAAATGGACCGAAAATGTAAGATAAAATTTTTTCGTAGAATGCTTGGATTGCGAGATAATTGAATTTTAAAATTTATTGGGGCGTCTGACCATTATTTGGTATTTCTACTTGATTTGATGGCTGACTCTATTTCGTTCGTACTACTTAAATTTTCAAAGACGATTTTCACGAAAAAGAAGCCTCGTATGAAAGAAATTTATCCTCTGTTTTCGATATAGACGAAAATAAGTGGAAAACCTCTACAAAATGGCTCTATTGTATTTTATGTGTATATGAATGTTCCAATCATGCTATAACCGAGAACATGGTGATTCTGTATGAAAAATGAACCTAAAATATAAGATAAAATTTTTTCGTAGAATGCTTGGATTGCGAGATAATTGAATTTGAAAATTTATTTGGGGCGTCTGACCATTATTTGGTATTTCTACTTGATTTGATGGCTGACTCTATTTCGTTCGTACTACTTAAATTTTCAAAGACGATTTTCTCGAAAATGAAGCCTCGTATGAAAAAAATTTATTCTATGTTTTCGGCTCAATTTTTCACGTAGAATCGTCTTCTTTTCGATTTTATCCCATATATTTATTGTTATACTTGTTAGGGACCGTCAAGGGCGTTAATACTGTATTGTAAGAATTAAATTTCAACCTTCGAGCAATATATAATTTCTGAAGTCACAAACTGATTAATATTCACGTTAAATAAGAAGTAACCATAACTGTGGTGGCTCTTAAATATCTCTCTAGTGAAAATATCATTCTAAAATGATGTACAATGTTATTGTGTTCGTGGGTGCGTTTATATTATGTTTACAAACATATTTGATACTTTACATGTACATTTGGTACGTTATATTGTAATTCATAGTCAATCTCATGAAATGTACATACCAACAAATTAATATTTTAATACTCACAGAGACGGTTTGCATTGGTACATATTAAAAATATGCAATTGCGTAATATTAGTATAGAGTTTCATAATTTTCGTCTGATCCTCCAATTTTTAATTTAAAAAAATTAATTCTAGCCTATAGCAAGCAAGCAATAAATTCCATAATGCTGACCCTGAACTGGAACAAGAATTTTCAAAATATAGCGTGATCCGGACATAATACTTTTATTACCTATAAAAATCTAGACTCTCGCCTCTCTCCACGCTTTTAATAAAATGAATTTCATCTATCGTTGAATAAAAATCGCCGTAAAATCTAGCTACGTGGATGGTTCATCAATAACTACTGATCCTGCGTTAAATGACAGGATCTTAAGGAGGCTGGACGATATGATACGAAGCTGTAAAAGAATATTATGTGTTCAATTTCACCCGGGCCATTTTACCTTCGAAGCGGATTTCTATAAGACCCGTATCTCATTCCGTAAATGCGAAGATTTGACAGTGACGAGATTACAACCTAATCCTATATTAACAATTTTCTAGTTCTCCTCGACCATACTACGAGTTTTCAAATTTTACAATAAATATATAATATCGTTTCTTATTTTTGTTCCATTCTTCCTACGATACAGGGTGGTCCGCGAAAACGAGACCACCTAAATATCTCCTTTAATTGTGGGAGCACAAATAATATTTTGCATGCTATTTGAATGGTTCGAAAAAATATTTTTTCTCTAATTTTTTTCTTATTCGTATAATTTTTTTTTTTATTTCATCACGCAGCTGATGTAAAAATACGTTCAGATGTGTATAACAACACGACCTTGAACTTTGAGTTTAAAAATTAAATGGAAAAGCAAGTCCAGCAACAGTTTTCTATATTAAAATCCAAATGTGGATGACAAAGTCTCTCACGATTTAAACATTAATTATAAAATTCATGTTTTCTTGCCCATATGGTTACCAATCCTCGACTTAACAGATGGAACAATCGACGATCGTATCGGACCACCGTGCAAGCGTCTAAAATTCTTTTCGATTGATCCGCTCGTGGAATCCACGCACACCCACGCGTCCATTCATGCAGGTGCGTCAAGATTTTTCATAGTTCTCGCTGCACTATGGGCAAGAAATTCATTCCCGTGCGTCTAACGATTCCCTCGAACCTTTAGCCTTTATTACAGTTTCTATTCGACGTAACGAGCCGATGAGAACGACGATCGAAACCGCGGAGGAACCCGCGAATTAGGAATGAAACGGGAACAATGAACGCGAGGAATTTCATAACGTTAATTGGCAATCGTGAACAACGAAAATTAAATGTACGATGCAATTGATCGTTAATAAACGAATGATATTTGTCCGGTTCGGGAAGAAAAGTAAAGTGATTAACTGGTAGAAATGTATCCGGGGTTTGTATCGATCCGCGCGGGTACGAGATAATAACGCCGGATGTTATATCGAAACGTGTTGATAATTTTCATGTTTATGATCGATGTACGCAATTACAGCTACGCGAATATTTCACGAAAGGTGAAGTTAATAACAGCGAGGCAGCTGTTTACTGCCATTCCTGCCCAAATATCCCTTTATTCGTCATTTTTTCCTCGCGTGTAATGTTAATTTTTCAACGTCCGTGTGCCGGGTACAATAAAATATTATTATTCTTGTTATACGGGAATAAATAAAACGAAACTACCTAGTTGCATTAGCCAAATTTGTTTACCTTTACAAATACGATGAATTAAAGCAAAGCAACCGGCTTAGTCGACGGTTTTAATTAATTTACGACCCGGTAGAGTACATATTAATTTAATAAATGTTGTGACGAGCAAAAAAAAATTCCCTTTCTTCCGGGGGCACATTGTTGGACTTCCGGGTAAGATTAATTTAAAAAATTAACAATGTTAATTTCAAAACATGTGTCTTTCTTTAAATGGAAGCAATAAACTATGTTCGAATTCAATTTATTAAGTTAATATTGCTTGAGTATAGATTTTTTTAAAAGCATATGCTGGCTGAAAATTAATTTTATATTCTACTCGAGGATTGGATGAATAAATTTGAAATTCAATCGAACGTTCTTGGAATATGCGATTTATTGTATTTTGAATATAAATTTTTACCTTCATTTGGAATGATAAATTGAGTGCATTATTAATTAAAATCGCGGAATTATTTTGGACTATGGGGATGTGAAAGATAAACAAGGAAATATGTATGAATAAAGAACAATGTTTTCCAGTGTTACATCTAATATTCAATGAATTTTTGATTTTAATATAGAACCATAATCAAAATGTAAATTATTTTTTCCAATTTAATAATCATAGTTTCTGTGACTCCGGCGCCCGCGTATATTTAGAAAATTTATGAATAGAGAAGGAATTTGTTTTCAGCAAAATTTACAATTCGTGTATTTTGATTTCATAATATTAATTATAGTCTGTATTTTTAAAGCCCAAAATTTACTCAAAAATATTAAGCACTGCGTTAATGGATTGTGACGCGGCTGAAAACGTTTTGGAAACGCTTCGATAAACCGTACAACGGAAACGATAATGAGTCCATAAATAAAAATCACTTCACATCGAGTTTGATGTCCATCACAACTAAAATGTAATATTTCGACTTCCTTCAAATTTTCCCTGGAAAATATAGATATTAGATTGTCCAAAAAGTCACCATTTGATCTTTGATTAAAAATTATTGCTCTCGAACGGTAAACAATTTGGCAAATATAGCACAATATTTTATATCGGTATTAAATTCCAATCATAAAAATTCTGTACATTTCATTTTCGCAGGAATGAATTTTGAATACACTAACAAGTCAAAATTGAAAAATATTACAAAGCTACAGAATATATAAAGGTAACCTTATCTTCAGTTCGACAGCCTAAATCCACGGAATGAATTTTACGCGGGGAATGTCGATGTCTCTAACGACGACAAAGAAGAAGATAATTGTCCCATGACAAACGAGAAATACCGTAAAACAAATACGAAATAAAAAAAATATACCCTTCGTTCCACGAACTATCCAATAGATTCGAAAATATAGCTCTTTGCAAAAAGCGTGTGTACGTGCGAAGAGGATTTTTTTAAATTTTCAACTCCCACGATTCCGCGTTTCGAAGTTTGCCTCGAGCGTCCTGCATAGAAACGAGACGCATTTTTCTCGGCGGAATAACTTCTCGAAAGAATAATGCTAGGCCCTTCGATTCGATACTCTTCCCAATTCATCTGGCTTCTGAATTCGAAGCAGTCGTCCAACTTCGATTTCGATCCGGTCGAAGAGCTCGAGCCGTGGGTAAACCCTCGCGCAGCAGCCATTTTGAATTTCTCTCGTAGTCGTTCCTTAGAACCTTAAAGTAAACAAGAGTGGATGGGAGGGCGGAGGGGGAGGGGGAGTGCAAGTTTCTCTCGCGACGTCACGCGCTGTATAAATCCAACCCCCGTTCGTTTTTTCACGAGTAGAAGAACAAGGAGGTATTTCGCGAGTTCAACTCGGCGGTGTTCGCCCCCTCCCCCTTTGCGAAGGTCGGCGAAAATCGAAGCGTTTCCTGTGTAATTAAAGAACGATTTAAACAGTCGAGTGGTCTTTACAGAGGGGGAACGAGAACGGCGGGGGTCTGAACTTTCGCGGCGGTTCGCGTCGAGCAGAATCTATCATGTGCAGGTACGGCGGCGTACTCTCAAGTATGCAACTAATTAAATTCTCCGGGTACGTATGTCGTGTGTCGTGCTTAAGTAAAACGTGTACCGCCGCCGTAGCTGTGTGTACGGGCTGCAAGAACTTGTTCGGAACAAGCGTTGCTAGTTATTCGTTTGCGCGACGACTAGCTTTGTCGTTTCTCATACCAGGCGGACCTCTTTCCCTCGCATCCACTGACACAATTCCCCCCTCCTCACACACACAACCGCGCGTTCTATGTACGAAGGACACACGGAACGCGCGTCGAAGGTCAAATGTAAAGCAATGTGAAACACGTTGTGTACACAGGACTGATCACAATTACGCGTGGACTGTCCAGTTAAGGTTTGAGAGCACCGAACTGCTTGCTTTCAAATCCTGATATTCTTGAGTACTTTAAAATAAATTCTTCAAACCTAATTGTACACGTTCCTGGCGACAAAATAAATCGAAAAGTTCTTTGCCATTTTGCGATTCGATTCTTCGTTCTCGAGATAGGAGCAGCTGAAGATTTTGTGTGTGGGAGCGTCAGAGACCCACACAGCTGGTGCGTCAGAGCGTCATGAGACACACAAATGACGCGTATGGACAGTGGCCTTCGTTAAACTTTCGCTGTTCGTATCTCGAGAACGAAGCCTCGGATTGCAAAACGGTGAAAGACTTTTCGATTCCGTTTTGCATAAAGAATTCGTACATAGCGACTCGTTACTAATAATCAGATTATGCACTTTACGAACGTTGTTTTTAATTTATATAGGGGATCTCGAGTTTAATCGTTCGCTAGGAATTGTACTGTGAGGTTTATTCTTTCAATTTTGCACCAATGTACCTTGTTAATAGATTGTCTGACGTAATTTAAATTAAAGATGAAATCCATGCGGCAGAGCATCTTTAAAATTACTGGATGTGTTTCGATCAGACTATGGGATTGTTTTTGGATTTTCGAGGGAGATAAAATTCAATCCTATTCACGGCGTCAATGTGAGCCAGTTCTCAATGCAGATTGCGATCGTACGGATGAAAACGACGACGGTGACTAATGTGGAGTGCACTGCCTTTGCTAACGCCAGATTCACCGTGCAGTTTGACGCGTACTAACGCGAGGATTTCAAGCCACATTTGCGAGAACGACGATTTCCTTTTTCTTCGTTCGTTGCTCGCTTTCAGCCTTCGGTCCTACAAACTGCCGGTGTAATTTAACTTGTCGTGTACGATTTTTAAACATTCGACGCGAACGTTCTAAGCGGTGAGCATGTTTTCATCTACTTTAACCTACAGTAAAAGGCTTCTTCCATTATTTTTGAACGCCGTTGTTTTCAATAACGTGTAACAGGGTTATAGAAAAATTCCATCGTACAAGCTAATTCGTTCAGGCATTCAGCCAACGATCTCGATTGTTTGCAGCCTCGGAAAAACATGTCGCCGCGAAGTTGCCGGAGGAATAGCTCGTTAATGGCGAAACTCACGTGTGCTTCAAGACCCCGTGCTGTGTTTAAGCTCACGCGTTCAACGTTTCTCTCTTCAAAAGCTCCGTGGACCATTAGACCACCTTAATTAAAACTTACCTAATAAACCGCACCGTGATTTTATACGCGTATTTGCCTTTTTGCGCGCACACGCGTTGCTGGACTCATACGGAAAACCTCAGCGGCGATACAACACTGCCAACTTGGTAACGAAAATAGAAAATTACTCCTAGGCGAAACAGAATTCTTTCATACACTTTAAAACGCGATTTCAGCATTTAATCTAGCCTCCCGAGCGCAATATAATATTTGGCGATACGCGATGGTTCCCTGGCGGTGTAAAATGGCGATTCGACGGTATTAGATCCCTCAAAAAATATTATTCGTTACTATCGCGAATAGTTTGATCGTATTTCTTCAACGACGTCGTTACATAAAATCTCTCGAGATATATTTCCACCATTTTCTAGTCAGCGTAGCAGAAGCGGAATTGCACGCCCCGTAGCTCGCCTCCCGCGTGCGATTCCTACCCAAATAGAAGAACGATATGCATGGAAACTTGCACGACTTTACAATTCGTCTGATTAAACTTTGACTTGTTATCCGTTTTCCAGGAATGCTTCTCGAAGTACTCGGGCGCAATGTATGCTAATACAGCCGTTCGGGTATGATCATTTTCCACTGTTTGTTTCGGAACATATTTCTTCCCCGGAGGAAGAAACCATACCCGCGAATTAAATTCAAATTTTCGAAAATATATTTCGTTCGTCGATCCTTGGAATTCCTATTGGGATGCTTTTGGGTTCGTACGAACGCCTGTAAATATTCTAAAAATTTGTTCGACTGTCCTCGAAGCATCGTTCTCTAATTCCGATCATCGATTCCAGCGATTCGACTATTAAAATACTAGTTTAGTGTAAAACAAAAGACAGACCAGATTGGAGTCGCTATCGTTCTCAATTTTTACAAGTAACGAAATTTCTCTCGAGACATAGATCTCGTCGTTAACCTTGGCAATATCTTGCCACAGTTGGAAACGAAGCCACGCTCGGGAAGTATAGTCGTTGGAATCTACTTGTCGCTCCTTGGTTTACGTTTAATTTAAGCAAACACTGTGTCATCCGCGCCCTACAATTCCCAGCATCATCCTAACCGCCGTATCTTCTCCGAAGCTTCCTAAACCCTGCCAAATCCTATCATCCCTTCTCTTACTTGCAAAATCCTTAAAATCCGTCGCGTCTCCACGGCTCAACGCTAGCTTCAAATTGTTGTCAATCGCCCATTGTATGCTCAAGCAAACCCCAAAATAAATTCTCGTATTATTTTCCATCTTCAGTTTGCTACGACCCCTGTCTGAACAATACAATGTCTGCAATTAAGTCTTGCTCTCAAGTCACAGAAAGTCCTGATTAGAAATCTTGATCAAATTCACAGCTACCCAAGAAGATGAAGCCTGTAGCCAAAGTAACCTAACTTTAGACAGAGCCTGTAGAAGGTTCATAATCGTCAATTAGCGTATGATCGTCTCAGATCTAATTCAGTGTAAACGTTTCAGCGGGGATAATTGACGACAACGTAATCGGATCTGCTTTCCACGATGGCGGATCAACGGGGTCAATTCCTTGAGTAATCAATTGCACGAGTTATTGAAAGAAGTTCCATTAGACGTTGTGTGTCACAAGTGGCTTATGGATGACAATGCACCCGCCATATTTCAGCCGAACAACCAGACAGTTCTTGAGCGAACTATTTTCCGGCAGATCGATATGTCCTGCAAGACTTATTGCTTGGCCTGCTTATTCCCCCGGACCCAAGTCCGCGAGATTTTTATTTCTGGAGGCACTCGGAAATATTTGTTTATTCAACGATTATTGGTTACCCAAATATATCGAAACCTGCCAATCAAAGCATAATAAACTACCCCAGAACGTCTGGAAGATTGAAGCACTCGATAGTACGTTGTCTACGAGGTTTGCGATTGGATCCCTGAATACTTCGGGCACCTCTGGCGAACGAAAATAACTACCGTTCGGGAATAAACTGAACAATTAGGGCAAACTAATGCATGGACATACTGAAACTAAATTTCGAATACTCTGATCTCTGGTCAGGGTGTTGAAAGGTTGATAAATTCCCGGTGCACTTTTTCCTTTCGCGGGACAATACATTTCCGAGACCTGCAGTGCCCCGCCCCCTTATTAGTCGACAGTGGTTCGCGTTTTTCTGAAATGAAATGAAAGTCAACTCGAATCATGAGGTTGTTTGAAAAAGAGTTGGGAATTTGACTCTTCTTTGTTATTAATTGAAACGCAAAAAAATCACCTCCACAGAGGAAGTCGAAAGGAACGAATATAAGTTTCGAGAACGAAGGTGGCTCCGATTGCGTCGGAAAGAAAGGAATAAATTGAAACGCGATAGCTCCACACTGAAGGGAGGGGGGTAACCGCGTGTAGAATAAGGGTTGGAGGTCCGTAAGTAGCCTCCGACAGAACTCGTGCCAAACAATTTGCAATGCTGAAACGAAAAGTTGTCGAGCTTTAGTGCACGGGGAGTTTCTCACGAGGCCTGCGAATAGAATGAGTTTGTCTTCGGTGTTCCGAGGAGGACGATAGAGAACCGCCATCAACCGGCCGAACCGACTGGAAACTGAAGAATTGGCGGAAGAAAAAAGATTAACGAAACGAAAGACGATCGAATAATTGAACTGCCCTTTTCACGGAATCAAGGGGAGTTGAATATATTTCGTACCTTTTTACGCCGGCCGTGTCCCGCCTCCGTCCCAATTTTATCGTTTATATTCGAGTGTCTCTCGAGATGTCTCCGTTCGTATTAAATTCCCGATAAATCACTTTCAGACGCGTGTTTGATGCACACTTTCGACCGCTGTGGGTCAGGTGCGCGCGCAGCGCGTGTGGCGTCATATGTGGCGCGGCTGGTAACTGACGCGTGTGGACAGTGACGTCACTAAACTTTGACTGCTCGTATCTCGACAAGAAAGCCACGCATTGAAAAATAGTAAAGAACATTTTGATTTCTTTTTTCTTTTTTAAGGAATCCATATCGATATACAGATATCGAATAACTCTGGAATAGAAATGTTCGTATTTCTACAAATCGTCGAAAGGAAGGAAATTGTAGATTCGAGTATTATTCTACGGATTGTTCCGCGTTCGTGGTATCCCAAGGTATTTCAATTCGAGATGCAAACGGACGAACAAACACCGTTCACCCTTTAATCGACTAAAGGAAGACAGAAAATCAATTCTCTCGCCCGACCACTCCATACAATAAGCATTTCAAAAAGATGAAGCGCTACGAGAATATTGAGAGAAACAATAAATTTTACGATGTTGCACGTCGCTTGGTACCGTGATCTGTCAAACGGGTGACACCCAAAGTACGTGTGGAAAATTCGTACAGGCCATCCAGCTCCCAACGCGTGTGGGACAACCACCAATGGGGTTGCAAAAGGTTTTCTTTGTTGCAATTGTTTTTATAAAAACTTGATCGCGAAAAGAATCGTTAACAATAGAAATTAGTATTTTAATATTTTGCTATAATTCATAAAGTGTGACATGCCAAAGCATTAATTTCCCATACGTTCCACCCACACGTTGTGATTCCGAACGATTTTCGCGAGGTCATAAATCTTGCGTAAGCGCGGTCAGGGCGATACGTGAATTGGAATGTCTTACGTCAAATTAATCGCGTAAGACTGGTACGAATCTTGAATAAATAAACACATTGGTTATTCGCGAACAATAAGACGCGTAACCGAATGTAACAAAACGTGTAATGGAAATATTTCCAACGACGTATTAAAAGCTTTCCATTTACTTAACCTATTATCTCAACCACGTTTTCGGGCGTTACTATGCTCCAGCAAGCTTTTCATTGGCAAATTTACAAAACCTCTTTGCCTTTGAATCGAAACACACTTGCAAAAGCGTTATTGACTTTACCGGGAGTTCGAAATGTTCCGCCATTCAAATGATTTTGCAGCAATCTGAATAAATGATAGTCGGAGAATGCTGGGTCTGCAAAAATTTTCCAATTCAACTCTTTAATTATTCGTCGGTATGATTAAACCGATATGGGCACGAGTGTTGCTCCGACGGGGATCTCTCTTGTTAACAATTCGAGGCATTTGTTCGTTCGATAACTAAATATGACATCGTCCTTTTCGATCAACCTCGTCGTAAAATGTCTAAACGCAAGAAAAACCTGTTTGCTGTTGAGAAACGCGTTGAAACACGTACGGTGTTATTGCATAAATATTTATTTTATCGATCGGTGAATTTTGTTTAATTTTCTGATGCACAATCGCTCAAAAAATATTTGCTAAGTATTTGATTCTGTTCGAACAAGTTCCAAACCTATATCTATGAAAAAGATACATTTTCCAAGCACGAAACAAATTAATTTCATTCTCTGTAACAACCTTTTCAATTTTCTGCCGAATAAAAATCTGTAATTAATAATGAAATATCAGTGGACTTTCATCCGAGATTAACGCTTTCTTCGCCTTATGGCAAGGCGCTAAATCGGCTGTGGAATACAATTTTCTGCTCGCAGAAACGGCTGTTATAGAGAATGGAACGAACTTACGTTGTAAAATGTTTATGTTCACATTACCATTTACTGCACCCCCTACAAAGTGGATCCATTAATTCCGCTGGGAACGCATCCCCGGTTAATTTCGTTGCCTAAAAACTTGTCTTTCGCGAGGACAAACGTACATTTTCGACCTTCTTGATCGAATTCCGATTCGTCTGCGAAAGATTGCGTCTTTCTTCCAGGCCTGGATATTATGAAAAAAACGATCGAAATTGTCGTTGCAGTCCATATCTTCCACCCAACCACAGTCGCACAATTCGACCCACCGTGTCCGCAGACGAGAAACTACCTTCATCCCTCTATTTAGTTTGAAAAGTATTAAGTGGAGAGTTAGGGCCGAGAATAGCTACGAGAAAATTCAGGCCAGTGTTCATGTTTCTGCTCCGAAATCTGGCAAATCATCTGACCGTCGTTCGCTTTAAAACTTGTACGAGCCAAATATTCTTGACTTTGGAATTCTGGAAGCGTCATGTTCCTAAATTCACGAATGTGACACTGTCCAAATGTTTTACGAAACTTCGGGTTCATTGAAATTCAGAAGCTGATATAAATAGAACAATCGTTAACGATCGCTATTTTTGTGAATAATATTATAAGCGAATTATACCTAGATGACAAAAGTATTTGAGCAAAACAGATAAAAAAAGATCAAGACCCATTAAATACATTTTTAATATTTTAAAATATTTTAAAATTTGTCCACGTTCTCGAATTTTTTTCTCGAAAGTGTGTAGGATTTCGAGGGTGTGTCTAATCACCAAAAATGATTGTAACTGACCCCAGCAACCGAAAATAATTTTTCCAGAACGATTTGATATTTTTTTAATATGGGCGACATTCTCCACCTACTCGAATTTTTTTCTCGAAACTGAGTAGAATTTCGGGGGTATGTCTATTCACCAAAAATGATTGTAACTGACCCCCGCAACCGAAAATAATTTTTTCAGAATGATTGGAAATTTTTTAATAATTCTTTAACGAAGCCTCAATCAACAAATTGATATTCTTGATTTTCGTCTGATCTTGGCCTCTAAAATAGGGACCACCCTATTCTTCGTGTTACGCTAATCTTGAATTGTTAAACAGATGCGTCGCCCAGTGAGAAATTTAGGAACGACACGCTCTTGTGGAACTGAGTGTATGTAACTATCGGAGCACGTTTCTTTTAAATTGTAAAAAGTTAAAAACGTCAGTGGTGCTATATGGTTGTGCTCCGCAGTGTATAACCTGGCCAATGTGAAACGCAGTGTACGATTTCCCAACAGTGTGGTTCGTCGATGACATTCGGACGATCCGTATAAACAACCGTTTCGACGCTCTGGCTATATGCACGACCAATTACACACATCCACGATCGCTATAGCGCACGTACGCCCGTCGGTTGCGTGCTTCTCCTTCGTCGCGGCGCAAGCAGCATTTTCATGGAGCAGAAACATGTCCAAACGATCTATAACGTCAGAGCTGCTCGTAAAGCGCAAAGGACACGGGTGATGTAGTTGCGTGGAAAAATAGTTTAGCAGCTGGAATTGCCACGCTTGTGTAATAAAACGGTTCCCACCTAGCCGTGTAATTTTTCCAAGCCGTAATGAGTACCAACAGGGGGGAGGGGGAGGGGACTAACATTCTGCAGTGCGAAAGTCATGAGGCGAAATTATTGCAACGATGAATCTAACTCGAAGGCGTGCGACACGGAACAACTATGCAGAAAGTAACACCTTCGATCAGGATGATACCGTCAGCTGGAAATTTTTATTTCGACACAAATTCTGGATGAAAACCGAATTCGAATTAATTTTCTTCGAAAGAGACGAGGAAAGATTGCCAATTGATCCAAGAGAGAAATTTCTGTTTTTTTGTTTTTAACGCGAAACGAAATGTTGCGATTATTGCGGTGAGACCCGCGATGCGTTTAATTAAAGGTGTAATATCGGATACCGTTAAGCATCCCCGATTATAGAAGGTAATTAAGGGACGGGCATTAAGGTTGATCAAATTGTGTTCGTTAGCAGTGTATTAGTACTTTAATTTTAACAATTGTAAAGACTATGTTCCCTGTAATAATGAACAGGAGATTGCTAGAACCTTCGCCGTGTAGTTGATAAAACGAAATAGGCGTTTCGAAAAGGGACCTAGATTTTAGTAAATAAACGTTCCCTTCGTCGAAACGTGTAACGCGGTTGTATCGACCGGATAAAACGATAGTAATTTTTGGACGTGATACGGGACACGCGTGGAACGAAGCGTTACGATTTGGCAATCGCAGGAATCAGATTTTCCCTGGTGCAATTTCACGATAACGAGGATACTCGATCGGTTAACTTACTAGGGCGCATATTTATCGACGTTTACAAATTGTTAATAATCGATTCGAAGGTTATCCTAGCGATCGAGATAACGCCAAGTAACGTACGGTGGTCGAAAATTCATGGTGGTGTGTGTATATCGGAACTATATCGAATCGGCACAATTAACCCTAGTGACCACAACGAGGTCGCGAGCGTGTTACGAGTGGTACCTTTCTAATTGTGATACCAGGAAACGTACTTTCCTCCGAACCGCCGAAAAAAGAATTATTTATCGCGCTGGATGCCTGAAAAGTCCTTGGTCCCGATCGAATGGGATTTTTATCGAGTTTATAAATGAATACTCCGCCCGAATATAGTAACAGACACCGATCGAGTAATTTTATTTTTCCACGATTGGATTTAATTGTTTCCACAGAGAATGTGATAAAATATTTGTTTAACGATCGCCAGGGTGAGGAGGGGCGAAAATTTGTAGGTATTTTCACGTCGTCGAATTCGCTGATAACAGACACACAACCGGCAATCATTGCCAGCCACACATTTTACGCGTGCAATGTAATTGCAACTGGCGAAATGCTATACTAAGTAATTTGAAACTTGTTATATGATGCTGTACGGCTAGTATAAAGTGCGCCCTAATTCATGAAACGTAATAGCGGAGTTTAAATTCGTAAATCTTTTTCTAGTAGGAAACTCGAGATAGGCTCTTACGCGTTCCGACGTCGACTATTGAAAGTGGAATCTCGCGATCTATTAAAGTAATGGAAACTTAAACTTCGGGGGAAGTCATATTTTATTGGAACAAAATCTTCCCGTTCGAAAAACTTTCTTAACTCACCAATTATTATCAAAGACTTTTAAAATTAAAAGTAGAATGAAAATAAGATTACAATCATTTCAAAAACAATGGTCAAATCATGGAAATTTAAACTTGGGGGGGGGGGGAGGGGGGGGAGCCATTTTTTATTGGAATAAAATCTTCGCGTTCGAATCATTATTTATACCTCCCAAATACTATCAAAGACTTTTAAATTACAAATAAAATTACAATTATTTCCAAAACACTGTTAAAGTAAATAGACATTTAAACTTGGAGGAGCCATTTTTTATTGGAACAAAATCTTCGCGTTCGAAAAACTTTTTTAACTTCCCAATTATTATCGAAGACTTTTAAAATTAAAAGTAGAATAGAAATGAGATTGCAATCATTTCAATAACACTGGTCAAATAATAGAAATTTCAACTTGAGCCATTTTTTATTTGAATAAAATCTTCGCGTTTGAATCACTTTTTAAACCTTCCAATTATTACCAAAGACTTTTAAAATTAAAAATAGAATTTTTACAATTATTTCCAAAACACTGTTAAAATTATGGAAATTGTAAACTTAGGGAGCCATTTTTTATTGGAATAAAATCTTTGCCTTCGAATCATTTTTTAAACCTCCCAATTATTACCAAAGACTTTTAAAATTAAAAATAGAATTAAAATTTACAATTATTTCCAAAACACTGTTAAAATTATGGAAACTTGAACTTGGAGAAAGTCATTTTTTTTTTAATAAAATCTTCGCCTTCGAATCATTTTTTAAACCTGCCAATTATTACCAAAAACTTTTGAAATGAAAATTATTTCTGAAACACTACAGAACTGACCGCCGTTAACTGGAACGTTTGAAACGAGTATGAAAAGAGGGATTGTTTGTCGATGGTAAAACCAGATATACTCGCAGAACTTGTAAAGCACACTAACTAAACAGCAATTATTTTTATCAGTCGCGCTGTACGATACCTAGGCCGATCAATTAAGATCGCCACGTGTTATGGGAATTAATTGAGCGCGTTATTTCGATCGGTAGACACTCTAGCATGAAGTCATCGGTGAGGGTAGTATTATTTTATGGCTGATCGGGTGCCCGGGAATTTATCGAGCCGGCGTGCGAAATATTTAATTCGCGAGCACGCAAATGATAAATCTTTCATAGTCTATAAACGTTTCTAGTTTCATCGGGCATATATATTCACGTTTAAACGAGAGAGAGCTGCAACAATATCGTTCCAGGGGAACGTTCACGTAAATAAATATGCTTTCGTACACCCGACACGAGTATCGAAGTAAAATAATAAAAAATGTTGCAACGTGAAAGACGTTGAAAATGCATTTGTATAGTTTAATTACGAGCAAAAATCGGCGGAACTTTTTTATTCCATACACCGTTCTGTTCAATACAGAAATGTATAGATTGATAGAATATGGTTACCTGCTAAAGGGAATAAAAAGATTTAGTTTTTCAAGCGAAAAAACGTGGAAAAAATCTATTTTTGGTGTTTTCAATTACGAGGCACCGTAACAAAAAATCTAAAAAAATTCTGTGATATAACCTATGACAATACGGATTTCCAGTAATTATTTAAATCTAGTGTCTCGAAAGCGTCAATACGAAATCCGTATTTTTTTCATTCTTATTTTCTCACGCCTAGAATGTTCAATCAAAAAGTGAAAAAAAATTCTTGAACACGTACCTCGATAGCCACAATACATCAGATTTTTTTTCTATCATTTTTATCATAAAATGTTTAACTATCGTTCATCAACTTTATGTTCAGTAAATTGCAAAGAACCTCGCGATATCGAATGCCTGCAAAAGATTAATTTCATTTCCTTATTTCAATGTCCAGAATCTCAACCGAGTTTCACAGTTCATATTTTTGTTAAAACTTCTTAACAAAGCATTTATGGATTTTTATATAACACTTTGATCTTTACTTGTAGAACACACTGCTGAAGTGTGTATAAAAAAATGTGGAACACCTTTTCTATTCATAGATTTTCCCCCGAAAATTGCATTCCGTGGCGTTGGTATACAACTTTCATGTCACTGTCGTACACTAATAGGGGGCTTCCCGTTTGTGAGATAAATAAATAAAGTGAAAAATTGGTGCACGAGCCCCGATGCGTACCTGAATCATGTTGTTAGAGAAATTTCGTCGAGCGTATTTCCGAAGGTATCTTATTGTTCGAACGGAGAAGAAACAGAATCCAATCCCGGAGTGTTGTATTGTTCAAAGTCTTGTCATCGCGGCGAAGAAGAGCCGGGAAAGCTTTCGCAAACTCCCATAAAACCTGCCCCGGGTAGCCCGGTTACACGTTCGTCTACGGATTCGAAAGCCATCCGGGGCGGCGCGTAGGCGGCCGTAAACCGTACGAGTCGCTGGGGTGCCAGGAAAGAAATGAAAGGGCGCGCGGGAGGAAAGGTAAGACCAGAAACCAGGGGACACGTAATTCCTCGGGCACGCCTCGATGCTTTGTAACCGTGCATGCGAATCCCTATGCACGCGTGCAACCCCAGATTCGATTACGCCAAGGGCCTCGACGACGCGCAACAGACTGCCGTCGCGTCGCCCCGTCGGAGTAAAAATAAATCCAAGGGTCGCCCTTCGTGTCTCAGAATCCTCCAACCGCTAACCAGTGGTTCTTAATTCCCCAACGACACCAAATTAACAATAACAGTGGTGTCCGCCTCGAGGCACTCCGATCAGATTTTTATTAATAGAATCGATGAAACGAAAGCTTTGTCGAGGGTTCTCCCGACCCCTAAATATAATAATTCGTATCTTATTTTAACCCTAAAGTGTCTGTTTCGAAAAGTTATTCGAACATTAGAGGTCATTGAATTCGTCTTAATATCGACTGCAACAATCGTATAAATTATTTATTTTATATTCTATCGTCTTACGTTCACGTTAACGTAACTAAATTAACACTTTCAAATTACTGAGATTTCCTTGGTCGAATAAAATTGAAAGAAATGTATTTATTTTAAATTATTTTTATGTTCATGTTTGTATGCGGTTATATACAATCATTAACCCTTTCAAACCACTGGGATTTTCCTGTTCAAATAAAATTCAAAAATATAAGGGAAATCAACTCGTTGAATGAAGTATTATTATTAGACTGCGGATCTTTATGCAAATTCACATTTTTATTAATAGAATTAATGAAACGGAAGCTTCGCAGAGGGCTGTCTCAACCCCTAAATATAATAATTCGTATCTTACTTTAAGTATTTCTTATATTCTTGCATATTAAATGCATTCTGTAGTTTTTTGAGGATTAAAATTTCCCATAAATGCATAAACAACCGCAGTCTAATTATTATCAATATTATGACTAGAACTATCAAAGTGATCTAAATAATCCACTTATAATTTCTAACAAAAATTGCAAAAAATTTGCTCAACAGGATTTTTGAAAATTTATCATAGTTTTCTACAAAAGGATGAATAAACAATACAAATTTATTTCCATTGCATTATACAGTGGGTGTAAAAAGTATTCGTGACTAATTACGACTAAAATGTTGGATAATAATGTTTGTTAAACAGTATTTGTTAAGCAAACATGTTACATGTATTATTTAAAGTCTGCAGAACAAGAATATCAAATAAACAAAAGAAATATTTATATTGTTTATACAGGGTGTTCAGCCACCCCTGGGAAAAATTTTAATGGGAGATTCTAGAGGTCATAATAGAACGAAAATCAAAAATACCAATTTCTTGACTGAGGCTTCGTTAAAAAGTTATTAACAAATTAAATTAAAAAATTTCAAATCATTCTGAAAAAATTATTTTCGGTTGCGGGGGTCTCAATTACAATCATTTTTGGTGAACACACATACCCCTGAAAATCTACCCACTTTAACTTGTGTGGAATCTGACACTCGCCAAAATTTACATGTTTCGAAAATCTAGCGTTAAATATTTCTTATATTATTGAATATTAAATGCATCCCGTAGTGTTTTAAAAATTTAAATTTTTCGTTAACGAATAAACACTCGCCGTCCAGTAAAGACTTAAAAATATCCAAATATTTCTTTAACGTTCATTTATTTTAACAAGCTCAAAAACTTCCGTTAAATATTATTATTCTAGTCACTAATTGAGGCATCTCTGATAACACATTTTCACTATTTTTGTAAATAATAATAATTTGTACCCTACTTCAAGTATTTCTTATATTTCTGTACATCAAGTGCATTCTATAGTCTTTCGATAATAAAAATTTCACATTAATTCATAAATACCAGAAGTCTACCTTTCTTTTCCACGTTAATTTATTTTAACAAGCATAAAAATTTCCGTTGGATGTTATTATCCAAGTCACTAATTGAGGCATCTCTGATTACACAGGTTTATTATTTTTGTAAATCATGCTCGCCCTTTTCTGGAACGTTGTTAACGTACGTGTGCGTATGTTTGTGAATACACCGTAAGCGTAACCGTCGATCATGACTCACAAGGGCTCATGACTCACCTTACATTCGTTCGAATTGCTTTTGAAACGACAGCAGGTGCAAGTTACAGCATATATCTAATATTTCTAATCCCCTAATAAGTCACGATGGGCCTTCGTTACCGAGATATTTTTATTTAAAGTTTGGCACGCACGTACCACTCACCTCACAAAACAAATTTTAGATTAGTCGGTGGAGCGATTAATTAAGATGCCTTTTGGTAATTGATTCGAATCTCTTCTTTTTTTACTATTTTGAAATGCAAAAATATATTTTGTTTTTTACGTCAAAGTGTTAACCATACCCTGAAAACAACGATTTTCAAAAAAATTTTTCAATTTTTTACTTTCACGGTATAGCCAAAAAAACAAATTAACCTATCGACTTCAAACAAAAATTTTGCTGAAAAATAGGTGCTCAATTTCGCCATAAATGAACCCAAAAAGTTGATTCTAAATTTATTTTTAGAATGTCAGTTTCGCACGAACAAAGTGAACACCTAATTTCTTGTTGAAAGAGTCTGTTTTGGCGCGTAAAATTGTGAAAATCACATGCAGGAACTCTTCTCCGGCGGCCATTTAACTTGCACCCGGAAGTTACGAAGAGTTTAGGTAGAAAGGAACGGTTTTATCAACCGCAAGGCCATCTCATAATGAGTCATCCAATCTAAATAATTTCTTCCTCAAACACTTCGTCGTGTGATCAATAGCAACGGAGATATTGCAGGTGATAAAGTTAAGTGCTATACATTACGTACGCTGTTTCGCCGCAAAGTGTGTTCAAGACGCTCGATATCCAGGAACTGGATCCCGCCTGTGCGAGCGTGTGGCCACGATGAACGCCCGCGCGCGTAAATGGATATATGCAAATTATAAAGTCCGTTAGAAATAATCATCTCGCTACACCGAACTGCTACACTTTCTTGCGAACTAGATTTACCTTAGACAAGGGATCATTTATTACAGTTAATTGCGTGCCTCGCAAAACCTAACGGATCGATTAACTATCGTACATCTACTACCCTAATTTTTATTCATGGAAACGCCCTGCGTTACATACGTGTGTACATATATAGCAATCACCTCGATGCCTGTCTCATTTTTTCGACGATTCTTGGCAAATGGTCGTTCTGGATAAATTAAAAGAATTTTTAATTTTTTGGCGATTCAAATATTCGACAAATGTAATTAGATAAGATATTTATTACAAAATAAATTTCAAACTTGCACTCCAGTGGTATAATAATATTTTACTTATTATTAGTACTTGCATCTTATCGATAAATTAAAAGAATTTTTAATCTGGTGCTGTCCTAATATTTTACTTATTATTAGTACTGACATCTTATCGATAAATTAAAAGAATTTTTAATCTGGTGCTGTCCTAATATTTTACTTATTATTAGTACTTATATCTTATCGATAAATTAAAAGAATTTTTAATTCATCGACAAGATACTAGTACTAATAATAAGTAAAATATTAGGAGAGCACTAGCATGCAAGTTTGAAATCTGTTCCGTAACAAACGTCTCAGAGTATTTTATAATTACGTTCGTCGAATATTTGGATCACCAGAAATTTTTCGAACAGGGAAGAAAAGAAGATTGAACCAGTCCCCCGGGCCTGGTTAAAATATAAATACGTCCGAGGGGCTACAATGAAACGCAGAAATACGATGCAGAATTTCAGACAGTGACGTTCGATGTAATTCGAGTGCGAACAGGCTACTGACAGTTCATAAAAAAAGGAAAAATCTTCCGCACAGACGTCGAAAACCAGTCTATTTGCAGAAAAAGAAGTAACGAAAACAGACACATGTCCGGAGGAAAATATATTCAAGTTACTATCACGAATGGAAGGGGCGGGACGGAGGAGGGCCCGGGGGGGGGGGGGGGGGGGGGGAGTATTCGCGTCGTTAATTATTTCGGTCTTTCCATTTTAACTGGAGCACTGAATTTTCGTCCACGGGGCGGAAACAGGACGAGCAGAGAGGGGGGGAGGGTAGAAAAAAAAAAAGGAAAAACCGAAAAGAATTTTTCTCGCAATATTGCTCATCGCGTCGAATGGTTAGAAAAACTTCGTTAGATTCGTTGCATTCTCCTTTTTTTTTTTAAGTGCACGAAAGACCCGACGTAACTCCCGATGAAATAATGTTGTTGTTGCTTTTAGGAAGTGCGTCGTCGAAGTATGACGAATGATCGGGCGCAACAATAGATACCTGTCGCCTGACGCCGCATTCATCCGAACCACCCTGCACGCGCGAACTATTGTTAAGGGAATATATCGTACTATCAAGTGATTTTTCCTCCCGTTACATCCGATAAATATCGAAGATTCCCCTTTCGGCCAAAAATCTCGGTGTCTGTCACAAATTTCGCGTCACAATGCCGCGGAACTCGAATGATATTAACCCAGAACGACCAGAAAACACGCGTTGTTATTATTCCCATGATCAGATGGTACGTCACTTTTGTTGTCCAAATCGTGACACAGCACCAGCTCGATTACTGCAAAAAATTGGGGCTGGAAATTCCAATAATCGAGAGAAGCCAATGCTTGCTTAAACAGACAGTGGTAAATAATTATTTGCGTAAGAATTTGTCTGAAAATTGATGAACGTCGCAGATGGACGAAGTAAAAATAATTGGTAAATAGAAACTAAAAATTTCTTCTCGAACGAAGAGGGTTTCAAATAAGAATGTTCGAGTCGGAATCGATTTTCCAGAAAATCGATCTTTTTAATACGATTCTCGATTTGTTTAAATCGATTCTTTTATATGCGATTTTGACACGAATTGATTTTTTTAAATTATGAATCGATCTTTGATCCGTAGAGAAAATTCAGTTTCTTTTATCGTACTTATAGTGTCATGTACAAGAATTTTCTGTTTGACCTTAAATTTATATTTTAGAAGAAAAACTAATATTCATTTTGAACGAAGTATTACAGACGACTATTCATATAATTTCTAGTTTGAGTATCATTCCTTCGATTAAAAGTTTTTATATTAATTGTTAAATTTCATGCCAAATTGATCACTTGTCGCCCTCGATGTCTAAGATTATGTTTAAAATTGAATATGATGTAAACTGTACGATATTAGGGGTAGTTTAAGTCATCATTTTACTGGTTGCGAATTTATTTAAAAAATACAAACCTCTACAGTTTACGATTCTTTCAAAGTAGGTCGTAAGTAATAATTTTTATCTTCGAATCTATTTATAGTATTGAGATGTTTCCTTCTTCAATTATATTAGGAAAAGATTGACCTTTCGAAATAAATTTTGTTACGAATGAAAAATCAATTTTGCAATATCGGAAATTATAAATAAATTTGTATTTTATTGACTTATCGTTATGGACAGAACTTATTTAGAAGAATAAATCCTCTTCGAATAAAAAGAAAACATTTCAATATAATAATTAGTTTACGAGATAAAAATTCCTAAATACAATCCATTTTCACAAAAGTCGTAAATTTCTGAGGTAAAATTCTAAACCAACAAAATGATGACTTAAACTATACTTAATATCGTATGAACTACATACTATTAAATTTTAAACAAAATTCCAGACATCGAGGAGAAAAAAACGATCGATTTGGCGTAGAATGATCCATCTTTGCTTCAATAATTTTCTAAACAATTTGCACAAAGCAAATAGTACTTCATCGTTAATTATTAATTGTTTCGTTTATCGTGTCTTAAATATAAATTATAAATATGCAAATTTGATAAAAAAATTTCAAAGTTTATACGAAACACGACAATTAATATTTGGACGGTAATAGATAGTATATCGAAGCGGTGCCTCGAACGATTCTCTAAATCGATTTCCGATAGATCGATTCGTCGTAGTTCGATTTCGTGCCGCGTCGATTCCGGTCGTTTCAATTTAGAATCGACTCAAGGATCGATTCTTCTTGCAAGAATCGAACATCCCCGGTTTCCAATTTAGGCGAAACGTAAATCAAAATTGATTTTAAAGCGCACCTGATGCCCCCGCTGCTAATTCCCCTCTCGTGCGCTGAAATTGGCGGGAATTTAAGAGCCCCCCTCGTACGGATTACGCGTCGGTCCATAGAAGAAAATAACGAAAACGAGTGCCGGTGGAACGTGGAATATAGACGTGATGAAACAGCCCCGTCGCCGACATAATTTCTCGCTAAAGCGATCGTAGATCACGGGGAAACAAGTGCCCGTATAATAGAATCTTCCCGTAGAAACATAGTGGGTAATTCGGATAACCCAGCGGCGCGGAATCTCTCGAATTCAATTAAACAGTAAAACGTCAAAAGCGGCGCAAGTTCATTTTAACACTCGCCGGTTCTATATCGCCGCTCACATTTATATCGCCCGGCGAACTTCCCGCCTGCAAAATCATTACGCCCGCCGCCGCGGCGTAATAACCCGTCACGAACTTCGAAATTTCAACCAACTCGTCGGGCTCATTGCGCAAACGTGCCTCTCAATGGGGGCCTGGAACTTTTTCAAAGGGTTTCCGAACCTATCGATCGGGACTTCGAAATTCTTCGCCCGAGACTCGGATTCGGACTCGGATTCGGTTTCCATGCCCGTCGGATCGAGGATATTTCGCTTTTTGACTCTCCATGGCGAGCGGAAAACGAAGTTTTGTCTCGAGGCGCCTTTGCATGCTACCGCTGATTCCGTTACAAAGAGATTATGTTACTTTTAACGAGAAAATTCCGCCAATGGGCACGTTTTATCGTCAGTTCCGAGGGCCTCTGGTACTTCTCCAGCCCCCTCAATACTTGCACCGTCTATACTCGACATGGGCGTAACGAGTTCTAATAATTCGAATAATAGTGTAATATACAGCGGTGGAGATAAATATTGATAAACTACGCGATTTGATATAAGAACGTTAAAAACTATTGAGAAAATTGTTTGCATCGCTTCTTTTTTGTACGTATCTCGTACTTGTACAAGACAGAACAAAATTAATAAAATAATTTTCAAATCAGATGATCGGGTACTAGTATGGAGGAAACGGAATACCGAATTGTCAACCATGGAGGTGGTAAAGTCTGTATATGGAGGTGTATGCCCTTCATCCGGACTTGAAAACTCTGTAGATGCAAAAACTTATTTAAATATCTTAAAAGAGAATTTAAAGAAAGGTGCAGAACAATCAAAGTTACCGGCAAACTTTTATTTTCAACGAGATAATGCGCCTGCACATATGGCATATTGTACAGTTTGTCGATGGATTGTTTGCAACACAGCATACAATTGGAAAAATGTGTTCGTAAACACCACGATCGTATAAATCGGAATTAAAACGAATAATTTCAACAGAATGGTCGAAAACAGATTAAAAGAAATAGTGAAACGAAGAGGACACGTTACAAAATATTAAATTATAATTTAATACGTTGTTACATAAAATGTGCCAATACTTTTGTCCAGGTATCAGATGATAACAGAACTCTCTATTTTATTAATTTTGTTCTGCCTTTGACAATTATTTCAATAGTTTCTGACGTTTCTATACCAAATCCACCGCTGTATTATACTACTTTGAACATTGTGATAATTTAAATCTGTTAAAAAATGTCGAGGACCGCGCGATCCTTCTACGATCTTTTTCAATTCGATAACAAAAATCGTCCCTTTGTCTCGTCGTCTATCGAGAATCGTATTTTGTGGGTCGAAGCGTAGCCTTTCCGATGACAAAAGGTTCCCCACCCCTGGGGTAGGTTGAAAGGTGAGCGGGTCAGAGCGGGAGACACGTAAACAAAGGTGTAACTTGCGATTCGAGAGTCGGGTGAAAGAACGTAGAACTATGAAGGAAAAAAAAAAATATGAAAATTCGACGAACCTTGAGCGTGGACGACGTCGAAAAGGGCGACGACGACTACGAGGACGCAACACCGCATCTTTCTGCGACCGTTTCCGCTCTCGGTCCGGTTCTCTTCTTCCTCCTCGTCGACCGTATCCAGTTTCGCCGCCACTTTTCACGCGATCGCGCGAGAACCGGTCCGGGTTTTCTTTACGCGGCGCGAAAAAGACGCGGGCCGCGTTTTAATCGCGTTTCCGGTGTATCGCGTGCCGGTTAATCGACGGTATTTGTTTCGGCTGGCTCGAGGCTCGATCGTTTAACGTCACGAACGATCCCGCGTTCATTCATATCACCGCGACCGCTCACTTGCCGAAGGACTTCATCGTTTGCGGATTTCGTCCCGTTCCTCGTTGTTCCATCAACCTCCGACAGCGAGATAACAGTCACGTGGCCCGATTCCCACGTACCAATGATCCTCGAGTAGCCATTTTTCGGCCGACCCTCTTCATCATCCTGCAACAAACGAATCAGTCGACTTTATTGCACGGTTCTATTTCTTTTACCGCTGCAAACGCTTAGTTTTTTTACAGAGGAATGTTTATGCATTTCTGGGAAACTTCAAGAGGGGAGTCTCATGCGAATGATAGAAAATTGATCCATTTTTCTTAATTTTTTTTAAGGAAATGTTACATCTGACGGTATGCTTCTTTTTTGCAATTTATCTAGCTATCCCTTGGTAGTACAAGATAATTTTTATACATGTGTTTAAACACTGGCGTAGGTGATTGCAGCACTCAAGGTTGACCAAATAAAAAACAATCAAAGAGATTTTTATTCGGTAGGTTTACAGTTATCAACAAGTCTCCAATTTTGGAAACTAGAACCATCTTACGAGTAATTGTCTTTTATCGATGTAAACAAACACTAGTAAAGCTTTTGGAAATAATAATACTTATACGTCTCTACGTTTAGCTACCTCTCTGACACCTGTTATTCCCGTTTCTTAAATAAACAAATAAATATAATAAGCAACCAAGTTTGCCGCCACGATAAAGTGGAACATTTTAAGCATCGTATTTTCGATGCCAAGTCCGTAATTTCGGGAATTTCGCAAATGGGGCGAACTAACAAGTAAAAATGAATCCCGCGCCAGCATGAATCTTCGTTGCGGAAACTAGCTGGTCGATGTCCCGAGTGTGTACAATTACACCGTAAAAAGGAATGTATCCTAACCGTGAGAAGTTGACGCTAGCACGCATCATCTGTCCAGAGAATGTCCGTTATCTCGCGGCGGCGTCTTTCAGCCGCTTGTTCTTTGCACGCTTATGGAAGTTTGAAAGTTAGAGTTTCCGGTGAAGTTGGTCCGAACCGGAAAGGCCGCCGCCACAGATCACCGGTCCGCGTCGCGATCTGCCCAACTTTCCTGGCTCCATTGGGTTTGCTTACCTGGCCTAACTTTTCTTCGCGTTCCTTTCACACCGTTCCTGCTTTATATCTTTCATCGATACTTTCCTCGCCGTCTACCCACCCCTACCTCCACCCATCCCTTTCGACCGCCAAAGGTGGGAAAAATTCCGTGGCACGAGCCCACAAGGTGACAGGTATTGTTGTCCCCGGGTACTTTCAAGAGACTTTAAACAACTTCGCGGATCTACGTGAATCATTCCCCGGGAAGAAAAGCCGGGGCATTGACGCGGCACGTTCAACTTTAGGCCAACGGAACTTCTAATAGAATCGCGCGGATTTATTTCGCGCTTTTGTATTCCGTTGGTTGACATTGGTCGCGGCTCGAAACGGTCGTCGAACTTTCTTAATACGTTCCTTTTAAACAGTTTCGACCGAACTTATTAAGGTGTGTGGGGGGCAAAAAAAAAGTTCTCGCATTATAAGTTCCGATGGGAACGGATAAACGAAAGTTTTCCGATTTAATAGAGCGCGCGAGAGTCGCGGAAAGTCTCGCGGAACGGGACAATTTTCAATTTTTATTATAATAGAATTATTTGAATTCGTTCGATAGAATTTTCGCTATCGTGTCGGCCGGTTTAACCCTTTGCCATACTTCTTGATGTCAAGTCTCGCAATTACGAGGCCATTCGTCATCGAGCCCTATAAATTAATCACATTTTCACATTCTCGAGATGTTCGTAAAACAAATCTATTCTTTTCGTGCTAAATTAAAACTATTTGGAATTAAATCGTGAGTCAAGGAGTTAACGTTGGAACTACCAAAGCAGTCAGAATGACTGGTTCGTAATTTCTAATACGTAAAACTTGTAAAAATCGTAATTTTTTTAAATAGAACGAATAAACGCTTATTTCCATTGCATTATACATTCCAAATAAATACACTATAATTGACGATAGTTGTGATGTTGAAAGAGTAATTAATAAACGACAGTCATTAAGGTCGATGAACGACCTATGATACAGTATGAACGAAGGGGGTGTCTTTAGAAAGAAGCAGCGTTCGCGTTTTCAATTCAACTTCCGGTTTCTTATCGATCCTTTCGAAATATGCTAACGACGTCGAATCGATCTATTTCATCGTCGATGATTGATGAACGCCGGAATCCGTCCACGGAAAACGACAGCCACGAAGCGTAACTCCGCCTGCTATGTTATGTCAACGCGTACAAATCAAATACCACCCAACCGGGACTTCCGTTGCTTCCTCCTTCGCCTCCAACTTTCCTTTCGACCCTACGCCATTGTCGCCAGCCATCCTAAATCCTCCTACTACCCGCGTTCCACTGGCACTCTGGACCGCGGCAAGACATAATTGAATAAAACCGCTAAGTGATTAATTGCATGAACCTTCGCGGTGCTCTTCCTTGCCAACTAACTTCGTGCTGGAGTTTAAAGGACATTTACAGCGTCCTATTGCCTTTTATACGACTTCAACCGACGAGTCAGCCCGGCGTTTCGTGCGACCTCCCCCGCCTATGGGCGTCATGCTCTATTAGCGTCGCGATAATGAAGTCTTCCAACCAACAGTGGCGACGAGCACAAAAATAAAAAAATAGAAAAACGTATCGATATAATCGTATTTCCCCCATCCTTTCCATAAATGGATCTCAACGGCCTCTCAAAAAGAACATTACGGATGAAATTATCAAAAAAAATTTATATACAGGGTGTTCGGCCACCCCTGGGAAAAATTTTAATGGGAGATTCTAGAGGCGAAAATAAGACGAAAATCAAGAATACCAATTTGTTGATCAAGGTCGCGTTAAAAAGTTATTAACGTTTAAAGTACCGTCTGTAGAACGACAATTTGCGAGTAGACCTTACGTCTATATTTATGGGGTTCTAGAGCTCTATTAATACGCATCGTTTCAATTTCGAATCATTAAAATCCTCCAATCCGTTCAGGAGTTTTAACCGTATAATATTGTGCAAAAGTAAAATTTTGATTTTAGACCATTGTAAGTTACATAACCTAAAATTTTAACACCCTGTATAAAAGAGAGGACACCGTATAGTGTAAATATTTATTCTCTATCTAGCTCAACGAGAGCGATTTTAAAGTAAAATTAATTTTCTTTTTTTTTGAGTACCCAAGATTTGTCCAAAGAATACTTTCCAACTTTTCATTTAAACATTATTCCGTTTTCTTAAATTTTAATGGCGATTCATAAAGAAAGAAGTATATTCGTTTAAGAACGCGCACGTAGGAATAACAATTAAATTTCGCGATCGAAATCGTGTAGAAATGTAATTTCAACAGCTTTCGATGGTCCCCGTGATATTACTCTTTTTTTTGCAATCAGTGCATCATGGTCTCATATTAATGACCAGAACGCAATGCAGATCGGATGCATTGATATTCACGTAGTCAATGGAACCAATAATGCGGAATGAAATCATTTGCTCCGTATGTGCACGGTCGTTTTACCGAGTCAAAAAATGAATAGTTCTATTGAAACGTTACTCCTCGAAATATTTATTGAAAAGCTCTGCTCCGTGCAAAGTTTTTTTATTGTCAAAATTTATTTATACGTACGCTTCGACTCTGGGGATAACTATTATAAATATTTCCACTAAGATCACTGTTTGGCTGCGTGGCTGTCTCAAGTGTTTCACGCTATTAATTTCTTTTAGTATTCAACTTCTCCTTCTACTAGTTTCTCAGGTATATTCTCCACAATCTTTTTCCCTTCCAAAGGAAGTAATTTGTCTCATCCAATTGTTCCACATTAGTTATGCCCCACGTGTCGGCCATGGTCACCTTACTTTTACACGTGTTCACTAATATTCACTTTAATCTTCCCCCGTAGTCATGCTCTGCTATCAATTTGTGGTGGATATCGGTGAAATAACAATTGTTTAACACGTTAAGATATATCGAGTTGTATCGTTAAATATTTAATAATTCTCTCTCATTAACATTCTCCGTACTTTTCTGTAGCTTCTTTTCTTCACCATGTCACAGTATTATGTATTCTATAGATAATAAACTCTATGTAAGAAACCAACTATCACAATTGTTTTTAATTGTTCCCTCGTTTTTCATGGTTTCCGGCCACTTTACGACGCCGTTTAGCGCCGGAATATTCACACGTAGAGTGTTAAATGTTTTCTAAATGGCTTATATCGTTGAACAAGGAACATACTTGATTGATATTACGGTTCGTAAACACGTACAATGTATGTACATAATTACTTAGAAAGCAGCAGTTTACACCAGACTCGCTTCAACATCAATGGAATTTAAATTTTCGATCCGGCTTATCACTGTCGCGGTTCCATAGTCGCCGAAAGACGTCCTCGATTTTTTTAACACCAAATTAGAACAGGGCCTCCCAAATTCTTCGTTTATTTATTCAAAACGATTCATTTAAAATTCTCGAACGCGTCTCGTCTTTAAAAATAAATCGAATATAAAAATTAAAATTGCATTTTGAAAGTGGTCAGCTTATTGCGAATTTTCAATCTCCGTTTCGTGGGAGCCGCTAAATTAATTTCTCGATATTCGTAGTTTCTATGTTTCGCGAGAAACCAATCAGTTTCTTTTCAAATTTTGTGATATCTGAATTAACAAAAAATGTTGCATTCGATTCATCGACTAGCAGAAAACTGAAAAAATATAAAATAATATTTGATATTTTTGAGGAGAATAAATGAAATGAAAAATTAAAATCCACTTTGACGAGATTTGTGTTTTCGGTCGTAAAATAAAAAAAAATTACTGATTCTCGGATTGCACGATTAATAATTCATTTGCCAGGGAAAGAATTATTTTCCAAGTATGGAAAATTTATTCACTTCGTTTTAATTTTCCATTTACTAATTACGATTCTTCGCGGAACGCTTGTTCGCATGACAGGAATCGCTAATGATCCACGGAACAGAATTTGGTATACGCGTTCCGCTGTCCCGGGCGTTATGTGTTTTTTCATTCCCCTAACTGTTTACCAAAACTTTCGACGCGAGAGGGACCGTATTTTGACTCGGCGAGTTCTTTCTGCAATTGGAAACTTTGACAAAAGTTCCAAGTGGGGAAAGTTTTTAATGAAGTTCGCCTGTCTTACACAGTAACGGCAGCCGAAAGATATCGTAAACGCGATTACGCATTTTAACATTTTTGCTCATTGTTCGAGTCATTTATTTCACGGTGAACGTTTCACGGAAGAACGAATAATTTATGCGGCGAATTTGCATTTTTATTTTACGATTCGCCGACGATCGAAACAGGCTTGAAAACAATGCTGAACTTTTATGACACCGAGATTGAAAAACAGTTTCGATGGCAAAACTATAAAGAAGTTAATGGACGCCGGAGTTAAACAATTTATTGGTTTAAACGTCGGTTTAAAATATCCAAAATTGCTATTAGCGAGTGTAAAAAAATTTATGCTTGGGCAAATTTTCATTTGAAAATAACGAATAAGAATTCTAAGAATAAAAACGAATCTACAATTTTTATTCGTTATTCGCGGATGAAATTTGCCAGATTCCGGCTGAAATATTTTCGTCCAAATAAATGAATTTTCAACAATTTTTATTTACGTTCGAGCCACCCTAGTATCTCTAGTTTCCAATATTTTTCTGTCTCCCATATCATTTATTTCCTTTCATCGTGCACAAATTAAACTGTTTCACCGTGGGGGATGATATTTTTCAAAAAGTTTTCGTCACAATTCACGCGCTCTTTAGTAAATTCGATAATTTAAAAAGTAATAAATATTCGTTTATATTTGAACCACCCTTGTAGCTATCATTAAATTCAATTCAACGGCCGACAAACGTGGTCGAGGAAAATCGCACTTCTTCCGCGTAACGATTCAATATTTTCCACACATTTGATATTTTTATCTTCAAGCACTTTTTCATTAACTTTTGTGTTAAGCTTCCTTGCTTTTTCTGGTAATAATTGTTACCAGAGTTTAGGTAAATAATCGCTCACCTTATTATGTCGAAGATTGTACATCGAACAATCTCGAGTGTATCGAGTATTCTCGAATCTACCGAAATTTTCGAATTCTTACACGCACTTCTAGTAATTGTGGAGAGGGTCGATTAATAAGTTTAAAAGATAAATTCCTCCAAAAAGCACCAGAATAAATCTCGATGTATCGAACATTCTCAAATATCCAAAAATTTTCAAGTTCTCACACGCTTCTAGTAATTGTGCAAAGGGTCGATTAATTAGTTTAATAAATTTGATAAGACCAGCGACAAATGAGTTCCTCTAAAAAGCACCAGATGCATTAATTAACGATAAAGGAAGCAATTAGTTTGACGACGAGCGACAGACATAAGTCTGACTAGATATTACGAGAAATAGGATAAAAAATTGAATCGAATAAATAAATCTCGATGAACAAAACCAAACTTAGAACTTGTTATCCAGCCACAGTATATCGGGTGTATCGAATATTCTCGGATCTATCGAACATTCGATTAATAAGTTTAATAAATTTGATACGACCAGCGACAAATGAATTCCTCTAAAAAGCACCAGATGTATTAATTAACGATAAAGGAAGCAATTAGTTTGACGACGAGCGACAGACATAAGTCTGACTAGATATTACGAGAAATAGGATAAAAAATTGAATCGAATAAATAAATCTCGATGAACAAAACCAAACTTAGAACTTGTTATCCAGCCACAGTATATCGGGTGTATCGAATATTCTCGGATCTATCGAACATTCGATTAATAAGTTTAATAAATTTGATACGACCAGCGACAAATGAATTCCTCTAAAAAGCACCAGATGTATTAATTAACGATAAAGGAAGCAATTAGTTTGACGACGAGCGACAGACATAAGTCTGACTAGATATTACGAGAAATAGGATAAAAAATTGAATCGAATAAATAAATCTCGATGAACAAAACTAATCTTAGAACTTGTTATCCAGCCACGGTATATCGGGTGTATCGAATATTCTCGGATCTACCGAAAATTCTCGGATCTATCGAAGGTCGATTATTAATTTCAAAACATAAATTCCTCAAAAAGTCACCAGATATTAAGTAACAATAGCGAAATTAGTTAGTTTGACGACGAATGACACATGAATTTGGCTAGATATTGAGACTCGAATCGAGCAAATAAATGTCGACGAAAAAAGTAACGTTGGAGGTCGGTATCCAAGAATAATGACTTTTCAGAAGAAGGTTGCCGACCTACGAGCCACGCGGTTCGCCCTGTATTCTGTTGCTAAAGCGTCGCGACGAACAAACATCTTGCAACGAGACCAGGAGGATCTCGAGTGTTATTCGAGGACAATAAGTACGCCGGCCGAGTGAAAATGCACAACGGAAGCACTATTCATTCTCCGTTCCCGTGGACCGGAAAATGTCGTCCAGTAGAACTCGGGGCGGCCTCCAGTCACTTTCCCGGGGGGGGGGGCGAAAAACTTTATTAAACGCCGACATCGCCGACCGTTCGTATTAAAGGCTGACGTTCCATCGGTTCAAGTAACCGGATCGAATCGAATTTTGCTAATACAACGCCAATTCGGATGGTCTCGACATTTTTTTACGCGATCGTCCGAGCGTCGACCGGTTATCGTACTCAAGACCAACGTTTTCTGTCTACCATCGAGCCAATTTCCGCGAGCCACGAGGCTCTGGAACGGTTCGTTGTTAATTAAATGCACGCTCCGACGTTCTAAATATATTACGGGCGCTTGATTATTCTTAACGTCTGGTAATGACAACTGAATCGACGGTAGGAATATTTTATTGCTACGCTCGACTTAAATATCGACGGTGTTAATGGTGTTCGTTAACGTTACGCGGCTGGAAAAATTATTCGCGAATCGTTGCTGCCGGTGATTACAAAATCCTTTCCATGCAAATTGCAATTTTTTATTCAAAAATTATTCAACATAATTACGCGTTCCAGTCATTTTACAAATCATATATTGCAAATGAACACACACACACACGGACAGACAGAGTCTCGTTCGAGAAAAACAATGAGAATGAAATCTCGAAAAAATACGATCTTGACCATTTTAAAAATCAACGTTAATTTTCCAGTCAAATGTGTATTAGTGTGTTTGAAACAGGTTCGAGGATTTTTAAATTGTTTAATTAGTCTGTAGAGATCTGTTTGGTAGTTTTTGTTCCCGTAACGTCGTTTGTGCGCGTGAAAAATCGTTTAGGGTTAGGTCGAACGCGACCGGATCGCAAACAAACGAGAGTCGCCACACTCGAAATGCTTGAAACGTCGATAATCCTTTGTCGAAAGACAAAACTATAGCTGCTACGTAAATAGAGTCCAATTCGATTATAACGAGCATCAAGGGACGTACAAAATGTCCTCGTTATAACCATTACTCGCTGTATCAATGACCGGAGTCGAATGTACCTCTCATTTTTAGTTTTAAATGTCTACTAAATTCTTTACAAAATACGTTCGAACGGAATATCGTGATTGCGCCATTCGATATTATTTGTACGATAGTACAGAAAAACGATTGACCCGGGTAAACATTCCAATTGTCGACAAATTTTTCGATAGTTGCAGTTTTTAATAACCGAAAGTTCCGAGTAGTGTATTTTTATTTATTTCATAATGTGGAAAAAATGGAATATTTTTTAAAACAACGATTGTTTTTCACTTTTTTTCATAAAAGTAACGTGTAGATTTATATGAAGCAAGTCGCCATCGTCCAGGGATTAATTTACAAAATAAAAACAAAACTATCTTTCCTTTTTTAAGAACATAACAGACAGAATCACTGCGTTCATTTTACATATAAAATTTTCACTTTTACAACGGACTTTTGTTACTGGTTTCGATTACAAATTTCTGTTACCGAATTCAAAATAATTGTTACAGTGTTACCGATATCAAATGTACGCGAAGCGCATAATTCATTAAAACTAATACGCATAATGCTTTCACTAAGCTATTAATAATTGTGTTAATGAAATAAATTGAAAAGCATCAACTTGCGTGCCAGTAATTACGTTGACGTCAAAATTAGATGCACTTCCGGTAATATTAAGCATGCTTCGTCTGTCCACGATGTTTAAACAATGCATTTGCGGGCAAAATCAATAAATAATAAACACGATTTCAATTAGAATTTCCGTTACAATCGACGTGTGCTTTTTTCGGAACTCAATTTTACATTTCCCAGATTTACCAAGATGACTTAGTTCGTCGATACAGGAATATTATTATTTATAATATAATATTGTCAATACTATTTTCATATTAATATTTGGGAATAATAACATGTAGTGACTGATTTCACATTCGTTAAACAAACAAAATAACTACCTTCTTGGACGCCATTAGTCAATAATTAATATAAATTGAAGCAAATAAAAACGTGATCCAAAGTGCCAGTGGAATATAAAAAATTTCTCAATTCTAGAACATTATTCACAACTATATGCATTTATAAACGATAAATCAGAGACACAGTTGTTTAATTACTATCGAAAGAGACAGAAAATTAAATACTAACCACTGTAAATAATCTCGTAATCAGAAAGGTGTACAAATAATTGTAAACAATATTTTAGAATTCAGGACGTCCGGCATTATTCACCCATGATATTTTATATTTATTACACCGACCAAACAAACGAGAAAATACGTATTAAAAATTATCACTCACTATGAAAGTAACGTTGACACACACTGGTTAAACATTAAAATACTCCACTCGTTGAATGCACAATCCTGTCTCGTAGAACGAGCACTATAATCGAAATCACCTGTCCGTTGATTCTCACTTATTATTCGTTTACGAGTCACTGGAATTTTTGTTCGAAATTTTCGAAATCCCGTACGAAATTATTACTCGACCGGATCCGTCCATCGATTCGAAATCGCCCATCCACGAGACGCTCGAGTTTTCCAAGCCCGAGAATAACCTCTTCGAGCTCGGTAACCGAGAACTCGGTGGCCGAGATGCTCGGTAACCGAGATTAAGGGAACGTCCTGCGAACACCTGTCGGTTCTGTTTTGGTTCTCGCGCGCTCGCACGGTAGGAAAATATTTTTCCGTTTGTTTCGCGCGCGAGCAAATCGATACAGATTAATTTGTCGATAAAAGTATCGGCGTCGGTGGAAATTCTGCGCGCCGGTGGATCCCCAATTACCAAACGGTCGACCGAGAAAAACTCGTTGAACTCGTTAAGCCGCCAGTGCCCGGACCTGTTACCAATCCCAACGCGACGGTTCGACGTCGAATAAGATTCGTGCAACGATGAAATCACGATTGGTTGTAACGTATCCGAAGTCACGTATACCCGGCTACCGATAAAAGCAACTGAAAATGAAAATTCACCAGCCACCGTGGCTGCTGCTGCTGCTGCGAAACAATCCCTCCTGCGGAACCTTTAACGCGGTTTACACTGGGGCTGCGCCCGTAGAACGATTACGTTTCGAAGAAACGTGTCGTATAAACGGGAAACTCGAATCTCTACGGACAATTTTTACCTCTTCGATCCCCTGAACCTGATTTCCGACCGTTAACGGGCGTATTCCGGCTTAAACTACTTTCGAGCTATATTTTTAAACAGAAAATCCTAAACTGCTTTCTATTGGGATTTTGCGTATTTACTGATATATTTAGTACAGATAGACAGGTTTTTTAGTCATTTTATTTTCGTGAAATTTACTTTGGATCGTATTTGGACGAGTAGTATCCGCGGTTTAAGTAGCGAACAATCTTTTTTTCGTGATGTTTCTCATGGGAATTTTTAGGATATCTTCGTCCCCTTGAATACACATTTATATTGCTCGGGTCGTTAGTTTTTATTAAGAACGAAACACGTCTAATTGGCTGAGGAATTATTACAGTAGTGCCTCCATTATAATAGGGGCGAGGGTTGGGTCGCATGATCGAGAGAGTCCGAAAAATCGGGGGATTCTTTCTTCGCTTTAGGGCAACAGGTAGATTATAAATACATCGTAATACGCTTTCCAGGACATAATGGATGCATTATGTTACCTACGTTTAAATAACAAATCTAATTTGTTAAATTTTTCAAATTCGAACAGGACCATTAAACCATGATATTTATTATTTCATGAAATATTGAAATTTTCAAAAAAATGATTTGCAACAAGTAACGAGTGAACCTTTATTTATTAATTTTAATACGACAATAAAAATCATCGCTATTTTAAAAGAAGATTCCAGATACTTTTGGGTTCAAAATATTTAAGAAACTTTTTGAGAAAATACACGAGCTATAATTTTTAATCTTGTATCCGTTAATTGCGAAATATGTGGTCCTATGATTTGTAACAAGTAAACCTTTATTTATTGATTTTAATACAACAATAAAAATCATCGCTATTTTGAAAGAAGATTCCAGATAGTTTTGGGTTCAAAATATTTGAGAAACTTTTCGAGAAAATACGCGAGCGGTAATTTTTAATTTTGAATAGCAATGATCGGATTGTTTAAAAATAGAATTTTATATAGTATAATTTCCCACTTCGGCAATTTGTTGAATCGATATTATAGCCACTTCATTGCCCGGTCGCACGATCCAGAAATGAAACGATAAAGTTACGTGCAAGTATAACTGAAAGATACGAGCAAAGTTTGGGGGAACATTCCTTATACCTGGAGTATGAAAACGTTTTGTACGAGCACAAGTCCGAGAAACGATTCGTTTCCTTGTTGCAACTCTTTTTCGAATAATCTGTTATTGCATTGTACTGGTGCTGTTCCCATTTTCTGCTCACGTATACTTTAACGTTAGGTTTCAACGTAAGTAAATATCTATACATGAAAAAAACAAAAATTATTTCGAAGCAAATATGGCTTAGATCGCTATCGAAGTTAGCACGAAGACGCGGTAGATGAAAATGAAAACGACAGCTTTGTTTTGTTGCTTGTTTCGTTGGCAGGTTGGCAAAGATTTCATCGTAATAATAAAATATATCTCGTGAGACCACGTTCTTGATGATCGGTACTGATTTTCGAGTTTTCTTTACCCTTTCGAACAGCGACAGGGGGAAAAACTTTCGACCTCGAAAATTCAGAACTAAGGAAACTCTTCGACCGGTGAAAGCGTAGAAAATTGAGATAAACTCACATATTTACGTGCAATATTCGCTGAGAAGCGATTAATCGATTTCACGCCTAGAAATTCCACCGAAATTTTTTAACGCGTTCATTGTATTGGTGGTCACTGGTAACCGACGCTTCGCACCAACGCGTCTTTAAAAGGCATAAAATAAATGAATCTTAATACTTTTCTGAATGAGTTCACTGACATTGGGAATACTAAGTAATAATATAAACCTAGACAGGGAAAGGTAGACGAAAATTTACCCCATCGGAGCTGAAATGATAGCTATCGAACGTTTTCACTCTAGATCAGCCACGATCACGAAAAATACTTTCCTTTTTTTCCAGAATCTTCAAAAACAACAACGGTACTCCTAATTCCAAAGTTCGTTATCAAAATTAATCGTTCGTCGCAGGAAAAGTCGGGAAATCAATCCATTAAAGAAAACAAAGTCGATCCTCTATGACACATTGCGACAATAAAATCCCAATATCTACATTTTTTCTGATATAATCCCACCGTAGATACGTATTAATTAAAATATTAATTCTCCTATATCTCACACCAGGGGCCAATCGATAATGTTCAGTACAAATTTAATTTTGTAATTTTGTCCGAAACCCAATTTGCACTACAGAGAGTTGATATTGTCAGAGATAAAAGAAGCACAAAAAAATTCGTGGGAAGGGGGGGACAATTAACGAAACCCCAAAAATCTTTCCCAGTAGATGATAAAACTAACCCTCCCTCCTTCAAAACAAAAAAACATACTCGACGAAACGTACAATTTCGATCGAGGAAGAACAAACAACAAGGTCCAAAAGCTTTCTAAAAATATTAATTACTTTCACTGATCACTAATTAACAACCTTTTTAAATCTCGGTTTCTCCACGACGCTGTCGGAGTGTTTCGCGGTTTGGGCGTCCCGTCTCGATCGCGGTGACGTCCCGACGCACGAACGATCCACCGATACTCAGCGACGCGTCGATTATGATCGCGAATGATCGCGGTACGCGCGAACGGAATCCGATGAAAAATACACCCGTACGCTCGCGACGATCGCGGGCTGAACACTGGCGCGTCGCGCTGCCCGGACTTTTAGTTCCTGGCGCTACCGATAAGCGCCGCGACGCTGTTCGCGCCCCACTCCATCGCTCCAGCCCTTGGACGCGGCGCTGCTCGACCCCTTCAAATTGCGCGGCGCGTTTCACGGTGTCCCTCGACTCGTACTTCCATTATCAATCGCCGCGACGCGACGCATCGGTTCGACGCCTGCACGCCTGGTCTTTTCACGCGACGCCACAACTACACTACAGCTACACCACCGACATTCTTAACATTTTTTATAATTACAAAGAAAGTCATCAAGAAGCATTTGTCTGATAACAGAGATTCAGTTCATATCCCTTTCACCGTCTTTTTAGTCATTCGAATAATCGGAGTTGACGTTCGACTGATACGAATTGAATTGCCTTTTGAGCTGCATGTTCAAAAATTGTGAATACGTAAAAACTAACTATATTTATTGTTGTCCATTATTTTCCTTGGTAGATTTATTATTTTTGAAACTGTAAACGATTTTCATCATAGTACTATTATTAAGGGTTATTATTGTTTTTATGCTCTTGAAAATTATTGCTTCATGCTGCTATGACCTAATTGTTTTGTTAATTACTTCGTTTTGCAATTTAATTATGTTATATTCTATGTACACAATTGTAAATTTTTTTAAATAAATCATGAACAATATGTAATACCCAGACCTAACCCAGACCTAACCAAGACCTAATTGTTTTGTTAATTACTTAGTTTTGCAATTTAATTATGTTATATTCTATGTACATAATTGTAAATTTTTTGAAATAAATCATGAACAATATGTAAAAGTGATCTAGAAATTTATTGATTTTATTAAATTACGACCTAACCCAGACCTAACCCAGACCTAAACAAGACCTAATTGTTTTGTTAATTACTTCGTTTTGCAATTTAATTATGTTATATTCTATGTACATAATTGTAAATTTTTATAAATAAATCATGAACAATATGTAAAAGTGATCTAGAAATTTATCGATTATATTAAATTACGTTTCAGCTTGCACCAGATGTTAGCTCCTATTACATATGTACATATGCATAAGAGTACGCATTCGTATAACTAAGAACACGGGTTCGTATAACTGGTTAAGTCATGAGTCTAAATAATGAGCTATAGTCGGAAACATGGAGGATTGCATAGTATAGTATCGATGTAAAATCGAGAAATATTATGCAATCAGGACAAACCCACCATTTTCATTCTAATTTCACTTCAAGGGTGTTTCGTCATAAACTTTTAGCTCGACGCAGATTTTTATAGTTAATTTATATAATTCCACGTGGCAATAGGGCATCGTGCATCCTACCTGAAATCATTTGTGTCTTGTTTCTCCTCTCTTAATGGGAAGAGTCTTTATGAACACAATGTTATGAAATATTCAGTCTTTCTTTTGTTCCTGATCTTCTATTCAAACGCCTCCAGATGGCATAAAAAGATATATAACATTCCACTTAAAAATATGAAAGTTATCTTCATTTCTCGAAAAATAATGTAAATATGCAAAGTTAATCCTATTTGTCGTAAGAAACTGTAAAACTTTGTTCTCCTTCATTTTTTTCTAATTAGAATAGTTTTCGAAAAACTCGCTGATTAGTAATAGTATGAACACCCTGTATACGGGATGTCTGAAGTTCTAACGACTGAACTTTGTCAGTATATTCTGAAATAAGGAAACAATGTCGTTTCAAGCTGTATTAAAAAATTATGACAAATATACGAATTCCTGTGTGTTAATGAAACTTCGATCTAGAATAAATGGTTGGTTGTACAATAAGCTGTACACACATATTATAAAACAACCATTTTATCTTGCTCGTATAATCCCAGAGAAGGCATAAATTATGCAAACAAAAATTACACGAATGTTTTAACATAGAATAGGCGAACAATCTGATAGGTTTCAGATTCCATGTGTAACGTTATATGTAGAACTCGTAGACATTATTTGTTAACAATTTATGTTGAATTTTGTTAGATATTCAGTGGAACTAGGCTGTGCTAAATGATCTTTATTTTGCACTACGTGTGATAGATACATTCGCTTTTACGCGTTTACAGAGAGAGAGAGAGTGGTAGTCACTCATCACTTGAAAAAGATGTGAACATCTCAGTTGCCCCACCACAATCATCCTTATTGCTTTGGACATTGGTAGATGACGACGTTGTCAAAAATATCAGATTCTCAACAAATTTACTGTCGATAAAAATCAAGCGTTAATAAGAGTCGTTCGAAATAAATTTGTCAGTCCGCCGCGAAAAAAGATGCGAGGCGAATAAAACTTTTTTCGGTCTAATTGTAGTCGACGGCGATTACGGTTATCAGAGTTCGAGAGATAATTCGTCGTTGACCCGGGTGGCTTATTTGGTTAAAGCAGGGTCGAGAGCAGTTCCCATCGAGCGATACCTTTTCTCCGTTACGAACGGTCCGCTGCTATTTTATGAATAACATTACTCCGGACTGCTTAAAATTTATTTAGACTCAAAGAGACTTTTTACGAAAGGGATTCCCGTCTCTGCCGTTCATCACTTTCTCTCTCGCTCGGCCGTCCCGTAACCGAAACACTCTATTTCCTGTTCGACGACAATTTACGATTTAATGAGCAAGTGAGGCAACGGAGAGAGAAAAAGTAACGAGCTTGCTGCTGCCGCTTCCTTCGCGACGATCTTTCTACGCTTTATGTTGACTACGTCATTGCGGTAAAAGGAAGCTTATAGGATTTCTCGCTTCTGCCACTAGTTTACTGTAGTTTCCGCTGCGAGTGGAATCGGCGTGGACCCCCTTTCCCCCTTTCCTCGCCCACGCAGCACTTACTGTATCGAAGATGGGAGCCTTTCAAGAACATCTCATCGAACGTTTCACCGACTATTGGAATAAGGAATAAGGAAGAAAGCATGGGGGGGAAAAGACTAAGGGAAGTCTCTGCGCGGAAAACACGCGGTCGTACGTTTATTTCCTTTCCTCGATATCGCTGAAATACTTGTTGTTTTCTATAGTGGATTACACGGACCGCGAACACAGTTTTCCTATTCGAGAGGCCACTTTCCTACGAAACGGTAACCAAAGTAAGCGCGTAGAATACGTAATAATTACGTAAAGAAGTTGAAAATAAACCAACGTCTCGAATGTACCAAACTAGAATCAGATTGTTCAGCTTTCCAGTTGCCCCAAAATAAAAGTTGTCCCGTTAATGGGCGGTGCTCCTCTAATTTCTGTTTTACACAGAGTAGCGCATAGTCGTGCGGTAATTGCCGATGACGCATGCTGTTTCTACGGATTAATCGACAATCCTGTGGATTTGATGTCCCGCGGCTTAAAGGGAAAGGAATTCATTCGTAATGAACACTGGCATTGTGGACCCCGATATTTGAGGTATTGCGCGATGCAACGGCCACGTCACGCCAAAAACCGAACGAGGTAACTGACACGCGACCGCCTAGTACTCCACCTACGCATACCGCCAATTTGAACATTTTCCAACGATACTTTCGCAAATTAAATCTCTCCGCCGTCCCGTACGGTTCGTTCGGACGAAGACACTCGACACGCCTTTCTGATCAAATTGGATTTGAAATCTGGCTATGGATCCCACAATGGAGCGTTTCGGTCAGGACGGACCACCTGACGCGGACGAGATTCTCCTACCTGTCGAACGATGCAAAATTTCTACCACGAGGGATACACGCGATGGAGCTTTATTAAAAAATTGTCAGTAATACGGTTAGGGACAAAAGTAAGTGGACAGATGATGAAAACGAATATACTGAGAATATATTAATTAAATATAATTATAATTATGTTAGAAGTATTTTAATACTTTTTTGTAGGGACTGAAACGCTGCATTGATTGGTCCAGTCAAAACGATTCTATTTTTTTTTAAAGTGCAACAGAATTTTTGGCATCATTCAATAGTATTTAATTTTTATCCATCTCTGTTGATTGTATTTATGATACTGATTTTCCCACTTGTTGACAGCACTCTGTGTAATAGAAAATTAAAATTCCAACAACATTAAACTGAATTATAAATTGTTCGTTCAATCGAAAATGAATTTGTATACAGGATGTTCCATTACATGTTTAAACGTGAACATACGAGGAGACCTAATAGCAACTAACAAAGTCTATTTTATTTTCGATAGGATGAATCTTTCGAGATTTTATAATCGCAAAAGATATAAAAGAATAAAGTGAAATTGACTGACGCCTCGACGACGCGCATCGAGCAGGATGCATTACTGTTTAATCTCGAGGAATGGCGATACGTCGGGAATTTGGAATTTGCCCGAAGACATCCGACTCCCATTCGGTATTAACGCGTAAACGGAACTTGGCAGCTCGTAAAATTCTTCAAATTACGGGGTACTGTTACAAGAATAATGTATGCAAGCAGCGTTCCAATGATAAACTCGTGACAAATTTCGTGAGTTACGTTTCAGCCACCGTCCGTTACGCATCAGTCTCGCGGTGGCGGTTGCCTGAATTGTATCAATGACGCCTCATTTCCATACATCAATAAACCCCGTAGACTGTACATCCAGACTAGACATTAATCTACGACGTACAAACTGTCCTGTAATATCTGGGATCAACTTCAGGGATGAATCGTATGCCCGCGAACAATAAAATAAGTTCCTGCGAACAAATGTCCTGGCTGACCTCGTTCCGAACTTCTACCAGAGCGTCGCAATAACTCTTTAGAGGAGCTAAGCTACCCTAACGGATGTCCGTTCGACAGTTTATAAACATTGTTCGATGTCTTGCGCATCCCCTTGTTCCAAGGACCAGTCCGTTTCCACGTGTATCCTATCGATCAGCTCACTTCTTATCGGAATAGAATTTCTTCCGATTCACGATTTTTTAGAAATTTACATAATCGTGTTGGACATGTTGATTATTTAAATTTATTTCTCATCTATTATATTATATTATTTTTTAACTTAGTTGTAAGAAACTGTACTTTTTTTTTAGAGGATATAAGTTCGTCGATGAATAAATAAAGAGGTCGAATTTGTTTAATAATATCGAAACTATTGAACAGTTCGAGTGGAATCGAGCCGGATAGATATAGTAAAATACGTTTATAACGAGCATGATTATAACGAAAACACAGCTGCAACGAACAGAAGCCATAACGATTTTAATGGATGCTTATAATGGACGCATTACACAGGCATAGCATATAAATTTTGAGTGATACGTGAAATGTTATTCGTGAAATTTTTAAAAGGGATATCAATTCCCACGTTCATGAATGACAACTTTTAATCGAAATTTAACCGTAATAAAATATACGGGGTGCCCCACGCAACTGGAACAGGCCATACCTCCTAAACGGTTGGGCATTTTATTTGCTAAACAAAATGAACATATCAGCTGTTTCGCTATTCGTAAATGCCACATTTTTCAAAACACTGGGACAGCAAACGATCGCACACGAGTTTCCATCTATCGATCAAACAGATAATTCTGATAAACTTTTTATCGAGTCTCGATCCAACATAACTGTTATTACTTTCTTCACGAAAAATCTCGGATGTACCGAACATTCTCGGATGTATCGAACAATTTCGGATGCTATCAGATTAGGCCTTTCTCGATATTAATGACCAGATATATTGCCTTTCGGATTCAGGGCGTCTCAAAACATTGATAAACGGAATAATGATCGAAAGTGCGTTGTTATTCGCGACGGGCTTGTTATTAATAAGTCGTTAATTATCAAATTGGAACCGAGAGTAGGAATTAAATGTTTTCTAATGGGATCGCGATTCGCGCAGGAATTGGAGATATACGAACGAAAGGGTTCGTCTGTGCAAATACGGAGGGGGGAGGGGGGGGATAGAACACGAGAATGCACGCAATAAGCATGCGTTAAGCTATGCGCATCTGGTCAAAACCCATCAAGATTATGCCAAGAACTAATTAACTCCCGGCCGATTTATTCTTCACACTTCGCCTTCTCCATTCATCGCTCCTCGTGCATATTGGTAAACTCACGAAATCAATGCCTCGACCATCGAATACTATCCGTACGAGACGAAACGAAAACGATAACGCGTGAATAGCCACAATAATTTCCTCGCATTCCAATTGTCAAGTATTTTTCAGTTGGAAAAGAAGAATTTATTTTTGTTTTATTAAAAATATTTTTTTCAATAATTTTTTATCATCGATTTACACCGAAGGAAGCGGATGGCTTTCGCAGAATTATATTCGACGACGTGTTTAAAGCTAACCACTGTTCGATCGAATCCTCTTCGGGCTGCGAGGCTTAAGATTGACCGTTGTGGACGCGATTAGACGGACTATCGGCCGCCGAATTAATATTGACCGACTAATTCAATATTACCGGTGGCGCGTGTGTTGTGACAAACGCGCGATTGAAGTTACACCAAATGTTTGACGCTGTAATGAATGTAAACGCGTTTCGATTTGCGCCGCAAATGTCGCGCTACGGCTTGCAAACGATCGTAGATCCGGCGTGCTCGATCCGAAGACTGCGACAGTTATTCCGGGAGTTTGTCAAACCAGGATTGGCCCTTCGAATTTCTGGGGGCCGGAAAACCTCGTGTTTCCGCCCGGGCAAAGTTCGCGCGGGAACTTTTCGCCGATTAAAAGGACTGATTGCGCGGTTATCGCGGCTCGATTTGACCGGGGAATTCGATGTTCGCGTTTGAACGCGTTTGTCACAAGTTTGAGCGTGTTTGAATGCTCGTTTGAACGTGGTTGCAACTATGGAGCTCAACAGTGAACGAGTGTAAGATTCGTTTGAAGTTTGAGCGTGTTTTAATGCTTGTTTGAACGCGTTTTTTAGAAGTTTGAACGTGTTTGAATAATCGTTTGAACGCTGTTGCAGAAACGGACAAAAGTGTAGGATTTGTTTGAGATTTGAGCCTGTTTGTTTGAACGTTGTTGCAAGAATGACGTTTACGTTGATTAATCTGAACAGATTAATTCACTAGATAAAATTTTGCATTGCGTAGCGTGGTCGATTAATTATAACAATTTCCACGCAATCTGCCATGGCTGTTTCTTTCACGCTTCGTATTCACGTGTGAAAACAAAAGAGAAAGCGATTGGAGGGAGAACGGCCTTGACAGGTCAGCTCGCGTGACGATTACTATAGCCGAGAAGAATTATTTAGTCGATTAATGCCTAACTCGGTGCAACGTCGCGCGATTGTATTATTCCGCGAATGGAAAAGCACAACGGTGCGTCGAAAATGGCGTTCGTCCTCGGCCGGAACACGCGAACGTCTTGACAGTGAAATAAAATATGAGTTTTTCCACGCACGAATGAGCATGCCGCCATTTTGAGGCCCGAATAGATTTTTATCGAAACTCAGGGAAAACGTCGGCAACACTTCCTTAATACTCCAATGCTCCCGACTATACTATCTTCTCGTGAAATATTATTTTTCACTTGACTAAAAAATAGCTTTTTAAGGTGGATGTTCTTTTTTGCTGTCTGCCTTTGATATTTGAAATGGGTTAAACGGCTTCGTATGGCGTGGCTGTTGATGTCACTCTCGAAGTTATTTAACAGGGTAATTTCGAAAGTTACGTGGTACTTTGAAGTAAACGATTGACTTTCTATGGAACTCGTTAACGTGAAAACACAGAAAACTCAATTCCCAGGATCGGAGGCGAATAAATAAAGAATCGGAAACGCGGACTTTTCGAACAGGGATCCCCTCTTGTTCTTTTCATTTCTATCCATCGACAATTGCCTCTAAGTTAAACGATAAGTCGATTCGATCAATGCAGTTCCTACAAAACACTGATCGAGAAAATCGTCGTGCAGTGGGGGTCGTCGATATTCTCTCCGCGGGTGTCTAGAAAATATCAATTTTTAAGAAATAATGAAGCTGAATTTACTATCGTAGTTCCTTCTGGTCAAACATTTTCTGATCTATGAATTCAGGATTCTTCAGAGAGAGATTGTGATTTATTTATACGTTTCATATTTATTGCAAATAATATGAGTTGAGGACTCAATCGATCTACTGTCAATTGTATATCTGTTGATTGTTCTACTTCGTTCACTTTATAAATTCTTGGAGTTTCAACCAGATGCCTCACCAACCACGCTACTTTCATTCGCAATTTAACAAAACCGTGTACTGTCTACTTGGATACGTCAACCCCTTGACGTACGATTTAATTTCAAATAATTTGTCAGACTGTTTAATTTTGTTTTTGTTCGTACAAGGAATAGTCACGAGAAAGAATAGATTTGTTGATTTTAATACATAAAACTTGACGACGAGCAAGTAGCCTTATGATCGTGAAACTTGGCATCAAGAGCTTAACGAGTCAGACACGTCATTGCACGGCAAGGGTTAATTATTGGTTAACTGCGCAAAAACTGATCAAAATGTGAGAGTGACTGTTACCTTGTGGGTCAGTGTGGTGGACATCGAGGATTATAAAACAGTCTGTTGGTTGATTTAGAGTAGCAACGACGCTCTTCGTTGGCACTCTTGGCTGTGGCCTCTTTCGGCGAGCGTACGCGTAGTAGTAGTTTAATTAGGAAATGCACGGGAACCTCCGTCGGACGTTTACACGGTTTTGAGATCGACAAAGCCGAGAACAATCGTTACCGATGTCCTTCGAGCCCGCAGGCATTGCCTGTGAAATTAATCGGGCGCCGCTACGGAGCAAATAGCAACCGTCGCATTTACTCCTGGCTGCCTAACCCTCTGCCTGGCCGGTCCAGTTGCTTGCTTCCTCTATTACCCCGTTGATGCTCGTGACAACAATGCACCCTCCTCATCTGCGTATATCGGTGCTACCCGTTTCTTCCGAGATACAAATTACCAACTCGTTCCGTCGTTCGATCGGACACTACGAACCAATCCCCTCTTTAACGAACGCTGAACCACGACGCATCATACAAACAGCCTTACGTTACTTCTATTTTCAATTTAACACCGAATCTAAATAGGACAGGCTAAACGACAGTTTTAAAAAATTACGTTCAAAATTTGTAACGTACAATGTTATTTTACCGCCATTTATAACTGTGCATTATTGTAATTATACAGGGTGTTCGGAAAAATTTTAATGGGAGACTCTAGAGGCCGAAATAGGACGAGAAACAAGCATACTAATTTGTTGATCGAGGCTTCGTTAAAAAGTCATTAGAAAATTAAATTAAAAGGTTCAAATCGTTCGCGGAAAAATTATTTTCGGTTGCGGGGGTCAATTGCAATCAATTTTGGTGAATAGACATACCTACGAAATCCTACGCACTTTCGAGAAAAAAATTCTGGAAGGTGGACAAATTGTTCGACAAAATTAGAAAATTTCTAATGGTTCTGGGAAAATTATTTTCGGTTGCGGGGGTCAATTGCAATCAATTTTGGTGAATAGACATACCTTCGAAATCCTACGCACTTTCGAGAAATAAATTCTGGAATGTGGACAAATTGTTCGACAAAATTAGAAAATTTCTAATGGTTCTGGGAAAATTATTTTCGGTTGCGGGGGTCAATTGCAAACAATTTTGGTGAATAGATACACCCCCGAAATCCTACGCATTTTCGAGAAAAAAATTCTTTACAGAAAATATACGCAAGGTCGATGACCTCCGATGTAAACAATGAAAAGTAAACAGACGCTTCGGACCTTTATATCTCTGGAACTAGCCACCGCATGGACATGAAACTAAAATCGCTATATCTCCGGAACTAATAAAGCTATCGACTTGTTCGAACACTCGTTTTAAAGGGCATTTCATCCTCTATCCAATGGCTATACCAGCCACTATAATTTTTGCTATCTTCTATGTTTAGTTTGAAATTTACTTTGACACTAGACACCCAAAGCAGTTTCAACAATTCCTATTGATTATACGACTCGGTGTGCGATGAAACTAGATTATAAATTGTTTATTTATGCATTGTATGCAGGACATTCGTGTAAGGACTAGGCAGAATTTTTTCGTAAATTGTGATTTTCTTATGAACTACGACATTCGCTTGAAACAAAATGATGAAAATTGAAGAATTTCAACGTAATTGTGAGAGATATGACACTCTCGTTTTAGTGTAAAATGTATCAGTAAAAGCAAAACTACAAAGACGTGTCATTTCCACCTTCGTCGTAAATCTCTTAACGAATTTGACAGATGACCCAAATATTGGGACTATTGGAAAACTGTTCGATGAAAAACTATCTGGATACTGGACTTACATTGTGGGTAGGTATACGACGTATAACATCGAGTGAAATTTCTTTTAATAGTTCGTTTAATTGATTGCCCCCGAAGTTGACATAAGATTGACTTGTTAATCTTGCCCCGGGACCAACGGGGGTCGATCAGATTATCGCCAATTATACCTCCCTGTACGTTTGCCCTGAATTAATAATGGCGATTTGATCGAAAAATATTGGATGGAATTCCTTTAAGTTAGTATGATGAATGCTGTGAAAATTTACTGTTCTATTTCTAACTATAAACATCTGGAGGAACAGAGTATAGCAATTAACTGTGAGAAGAAAATCTTTTAATAATTGATTTAACCTATCACCTTCCTTCTAACAAATTCATTAATTACGAAGTGATCATATACAGAGTGAACCACGTAACTTGATCAGTTTAATTTATTTATTTCAAAAGCATTTTGTCTAATATAACAAGATTTAAAATTTTTGAGAATCTCTAACTTTTTATAGCGAAACCCATTCTCTTTTCATAAATTTTTCGTAACATATCGTTGATTTTAGTTTCACAGCGGAAGAAAGGAATTTTTGGATCGATCTAATTTTGTTTCAATGAAAAATGGGGATTTCTATCGTCGATATTTAAATTACGTCGCCTGAAACATTGAATCGACCCCCGTAAAAGTGTTCTGTTATCCAAAAACGTCCAAATCCGAGATCTTGTCACACTATTAATTCGTCTAATGGACGTCCTGCTATGCATGAGTAGTCTTCTATTTGCAGAAAATGCCAACAGAGCATTATTATTTCATTCCACTTAGCGCAATTTGTCGTAAGTACATATATTATTTACATCCAGATCAGATGCTCGAAATGCAATGAATGTAATGGAGGATTTCGGACGACTACGCCATTATGGGTCCGTTGGCACTTTTTCTGTCTCCTCGGGCCCGTTAAAAATACACTCTTGGTCGAACGAAGGGAAAAATATGCAGTGATATTTCGAAATATTTCAATGGAAAAGCGCTCCGTGTACGATAGAAATAACTATCACAATAAACAGGGAATATAAATAAATTTTCTTTCAACTTTTATTAGTCGCTTCCGTCGATGTTCGCCATTGTACTCACGTCGTATTATTGCCGCCACTCAAACACCTCGCGGGATATTGTAAAATAACAAATTCAGAGAAATTGTTAGAAAAGTAAATTCCGAAACGCGTATGGACTCGTATATAAACGATAAGAAAAGAGAATTAAAATTGTTCCCTTATTTTAATTTCACGTTCACTTTACTCCATTTTATTTAAATATTTCCTCTCGATATGAAGTACTGTCTATTTTGGAGTTAATATCTGGGTCCACAAATAGGAACTGTGAAGAGCAGGACGGAGGGGAAAATCGTCAAATCTTCTCCCGGCTGATATTCTAGAAACTAGTTTCCTAGCAAAGGGGCTGAAAGGAAAGGTAAGTGCAATCGATTTGAGAGACGAGAAAACGACGGACGGAAAATGGACAGTGACAAGGACTCTCGCTTCTCAATCAAACCATTCTCACATATTCGGAGGACTCGTGGAGAAAACCACTACTTTCCTTTCTTGTCTGCATTCTTGTTTCCTTCGTTTTTCTTGTACGGCGTTAGCGGGCGAAAAAGGAACAAGCTCCCCGACGATGCTTACCCCGGAATCTTTCAATGCACCGACGTAGAATAAAACGTCGAGTGGTACGGTAAAACAAAATTGTGTAACAATCCACTTTTCACCGAACGCTTCGTATTTTAATCATTATTCTATTATCTAGAATTATTATTTTCTTGGGACCTGCGATCAATTTAAATTTATCTGGGTTCAACAAATTTCTATTCATTTTGCAATCGCATGACTGCGACAGTTGTTGAATAATAAATAATCTACGTATAAAAATATTTTAAATAATATTCCTAGAAGTATAATCGAGTGCAATAAATTTCCATTTATTTAGCAAACCGTATAACTGTGCCAATTGCTAAATAATAAAAAAAATCTACGTGAGAAAAAAATATTTGAAATAATATTCTTAAAAGTAGAATCGAGTATTGACGATGGTTTAAACAAAATTGCCGTGAACTATCTAGCTTTAAAAAATTTCTATTTTTTTGCAATCATATGACTGACAGTTACTAAATAATAATAAAAAATCTACGTGACCTTATTTTCGACAAAAAAAATGCAGAAATATCAGTTGCTTTGAGAACTGTTTGAATCGAAATACGAAACACTAATGCATTAAATACGAGAAGTGAAACGTTCGGGGACATAATGATGTTTGAAATATTTCGCGACGCGAGGAACCAATATTTAAGCGTCCGCCGGTTAATTTCCCGCGTTATCGATAGCGTTGTTATGTACACGAGAAAATAGTCGAAAATCTGTTGAAATATCTGATTATTTGCCCGGATTACTCGTGTTTCGCTAGATACGGGTGTTAGTTTATTGTAGAATCGGATATTAAATGGAAGGATCTCTCGAAACCGTCCATTAATATCGGGAAGGTGCAAAACGGTTATTTAATAGACATCTCCGAGCTATAACAGCATCTCTGGTGTTTAAGTTGAATTAATGTTTATTAATCCATGAACCACAGGCTGCCTGGTATCCACACAATCCGATGCTACTCGAATAAATAATTTCCACGTTGAATTTCAAGATTAAACTATACGTACATCTTCGTTTTTCTCCTAAAATCCAAACGTGAGAGATTTACAAGAACCTGTGTTATATGGTCTCCGGCATTTGAAATTGATTATAAATAATTCTGGGATAAACTACAGATCCAAAAGGAGTATAATTTACGAACGATGGAAGAAGGTACTGGAAATATAAGCAGAGAGTAATAATGGAATTTTGGCAAGGTGGTTTCGTTTTTAAATGAAAAATTTCCCAAACATCTGAATCGAGTCCATCGATGTTTATACCATTCATCTTCGAGCCTCCAATTCTCGTCTTTCCTTCGTCGGAACTCATCCCCGCGAACCAACGGGGTGGGGAAATGAAAGTGTGATAGATGGCGTTAGATTTACACGATCTGCCAAGTTTAGTACACCCGCAGGATAGCCAAACCTGCCGACTCCGTTAATCGTCACAGTCTAAACTGATACTGATATAAATGAGTGGCCGAGAAATGTAATTAAACCGTTGGCAGCGCTTTCTATCCGTTCTTTATCATTTCGATCCTGATACCCTTGGATCCCCGACGTGTTCTCGAAAGTCAAAACAATTTTATTTGAAATATAACAATTTTTTCGTTTAGAATACAGACACAGTCTATTTAAACGAGTGAGTAAATTAATAAAAATGAACTATAAACGATTACATTGAAAAATTACATTGAAAATCTGGTACGATGTTTAAAAGCAATTATTGCAGCAAAGGGTTCTCATACTAAATATTGATATCATATTTTTATATACAGGGTGTTCGACCCAACCCTGGACAAAATTTTAATGAGAGATTCTGGAGGGCAAAATAAGACGAAAATCAAGAATACCAATTTGTTGATCGAAGCTTCGTTAAAAAGTTATTAACGTTTAAAGTTCCGCCTGTGGAATGGCTGAGTGAGAACCACTATCACGCGTGCGCAGATCGCCGTTCCACAGGCGGAACTTTAAACGTTAATAACTTTCTAACGAAGCCTCAATCGACAAATTGGTATTCTTGATTTTCGTCTTATTTCGGCCTCTATAGTCTGCTATTAAAATTTTTCCCAGGGGTAGCCAAACACTCTGTACATTTTATTACCTGTCTATTCCAATACAATTGTAAATATTAATTTCAATTATACGTTAAATAATCTACGTACCATAAAGGTATATAATATAGAAACCTGAAGTGTATAATAGTTACGCTACCTTGGTTAAATTTAATTTATACTTATTTCCTTTACCTGTCCACTTAATCCTGTCCACAACTGTAAAATCAACGCTCAGAAAATAATCTGGACCGGGACAACGGCTGGCGCGAAGTATACCCGCGAGTTTCAAGGATTTTTAATTCATTAGGAAAATTAGATTTACGAGTAAATATCTCTGCTCCGCTCCGATACTCGTTTCTAGATGGCCGAACAACGGGCAACAGAGCGTAATAGCGGATCCAAGATCGAATCTCGTGGAAGCTAAATAGCGATTCAAGACCAGTGACTCGGGCAATCTATCATTCATCAAAATTAAACGGTTGGTTATTATTGAGATCATCGAGGCGCACTATGCTGCCTGATTGGACTCTCGATGACAACCGACGATGGCGACATTCTCGAGCGGCTGAACAGCCTCCGCGACGCAACGTGTCGCCGCTCGTTATATCCGATGACAGTGCACCGCGGATAAATTTTGTTCCACGGTTTAATGATCCGGAATCTTTCAAGAATATCGACGACTAATTAGGCCACTTACTTCGACCTTCTTAATAGGATACGTCGCTCGGAACACCTTACTAACGAGGAGAGTCCAAGACCTCTGACGCCTTCGTATGGCATTCTTTGGAATTCAATAGTACGTCAAGGGGTTGACATCAAATAAAATCTCTGGAAACGGCTGGTTCCAATTGAACGAATTTAAAAAAAAGAAGTATAAAACAATAGACGAGAATTTCAATAAGCTTACACTACGAACGAGTAGAATTCAACTTCAGTCAGTCTATCGTCGTCGAAAATTTAAGCCAAAATCGTCGAAACGTCGTTACCGACTGCCCCTCCGTTCCCCCAGTTTTTGTTTATTAGTGTAGTCTGGCCCATCTTCTGTATACCCATAATTAAGGTATAAACGCAACCGAACTCGATGTCAACACGTGTTGTTTGCCAATGTGTTTGCTAACGGTACGTGACCGCGGAACGGAATTTTCCAGCAAATAAGCAATTAACGTTTTTCTCGTATTTGTGAACAACTCTGCGAACGACGAATATTCAAACACCTCCGATATAGTACTCAAAGGTTCCTTAAAACTCTGACGTAAAGAAAAGGGCGAACCAAAAATTAGAAAAATGAAGTCGAAATCAGATTTAACAATGTCGGGAAATTTTTAATCGCGAGTAACAAATAAAAATTTTAGATCCATTCGTGAAAAGTTCGTCGTTTTGTTCGATGATCGCACGTATCAATTTCAGAAGTCTGTTGATGAATTTACGGAATAAAATAAAGCAGGAATAGCTTACCGATGAGTCTGAAACTTTACTTTGGGTCGAAATACTTCGAAAACCGACGCCGTTTCGACTGATCTGCGACGTCGACGATGATTTACTGCGCGTCGCCTTGGAAGAGAAACCGTCCGCCATTGTTTTGGTCGCCAGCTACGCTCGAGCTGCCATCTACAGACGTCTTCGCGAGTTGGGCTACCTGGAACATCGTGTCAACTGATTAATAATAACGAATTATCCAAAATAGACTATAGAAAGTTTCTTTCTACTATTTTGAATTTTATTGAGTCTTTTTATTTAATTATCAAGTATCATCTATGACCATTGCCATGCGAAATGCTCGATTCCATGAGAGCAATGTAGATTTGATGTTTAACAGCAAGAATACTTTCCATCGAACGAGCTATTTTTAGTCTGTCAGACTGTGGTTTATCATAAACAAACCCAGTTTCATCAAATTTTTCAAACAAGCTTCGAATTGTTTGTTCAGATGGAGCATTATACATTACGAAAAGATCACGTAACTTACGATGGGTATTTTTGATTGAACACTGATTTCCAAAATAAATTTGAATAACTTTTGTATAAGCCTGTACTTTTTAACAACGTAGATTCCGAAACATTTGTCAACAACGAAGCTTTCAATTTATAAATCGTTTATTTAAAAGTAACAAAAGCTTGCTTATTATGTATTCCTATCGATAAATATTTCAGGTAACGTACGGTCGAAAAATATTAATTACACGAGTTGGATATAATCACAAAGGGAAATTGAATATCGCGAGTGAAAAATTTTTCTTTGTTTAAACGTTACCCGACTCTTTTGTACTTGCAGGTAGTTTGCCAGAAATTCGTTACAAGTATCTCGGGGATTATCGGCCCCGTTTTGATCCAAGAATAGAACCAGGTCGTTCGCGAGGGACGTCCAGTATATCCAATCTCGATTTAATATTCGAATAGAAAGTCCCCGGGTTCGTATTTGTTGAGAAAATTAAATTGTTGCGTCCGGCCGTATGGTTAATCTTCGAAGTATTCGTTGAAACGGCGGCTCGTCCCGTAGATTTACGCGTTTAAATACTGCCGGATTAAGGGTAAGAAGGTTAAGAGAAAACTAAGCTTAGATAATTACGGTGTTGTACGTGTATTAGGAAACAATGAAAATCGAAGGTAGAAACAGCTTTGTGAGCGGTAATCCCATTTAGCGGCTGAAAAATGGGACGACGGAGGAAAATAGGGAAAGGAAGTACAGAGAGGAGTATGAAATACCTCTCCCGACGCGATTTTTTTCCGGCGTGCACGCTTAAACTGCGGGTAAACAACTTTTCTGGCAAATGATTCCGACGAGACATCATTTTTAATAACGGTGCAAACTTACTTTTCGCGATAATTTCGGTCTCATCGAGGAATGGAGACTAGTTTCCCAGAAAGAAACAGTTTCGGGAACAGCTGCTATTTCGGTCCGAATAATCGAACAGTTTACAGCGCATTCGAAGCAAAAGCGACGATATCTTCGATCAAGTTAATTCACGTAACTGTAATTTCCTTACTTTCCGGATTGTTTTCAATTATTTTTAAATCCCAGACGCAAGCAGAAAGCGTTCAAAGGAAAGGCGCTAACGCTTTCCAGATACGCGCACGTACAGGCTAAAATTGGTATGGCGGTGTGCATATTTTTATCGCACGCGACCGCTTAATAAGCTTTATTTGCTTCCGTCGGCGTACTACTTTATTTAAGAGAGAATAGCAGCGTCAGCGAGAACGTAGAGGCACTAGGTAAAACGCGAACGTAAATATCAGCCAGCATTATTAATGACTCCAGGCAATTCTACGTAATTGAAAATACCTATGAAGGGAGGGGTCAGACTAATATTTCCCCCCGCCCATCTCGTGTACATTTTTCCATTTCTGAAATTAACGCGAACCCCCCGTCGGTTCTTACCGAGAATTTCGGACACCGACGTACGCGTGTCGCTGCTCTCGAACGCAAGATTTGAGCAGCGCGAGTTTCACGAATGATAAATCGTAATACCGATACACGTTCTCCGTGTGAACGTGATATACCGACTGCTCGTCGTGTCGCGAATGATTGACTGAGATCCCTCTTTCAGCGCTCCCTCTTTTATTTTTCGTTGCTCCCCGTCACCTGCTCCCCTCTACTTTCTAGAGCATCGGTTCGGTTTACGTTACAGCTTCATTATGTCGCGTGAAAATTCTGTCTGGCTTCTGAAGAAAATTATTCGATAAACACTGACAGACTAGATGTTTAGTACGCGGATGTTTATGCAAATGCATAGATAAAACAGTGAAACATGCAATGGCGGACATATTCTTACGAACGCTTGTTAAAATTAGATTCTGTTGTTAGCAATAAAACGTAGGAAAGGTATAAATTAATTAGTACTACGTGTCCTTAATGGCATACATATATGTTTAAAAAATACATGATAACTATTAACTGAAATTTTAAACAAGATAACGATAATTAGAGTCCTTCTTGCGTTTTGGTATTACGGACACACAGGGTGTACGGCCAACTCTGGGGAAAATTTTAATGGGAGATTCTAGAGGCCAAAATAAGACGAAAATTAAGAAAACTAAAAAATTTAAATTATAACTGATTATTATTATGTTCAAATAACGACATTATTTGACATCTGCAATCTACCGATAACACATTGAAATTTTCAACTGTAACTAGATTCGAGACAGTGGGATAAAAAATGTAGAGTGAGTTATAGAGGGCTAATATTACTTATTATTTCTCTGTTAGACTAGCTATGGTTTGGCTAGCCTGTAGTTGGCTACCTCACCAAATCGAAATTGTGAAGCGTTTAACAAATGGCATTTTCAAATGGGAACCTGGGTAAAATTAAGATGAGAAATCGTGCGTCAAAAATGAGACGCGTTCGCTGACCGCGCATATATGTATATTCGAAAGTGCTATGGCACCGCAATTACGTTTGCGGCTGGCGCACGTTCTCGCGGGGAATTGCGGCGGAATATGGACGTACGGCGCCGCAACGTTACCGTAAACAAATGTGCATCGCGCATCTGATTTTCTATTACCTTCGTACCGCAACTCCTGAGCCGCGCGGTGGCCGCACGCGACACCCCTAAATTCGCGAACGTCCCTTATTTTCGACGATAACCCGTTAAAAGTTTGAAAAAATCGAGGACTCGATACGTGATTATTAAGTTCAATTACGGCTACGAGACAATTCGTTTCGCGACAGACGCGTTAAACACTTTAAACCGGTAAACAAAGGTGGGCCGCAGCGCCTTGAATAGGTCGGGCTCCCCGGCGCGAGGTTCGTTACACGCAACGACTGGCAGCCAGCTACAGAAAAGCGGCTGTGAATGCTTGAAAAATTATGGAAGGGAGAAGGATCGGTGTCGGTGGCCGCGGAATACCGTTGGAAAAGAGAGGAAACGTGGTGGCGGGGAGGGGGAGTCAAGGGGGGCAGACACGACAGCCGGTGGTCGAAGG